>NC_072031.1:7291629-7903629 GCF_027791375.1 Indicator indicator | reverse complement strand
TCCTAAAGTGTTCCATATAACCAGACCAGCAACAGTGCACACAGCAGTAATACTCTCAGCACAAAACAAAGTCAAGGCCTTTGCCAGAGATGGGACTTCTCCTTTCTCCTTCCACAGTGCTCCAGTGTTACATGACTGTTCTCCTAGATGCTGGGCTTTGGCACAGCATTAATTAGCATGCTGTTAACTGCCTACAAATGTCAAATGGCTACACTTAAACCAGTCTAACAAGAAATTTTCTAAGTGCCCATTGTGTCTGGATGTAACCATACTATAGTTTGGGCAAAGGAGCTGGGGAAAGGAAAGAAACTGCCTGAGGAGCTGGTACAACCCACATAGCTTTCACTGCGCAAACAAAATCCCTTCTCTGCCGCCCAGCCATAACCTTCCAGTGAAATCAACCAAATGCAGTAAATGTTACAGAATAGAAAAGAAACACCACAAAGACACAACACCTGAACACACTGATGTTCAACAGGACAAGAAACTCACCCTCTGTGATGGGACTTCTGATTATACCGTCTGAATCTAACTCCTCATGAGACAGAAACACCCTGAGGCGCTTCAAGGAGACACTGGCCTGCATGAGAAAGGGATGCAAAATGATCTTACACTGCTCAGTACATTTAAGAGCTCATTGTTTCGTCCCTTAACTCTACTGCATAGCTTCTTGGACAGACAAACTCGCAGTTCCCAAACCACAAGGAATGTGGTTGATTTCAGGAACACCACCACCATAACTGGGATTGATAATTTTGCTTGCACAACACTTTAGACAGAGGAAATTCAAAGCTCCCTTTCTGAGATGGCTGAATTTCACCAGTGGACATTCTCTAAGTACAGCAATGTAATCTTTCCACCCTGTGGCTCCTTCTGCACAGAAACACCTGTTAATGTCTGAAGTCTTACTTCTACTATGTTGCTGATAACCATAGGAAGCATGTTCAATGGAAACCTGAGGATGTTGAACAATGCTAGGGAAACAAACGCCTTCTGAGCATCCAAGATGTTCCTCTTGTCTATTGTTACATAGACACCAAATGTGGACAAGGCAACCTGAAACAAAGTGGAATAATTGCTGAATTAGAAGAACGTTTTTTTTAAAGCCACAAAGTAAGGAGTCAGACAGTCTGACAACTGCAATCAGAGGGCTACATATCAGAGAGCAATGTTCTGGTAACTTCCTTGTTTCTTTTGCTTTTCACAAAAATCAGTATTTCATTTAAATCCAGTATTGTAAAAATAAGTTGATAGTTCCTCTTGGAAAGATGTCAAGCGCTCACTTTCTTCATATAGGAAGGCTGAAACCACAAATGTCCCAGACTACCTGTGCTCACACTGCAGAGGGGAAGGAACCATCACTAGCCTTAGCCTTTCTTGCTGCTCTCATGCCCCACAACAACAGACACTGGGTCAGTAACACACATAGTTAGAACATCTCAGTGCTAACACATTTTATATTTTGTAGAGTCTACCACAACCCCAGCTTCCCAAGTAGAACCCAGAGCCCACCTTGTCAGGGACAGATTGTTTCCCAAGAAACCTAACCAATTCACAATAGAAAAGCTCAGGATCCACACTAAACAGGAAAAGGACGGTGAGCCATTGTTATCAGCAATCATGAGACAGAAAAATCATTTGAAAAAAATCCATATAGTTACTTACATATTGTAAAGTAATTATAGTAAAATTAAAGCAAGGAAAACCAAACGTTCACCCTCAGAATGTTTTCTTCCCCAATAGCAACAATCCTATCTCTCTGTATCACAAGATCCAGCAACTTTTTCCCCACAAACTGCCACTGAGAACAAGAAATCAAGGTAGGCTAACCCCTAGCATTCCCCTTCCCACAAGAGTCACAACCATTAGGCTCAAATGCTTAAGCAAACAGCCTTTGCCCAAGCACAGCACCCACTGCAGACAAGACTCTTTCTGTTAGAACCCTGACTGCTGTGACATGTATTGTTCTTGGGACAGTGGCTGGCTCGGCTCTGCCTGCTACAGTAGCTTGTTTGTACAATCCTCAGTTTGGACAACCACAGCCCGGGGAGAAAGGCCTCCCAGAGAGATCAAAAACAAGACAGTGTCCAAAGAATAATCCCACAAGCAGCATGGCTGTACTCTTGTGTCACCAGCCATTATCCTGAATACAGCCTTATCAGCACACAGAGCAGTAGGGGAGGGACTGCAAAATGAATTGTTTCCTGACACCATTATTAAACAAGGTTTTAAAGAGACCTGCCCACGGAAACAGAAGGAGCAGAGGAAATACAGAGGTTTGCATGTTAAAAGTTCTTTCAAGTAAGCAGGTCCAAGAATACTTTAATTACAAGTTCAAAAGAGCATATACAAAAACCAAACATCCAAGAAACAGGATGTTAGCAGCAGCCCTGCACTTTGGGCTGCACCAATTCTGTGCCAGTGGCAAACTCCCAAGGTACAGGACCACTGCCACACAACATGTGCTGAAACAGCTACTCATCATCCAGATCTCTCTTCTCACACTCCACAGAACAGCATTTAGGAGTCCATCTGCAGAGTTTAATTTAGAAACTTCATTTAGTGATGTATTTATATTAAAATCACCTAGGACTTCTTTTAGAAAAGCATTCACTTGAGAATGCAGCTGATGTTTCCTACCCAGGGCACTGCTGCTTCTGCCTTTCATCATGCCCAAAACAATGTAAACACTACAACTGCTTGCAAGGAAGGAATCTGAGACTGGAAAGTACACTTAAACACCTTCAACTGGAATAGTGCATATTTTACCCTAATGTAGTCATGCCTTCTATTTGCTTCTGCAGACAAGAACAATGGCTTCTCTTGAATAGGGTCTGAAGCAACTGTGACACGACCTCACCCTTCTCTCCCCTTTATTAGTTTCAATGTAAGCTATCCACAAACACAGTGGGGATGTTTCACATATCCAAAATCCTTTTTTAAAAAAGGAATAATCTGAAGCAATTCCAAGGTCCCAAATAGCTTTACCTCTTCATCTTGTTTTTAAAGGGAGAACCCAGGTGAGAGCTACTTTCAGTGCCCTGTGTCTCATAGGACCAAGGGCTCTTATCTAAAGATCTGCTACTCTGAAAGATGCTGAAATATGGCAAGTTCTACTCTGTCCATCACAGCTGCCACCAGGAAGGTACTGTGTGTATTAGTAAGCCCTTCTAAACCTGACAGTACATTTACTCTTAGGTTCCTCAAGTACACTACCAAAAATAGAGGGGCTGAAGAGGGGGGCTTTGTTTTTAAATGCTTCAGTCATGAACTTTCAGAATACATTCAACCTGGATGTTGCTACGAAAGAAAGCAGCAGCACCTTTCCATACAGAAGGAAGACAATAGCATTCAATTTCTTACCACTACAGAGGGCATCCTGACTCTTCCATTCATTACAAGAACAAAGCCAAACCAAGCTTTTGAGCACTGCCTAGGAAAGCAGGATCCCACAAAAGGAGAAAAAACTTCTACAACATCTGTTTCACTTACCAAAAAAGGAGCACAAACCCAAGTGAAGGTTGCCATTGCAGCGAGGTAAGCAGATTTTTTTAGGACTTTGAGTTCTTTCTGTCTGATCTCTAATACTTTTTCTCTGAAGGCTAATTCCCAAGCATAAAGTTTCAGAACTTTAATACCATTGAGAATTTCATTAATCAGCTTAATTCTGTTGTCCTTGCTCTTCATTTGAGCCACCTAAAAACAACATTGCAAAAAGTAATTAGCAGAGCACAATACTTGGCAGAGCCGCAAAGCTCTGAGCTTTGTATTTTGCAATGGCAAAATTTACCTCATTATCATCAGAAGCTTACTAGCTTCCCAAGCAGGAAATCTGAGATGCTATCTGAACAAACAAATATGCAGAATTACCAAGATGTTTTAAACCAATTAAAAGAATGCTTCATGCAACTAAAAATCTGAACCAAGAAGAAATCAGCTGTGGCATTGGTTTAGTGGGATTCACCCTGCATCAGGGAACCCTAGGGCTCAGGTTCCCTACAATATGCAGTGAGAAAACAAGCCACTATAATCAAGCTTCAGTGATGTACAGTTTGCATCTAACCATAGACCAAACTTGACTTTACTTCACTTTCAGCACTATCAATGGCTTTCTGAGAGTGCACTAAGGCAAAAAGCCTTTCATTCAGCCACAAGAAGGATGTCCATACCTCAGAAGTTTGTCTTCATGAAGTACATTAACGAGGGCAGTGCAAAGCTGAAGTGATGTTGTGACTCAGCACTAAGCAGAGCCAGTAGGCTGCACTGCCACAGCTATCCCTGGCAGCTGTTACCCATGGCAGTGTTGCTGTGACAGGGCAGATATCTGTACTTCTCCCATGTGGGAATCAAATGCCATGGTATATTTTGATAAACATGTTAAGCCAAAAGGCTTCATTTAAATAAATCAGTCTCCTCTCACATTTGGCAAATTCAGTTCCTGGTGAAGTCTGTACCAGAAAGCACATCATGGGGCTGCTGGAAGTAGTTGTTGCAACAGAAAACATGAGAGTTTGAGTCGATATTTATTTATGTGCATTCTCTTCAGCAAAGTCAAATAAATGTGACTAGTGACCAAGAACAGCCAACAACTAACTCTTCTCCCTTCTCATCCCTCCAAGAAAGGAGTAAAAAAAAAAAAAAAGGACAAAAACCCCTCCCCCCACCCCCAGCACTGCAACCACCATCCCAGAAACGTATTTCACGCACCAAGGCTCATTAAGCAGACAGTAGCTTACATTTGCACTTCAGTTCCTAGGCAGCAGGTTAAAAATTAAACTAATCCCAATCCAGTGATGGGGCATTGAAAGAAGTTGCTACCTTAGTCTGAACTACTCTAACATTGTCAGACCATTATGCACCAATACACCCCAAGGCTGAAACACACCGCGATTTGTTTATTCTGCATGCACAGTATCTCTCGACTTTCTCTTCCCCTTCAGGAATAGAGGGAGGGAAAAGTAATTAAAAGGACAAACCTCAGGAACAAGTCAAAGAACAGAACATGTTTCTTAAAACTTTCTGTTGCACATACCTGATAGTTTTTTGTCTTCATTGCTATCACAGCGTTGATCGGAACCAGAAGGATCATGACAGCCACACCTGCCAGCACCGAAGGACCTAAATTCTGAAAAGCAAGTAACTGTAAACATTTCTTTCAACTCATTTTTTAAAATCTTGAGTAAAATCACTGCATATACTACACAAAAGCATTTTGAAATAGCTTTCCAACCTCTTCCTCCCTTTAAAGAGCAGGAGGATCAAGTAGGGACTTGGGTGATGTTTAGTGATTTGAAGGAAACATACATCTCTACCCCCAGGGACACAGATCCAGATCCCTATACACCTGCATCTGTCTGTGTATGCATACAGAGATCATTGCATATTTTCCAGTTTGTGCTGGACTGCCTCCTCTGAAATACAGACTCATGCAAGGAGTGACCAACTCCTTGGGTATTTCATGACATTTCTGGCTGACAGTGAGAATCAGGAAGAGTCAGCCTGGTGACTCTGTGGACTAGAAAAAGGAAACATCTCACGTGGTGACTCTCAGTGCAGAACCAAGACCACTTTTCTTTAAATCAGGTGACAAGTGAGATACTATAGATCCTACAGTCCCCTAAAAGAGAGTAGCTGCCATGTGCATCCTCCCCATATACACTCAGATGTGCAAATTAAGTGACCAAAGTAGCTCTGCACAGCTTCTAAGCAAAGAGCATTTTTTCCACAGAATCAGTGCTAAACCCTCCAGTGATCTGAACACCAGCTGATGCAGTCACGACCATGGGAAGGAGCATAGGAAGCTGCCAAAGTCAAAACAGGAAACAAGACACAATACTGACCTGCCACAGTAAGTACAGTGCTAATATCACCTGCAGAGGTGCAGACCAAATCATGTTTATATAGGTAGCCAAGTCCATGAATCTCTGAGCATCCACAGACATTAGATTCACAATCTCTCCCACAGTAGAAGTCTTTCTAGCAGAATTTGTGATAACAAGTGCCTAGGTGCAGATAAAAAATAAAAAACAACTAAGGCAACATGAAGGAAGACTTATTCATTTGCATTTTCTCCAGAGATCAACTGCTTTACAGAACTTCACCTTCAGAACTAGAAGCAATCCTTTTCCCATTTCATATTCTGTTTACCCTGTTCATCTCACAAACTATAAGTTGTGCAATTTGAAGCAAGAAGCTCAATTTAAACTAACAGAGAATAAAAGACAAGTAATAGGGGTTACAGTGGGCTGGTGGCTTTATTGCTTGGGGGTTATTGTTTGCTTGCTGTGGGTTTTTTCAGTACAGAATTTTCACTTGCCACACGTTTTTCCTCACACAGAGCCATCAGTCCATAGCTTTCCAAAATGTTCCAGCTTATTTCAAGATGAGGTGGCAATGTTGCCAAGTCCCAAATGAAGCTGTAAATGGAGAAGCATCAATTTTTGCAAAAACTGAGGCAGTTTCACATCCCTAGACTAAATGAGGCAACATTTCTTGATTGGCAGCAGAAAGAAAGTGCCTGAACTTTAACTAGTAAGATAGAAAATTGCTCTTAAAGTTTTTTATTTGTCTATTAGATACTCTCTGATTTCTATTAAGAGTTAAAAATCAACCTATCAGAATCTATTTACTGGAATTATTCACACTTAGATGCCTTTGCAGTCCCTGAAAGGTATTGTGTATTTAAAGGAAACACCTACCTTTCGGTAAATTACCCCCACAATAGCTGTTTTGACCCTCATTCCAGTTACAAAGCAGATATGGAAATACTGGTGAAGAATCAGGGTCTGAAGACAGGCACTAACAAACAGCAGCCCCGTGTAAAAGTAGCCTTGCCAGTTTGGGGCAGCTTTGTTATTTACAAAGTTGATTAGCAATCTGTGGAGAGAAGAATTAGTTCTTTTGAGATGTGCAAATCATAATGAAATGCCAAGGTTGCAACCTTTGATTCTTCTAAACATTCTAAAGGTCATGCAAGCACCCTAAGTACCAAACAACTGAACACAAGCAAACTCCTCAGAAACTGGAGATGATTTTACACTAACACACATCACTCCATCCTAACAATGTACTCCTTTAAAATATCAAGTATCACATACCTTACATGTACAGCATTCTCCTGGAGCTCACAAGTCTCATATTTCCTCCAGCTAAAACACAACTGCTCACAGTTGGTTTACTATTTCTCACCTCAAAGCAACAAAATTCCTACCCCCTTAGCTCTTTGCTTCACATACTGTAGTGTGTACTACACACACTACTATAGCCCCACTGTCATTACAGAATAGATTTGAGCAAACTCTACAACTATGTTTTATGTGTTCATGCCTGACCTTCCTAGCATGGGAAAAGAACAAAAACCGTCAGCCGTTTAATGCATGATGTGATAAACTGAAAAATCAATGGAGCAAAAGAATTTGTGGCCACGGTCTCTTCATTTGCACGACAACTCCTCCCCACAGCTGAAGGCAAAGCAGTGTGTTTGTAAATTCTGCCTGCATACTTTTAATACAACCATGATGTATCTAGGTCTTACTTCAGAATTCCTGGGCCTGCAAACATCAAGAGATCATGTGCAGCTTTAAACAGGAAGCTCATGAGAAAATATGGCCCAAAGGTTTTATATAACACCTTGAATAAAGATGCTTCAGAGCTCTTCTGAGATGGTTTTATAATCAAAGCTTCAGCCTCTTCTGTCACATCACCATTTGAGTCGCTCGGGTTTGGTGGCTTTTTGGACGAGTACACCATAGTTAATGGTTGCCTGAAACAAGAGCAGGTATACAATGTGGCCTCCATTCAAACATAAAGCCAACTGAAAAAGTGCACAGTATACACAAGAGATGTTTTTGAGCTGTGTACTACCCTTCTTAATAGTTTAACTGGATTTTTCTGTCAGTCAAACATTGTTTTAATCACTCAACCTCAGCTAAGTAAATTGGCCCTTCAGAAACGGTCTTTGTAGGAACAGGAAACATTCCTCTTGGATCTCTCCTACAGGTGTGCCCTGAGGAACAAGGAACAGGGCTGTAACCTGTGCTAAACTTAAAAAAGAGCACTCTTTCTCTAGAGCCCAGTAGGCTGCACTTCAATCAAAAGCAAGGCCTCACTACACCACCAGAGCCAAAAGACTGCAGTCAGATTTATGCCAAGTCATCCTCAACAGGCTGCACAGACTCATTTCATGTGTCTGGCTTATGACAAGGGACATACATATGACCTTCTGAGCTGCATGTGAAAACACACTGGGGAAGCAAGCAAGCCATTCCCCTTCAATGAAGAGGTGCTCCTGTTTGCTGCAGGAAGGGATGATGCAAGTAGGATAGAAACTGCAGGCATGCAGTCTAATTTTAGTCAGCTGGCTTGGGTGCCCAGGCTCCCTATATATAGTTAAAGGAAAGAAAGCAGCTGACTTTTACACCCTGAACTACCCTCCTGAGCCTTCAGTAACTACAGAGGGAGCCCAAGATCCTAAATTACAGGACTGAAGTTTGTGTGAAAATACTTCCTCCCCAGGGAAAAGCCACACATCAAAAGTAACAACCATCAGCTTCGGATCATGAGGGACTAAGGGGAAACTTGACACAGCTCTTCATCAAGCAGACACTCAACACCCTGCTTGGTCCCTGTTCTCGATGCACATGAGGGCAAATACAGAGCTGCCACTTGGGCCTTACGTAAGCAGGCTTGGTAACAAATGAGAAACATCTCTTAGTAGAAGCGGAGTAACTTGAGCTTTTGAACCTCCACATCTTGAAAGAACTGCCAGCCAGGATAACTGAACTTACCTCTTGGTCTTTGCCCACTCCTTTGCCCAGTTTCTAGCCAAACCTGGCACAACCTCCTCTGATGTGTCCTCTTTATTTAATGACCACAAATCCTTGGCTTCCAAAGGTCTCCGATAACCCTGAATCATCAACCTGTGTCAGAAAGAATCAGCACTACATATTTAAGAACACTAGAGATGTGTGTATGTATAAATACATTTATGACTTATATCCAGCCCCAAAACTGGGCCAACTCTCCACAAAAATGTGTTCACAAGTTGGTACTTGCAGTGACACAGGTCTGGATGCTGAAATATACATCCTCCTGTCTTTACTGTGAGAATTAGACATCAAAACATTTAAGGATCCAGAATATGCCACTGAATTCAAATGTCAGGGAACTTAAAAGAAAGGGTGAAGTGATCTCATTTGAAAAATCGGCCAAGCAATTAATATTACCGTGTCTACTCAGTTTCAAAATCTTTATTAGCCTTTAATTTTACAAAGCAATTCCTTTCATCTAGCTTTCTGTTGGAATGCTGGCCAACTATATACCGAGATAATTTTACATGGCTCTATGTTTCAACTCACAAGAACATGTGTTGTGATCAGATCATACAGTGTAACTACAGCTAAGTTAACAAAAAAAAAAAAAAAACCTACACCAAAAACCCTCTTGGACAGAAAAAGCTAACAGGTTTTAATGCCTTCGTTTCCAAATACCACAGATAATTTCTAGCTTCTTCTATTTCCCAAATATTTTTTAATTATTATTATATTCTTTCAAAAGCACACCAGATATATACTGACAAAATTTATAATAAAGACCCTACAAAGGCTGTAAAAAAAGATTAATCAGATAGGGGGGTGGGAGGAATCAATTTAATCTATGTACAAAACAACCAGCCACAACCACCAAAATTGTTAATGCATGATTATTGCTAACTTAACTCTGAAAGCAGGATACTAAAATGCCAACTAACATTTAACTGATGCTTTATGCATTATCTTGATCTTACCCAGTGATCCACCAGAACGTGATTCTGGAGAGGAAAGAAGCACTGAACTCTGGACACGGGTTCTAAAGGAGAGAAAAAGAAAACAGTCCACATACAGAGTGAGTGATACGGGGCCAGAAGAAACAAACCAGAACAGATGCTTTTATTTACAGGATTTTTTCCACATTATTAAACTTGTCATTTGTGCTGTTGAGAGCTTGTTCAGAAAACACAAGCACAACTTCAAGGCTGTCAGCAGACAAGAGCACTGGGACACAGGAGTAAGCAGTGCTCCACATCAACAATGCAACAAATAGTTGAAGGAATTTTCTAAGACAGTGCAGGCCAGAGTCTCTGCAGATGTCACAATCACTGTCTGCCTGCAGCAAATGCAAAGCCATAGGAGAACATAAATATGTGAACTGGGTAGCTAGCCATAAATGAAGAATTCAGCTCTCCTGTTCTAGCAGGTAAGTTCTGTGACTTCATCAAAACAGATGCACATATTTAAACAAAAATAAAAAATGGTCAACTCCAGAAAAGCATCCCAAAACAGCCCCTAAAACCCTGCCCCTTACTCATCAGTCAGCACAGCAAACTTCAGGTTATCATCTCCTAATATGGCTGGATGAAAACAGCCAACAGGAAGGCTGGAATAGTTTCAAATGCATTTAGGTCGATCTACTTGTAGAATTTCAGTGCAGATTTCTCTTCACTCTCTAGCTCTGAACAGCACCTAAAGAATGCTACAAGCAGCCATTCCAGTGACACAAAAACTGCTGTTTTTAATCACCACATATAACTGGAGCAACTGAGTTATTTCTGTCTACAAAAATCCCCAAACATCAGAGTACTGCAATTAAAACAGAGCCAAGCATTTCCAAAATTTGCATTTTCCAAATTATGTTTACACAGCCTGGCTTCCCCACCAAGCTCTCTTCAAGTGTGTTGCAATCAAGCTATGCAAAACAGACTACTGCATTCCCTCTTCTTCATACAAAGCTCCTGCAGCCTTGTAGGGAACTTTAAGAGTAGGTATGAAAGATGCTTTTTTTTTGGAAAGGGATAAGGGTTCTACATTTCCAAAGTACTTAACCACTTGCAAGCAAATCCAGCACCATCACTGGACAGAGTTTTTACATTCTGAGAAGTTAAAACAAAAAAGAGAAAACTGCAGGGGAGGAGACAGTACTTTCAAGCCACCCTGACACTGACACCAGACACTTATCCTTCAGTAAATAGAGGGAACCCTCTCGACTTCAGCAACATTTCAAAATATTCTGGACTACACATAAAGAGATGTATTGCTTTTTTCCTTTATACTTTTTTAATCTAATTTCAGGTGGAAACTCTTCTAAAAAGAGTCCACTAGATCTTGTACTACCAAAATCTGGACTTTAAGCAATTAAAGTTTAAAACATTAGATTACAGATAATACTATTCCTTATAAAATCAAATAGTTACCACATAAAGAACTATTAATACTACTGCCAGCTGTGCCAGACAGAATGAAGACAGGTTGTAACAAATCCAGATCTCTGTACTGTAACCACAGTGAAAAAAAGAGACAAAACATTGTTTCATTCTATACACATCAGCATCTACATCTTTGAAACTCTACTGTAGTTTTCTGGTTTAAGTAAACCTATAACAAAATTTTACTCAAGATCTACAAATATTTCTGGTTTGGAAATGTTTGGCAGAAGGGAACCAAGGCACAGCCTAAGACTACTACAAACATTCAATAAACACACCACTCGAGAAAAGAAGGTTAAGGTTTAAAGTCTTCCCTATTTCCTAGAGGCACTCCTAGAAACACTCAAAACAAAAAAAAAAAAAAAGCCACTGTGGTCTCAAAGCACCTTGTAATTACTGTAACCATGATCAAAGCAGAAAAGGTTTCCCTAAACCTACAGTATCCTGTCAAATACATTTGAGCCCTGAATGAGATGAAGAGAACCCAAAGATGAAGAGGATCCATAGATTCAGCAGCATACTCCTCCCTCCAGACATAGGCATGCAGACTGTCTGCCAGAGGTAATGCAGAGCACCACTGGCACACTGGATACCACCAGAGAAGGTGACTGTGGAATTCAGTAGGTGCGACTGGTTAATGACCAATTCCACAGTTACAACATCAGCATTTATTTTACACCTTCGCTTGTCAGTCAGTGCCACCTAACATCCATCAAGTAAGAACTATATCTTATCAAAAAATATAGAACTGAAACTTCTCAACTTGGCAGATCCAAACTCCATGCACTGACAGGTGTCACTCCATTGTGACTTAGGTCTAACCTGGGGCTAAGCAAGCAGTACAACAGTGCAGCACCCCCTGGATCACTTTAGATCCGTGCCATACAGCTAGAGCCTAGAGGTGAGAACCTAAGCAAAAAAAAAAAAAAAAAGAATTTAATTTCTACATCCAGACCACCCTCTGACATTAACTGCTTCTGCAATTGAGCTGGTTCAAGTTTTGCTTGGCACAAGAGAGGTAAATACAGAAATCAAATGCAGTTTGAACATTACCAGATGACTAGGAGGCAGCACTTCAACCCAATATTGCCTGTCAATTGCAGAAAGTGCTACTGAATATGAACACATCCAACCTAACCTTCAGGAATGCTATTCAGGAATGACTGAAGCAGTATTTCTGCTCTTTCTCTTAAATGCAGCCAACCCTGTTTTGCATTTAATGGGCTTCATTTGCATCACCAACTGAAGATTAGAAAGAACAGTCCATTGCAAACAATTTAACAAGAACGGAATGATTCGGCATCTGACAGACTGGCCGTTGTACAGAAAACTGCATGCACAACACCCAGCAGCCAGGGTGAATTGAACACTTACAGGATCGTTTACTGTTTCAGAAAACAGAGGTGGTTGTTCTGGAAAACAACACAGGATGAGCTGCACAAGTAACAGGACAAAGTAGATGCAGAAGGTGACGTAACGAAAAGCATCCACTTTAGCACCCTGTAAAGGAAGGCAGCATTCCAGTTAGAAGGCTTGAGGAATTTCTGTAAAACAACTCTTAAACACAAACCAGCTTCTTACTGTGAATTCTGTAAACTAAGTGTTACACTACCCACACACATGCAAACTGAAGTCAATGCCTATTTTGGTAAAAGGGAGGTAAAGAGATGGGGGGGAGCAGATGAGAGATACCATTTATTTTTGATCAGTCACTGCCATGAACACACAAGCATGAACTTCATCCATAGAGAAATTTTCTTTAAGACACAGTTTGCACCAATGCAGTATGCCTCAATTTGAAATCAAGGTATTCTTTACAGGAGTAAGGCATGTATGCACTGGGTAGGATGGAGTTTTTCAAAGCCATTCTGTTAATTAGCATGCACATAGAAGGAAAACCAATTAGGGGAGCCAAATTTAGATTACAGTTTGTGCTGTACTCAAATTCCAGAGGTTCTTCCATTTTTTAGACTGGGACTGATACATAAAGTACAATCCACAGACATCAAAGACCAGGGATAGGTTAACACACACACACATCCCCATCACCACCAGTAAAACACCACTCCAACAGCTAAAGACAGAAGTTGACTGAAGTTTCTGATAATTCATAGCATGGCTTCAGTGTTGCAAGAAACAGAAGTGATATGTCAGTTTCAGGCAGCTCCACAATCAATCTCATATTTGAGGTGGCCTCACTATACAGCAGACTGACATAAAAATATTTTGGGTGCACGCTTTCCTTTTGTCTAGCAGCTCAAACCACATGAACACCACCCGCAAGTGCTGAGCCTACAGGAAGAAGGTGATGTAAGCCCCCAGAGGCTTCCTGTCAAACATCACACACTTCCAGTGTGCTCCAGCAGACACAGCCCCTCTGCAGCAGCTGGCAGGACTTCCTCAGCAGCTCTTGCTACAGTTCAGATCCCTCTGAATTTCACTAGCCATTAAGTCTTGCTTGTTTTGCTTTTGTAACTACAGGAACAGAGACGTGCTGATCATGAACTGACTTGGCTGGCATCATCAGCAAGCAGCTCCTCTGCTCCTGCAGGATTTGGGACTACTTTCACCAGAATGAGGCTAGCAATCACTCACCGGATTTAAGGCATATATTATTTTGGATCTAAAAACCACTGTGGCACATGACAATGAGATGAGCCAGAAAATCATCATTACACCTGAAGACTGGACTCCTTTTATTCTTTCATATTGTATTAAAAATGTGGCAATCAACTGTGAACAAATAAAATAAAAATATAGTTACAAACTGTGTTAAGGTGTGCTTACCAAACACGTTAAATACAGTAACTCACAGACATTCTAATACCCAGAGATTTTATGTGTAATTCAAAAACATGTTTAAATAGGAAATTCTCTGCAGCAGTAAAGATAAGAAGTGGGCAAAAAAGGGAAGATGAATACATATTGCATAGAAGCAAATGACTACATGCACAAAAGCAGTGGCAAAATCTGCTTTGCTAGTTTACCTTTCTGGTTCTACATCACAAACCAAATGCAATTATAGCACAGTCACACTATACAACTATTTCTTGACTTTTTTTTTTTTTAAATACAAAGACATCTTTCCATACAAGCCATGATGCCAAACAACAATGACCAAACGTGACTCTATTTCTGTATTTTGTGTGTTTTCAGAGACTTTTAGGAAGCTGGTATGACTTGGTAATCTCACTTGGCTGCTGCAATGTGCATTTTCAATCAGCCTGACAGAAGTTTGACAACTGCATTATCAAATGACCACAAACCATTTAACAGCTCTTGCACCTGTCAGTGTGTTTCAGAGTTGCTGGGTTCTCTGTTTTGTTTCGATTTTTTTTTTTGTTATTGTGATTACTGTTGGGTTTGTTGCTGTTGCCCATCCCCTTCTTGAGTAACATCTTTAGTAAGTACCAAGCCTGTGATAAATATAAGGGCAGCTGACAATAAATGAGTAGTAAGGCAGAGATTCTGGTGCCAAAGCAGACAATCCTTGTGCATCTAGGTAGAAAGAGTTAGCTGGGGACACTCAAGTGCCTCCTGTGGCATTGAAGATTTTTTCCACCCTGCTACCAAATGTGAAAAAGCAAACATGCACTAAGGGAATATTACAGGCAAGGAGTTTGTCACAGATACTCAACATGCCTTCAGCTGACTTTTACCAAGTTCAGTGTGGTTTGTATTAACCACACAGTAGGTGTAGTCAGTTCTCTCAGCTTGACTTCTTCATCCACACTTCACTCAAGCCATTAAATGAATTAAATACCTCGAGCCTAGCAAAACAAGGCAGGATAACTAGCACTGGCTTGTGTGTTGAGAAGCAGCACACTGAGCACAGCTGGGCTGGGAGGGTTTCCTAACTTTTATTAAAAGAAAGCAGACATTCCTGAGTCAGTGTTTCACAGAGCAACTGCAGATGAAGTCTGTACGTGAAGATTGCAGCTTAAGGAATTACAGCAGTGAATAAGGCTAAGAGGTGTGTTAGTCCCTAAGGGTTGGCATGAGCAAAAGCCACAGCAGCAGAACTCACCATTGTTATACCCAGCACTGTAGGGCTAACCAGGAAAAATGGTGCTCGAAGAAAGTTTTGACTTCTTTCCCAGAAAGAGTAGAAAACGTCTGCCCAGCAGACCAGCCACAGCATTAGGCCCAAAGCCTGCAATACAGAAGAGTATTTCATACTCCAGTTTACAGAGGTTGGGCAGCACAATCTACACATGAACACCAACTGCTATGTGTTAGGAGGAGTCATAATCAGATCTTCTCTTTTGGGCAATTCTAAAACATGCACAAAAGAAAAATAAATTTGCCTTCACCTATTGGATTCCCCCACTGGAAGAGAAAAGGTTACTCATTTGTTGTACCACATAATTCAGTGTATTATGAAACACAAAGAAGCTCATGTACTTCACTCCTGAATAACAGACTGCAAAAACAGAAGCTCTCCAATACACCACACTATTAGTCCTTAAAATGTTTTACATATTCTGGGGGGGGGGAGGAGGGAAATTAAGAAAACATGCAATGCTTATCTCACAGTACAAACAGAACACCTGCAGCATTTCTAGAAATCTATGCCATGTAATTTACAAAGCTGAAAGGATTATAAAGTCCTTTTATTACTGCAGCAACAGCCTTGAGGTTGAGTTGCCTTAAAAAAAAAAAGTCTTCTCCAACTGGTGTTACAAAGGATTCATATGCTTTTTTATCAGAGTATATTTCATAAAGCCTACTGATAAAAGGGCAACTGAAACATGTAAGGCTTGGAAATCAAACACAAGCAGAACAAGTAAGTTACAGCTGAAGTGTGCACACAGGCCAAGGTTGATGCTCAACAAAAATAGTGTGCTAAAACACAGCTGAAAACAGATTCAAACGTGCAGATAAGCTTAGTAAGATGTAACTGAAAGCCACCTTACCGTCTTGGCTTTGTTGAGGTTTGACATTTGTATGTATCCCCTGTCATGACTGCGAAGGTACAGGAAGTACACAGGGAAGCAGAGCCATAGGTAAACACAAGGGATCCAGACCAGGACTGTGTTCTGAAAGCATGGGGTGAAGTCTGGATTGTCTGTGTGCCATGTCAGGTTCCAGTCCTGGGGAGAGAAAACAGGGCAAGTTAAAGAAGAAGAAAATAATGAGCTCCAGTATTTGAAACAAGAAATGGCCACTATCTACCTCTTCTAGTTTATTTGGTTACACTTGTATTAAACTGTCTCCATTCTGTGATGTATCTGATTTTACTGCACTTTTTGTAGCTCAGGAATTCTAAACCTTCAGAAGATGAATGTCACGTCTGTTGGTTACACACCACTACCATAACTCACTCAAATGAAATACCTTGAAAAGTACTTAGTGGGACCTTTAACAGTATTAATCAAGAATTTTCACATTATCATTGCAGAAAACTAACATGAAAATGCCAGCTCTCTCTCATTATAACATGAAATATCACTATCATTGCAGAAAACTAACAGGAGAACGCCAGCTCTCTCCCATTCTAACCGCTGCCTATCTATGCATTAATACACATTGCATTGCCAAATGTCAGTGTGGAAACATTATTTGGCACACAGTGAAAGTGAACATCACAAGACAACATCACTATTTGTGAAGCAGTCTCACAGCTCCCAAGCAAGTTAGAGAAATTTCTTGCAGGCCAATTTTACCTTAAAATTACTGAGTCTGCTGTAAAGTTATCACAAGGGACACTTCTGTGAAGTGCTGTAGGTTTCTGACTCTCCAGGAGAATGATGCAATACAGAGATCACTGCTGAAGATGCATTGCAATATTTGATAGCCAAAGCATAGCTCACAGGCTTCAGCTTAAAAGCCACACAGCCAAGAGCAGCAGTCCCATGGCCAAAGGCTCGTTAACTAACATCATTTTCAGCTGCAAAGCATTTTTTCCACAGTTGCACCATTTCCAACTGCACAGAATACATGTGCCACAACTGGCAGTCAGTAATCCTTCTCAATAAAAGCCTGAGCTGGTCATAGAAATAAGTGCCATTATCCACATTTTATAGATGAGGAGACAGAACCAAAGGAGTTGTAGTATCTAACCCTTCTATTTCAACATCAAAGCTGGAAACAGATCCCACTGCTCAGAATCACCACACTTTGATCCTTATTTGCTTCACATTCCACTAATTAAACAGCTTCAAATGTAATTACAAAGAGAGGAAAATAGATCTAAAAAGATAAAAGCTGCAAACATTTAAATTTGAGGCTAACCAGACATTATTTTATCACAGAACATATTCCCCCTTGAGTTTAAGCATTCCATATTAAGATGTTCTGAGGGGGTTTTTGTTGGTTTCTTTTGGAGGGCAGAGGGGGGTTGTGGGGGTATTTGGGTGCTTGGTTTAGTTGGCCTTTTTTTGTTTTTTAGAGAAAAAACACAAACTTCTGAAAATGTATAAATGAAAAATATTTCTTTCCCTACTTCCCTCTCAGTTTCTGTTTCTAGGACTTCTGAGCTAGATACAAGAGACTATGCACAGGGGGCACATCTGTTATTTTTCTCCACTAATTCCACAGCATTCTTAAAGTTCTTCTCACTTCCTATCCTTTCTAATGTGCCAGTTTAACCAGGAATAAATAAATACATACATCTCCACACTTTATACAGCCAGTTCAAGGAAATTAACACTGGTAAAGCATTAAACTGCCCAGCTGTGTTTCAGTACACCTTCAGAGGAGTCAGGTAAGATGTTGGTGACAAGGCTGGGGCTGCTAGATGCTGCAGACAAGCCACATGCTTGTTAAGTCCCCTGGCTGCAGATCATCATCAGACATTCAGCTGAGTCATCCTTACATTCAGCTGCTGCTCAAATGGGTTTGGCTCTCTAAGTCCCAGCTGCTCTGCTGCAGCACAACAGCCAAGAAAAAGTCTCATGACTCTGCAGAACAGTTTACAATTCACAAATTCAGATGGTTAATGTGATTACACAAGTGCACTGACAGGATGTAATCAGCTTTACAAACAAACAAGAGCACTGACATCATTTTACTGAGTACATTTCTGGAGACCCACACACTGCTTAAGAAAGTGACTGTCTCTCCTTTCCAGGGTTTTCAAATGTTTGCTGCAAAGTGAATCAGGCAATCACCAGAAAGGACAGAGTGGGTGATGCACTGCCAGGTGGCTAAATAAAAGTGCTACATGCATGGCTGCTATGCATATTGGCTGGATCACATTCTGAACACATGTAAGAGTCAAAGAAAAGACTGCAGGTTGGCAAGTTACCTGGAGGTGTTTCTGCAGGGAAGGCAGGGGGTACAATGCAAGGGTACTTGAGGATTAAGAATGGCAAGTGGGGACAAATGGGCAGTTTGGAGTAAGATTACTGATAGGATTTAACAGCTACAGCAGGAGAAACAGCTACACACAGGCAACGTGCAAAAGCCCCTTTTTACATTCATTTCAGATGGCAAAAGGCAAGGAAAGCAAACATGAAGAGAGACATATGGTGGTATTTTTTCCTGTTCATTCCCTAGGTGCAGTTCTCTAAGGTTATGTCTACACATAGCCCAGACAGGATTAAGCCATAAACCAAATGCTGCTGAGCACCCAATGTCCTCACAAGACATCTTTCCACTCAGGTTCACACAAGTCAAGTTGCAGGCTCCCTGCAGCCTGGCCAGACTGTCCATCAGCCACTGGAACACACTTCCCAGTTAATGCCTGTTCAAAAGGTACTTGGACTGCTCTTAAGCAAACCAACAAGCAGGACTGGGGACTGTCAGGAGGTCACATAAGAAGCTGACTCCTGGTCTGAACTGAGATGTTAATGCTCTCAGAGGGCAAAGTCAGGTGGAACTCAACCCACTAGAAAAGAAAGGTATGACCTAAGCTCTGCATGGAGAATCCCATAGCTCCATGAGGTTCAGCCGTGGGTGGAGATCATGGCACTCCCCCCATGAAACAAACAGGTATTCAGTTACTGCTCAGTCACACAAGCCCAGACAAGTCCAGCCAGTTTAGAGCCCACGCTTCTCCTTAGCTTTAAACTCAGTTTCAGAGCTGTGGGGTTTTTCAGCACAAACCAAACTTCTTCACAGATCAATGCAGAAGCATTCACAGAAGCAGACCTTCGTATTTAACAGCACACTAAAGACATCTCTTCTAACTCAAGTTCTAGACACAGTATTCCAGCAAGTTCTATTAAAGCCCTAAGTTGCCCCCCATTTTCACATCTCAAAGACTAACAATAATTTTCATTCTAAATGATCAGCTGATCCTTCTACTTTGAAAGGGCACACCAAATGACAGAGATCCAAGGATCCACTGAAAGCCTTCATAAACCACCAGCCTCCCAGCACAAAGGAGAAGGAAAAAAAGGGCTGCGTGTGTAGCTGTCAGATTGTCTCATCTGGAAGCAGCCTTTCATTGAAGATATGACTGCAGAAACCCACAAGAGAAGAATTAGTGTGATCCTTTCTCCTTTCTTGGTAGACAGGAGAGTTTTAGTCTGGTTCAGAAGAACCACATCTCTGATGTTAAATAGTTGCAGGTTGGGGTTTGTTTTGTTTTACTTTTAAAAACCCTGGACATTTTTAACGTTTCCCAAAATAGCAAAGGGGCATTTTAGATTCACCTAACCTATTTCTCAGATTTCATTTCCATTACCATTACCAGCACTGCGGCTGAAAAAAAAATAAAATATCAGTCCACAGGTTTTGTGCCAAATAGCACGTTTTTCTCTTATGGTACAAAAAAGGCTTCCTATCACATTAGAAGTGAAACCCTCTCTTTCCAAGAGCAGCAGAAAAGATGTTTTGTGTTCCACAGAATCACAGCGATCTATTCACAGGTAAACCAGTTCTTTAACAGTGCATAAACCTGAGGAAAAAAAGAACCCTGTTAATTCCCATCTAAAACATCAGGAACAGGAAGATAAAAACCTTGGCAATAGGACTGTAAGGCAAAGTTGCACCACAAAAAGTCAGTTATTCTGACTGTAAGGCAGTCGCATGCCTCCAGTGTGCCTGATCTGAGGAACAAGTGCTTGACCCTGGACAGGACCTTGAGGCTGGCTGGCTCTCCCCTGGCAGCCAGGAAGGCTGTGAAGGGAGCAGCCAGCCTTCGCCTGCTCTCACATCAATCACCCTTCTTGACCCACAGCACATTTTAACATTCTGGCTGGCAGAAATGGAGAGGCCAGAACTTCTCAGTTTTGTGCCTGCTGTGCACAAGTGTGTGGGAGATGCAGGCTGCCAAGCACGCTGTTAAACTTACCTGCAAGAACCAGTTTACACATTGCCACACACCTACATAAGAAATGGAATAACAAAACTCCACTGGAATATTAATGCCACAGTCAACACTTAGTCCTTCAAGTGGAGTCTGACACTGCATCAGTGTGTACCTACTACTTTGATATCACCCACAGAAGAACCACTTCCGTGGTCATATCATGATATGGTTCCTCAATTTTCCTAACATGACATAAAATATTTTTTTTCACTTACTGGAATGCTTACAGCTAGTAGATTGCAAATAATTAGTGCACTCAGGCACTGACACTGTAACTGCAGCTGACAACCTTTATCATAATGCCATTATAGCTTTCTCATTGGAATGGGAAGTCTCACCATCTGGCAGCTCAAGATACTGTGTTAAAAATTTGCCCAGTGTAACACCTACAAACCTATGAGCTAACTCCACCATTCTGCCTCAGATGCTGAGACCACCAGCCTGTAGTCCACACAATCCAAGACAGCAAATTTCCTGCCTGCCTCTTCCCAGAACAGAGATTTGCCTAATCTGGATGAGCCTACAGCCTCAGATGAGCTACTAGCATCAGTGGACAACACTAGGTGAGGGGAGCAGAAGTGGACCTCTCCCTTTAAGCATGTTTCAAAGGAGCACTGCCTTTGCTTTGTAAGTCTCCAATACTACCATTCTCTGCGACACACTGGAGCTGTTGGTGCAGCTGAAGAGAGTGCAGAATGCACAGGTGGAATGGATGTTAGGAAGAAGTTCTTTACTATGAGGGTAGTGGAGGTTAAGGCCCCTTCCCGGGAGATATTCAAGGTGAGGCTTGACAAGGCCCTGGGCAGCCTGGTCTAGTTGGGGCTGTCCCTGCTGACTATGGGAAGGTCAGAGTAGATGACCTTCGGAGGTCCTTTCTGGTGTGGACCATTCCACGATTCATTCTATGAATGGTACCTTTGCTGTGATGTACACAAAGTCACTGCACTGAAGTACAGCTTTCAATACACTGGTAATTCCTTTGAAGTCCTATACTATGTGAAATTAGTGTTTTATTGGATCACCTAAGGGTGCCCTCTGCAAACACAAAGTGGAAGAAGAATCTAAAATACAGATTTTACAGCAGTATCTGTATCAGTATCGCCAGGAATGACTGTTTCATCTTTAGAACACAAGTGGAATTCAACTGAAAAGTAAAGTCCACAGAACCAAATACTTGATTTCATTCCCAGACTCTAAAAACCACTTCTGCAAGGAGAAATGACAGATTTATGCTCCTGCACAGAACTGTGTCATTTACCACAAACAGTGGAACAAATAAACAGTGTGCCAGACTGCTGGTTTATGGAGATACTTCAGCTCTTCCCTTCACAGTCACATCTGAGGACAGTTGCTCATACACCCACAAAGTTCTCAAACATTTCTTCAGGCCAGTAACAACCCCGTAAGATCAGAACGTTTCTGCCTTTTTGTTGTTCTACTGCCAGAAAGGTGAAATAAGAAATGTTAATGGTAATTACCACAGTGGGATGTAAAAATTAGATTCAGATTTCCAACTCTCATGGAGATCGTGTTCACCCACAGAATCAACAGTTTAGGGGTAAGGGGGGTTATTACTACTACAGGAGAACTCAACCTACCATGCAGTTGAGGATCTTCTCCTTGTACTTGATACTAGAGTCTTGGGGCAGTAGGGGGGGCACCAAACTGTCAGAAGGCAAAACATTCTTCCTTGTAAAACCATGAATGGAGCAAAACAGCTGCCATTAAATCTGAAGTTCATTGGTTGAGGTGCTAGTAGCAGCCAGGGAAGCAAGAAAAAATAATGCAGCCCAAGTTCAAAACATACAGATCTTCAAATAAGATTCTGTTGTGCAAGACTTGTATCTGAATAAAAAGCCTTGCATCACTTAGAAGCAAGCCTTCCTGCCCAGCCTTCCAGAATGCCATATTCAGATCAAGACCTCAGATAAGGGAAGAGACTACTATGCCCCCCCTCTTTTTCCTTTGTTTCCAAGTAATTCTGAAATCCAAGTTTGGTCCTTACAGTCTCATAATATTGTCACAAAATAAGTGTTAGAGCAAAAGGGGCGAACATTAAAAAAATAATATAATAAACATGAGTCTTCGTATTTGTGAATCATTGATAAAAATAAGATTATGGGGAAAGAACAGCAGTAAGTGTTTCTAACGATGGGAAAATATCCTTGAATTATCAGAATGTTTTCTATTACAAATGGTTTTAGCAAGACTTAAGGTCTCTTCAACAACAACACCTCCTTGTCCAAAACCCAAACATTGAAATTTCCTAATGTTTACCAGAAGTTGAAATCTTTTGTTACAGACAGCACTACATCAGCTGAAACTGTGAGTAAAATGACAAGAAGAAAACCCATGGTTTGCCTTTGTTTCCCCTTAGCCTAAAGTAAGAAGTTGGTGCTAACAAGTTGCCAGAGAAAGGAGCACCTGGCAGCTGTGGAGTTTACAGGGGCTGATATCTGTAATCCAAGAAGCTAAAAAACAATGAACTACACCCATTTTTTTGTGTCCCAGAAACGTGAGACAGATTACATCAGCACTTGCAAAAATAAAATGTTCAGCCTCTTTCTACAGACACCACTTCTGTGCTCTGCCATGTCAAAAAAAAAAAAAAAGAAATTATTGCTTTCATTTCCTTTCTGCACCAAAACCAAGACCGTTGCTTAATAATGCAACAGTCTGCACACTAAGGTCAAATCACAGCGAAAAGTCTGAAAGCACCTGGGCAACAATCTTACAAATGGACCAAGATAACAGCTTCAGTTGGAATAAACTGTATCCAAAGCTCCCGCAGACGCAGTGAGAAAACACTAACGCAGGGAATTCTGACTCTATTAAAAGTAAGCAAAAGGTCAGTACCCAGCAGCAGGCTTTTTCGAGATGTGACCCAGAATGACTCCAGCACAACCCGGGTAAACCTTCAAGTAGTCCCAGTATAGCACAGCGTTTCAGTGTAAACTGCATTGTAATTGCACACAACAGCACCAAGTTATTCAGCGTTGTGCTGGGTTTTCTTCCCTGTTTAGCTGTTCTGAACACCCTTGCAGTGACAGCTGTAAAATGACAGCTTATCTCTTACCAAAATCCCCTTCAACAACAGACTATCAGGCTTCATTTCCCCCCAACTAACCTATTCTGGATCAAGAGAGGTGAATTTAATTTCTAATACAAGTTCAACCTCTATGCATATTTAGCCCCCTGTTCACTTGTCTAACAAAATTCTTTTACAGGTTTAAATGAGAGAAAACTGACAAATAAACCTCTGGTTCTCATCACTGAAAAACCCAGCAGCAACCAAGCCATGAGAATCAGACAACCAGTTGTTAAGTCAGGCACCGCCTTGTCTAAAGGTTTTTCTGTTTAATGCCCTGCTACTGCTCCTCCTCTGTTCCAAATGCTGTCCAGCTGTGACCTTCCTACACCAGCAAATAAGTCATTTTCTGATCTGCATGTCCTTTTAAACTCTGGTCACATGTATGTTCATACACTTGATACATTTAAAACCAAAGGAAAAATGTAAACTAGTAACTTTTATTAAGCTTACTCAGCAATGCTCTCACAGCACCCCAAACTCCCTCTGCCACAAACACAGTGAAGAAGCACTAAAGACTTATTTCACACTGCAAAAAAGCTGCAGGGTTCCAAGATACGTGCTAATTTACTGTTTATCTAATGCAGGAAAGCATAAACCAGAGCTTCAGAACTTGAAATTACTCCTTACATAAAGTCTGGGTTTCCGTCAGCAGTCTATTTCAGGAGAGGTACCAGTGCTCCCAGGTCCCCATAAATAATACAAGCATAGCAGCTGTTTACATAATACAGTATCCCTTCACAAATGCCAGCTAATCACTATAATAAATATTTATTTCTTTCTTAATAAAACCCAAACAAGCTACATTATAGTCTTAGAAGACCCTAACATACCCACAACCAGCTGAAAGAGGCTGGTGGATCTCCCCTAGCTTCAACAATGTCAACCCAAATACAAAACAAGGTCTTTGGTCAAATACTCAAGAAAATACATTTAAGGCAGACAAAACACCTGAAAGTTTCAGAGAGAAGTCTACAGAACAGCAAGGGAACCTGAGCCCAGTCCCACCAAATAAGTCCCTGAATTTTGTGTGCAAGGCTTTGTATTACCTTTTCTTATTTGTTCTGTTCGTTTTCTGCAGTTGGGTTGCGTAAGTGCTAAGCCTAGAGCAGTGTTTGGATGCAATTTCTTTACTAGCAGAGAAGGGGTTCCACAAAAGCTTTCGGCACCAACAGGAAAGAAACAGGCCTGGGTGTACACAAGCAAGTGTAGCTTGAGTCATTATAGGACTCCAGTTTTCAAAACAAAATGGAGAAAAAAAAACTTGGTTTTCCCCTAGAAATCAATGGAATTACTTGCTACCAATCTTTCTACAACAATCAAAACCCCAACTAGAAAAATGTGGAAAACAAATATGACTAAGTTCTCACTCAGAAAAGAGAGTTAACTTCTATCTAAACTGATTTTATAAAACATAAGCTGAAGGACACGATAGAAGTTTATGTACATAAAAGCCACTTCTCTCACATTCCCTTAAGTGTAAGCAAGGACTTCAAAAGTTTCAGATCCTGTTTTACTCACAGGCATCTTCTAACCAGTGAATAACTGAAGCTTCCTGTAAAACCTGGTGGAAAACATGGGGAGTGACTTTAAGGAACTTAGTGTGAACTTGCTTTTTCTTTCACATCTCCTAGTTTTCTACAAAAGCCTTACTGGGGATTAGCCTTGAAAAAATTCAGTGTCACAAAGAATTCTCAACCTCCCAACACAAAAAGACTTCTCCAAATGTGATACTGCATAGTTTACAAGCTTTGGAAAACCAAAACTATCCCAAAACTTCATTCAGAAAAAAGGAAAAGCACACTAGTTCAAAATGTAACTGCACCTAGACCACTGGTCTAGATGTCCAGACAGTAGGGCAGCAGGCCAAAGGGTACAGTAAGTTCTGGGTCTGCCTTGGTACTTCTGCTTATCTAGAATGGCAGCTTCTCATCCCACTTTACCTTTTTTTTTTCCGTGCTGGGGTTGAAGCAAGGTCACCTGCACTCATACACTACTGACTGCATTCATACACTACTGATACTCTGGCAAAGCTATCTCAGTTTAAACAGACCCCTAAACTAAAAGTGAAATGCAAGAAATGCAAGTAGTGCAAAATATTACCCCTAGCCTAATTATAGTTTTTAAAGCTTTTTTGGTCATCATCAGCTATTAGTAAGTATTAAATCTATCTTATGCAGCTGTACATTTCTTTACCTTATGGATGGGACACTCGTTCTGAGATACACAGCGATGCTAGATAAAACAAGGATGAAACTGTACCCTTCCAAAAAAGAGAATCAGGTTCAAAAGAAGCAAGAAATGGTTAAGTTCTGCAAGAAAATTTGACTGCAGTGGAGTTAGTGTGCTGAGTGGGGGCACAGAGATAGGTTAAACAGTGGGGGAAGAAGCATGAGGATACCAAACTTCCTTGGGCCATTGACCTTTCAAACTAACTATTAAATAAAAACAATCTGTTTAATTCTCAGACAAGAGCTTTCAACAATAACATTCCTTGGGTGTGCAAACAAGAAAAACCCTGCCCAGAAAAGCTTAAGAAGATTAACATACAGTCTTTAAGGGACCATTAGGTCTTTTCAACACGCAAACTCTCCCCCACAATTTAAAACTGAATTGCCCAAAACTCCACATCACCCTTGACAAAAAAAAAAAACAAACAAAACAAAAAACAAACAAACCACACACATCTGTTGAAGCTGAGTTTACCAAGTGCTAGGAAATCCTACAGCTCCTCCAGCAAGGCTTCAGCTATGTGGGTATATAGTTCACCACGAGCATGCAGTAGTGGTATCTACCTATCACCCAGCTCTAAGAAGCAGAAGAGTGCAGCCCACAAGACAGGAAAGACAACAGTAGCACACATACAGGTGACGTGTAGAAGCCCAGTGAACGCTGCATATACATAGGTATTTTCTGGAAATCCATTACAACTTCAGCCTCAAATAGCACCGACAACGGAGATAGCAGAAACTGAACCAGCCACAGTTTCCTTAAGCACCAAAACGTGCATTACTACCCTCTTCACTATTGGAAACGGTGCAACACAAAGCAGATGCAGTGCTTTTTACGAGGGCAAGTTCAGTAAGGAAGGTTTTCACAGACACATCTTTCAGGAACTGGAATGCACAATTGTTCTTTTGCAGGATTAGAAGAATCCAGAAATCAAACAACCACACCCACAGGATCTTTAGCTGGAAGAAATGAAAGGCAGACTCCACGTGATTTGGAGAAGGATGACCAATCACAAAGCCATCTATATTCTTGGGAACCAGTGCAAGTAGTGAAAAAAAATGCATGGAGTAGTTAAGATACACTACAAATACCAGAAATGTTGGTAGTATTTAACAAGAGTGGCAAAGTTTTTCATAATAAAAGAATCTGCCATCATAATATATAAACTCTATATAAACTAAATCCTATATAAACTAATTGTTTCCAACATCCCAAGTGTAGTTCTCACTTCTACCTGATGTTTCAGTTCTACAGCTCAAAGGACTGGCAACTTTTCCACAAAACTACTTTTCTCTAAAGTCAGCTTTCCAGAAACTGAATTCTGAAATCTCTAAAGCTCTTCAAATAAAGAGGCTCATTCTAAGAGAGAGAGAGAGGAAAAAATACATGGACAATAATTTAGCCAGTTCTGAGAAACCTGAAAACGAGCTGAAAAGAGACATGCATATAAGCAATGTAAAAGTAGGTTAAGATCACTGAATCACTGGAAAAGCTTAAAGTCTTAATGATTTTTAACATATATACTGAGGAATATCTTAATGGCTCTTCAGACAAATAGCATAATGGCACTTGTTAAGACAGCTGGTTTATTTTACTAGTAAGGCAGTTCATTAGCTCAATAGTATATGACAAATATCCAATGAATGTGCGAGTTCTTTGAACACCCTAAGAAAATCGTTTCCCGCTCACTATGTTACCTTCATTGGCTCACACGTACTTTTTTTCCTTAACTCCCATCTCTCTCCTGCCTTCCTCCACACAACCTCCTTCTCCACGCAACCTGCTCCCTCCTTAGAAAAATCTTCACTTCCTTCCCTCGGGCCTCACTGCCGCCAGTACCTGCGGACCTCTGCAGAGGAGCCCCACGCTGCAGCGTCTCCACACCACTCACCTCCGCACGGCGGGTCGCGGTTCCCCCGCCACGGTCTGCGCTCCCGGCTCTTCGTTAAGGAAAAACGAAAACCGCACAGCGGCTCGCCTCCAGAACGCTTATCTCGGCCTCCTCACCAGCACAGCACGCCGCTGCTCGGGGCGACGGCAGCGCTCAGCCACCGTTACCCGCACAGCTCCGAGCAACGCAGACGCAGCCACCGCACGTAGTCGGGAACGCGTTTCCACTCTCCCAGCCAAGCGCTCGCTCACCTGTTCCGCGCTCCGAGCCCTTCCCCGCCGGAAGCCCCCCACACGAGGCACCAGTTCCCGGTCCGCGACCCGGGCGCAGGGACACAGCACACAGCCGGACTGCAGCGAGCCCCCGCCGTGGCGTGGCCCGGCCCGGCCTCTCCGGCCAGCCCGCAGCCGCGGAGTCGGGGCCAGCCGCAGCCCCCGCGCCTTGCCCAAGGCGAGCGCCAGCACGGGAGGCTCCCGCGCCCGCGGGCTCTATATGGGTCCGGCGGCCCACGACCATCCCCGTCCCACCCGGCTCGCCGCCATCCCTCAGTGCCGACACCCGCAGCCACCGCCGAGCCCGGACCCCGCCGTTCCATGCCGCCACTTACCCAGAAGGGCTCGTAGGTGTCCACACTGCAGAAGCTCTCGATCCCCATGGGGCGCGGCGAGGCGGCCGCGGACTCCCGCGGTAGCGCTACACTTCCCTCTCCGCACCTCTCCGTGCACGGGCAGAAGCAGACGGAGACGCGCCGGCAGCGCCAGCACGGCGCCCTGATTGGCTCCGTGGTCACGGGGATGCCGATCCCCGGCGGCGCCGCGCAGCCCCGCCTCGGCGGGGGAGGGGGCAAGCGGCCTTGCGCCGCGCACCTCGGGCGGTGTCGCTCGCAGAGTCGTCGGCCACGCGCGCGGCGGCCGATGTCTCCGCTCGGGGGCGGAGGCTGGCCCCAGGAGGCTGCGAGCTGGCCTGGAGCCCAAAACGTATTTTGTTCAACAAAGAGACCTCCCGGTCTCTGCCAACGGAAGCAGGGCGGAGGCATTACCCCTTGGTACACCGCCGCCTCGCCTCCCTGCCTGTGTCGGTTGCCACCAGTAGCCGGCCAAGGCTCGCACCCCCTTAGCCGCACCTGCCCGCCGGCCTGGTGGGCATCACGGCACTCCCTTCCCCTCCCCATGACACTGCTCCAGCCCCCACGCAGTGAGCACCGCGTGGCACCGCGACCCCACGCAGCCCACGTGGAGAGGCACTGCCACGTCCTGCCGGACAGTCACGCTATCGTCCCCGGGGAAGGCCACAGTGAAAGCCTGACTCACCTTCAAGTATTTCTCTTTTCGACACAAACCAGTTAAACTGGTTTTCAAGTCCCAAAGTAGTTCAGGATGACTAGCATGAACTGAACCAAAATAGCTTCATCCACAACCATGTTTGCACCCCAAAATGTACTAGTTGAAAGAGCTGCACAGCCCCTGTCCTTGCATTTGGCTGTGTCTCATGGTGAGCTCTTCACATCCTACTTCAAATGCATCAATTAAACCCCCAGGCAGCACCACCCCTCAGCTGACTGCCCTAGGGTACTGGAGTAGACCAGCTGGAGTATGGATGGTGCATACATAGGACTGCCATCACAGGCTGCAGCAAAGAGCAGGGTGGTTACACACTACCCTGCAGTAACATTTGAAAGCTTGAATCACACAAGTTACATAAAGAACCTTATTTTTAAATGTTGTATTGTACCCAGAGCAATTACAGTAATGGACAAAGCTGCTGGAAGAGAGATAGGTCTCATTTGTCTAACATATAACTGAAAACCAAGCATCACACCTATGAAAAAACCACATCACAGATTGCTTCTTTACCCACCTGCACACCTTCACTACAGTTTCACAGCTGTGCTGATGTTTGGCGGTGTCCAGGCTGCTCATCCGATGGTGCCGTTTCTGCTCTGTCCCTCTGGTTCTGTCAGTGTCAAGTGGAGGAGCAGCAGCAGCAGACTTCAGACCACAACAAGGTCACAACTGCCTTAATGAATGGAGAAAAATCATCACAGAAGGATCAAACCAAACTAATGGGGTGTTAAAAGCTACACAGGTGTATGCTAGTTCAACCCATACCTTAGTTCATACTTCAGAGTATTATAAGAGAGCAGAGAAATGTTGAAGTCTTATTCCCCTTACTTTTTATTAAGAATAATTCTGCCCTGTTTTCTGCAGTCTCTACACCCATCTTAAACTTGTAGTAAATACCCTGGTGGGTTGTTTTTTGATGTCTGAATGCTCACTATAATTCCTATTGAAAAAAAATACATCATACTCTGCTGCCCCTCAGCTCTCAGGAATACTTATTCCTTCTGGCTGCTCTGCAGCACAAGTAAATGACAACAGCTCTGGCAATTCATACACGCTGTCCTGTAGTTAAAGTAGAAGAGCTTTTTCCTTTGAGAACTTAGACTTTTACACATCTGTGTGCAATAATAGAATATGGGCTTACAATTGAAATGATACAGCAGAAAACTAACTAGGATGCAGAGATCATATGCAAGGATTGTTCTAAACAAGAAGACAGCAAACAAGTAAGAAGGATCAAGGAAAGTAAGTTTTTACCCACACATGGTTTTCTCCAGCTAAAAGTATAACAAAACTCAAGTTATACTTTCAGGATTCGAACTTCAACGTAGTAATTCTTTTCAGCCTCAAGCTGTCCCTATATCAATAGTTACACACCAGGTTAATGATGTTTCTCATGAAATAAAGATACTTGGATCTGCACCTCAGATTAGTTCGCTTCCAATTGCTTCCATCTCCTTCCCTTAGAAACTAAAAGCAACAGCAACAACAGAGAAATAACAGAACTAACACAAGCCCAAACCTGCAGAGATACTGAACCAAGATCTCAGAGTACCAGAAAGTCACTGAATGTAGTTTTCACAATCCATTGTTACTACAGCATCTTTTAAAACACAAAATAATACATAAAATAGAAGCTGCACTCTTACTTTTAAAGGCATTTCCTTGCAATCAGAAAAAAAAAAAAGAACCACCAAAATTCTATTTTCGACTCTGAACTTTGCTTTGTAGAATACAAATTAAAGCTGGATAGGAAATGGAGGAAAACTTATCAACAGGAAATTAGGAGTACTAGAACCCACAACAGCATGGAGACATTTGGAAGGATGTTTTGCCTGAAAATGGCATTTATATTAAAGATAAGCATTTTTTCATCAACAGAGTTGCACTAGGAAACAGGGCAGCAAGATTTGGGATAGGCGGAGTCAGAGTCACCTTAACTGCTGCATTAAAGGACCATCTAGCCTCACCATTACGTCTAAAGACTTCTTTTTCCCCCCAGAATTTTGTTTATTGACCCTTGCCAGAGATTCTTGAGAAGCTCACAACGTAAGGGTATGCTTTGAGAGGAAACGTAAAAAACAAAAACCCAAACAAACAAAAAAACCCCCACTAAACAAAACAAAAAAAAAAAAAAGAAAGAAAGCACCACCCACCCTTGAAGACTCACATTTTCCTTCAAGCCCAAGCAGGCTGCTCCATCTAGACCATGACAAATCCCGTTGGTTCATGCACGTTGGCTGCATTTCCTTTGGGAAATACTCGATACATTCACCAAACACTGCCGACTGATCCCAGCAACACGGAGCACGCAAGCGTGCCTGCAGGCACCGCCGGCAGCGCACCCGGGCTGCGGTTACATTTCAGAGAGGCATTTTAATTACAAGTTCATCTTTCAGGGACTATTTACAAAATTCCTCCAATACACATCGGGGGGGAAACTCTCACTCATCACTTATTTTCCAGGTTTCTTTTCTTTTTATTCCTTTTTTGTTGCTGCTGTTTTGTTTGTTCCTCTGTCAAACAAAGCACGCTGACAGCCTTTGAAATTAGAGAGCGGAAAAAGTACGGCGGCCCCTGAAACGTCGCCCGTATCACCCTCCGCAGCTGACCCAGCATAACTATGGGCAAGCGGAGGCAGCACAGCGAACGTAACTACCACCTAGTAGTAAAAGAATTAGCAGTAAGCACTGCACATTATTTTCTCCCGGCTTGGCTCCGGCAGCACAAAAACCACCCCTAGGCTGAATGCCACCGCTCCGCCTCAGGGGGCCACTCGAAGCGCCCTCACCGCCCGCGACGCTGCCCGATTGGCTGGCATGCTGCCGCTCCCGCCTCCCAGCCGTGCGCCTGCGCAGACGCCTCCTGCGGTGTACTGCTGCACTCGGGTCTGCGTTGCGGCGGTTGGGTCATGGCGACGGTAGCGGAGCTGAAAGCAGGTGGTGAGGAGAAGAGGTTCTGAGAGGGTGGGGAGCTGGGGAGCTTGCGGGGTGGCGGAGGAGGTAACTACGACCGCCGAAGAGGCGGGCAGCCGAGCTTTTCACGTACACCCGGGCGCCAACGGGGGCTGCCGCCTGTTGTTGAGCCTCAAGAGAAAGGTCTCTGAGCCCCCACGCAGGCACTGTGCCGCTGTCATTATCTTGGTCTGGTTTTCATTCATTAGAAATACCTAAGACCAGTAACGTGCCGCTTCTGAAACTGCTAGAATCTATGTTCACTACTGAAACCGATACAATCGTGACTTTTTCGAAGGGCTAGTTTTTATCTGTAACGTTCCTGCGGTTGCTACCTACTGGCATATGCACGACTCTGGTTATCTTATCTTTATTTCCCCGTGAATGTGCTCAAATTGTGTTTGTATTGCGTTTGATAAAGGCTGCTTCAACGTGTTTGGCTTTGTAATAACAGACCTTTTGATGGTATTAGTTTTAAAGGACACACTGGAAAAAAGAGGTGCTCTTGGACAAATAAAAGCCAGAATCAGAGCTGAAGTTTTTAATGCATTGGATGATCAAAGTGTGCCACGGCCACCACTGCCTCATGAAAATCTCTTAATCAACGAACTAATTCGTGAATACTTGGAATATAACAAATATAAATATACAGCATCTGTTCTAACTTCAGGTATTTGGACTGAGTTTTTCTTGTCATCACTGTTTTAAAAGACGTTTAGTGTTTGGTTGATGAAACTGTGAAATGTAAAAAGTGGTCCTGAGCTGCACCATCTCTTCTTCCCTTCGAGATAAATAACGTTGTCACCACTGCTTTTAAAAGCCAAAGTATACTATTAGCTCTCAAGAACACTTGCTCTTCACCCTTGAGGAAAATGCTGTGTCAGTGTAGTTGATACAAGAGTGAGAAAACTTGCTAGCAGCCTGCAAAATCAAAATACCTTTCCTGAAATGTCTGCTTTTGTTTGAGGGGTAATTTAAACTAATGTAATACTTACATAAAGTGGTTGACAATCTGAATTCTAGCAGTTCTGGCAAGTCTCATGCATATAGACTATCAGAAATTTGGTTAAATGTCCTTAGGTTAAATATTAAAAAAGAATACAAAGATGATCCGTATGTTTTTACTACTGCTGGCTGTGCCAAATACTCTTTGAGAGCTTTGTAGATTACAGCATCTAAATGGTAGCTGCCATTTATATGCTACAGCTAACTTGTCTTTGAAATTTGAAGTTCTGTAGTTGTGCTTAGGTACAGTAATTACATTTGCTGTTAACAATTTTATATATTTCACCCTCAAGAAGAGGGAATGGAGGAAGTCTGTATAGTAGTTAATGTTGTGAATGTTTGATGTTGTTTAAAGGAAGAGTTGTTTGCCTGATAGATTTATCTTTATACTGTAAGACTTCTTTAATATTTTTAATAAATTCCTTTAGAGTGAAGATAAAAGTTGTAACATGCAATTACAAATTATATTAGTTTGAAGCACTAATGTTTAAGTAAGTTTCCTGGAATAACAATATACTATTAGTTATTTATAGTTTTAAAGGGAGGGGGTGTGCTGTCATTCTTTTTTGAAGTCTTCTGTAAAATTGTGGTGGTTTTCTTACCAGTTTTAAGAATTTTGAGGAATCTCTTTTCCAGAAGCTGGCCAGCCTGAAGTGCCCTTGGATAGACAATTTATTGCCAAAGAGCTGAATATAGTTGAAGACACAAATGGAAAATCAGTGTAAGGAGTGATTTTGGAATGTACAATATAATAACAGTTCCGCGTCTGTTTTTCTCTTTAGTGTTACTATAAATCACAAATAAATGTCACCAGTTGAAGTGTGGCTAGATCATATGCCTGCTCTAAGGAGCTGGATTCAAATTCATAATGTCAATCATGGGCCCATTTTTAAACATACTCCAAACTAACGCTGAATTCTGCCAACTCTGTAGCATTCTCTACTGTACTTGCACACCAGAACACAAGTCTCTTACCAGTATAGTCTTCCCTACAGGCAGAAGCAGAAAACAGGTAATGTTTGCATATCAGTGAGTTGCTTTGTAGAGTGATAAAAAGATTATTGCACTTTGAGATTAGGGACGAATTCATAATGCTCTGATATGACTGCACTAATGAGCTGGGGTGCCGGAGCAGCTTTAAACACACGTTCAGCATTCTCTGCAGCTTGTGCTGTCAGAATCTGTTGGGTGCTTAGCAAGAAGCAAGTTTGGGATGTGCCCTGGTGGACTGGGCTGTAGCCCAACAAAAAGTGATCCTCTCTACTGCACAAGTGAGAATGGGGATCTACACTCTTGTGCTAAGCATGCTTTGGTTCTTCACCTAGAGGGGACCTGGAGTGTACTTGAGAATGTTCCTTAGCGTGAGTTTTTTAGGAGTGTTGGTGTTCAAGGTGGGCTTAGGTCTGTGCTTATTTATAGAATGAAACTTGGCATAATGTATTTTAAATAAAGACATTCACATATTCTAGAAATGGCCATTAAGGTCTGGGAAGTTCTGAAGATGTATTTTTGGTGTTCGATATTTCATAGACTGCTTTTGTCATTTCTCTCTTAAGCAGACCTCTCTTGTATGGAATTATCTCTCATTTCTTACATACTGGTAAAGCAGAAAGTACTCAGAATACCCTTCCGAAAGTGTCTTTGCTGAATTACCCAAAGCAGAACCTGAGCAAACTACCTGTTGAGAGAAATCAAAAAGGTGAGTGTGGTGTCGTTTTTTGCAGAAGTTTTGTTTGTGGCTAGATTTCCTACCTGGTACTTAAAACAGCATCATCAGTGAGAGGGATGCTGTACCTCCTCCTCTGCAACAAATCTGCAATGGGTCAGCTACAGGCAGTCTTACTACACTGGCAACTTAATAAAAGAATTTAACCTAAATTCTCAGTAAAATATATTAAACTGTGGGTGTGTATCTCTCATTTATTCTAATATCTCATTGCTATATTAAGTTCTTAAGTATCTAGCTGTCACTTCTGCAATTTGGGCATATAATTCACGTCCCACTGACTGCAGAAACCTGAGCTCTGAGTTCATTGTGCTACAGCAGAACACTGCTAAATCTTATTTTTCCCTTTCTGGACTGCTTTTTGCCTGGTTCCAATTAATATCACATAAGCTAAAAGAACCAAAGGGATCATTGGTTCATTTTTCTGCTTTGAAGACCTTGCTTGGTGTATTACTGCACTTTTTACAGTCAGAATGTATTACTGTTGTGTTAGGACTAGCAACATTTTTATTTAATAATTTCAAGAATGAAGCTTAAGATATTGTTGACATCTAAGAAGTGTGGGAGAAGGGCTTAACGCCTTTTCTGAACAGTTCCTTGGGACAATGTTGTTCCCTTCTGCCAGAAGGGGGGGCTGAAGAAATAACATTGCAACACCAAAGTGCTATCAGTTGTTAGAAAATAATTATTCCTAGCAGAAATGTCTCAATTTTTTTTAAACAAGTTCAGTTTATAAAATAATTGTTTTTAAAATATAACTTTGTCCCTCACTTCTGAAATTGACTCTGCAGGGTCACCTTGCCCTGTTGATTCCAGGGTAATTTCACATGGGGATTTAGTTGTTTAGTCACAAAACTCAGGACTAATCCTAAAACATGACGGCACCTTAGTTTTTGAACTAAACAAAAATGGAACAGCTTTAAGTAGCTATAGTCTGAAATTACTTTCTGCATGTGTTTGTGAAATATGTCAGTGGAGACCTAAATGTAATGGGTTCAAGAAACTAATTATCTAGCTATTTTAATTAGCCTGCATATTCAGGTAATGAAGCCTGCTTGTAAGCTCAGCTCTCTGAGTCTCATATTTAACATCCAACTTGCCTTCATATTAGAAATTATCTTGCTTATTTAGTTGAATGAATATTCCTATGGGGTCCTGATGGAATCTGAGTTGGAAGCTGTGTGGAAGTTAATCTTCAGTAATGCAAAGGTCTTACCTCCTACAGTTGCATGCAAAAAATAGTTGTACAATTTGCCCGAGTTTCCTATGATGATACTCTGTATGAAGAGTAGAAAATAAGATTTACACCTCTGGATCTCCAGATGCCTGAGAATGTTTGCATCTGTGTTTCATTTTCAGATAGAATTCCAGAACCAGGGAGGATGGCTGGCACGAGCATCGAGGAGCCCCTTGTTCTGCAAAGTATAAAGAGACGATAACTTCATAGGCTTACTTCTCATGCAAAGTTCTGTAATATAGAAAATTCCTTTTTGCTTAGATTTCCCCAGTGTGTCCAGTGGGGCCATTTCAGCTTGTTGAATTTACCTGTGAGGCAGGTTGGTGGGATCATACTGAAAAAAGCTGTTAGCAAAATCTCTCTTCCTTGAGTGCTAATAGAAGGAAAACTCTGTCTGAAGTCAGATCAGTGTCTAGAGCTGGGCCTAAAAATACTGTGTTTACTTTATAAAAATCTAACAGATAATGTAATTTCTGCACTTTGCTTTTTATACTGTGCCTTTGTGTGTCTGTCCTGTGTTTCTGAATAAAACATTTCCATTTTATTCTGTGTGGTATTCCGAAAGTGTTCGACCCAAACATTTTAATCACTCTTGTTTCTAAAGAAGGAGCTGCTACTTTCAGAAGAATATGGGGAAATAGATTTTTAATAGACAATTAAAGTGCTTTAGAGGAATAGTTGGTTTTAATTCTCTGGAAATTAGGACTGTATTTATCTTCATGCCAGCAAACAAGTGTGGGTAAGTCTCTTCCATCTGGAGCTGCTATAAATTGTATGGTGTAACACTGAGTATGTGGGAGGGGAGGAACTTGTGGTTTTTTCCCAAACAACATGAAATTCAAAGTCAGGCAAAGCTAAAAATAAATTTGATAATAAATTACTGATTCCCAGAACTTTTCTTAGCTGAGGTATTTACTTGTTTTGAAATGGTAATTTATTTTACAAACCAAACTTGCAGGGTTATATCACAAATAACAGGTTAGCTATTTTACTCTACCCGTACCCCTATCTCCTCATCTTAACCTCTGACCCCTAACCCAAACCCTGTAAGTCAGCAGAAATACATTTTTTAAGGTAGATTCTTAAAAATCTTAAATAAATGGTGCAGTAAGTGGAGGAAAAAAGAGAGGAAGAGCGTTTAGGCAAAAGGACCCTAAATTGTACAGCCAGTGGAGTTTTGCCTTCATCATGCTAACGTTACAGGTGTTTTTTCACAAGCAGCCTAGCCTCTGATGTGGAATTGCAGAGAACAGTTAGGAGTTGAATGGAGAAGCTGAAATGATTCATTTGAAGCCTCAGCAATGAGCTCATCCCCTTTGCGCAACTGGCAATGCTGCCAGTTCCCCATTTGCTGATTTATAAGCATCTCAGGACTGTTTCCAGCAGAGGAAATGCATCTCACTCAAACCCATCTTCAAGTCTTTTGTAGCTTTGCCTCAATTACAACACAAACTAGTGTGTCAAATTGTTACGGCATCTGAATTCTCTTTTCAAGAGCAAGGAAAATGACTCTGGGAAACACTAAGGCTCTAACCTATGCTATTGAAATTGCACAGTGTAACCAAAGACATTGTGTCTGCTTGCTGTCTTCTCACCACACATCACACAGAAGCTGCCCAGGTGCCATGGAGCTCACTGGGAAATGGATTTTTAGTGTTATAAATGAAATACCTTTCTTGTTCTGGTTGAAGAAGGCAAAGGGATGTTTGGTACTTGCCCTTTTCCAAGCACACAGGCCAGGAGGCTCATGGTCTGCACAACTGTAAAAGGCTGTTACAAGGATGTCCCTCACCATCCAGATATGGGGAGTTGTAACAAGCTCTTATTTCAAAGTGTAGTCATTGTACAAGCAAATTAAAATCAAAGTGTGTTCCCAGTGTTATTTATTTGTACAACAAAGCTTTGGAATATGTCTATGAAAATACACTGGTTGAATCACATTTTTAATGGTCTAGCATTTATCCTGGCAGTAATGAAATATGAGAGCATCTTTGAAGATGCAGACATGTAGTGAGTCCTATGAATGCCAGCCTGCCTCACTTGGTAATGGTTGAAGAGGAACAGCAAAGCCTGTACAGTATGGCTGCACTTTCCAAAAGTCATTCTTTAGAAGTTTAAGTTCAGACAAAAATAATTCATAAAATCCTAGAGTCACAGGTTCAGGCTTTAGGTGGAATTGCCACCTGGGAGCACATACACAAAAAGTATTTTCTCTAATTTAAGAAACTCTACCTTACTTACAAGCTGTGATGTCTTCTAGTAGCTGCCCTTTCTCTTTCTACTAACATCAGAAAATAAAAGATACAAGCATGCAGAAGTCAGGCTTTAATGAGCAAAATGCTTTTCTGAACTTTGTTGGAGATAGAACACTGTAACTGAGTCTATAACAGGGGGAATTATGTTAAAGAGAAGCTGTTGTTTGTCTAAGCATGATACCACAAGTGAAGGTGACAAGGAGCCAGAGAAATGCGGTGTGGCTATCAGATCTGGAAAAGCACTTTGGAAGAATTTAACCCACAAGTTGCTTTAAAAAAATAAATCTTTAAAACTAAATTTTTGCTCTCCCCTAGAATCAGAGGAAACTGTTTACAGACTTCACAGTGTCGGTGCTGGTTCAGAGGTTTTAGTTTCCCCTGTCAGGCACAGGGAGATGTTTTTCCAAGCTTTATCAACAGGCTGGCAGGAGTGGGTTACTCTTCCCTTCCTGAGCACGCTCCATATCGAGCCGAAGCTCGGTGTCAGTTGGTCAGTTTTCCGGAGCGATCCTCACTGGGTGATTATGTCTGGGACAAGAAACCCAAAATACCTGCTCACACTTGCAAAGAGACCCTTTCAGTAGCTGCTGGTGTCCAGCTGCTTCAGAACTGACCTGTGTGCTTCACATACTTCACTTGACCGGCAGCCAACCTTAAGCACAAAGCTTAGCATTAAGTAGCTGGTGACTGTTTAGCTCATCAGAGTGTGTTTGTGACTAATTGTTCTCCTTTGGCTCCAGACTGTCCTTATTGCAAGAGAAGAGTTTAGCACAGGTGGTAACACCTCAGTGCACTTGTCAGTTCCAATTACCTCTATCAGCTTAGAGAAACATGGTTGGTAAGCTTGGAATCATAGAATCACAGAACGGTTTAGGTTGGGAGGGACCTCCAAAGGGCATCTAGTCCAAACCTCCTGCAGTGAACAGGGACATCCTCCACTAGATCAGGTTGCCCAGAGTCCTGTCAAGCCTATCCTTGAATATCTTCAAGGATGGGGCCTTAACTACTTCCCTGGGCCACCTGTTGCGTGTTCCACCACTCTCATGGTGCAGAACCTGTTCCTCACATCCAATCTAAATCTGCTCTGGTCTCATTGCAAACCACTGTCCCTCGTCTTGTCATCACAGGCTTTTATAAACAGTTCCTCTGCAGCCTTCTTGTAGCCCCCTACAGGTACTGGCAGGCTGCTATTAGGTCTCCCCAGAGCCTTCTCTTCTCCAGGGTGAACAACCCCAGCTCCCTCAGCCTGTTCTCATAGCAGAGGTGCCCCAGCCCTCTGATCATTTTCATGGCTCTCCTCTGGACCCACTCCATCAGGTCCGTGTCCTTCCTGTGCTGAGGGCACAAGGTAAAAAACATTTAGGTAAAAACATTTAAAACACACAAAGAAATGTCTTGCCTGACACATGTTATTTAACAATCTAAACCCACCATCCATGCTTTCTTTCCCGCCACTGTTGTATTCAGGTTATGCTGTGGTAAGGCAGCTGAAAGTTCATTTCTTTCCTTCTTGAGTCCTCTTTCCCCCCCCCTCTCCCCCCCCCCCAAGTACAATATTTACAGTGAAAATTAAGCAAGGAGATATATCAGGACAAGCTTCTCAATATTTTTTTTTCTAGAAAAGTAATTAAATAAATAAATTGGGGGGGGGGTTTAAAATAAAACTTGTTTTGTTGTCGTAAAAGCATTGTCCACTGAGAATGCACAGCTTTCATTTTGAGGCAGCTTGGTTTAAAAACCTTGGGTTTATACAAAAAAAAGCAACAAACACAACTTAGGAAACTCCAACCAGGCTATTACATCACTATATTCTCACATTAACTTTGAAGTGAAGATTGGAAGCCATGCTCACAGTTACCAGTTCCTACCCCACCTGGCTCAAGAGTGCAACTCTTTCAGCCCCAGCAGTAATATTCTTCAGAGTTTCTATTCCACTTTAATGTCCCCTCATAGATCACCCTCCAGCACTGCCTCTGTCAAACACACTACTCAGGCAGCAAGCCTGCATGTGCACATGCAGCGGTTTGCAGACCTACCAGAATAATTTCCACTCCTTTTTAAGCTACTATTAAAATGTGTCTGGTTTCGTGAAACAGCTGCATGGGTTTAAAAGGAACTGCTAAGGATAACTTTGATGAACTTGAAAATGATCATGTAGTTCAGAGGATCCCCTTGCATTACATTACTTTATATTAGTTGTATTCCTATTTAAAAGCTATGTTTGCAACCAGGAAGCTTAAAAAAATTAAAAAAAAAATAGGGTGAACTACCCTATGAGGAACTTTCTGCTAACAAGGGCAAGTTTCTTGGATTTATGTCCTGGTGATCATTTCCCTTGGCTTTGCTCCAACACAGTCACATGTGCAGGAGCCTGATATGACACCATTACCCCTCTGGTCCCAGAAGGGCTTTGCATGACCGTGTGGCAGCCCTGCACCTCAGCAGACACTGACCCTCCATCTGCAAGGACAGGCTGGGACTGTGCAACTGTGTTGGCAGATCTGGTCTTCAGCAGCTAAGGCCTGAACAAAGGTCCACACCTGGCATTTCTGAACTACCGCAGGGAAGAAAGCCCAGTGCTCTTCCTCCCTCTCCTCTTTGTCCAAATTTGTTCACCACTGGCCAGAGCTGGAAGGGGCTACAGGTCACTCACACCTGCAAGCACTGGTACTTTGACCAAATGATAGCAGAGATTTCCAGCCCTGCTTCCCCTCATAGGTGTTTTTTAAGGATGCTGAGACCAATATGAGCCTCATCCATCTTCCCCAGGAGGGTTTATTTTCCAGAGAAGACAGGGCTGTTGATGTGAAGAGAAATTATTTCGCCCAGGACTGTGCTCTGACCCTTTGGGTATACACCATATTTAGTCTGCTGCTGAGAGGGGGTTGTTTCGGTATTTTGGATTTGGCACGTTGATGGGAATTCCTAGAGGATCCTAGCTTTCCCTTTTTGGGATGTCTCCATCCACAGGTCCTACTGCACAAGGCTGTTGGCTACCAGCGAGGGAAGGAGGGGGGAGAGCTGGGTACTGAAGGTTTGTGGATTGTGAGAAAGGTTTGACAAGGACCAGATCACTCCCTAACCCCTGCAGGTCTGTCCCTGTCCTCCTCTCCCCACCAGCTCAGGGTGCCTGCTGCTTGTTCTTTCCACTGCATCCTGGGGACTGTTTCCCTCAGCCATTTATCAATTCTCCTCTTCCTTTTATGGACAGAGGGAGGTATTTCTTATATATGAAAAAGTATTTACAGTCCTTTCTCAGGATCTGAGCTGTACGTGGGATCACAAAAGAAATTTTGGCAAATCCACTGGTTTCCCCGGGGCAAAGGAGGCTTAAGGCAGCCCCAGGCTCCACATGTCACATAAACACAGTAAGACCCACAGCAACCTCTACTCACACAGCCCTGCTATGGTACCAATAACCCTCCTCTCCCAAGCAACCTCTGAACTCAGGGACTTAACTCCAACAAAATGCACTGACAGTGGGCAGGGAACCTCTTGAGCCCCACAGGACCACCATGACCTGCCCATTGTCCTTCTAGACACTAGGGGTGAGGATGCTGCTAAGGCAGGAAGGAGTTTAAGGTCCATTTGTTTGGCCAAACAGCTTCATCCTAGGAAAAAGCAAAACGTCTGAACCTGTGAGTGAGGAGCACCCATTCTGACTCAGGGGTACCCCTTTCATGCCTTTCCAAAAGCCAGCACCAGCTTGCTTCCCCAAAGAGCATCTCATGACTGGGGGCAGCTGCCCAAGGCTAGGCCCTGCTGGGAATGAGGTTCTTGTCTCAGGCTGTCTCTTTTAATCCAGGTACCGAGAGGATTTTCCAGCGGGACGTGGTTTCCAGGGCCCCTCCCCATTGGCAAAATTCTCCTCCTCTATATAGGGGAGGCTGCAAAGGCGGGAGGACTTGGACCGTCCCGGCTGGTGGCTGCACAGGTTCCCGACTCTCCAGCTCCCTCTCTGCTGCCCTGAAAGGACGCCTGTAAGTACTGCAGGGGCCGGGCACTCCTGCTGGGGCTAGGACTGGGGGCTCGCCGTACTTTGGGATGGAGCATTCGGCAAGCTAACCGTTATGCTACTGGGCAGACACATTCAGTCAGCTAAGACGCAGGTGGTGCACAGAAGAGAGGTGGGACTGGACCGATCGGACACGCTCAGGCGGTTTGTCCTGATGCGTGTACTGCTTACAATACATCAGAGACCATGCCGGTCTGAAAGCGTGCAGGGATGTTCTTAGCCTGTTGCTCAGTCACTGCTGACCGCTGCTGCCTAACTGAGCCTTCAAGATGCTGGCTGCAGAGGGCGAGTTGTGCTCCAAACAACGCAGCCCAGCCTGCGAGCGTTGGGTGCTGCCCGTGGTGCAGGTACCTCACCTGCACTCTGCAATGAGTGAGCTCGGTAGGCCGAGCCGCTCACCTCCTGTAACTATTTCTACTTTTTCAGTCCTAAGAAAGGAACTTGGAGCACTTCCCATGCTGCTTAAAGAAAGTATAACCAAAGAGAATAATTAGTTTGCCAGTTTTTTGTTCTTCAAACAGGAAAAATGCTTTAAAAGTAGAGGAAGAAATGGAAGCATTTTTGCCTTAGCATTCCATTTTAATATGCGGGGAATAAAATTTAAGAAAAAACAATCTGAACTGCACGAATTCAAGCAATTGCAAACGTAACGTGCCTTTTTGTGAAAGGGAAAATAAAGTGACAGACTTAGAACAGAACGCCGGGAGGGAAGGCAGGCGGCAGTAGATGGCAGCACAGAAAGCGGCTGCGCTGTCCCCCTAGGAGTCCCCGGGCTGCTCTGTCACACACACACATGTATGTATGTGTGTATGCACACCTGGGGAAATGCTGAGCCGTATGAAAGGCACACCTGTGTGCATATGAAGAAGCAGCATGAGATATTTTAAATAAAGGAGACACCAGAAGCTCTGTTATCATTATCTCATAGGACTCAGTGAGTGTATTTTCTAAAAGACGCTAGTTCAGAGTCAAGCCCACCTTCTCTGTCACTCAGAGCCTTGCTTTGACAGGTAGCTTGCAATAAGACCCTCAGGAGGGACTGACTTGCTGAAGTCCCAAAGCCCACAGTTTTCTCAAGCCACTCAGACAGGAGCTAAAACGATGAACTCCCAGAGAGCAAAGTGCTTGATGAAGCAGTCATCTGAGTCCATGACTCTCCTCTGGCTGTATTCGCTTAGATGTAAACAATGATTTTTATTATCTCATTTGCAATTGACACACTAGTCCCTAAAAGGTATTTGTTTTGAATCTGTTATCATTACATTTTTGTGGAACAGCTAGTATTGAGAAGAACATCACCATATATGGTAGCATGCATAGATGTATGCAGAGGATCCCAACTCTTTATAATTCACTAAGACTTATTAGTTGCAAATCTGTTGGCTTTTCTTTTAAGTATATTAATTTTAGATGAAGCCAAGAGCTAGAGACAGCTTTACAACTTGTGCAAAGTCCAGCTAAAGTAGGGATTATTTATGAATTCTAATGAACATGCAGAATCTAATTTACTTAATAGAATGACATTTGGGGATATTCGAAATAGTATTTTTGAGATAAAGGGAGACTACCCCTACATGATGCAATTCAAGATTTTCTTCCTTCTTTTCTAATTCCTATAGTTTATATCACAGGTAATAACCTGGGCCAATTTCTCTGGGGTACTGAAAAAAGAGCTATCAAGTATTTAATCCGAGTTATGTAGTTACTTGCACTGGCAGAGTCAAGAAGACCTGATAGGAGACAAAGGCACTTTCAGGCAATTTGATTAAAGTTCATGGAGAATGAATTCAAAACCAATCAAACAACCCAAAAACCACAGCCCTGTGAAATTACTGAAAATGTTCTTTCTTCAAATACATACTTTCCCTCCTCTATGGTTGAACAACCATAAACTAATACAGATGATACCTCCATGTTCAGATAAAGATATCCATGATGAGAGTAAGCATTCAAGGGGTGGCCCCAGTGACCACTGGGGAAAGGTCAAAAGGCCAGGAGGGATTGGTAACAGTGCTTGTGACAGAGCTAACAGTGCTGGGAAACCAGTTTCCAAATGAGGATCACAAGATTAGGATTCATCCATAGGTTTTGGGTTTGTTTTTTCCAAGCTATGCTCAGTTAGGTAATTCAGCTAAGTACTGGAAAAGTAAAAGACAATCAACCTGGAAAGAACACAGTCAAGAACTACTGTAGCCCAAGAAATGAAGCTTGAGTCAGGTGTCAGGGTACCAGTGCACTCTTTCATAGGAAACCTTAGGAGAGCAGGACTTGGTCTCTGGAAACAACTCGCATACTTGGTTAATATTTCCCTCTGTTCTAATAATTATCTCCTGTATGGCTGTGATGAGTTTTTATACTGGCATACACATCCTGTAGAGGAAGGGAGAAGTATCCTTCATCTTCTCATTAGGAAAACAGCAGTCCCTTAAGTCTGACCTAGGAGGCAATTCTGCTTGGCCAATACCTTTTAATTAAAGTGCACTTCCTGGAGCTATTTATACTTTATCCTTGGAATAATATACTCAGGATAAACTAGTTATAAAGCCAGTATTCAGCTTCTGTCACTGCCATGATAACGTAAAAGACAGCAAAGATCAGCCAGATACTTCTGCAGTGTGGCAGCAGGAGGAACAGAAAGTGAGGTGTGGAAGCATGTCCAAGTGCACATGCATGTCTGGCGTTTAGACAAGTATAACAGATCTAGTTTGGTGTTATTTGGCACATTTTTAAGACAAGATATTTCACAGCAACAGTAGTTTTGTGATTGCTTTTTCTGTTCCCTTCCTCTGGATAGCTCACCTCAGAGAATAAAGTATGTACCCTTGTACATGGACTATCATCTATCCAGAAGAGCGGATGAGAACCTCTTTCCATCTTTTGTACAGATAAGATACTGGTCTCCATTTCTCTCAGCCAGCCCTGAGGATGAAACCCAGGAACTGGCTAAGGGCTAAACTTTGCCTTCTCAGGGCAAGTTCTCACCAGGCAGTAATGAATCTTTCCCCTTGGCCCATTTCCCCAGTATCAATCATATGCTGGACCAGTGCAGCATCTCTCTTGATCAGAGATGGAGCAGAAGGTTTATTGCCAATTTTTAACCAGAAAACTTCAGCAGCTCATTAATTTATTGCATAGAGCCTCACTAGGACAAATGAAGCTGAGTTTGTGGAACTCATCTTCTGCTTCTTCCATTCAGAAATCTTGCTTTATTATTAATATGCGTTAATTAATATTCTTTAACCAATTAAGCTATTAATATTAATTCACAATTAATAAATACATTTACTTTTTTACTACAGTGGTACTCAGATGCTACTCACACTTCACCCTCAGATTTTAGAGGATCAGTCATGAAAAGTTCTTTCTACATAAATCCATGTTTTTCTTCATTGTTTTTCAGATTGTCTATTCCCTGTTTCCTGTAGGGGTCTATTCTTACCATGTTTAAACTGCTCAAACACAGTACTGAGATTAGAGGATAAAAATCTCTATTTCCAAGCTCTGCAGTTCATGCCATCTCTTACAGCTTCCAACCTTACCTTGCTTTCAAGAAGACTGAATTTAAATAACAAGGTGCAGAAAGTGCTATATGCAGGAAGAAGCAGGAGAATGCAATAGAACATGGACAGAGCAGCTTTGTTTCATGTTCTAAGATGTGGAAGATGCTTCTGACTTAGGATGTAAAAAGGAAAGGAACTTTCTTTTGGTCCTTGGGTATTGAAACAGGGAAGAACTTGTGGGTCACCCAGATGGTGACAATGCTTTGGAGGCAGGTGGTCAGGAGGATTCAGCTGTTTGATTTCCACCACGATTTTTTGTGGGCAGCCTGAAAGTATCAGGGTTTCACTGTGTGAAACACAGCTCGGTGGGTCAGTCTGACAGCAGTATCAAATTCTATTGATTTGAATGTGCTGTCACTTGGTACTTAGCCAAAGGCAGCACGAGCCAATTTTCCTGATGCTTCAGGATAACCTGGGCTCTGCTCTGGGCCCATGATGGACTGATACCCTCCTATTCCATTGCCTCCCATGCTGCTGAGGCAGGGGGCAGAGAAGGTGCCTTGCCCGTTGCAGCTGTAGCAGGATGAGAGAGCTCCTGGTGCTCCCCAAGCCCTCTGCTCCTGGATCCACAGCCCTGGCAATGGGGCATAGCTCCTTTCATTCCCCAGTCCAGCCAGCTTCACCCTGCAGCCGCCAGCTGGAAAGCTCAGCTGGAGAGAATACCATCTCCATTATTGGAACTGTGTGGCTCTACCAGCCCTCTTGGCAACAAGGGAACATTTTCTGCCTTAATCCACACAGAGGTCACATAGTTTCCTCTTGCAGCTCTCTTCCAAGAATCCTCTGGGAGCTAGTGAAGGGCCACATCCTACAGAGCTCCCTCATGGAGCCTCTGCAGCAAGGAACACTGCATGGGGACCACTGGCATGCACAGAGCCAAGCTATTAGGGTCTCCCTATTGCCCACCCACACCACCACCATGCATGCTGCACATACTGAATTTTCCTACTGGAGATTTCCAGGCAAGGCTGGTGGCTCTAGAACCAGCACATTTAGAGGAAAGCAGGTTTTGTTTCGGGTGAGAGAATTGTCAAGGGCATTTAAAGAGCCAGGGCCTCTAATTCCCACTGCACCTCAGTGGGATATCATCTAACTCTCTCAGGCACTTTGAAAATCCTACTTTGGTTTTTAAGCTCTATGTCACCTTCAGCATGATCCATGCTTCTCTCTCAGACCCCTCACACAGTTTGGCCTTACAAAAAAACATTACTTTGTGGGAAGGCTTCAGGGACAAATATTTAGAAACTGATCTCTGATGCTCCCAGAGCACAGGGTGTCCATCTGGCTGCATACCAGAGAGCTTGGTCCTCACAAATATTGCTCTGCTTATGGGTTGATTGCTGACATCTTTAGCAATCAGTTCTCCAAGCTTTCTCAAGATTCATGTTTATCTGGATGCTGTAAATATTAAATTCATTCTCAATAAGGAAATGAAACAGCCTCTGTCTCCTAGAGATATTTTTCTTGGGCACACAGCCTCCCCTGCTCCCCACTGTAGCTCCTTCCCAGCTCCTATCTCTGCTCCACTGCATGGCAGGTTTCCATGAGCACCACTCTTTTCCTGCCCTGTGGCAAACCACAAGAAGTCCTCTGTTTACTCCTTTCCTTGCTTAGAATAGGGTGTCCCACAGGACAGAACAGATCACTGGTGAAAGATCCAGCATTATCAGCACAAACCTTGCAGCTACATCCTAACTTCCAATGGCCAGAGCAGCAAAGAAGCTGCTGCCTGCCTCTCAAACAGGGTGCAGAGCAGCCAAACCCTCCCATGGCTCTCACTTACAGAGCAGGTTCATCCAGCTACTTTAACCAAGCGTGACTGCATGATGCTATTTTATCCATGCAACTGCAGGACACAGATGCCTCATCCTTCCAATGTGAGCATCCTGGTTCACATTATCTAACACCTGATGCAACTTCCAGGCTTGCTGTACTTTTCCACTCTCTCACGTGGTAGACATTTACTCTTCATAAATGATCAGCTCCCACCATCTGAACCATGGAAAGGGGATAACTCTAAATTACTGCTCCCTCACCAGCAGTACTGATAACTATTTTTTTGTTTTTTTTTCTTTTCTTTTGACCTTTCCTTAATCTTGTTCTTCTCCAAATGAAATGCTACTAGAGTAATTTGAAACAGTCCTTTGAAAGTAAACATAATTTCTGTCCTTTTCAGAACACAGCCTGGGAATTGTTCTACTGATGATTTCATTATTGCACTGATACTTCAGTAAACATTCAACAGCACTTGGGAGATGAGAAATTTTGTATGCATCTGAATTCAGTTAACCTTGTGATGGGCAAGACATGAGGCTGCAGGAAGCTGTTTAGCTGGAAGTCTTAGTGCAGTCCTTGCAGAGACATTAGTTGTGCCCTACTTTTTGCTCTGATCTTCAGTACAACATAAGTAATAAGTCCAGGCATCCTCATTTGGTTTTAGTGTCCTGAAGCTTATGATTTAGGTGAATTCAGACACAGTAGAAAAGGGATGGGAATTCCAGCACAGCTACTTTAAGAGCTGGCACCCAAAAGTATCTGCATGGAAGTGTGAGGTAAGACACAGGACCTATAGTGCTTTGGCTCTACCGCAGGGCAGATCTGACAAATGCGTTTTGCCTGGAATGTCTCCACATTTGCCTTGCTTTAAAGCAGAATATTTTGCTTCCTCAACAGGTGTCTGCTGAGTCAAAATGGCTCAAAAACCTCTCAGCGATGATGAGAAATTCCTCTATGTGGACAAAAACTTCGTTAACAACCCACTTGCCCAGGCCGACTGGTCAGCGAAGAAACTGGTTTGGATTCCATCAGAGAAACATGGATTTGAAGCAGCAAGTATCAAGGAAGAGAAAGGGGATGAGGTGACAGTGGAACTGGCAGAAAATGGAAAGAAAGTGACACTGAGCAAGGATGACATCCAGAAGATGAACCCTCCGAAGTTCTCCAAGGTGGAGGACATGGCAGAGCTGACTTGCCTCAATGAAGCTTCGGTGCTGCACAATCTAAGGGAGAGATACTTCTCAGGGTTAATTTATGTAAGTGAGACCAAGCACGCACATGGCATGGCCTACTGCATGCACCTCCTGTCACAAGTGAGCCTGGTCACAGCCACTGCCAGGGATGAAGTCCTTGCATGTAACACTGCTGTGCAAGTACCAACCCCTCAGTCATGGCATCCTAAATCAAAACTGCATTTAGTTCCCCTTGTTCCACACACCACTCCTGCTTCTTTAATAATTGCTTCTTTATTTACTGAAATTAAAACACATGAAGGTTTCTTCCCCAAAATTCAATGATTCTGAAAGGACAGCTGGCTTGGAAAGTACTTTCCAACAGCTGAACAGCACCTCCGCCCTGCTGGTTGGAAAAGAAAATGCAAAATGCAATAGAGGTTTTTTAATAACTTCAATATAAGCCTGAACAAATTTCTAGTAACTTGCAAAAAGAATATAGGGAAAAGCCAAATCATGCAGGTTTTGCTGAGGCAGAACTCCTGCTGAAAGGCAGCTGACAAACTCTGGTTTAGTGGATGCTTGAGTAAAGCCTTGTGTTTGAGTTAGTGAATCAGTGCACTGGAATTCACCTTAGTCTGCTCCAATGGACCAGTGTTACTGAATCAAAGTCAGGCACACACCAAAACTCTTTTCCCTTCCTGGTCAACTTAGAGATAAGCCAGACCTAGGCAAATGATAACCTTCTCCATGGCCATGTGAATTAGGGGCAAGATTTTCCTGTCTTCCAGTCCACACAAGTATATTAACAGAAGTGTATTTTGACATTAATAACCTTGCAGTCTATCTGCATCAACAGTTTGCAAACTGCTCAGTAAGAAAGCCTAGAAAGCTTCCATGGACCTTAGCTGTTACCTGTGATTCCACATGGAAAATCCCTCTGCTCTGCAGCAGAAAAGTAATCCACAGTTCCAGTCTGTGAAAATTCTGCCTGCATAACTGACCACTGATGAGTAAAAGAGAGTTACAGAGCTTAAGTAAAAAGGTTTGAGAAGCAGGAGTAAAGCTTTCATTATTAATATGAGGAATGCTGAATTGGATAGTAGGAAATGAAGCAGAAAAGAAGATAGTTCCATACAGTCCAACAAAGGAACTATTTAAATGTTATGCATAACTTCAAAGAGCTAAACTCAAGATCTTTTCTTCAGGAATGCACTAAAATGCACATCATCAAGATTCCTGAAAGAACCTAGACTTTCCATCTTGTCAGTGTTGGAGTTTGGCCCCACCTGCTATTTTCTCAGCACAGGCACCATCAGCTACTAAACCAGATTTTTTTTCTGAAAATGTTCTGCATTGTTGAAGGTCTAAAAAGAATCAGTTGAAGAATAGTGGGATAAAACACATGGGATTTATTTCTTTATTGTTGTTTTCAGCAACACTCTGGCTCCAGGATTTACAATGTTTACTTTGTGGATTTTTTGTGGGATTTTCTGTGGGATTTTCAATTTTGACAGAAAAAGAAAATTAATTTCAAAAAATGGATAATGCAGTTAGAAACCAAAAAAAGAGAAAACCTATCTGAAATTAAGTGTTGCTTCTCAAGAGATTAGATTTTAAGATGGCCTTTTCCTTCATCTTAGGTAATTAGGAAAGAAGGGTAAGAAGTGTGGTGTCACTGACTCACATTTCACGCTGCTCAGGACAAAGAGAATCTGCTTTGTCCACATGCAAATTCAATCCAAAATGATTACACCAACATCTATAAGATAGGAACACAACTTCAGAGGATTTGGTAGTTGTACCTGCATTCATAGGCATGATTCAGTTTTCACCTAGGAGAGCAAAATGCTTTCCTAAACACAGGTAACTATACAGGCACACTGGAAGCAGAGGAGGGATTCCTCTGCCCAAACAACATATTTACAACACAGATGTGTGGTTTTGTGCTAGCCTCCCTTAAATACCCCCCAGAAGTGACTATCCAAGGAATACTCAATCTCAGCACTCCTATGGATATTATCCTTAAGATCCTTCATATTATATTCTGCCTCCAGACCCTCTGGGAAGAGATATGGCTGAAGGTCCCCCTTCCTGGACAGGATGTTCCTAAAGCAGAGCAATTTAAGGCCCAGAAGCCTTTCACACACATGCTTAGCCAACAGTCTCACATACTTTCATCTAGTTTCCCCAAATCCTTGCAAAGCAGATACCTAGAGTTGCACATGGTGAAAACAATGGGTCCTGGTCAGAGATGGTATCAGTCACAGTCCAGTTAGAAATGGGGATTCCTGAAATTCACCAGCTCTACCTTAATAATCTGCTTCTTGTGCCTCGAAGTCAGCTCTTCAGAAGTACATTCCTGTATGCCTGTTGTGCTAAGAGCCCTGCATGTGGCAAGCCAGGCAAATGTCCAGGAATTTCAGGGAAGGGCAACCTCAATCATTATCTGAATTAGAAATTTACTCTTCTATTATCTTACTTGGTTCAGAATGATTCCTTGAGCACATAGAGTAAATCTAGATTTACTGAAAAAAACAACCCAAAGCAAATCTTGCTTATCCATTCCTTAAGGCCCTTGGTGATCATTCTAGGATAAAAAAATGTTACTTCTCATGTGTATTGTCCTGGCAGCACTGAAGTTCATGTTGACATGATTAGCACAGAGTTTCATTCTGAACTCTACTGCCAATGAAAATCCAGCACAGTGATTAACTATCTCCCACACCAAGGGTTCTAGCTTGGGGATATGGAGAAGCAGCAGAGATCTTGTTGTCTTACTTGAGACTATGGTAATGCAGTCACCACCAGAAACAATAGGAGAGGTCCTCATCACCACCTAGAGCACCTCAGACATTGTCCTGCCTGGTGTGGAGCACCCAACTTGCTCATTGCTGCTGGAGGCTGCTGGATGCCCCTGCTTGCTGAATACCATATAAAGCACTCAGGCTGCATGGAGACTGTGTTGGGCCATTGCCTATTATGGTCAGGAAAGGGAAATCCCTGCACCCAGAGCCAAGCCAAGCCAAGCCTTCCAGATGCCATTTTACAGTCCTGTGCTGCACTGCTTCCTATGGGGAAACTGAGCCATCCTTGGACACAGCCCTTAGGCTAAGGCATGGCAGCAGCTGCACACCACAAAGCACTTGTTCATAAATAAAAAAATAAAATCCAAACACACTTATGTCTGGAGCAGAATTTTGGGTTTGGTGGTGACTTGTTTTGGTTTGGTTTGGTTTGGTTTGGTTTGGGTTTGGGTTTTTTTTTTATTGGTTGGTTGTTTTGTCTTTTTCTCTTTCTTCTTCCAGACTGGCATGGTTTTAAAACTAACAGCTTAAATATCACAATATCCCTGCAATTATAATCTCCTAACTTTGTAGATTTCATTTTGGGTTTTTAAATTAAAAAAACAACAACTTGTAAATTGCTTACTTTTAGCAATTGTTTGCGAAATATGGCTCATTTATTATCCTCTGCTGTTACTTCTGCTCCATTTCAACAGCTGAAGCATTCCAAAGTAAAGGAAAAATAAAACAAAAAAGAAACAACAATTAACAAGAGCTGGAAGAACAGCTATCAGCTGGTAGCCAACATTCTTGTTTGTTTATCTATTTTTATATGAATACCTTCACTAAAGTAAACAGAAACCACGTTTTTCCTTAATTTCTTAAGAAAACAGTCACATCATGAGGGCATGGCCACTCTGTGAAGACAGCTGGTTGGATCTTCAGTAAATTCTTTGCAAGGACTCTCATTAATCATTTTTGTTACTCGCTCTTATTACAATCTTTTAAAAGCCCTCCTTCTAATACCAATTCAAGCTTCTTACCAAGGATTTCAGTTTACAAAATGTGACACCCACCTGAGCAGAGGACATACTCTGGATGCCTCCTCCCTGAGGATGGTCAAGGCCAGGTTGGGTCAGTCCTTGAGCAGCCAAGTATAGTTGAGAGATGTCCCTGCCTACAGTGGGGAGGTTGGAGCAGATGATCTCTGAGGTCCCTTCCAACCTGAGCCATTCCAGGATTCTGTGATATAAAGAAATGTTATGAATTGTTACAGTTGTTACATCATCACTGCGGAGGGAGATTCACTACGTGCTGAAGCTATAGCAGCACATCCTGGTGTTCCTGCACATTGATGAATTCACATACTTTCTAGCAGCATGCTTATCAGAAATAATTCTTTGTGCACTTGGGAACCACCCATAGGAGCACCTTTTGAAGTCACTGCTTTGTTATGTTCAGCAGAACACAAGAGAGTGTCACTTGTTAAAATCCTGCCAGCTCAGTGCAGCTGGTGCCTGTGTTTCCCAGGCTAGGCATGGTAGATGACATTAATCCTGGGTTTTGTTTGAATTTCCTTGCAGACTTATTCAGGTCTCTTCTGCGTTGTAATAAACCCATACAAACAGCTGCCCATTTACTCAGAGAAGATTATTGACATGTACAAGGGAAAGAAGAGGCACGAGATGCCCCCTCACATCTACGCTATCGCGGATAACGCCTACAGGAGCATGCTGCAAGGTAGGCCAGCCCAGTGCCCCACTGCTTGGAGATCACCGCCTGCCACTGGGGGAGGCAACACCTTCCAGCCCCACATGTGCTAGCACAGGCAGAAAAGATCTGCTGCAGAGGGTGACACGGGCTTTCTAGAAGCTTCAGAGGAATTCCTTGGCAGGAACAGCACTCCACAAACACTGTGACTCAAAAAGGAAAAACAATCCTTTTGCCCATCTGTGTCGAGGCATGTGGGAAGGTTTCAAAGTCAAGCAAATAGTTTTGGCAAATACGGGCATGGAAAATGCTTCCCCTCCACCAGAGCAGAGTATTCCAAAGTTAGCTGCTAGTGCTGCTGGATCTGTCCGTGCTGCTTCTCTCTCTCTTTCCCCTAGCAAAGCAAATTCAAACAATGTTTGGGGGCTGCTTTCCTTACTTTGGAGCCCTGAATGGAGATGTGCTGGTTTGTAACAATAATGGCAAGGAGTAGCAATGGGAAAGCAGTCAGGCACCAAATGGTGCAAACAAAACCTTTGAAACTCACAGTCTTTTCCTTCTGCAGTCTCTACTGACAGACTGACGGGTTTTTGCTCTAAGTCAAAAATCATAGTTTAGGGATGAAGAAACTACAGTGATGAATGCATGAGTCTGTGACTCCCAGGCTGGGTGCTGGGAGGAGGAGACACTTTCTTTCTGTTCACTTTTTTTGGTGTTCATAATAATTTCCTGGCTCCACCAACTCCTGGGGAAGCTTCAGGCCTCATTATTTATGTGCCCCCTTTGCAAGGAATTCTTCTTGGCAGCAGAAAGGAGGGTGAGAGCAAGTAGAAAGAGAAGAGGAGGGAATAGATCATCAGCCGAACCTTTAAGAGAATGCTCTTCCACCACCTCCCATCCTCACCACGCACAGCTGGCACGGCAGGCGGGGAGCAGTCCCACAGGAGTTTGCATCACAAGCCCAGGACACCCACGCTTTGCTTGCTTATTTACTTGCATGTGCCATTTGGAGTCTCTCCCTCCCTGAGGAGGGCCCCAGCTGGCTTTAAAGCTGTGCTTTTGTTTGTAAAAACGTGCTCATGTTTTGGGCATAAAACTAAACCAAACCTGAAAATAACTCTAATTATTCAGCCAAATTCTATTCACTTTGGAGTGGTGAAAGTAGGCATCAAGATGACTGCACGTGTGTGCACATGCAACACGTACAGACACGGAGAGTTTCCTTGCTCCTCTAAACATGTTTGCAAATGGAATAGAAACAAAACTTCTTACTTATAAACATGGATCAGGGCACTGAATGTTTTCCTTGTGAGATTTCAGTATTGCTCCTTATCTGGGAAACTTGCATAGTTTCTTCCTGACAAAGTAAAATATATCTTAGCTTCAGCAGACTGAAGAATTACATTCTGGTGCTTCATGACCAGAGCCTCTTGGCCAAGAGCAATCAGCTTGTTCAGATGTCTCTGGGAACCTTTACCTTTTGGTAAATCAAGCTTCAGTGTCTGCAGACCACTGGTCCTATTGTAGGATCATCATCTGGGAATCCCAGCCCTTCACATTCTCACCCTTTCCTCTGTTAGCACAAACATCCAGCAAAAAAGGCAGGCAAACTACACTCCTCTGCTTTAGAGTTTTACTTGGTTAGTGTGTTCCTTAGGGATCATGTCCCATCAGAATTGCTCTGGTAATAACACTCACCAATGGTTAACAGAAATCAGATAGTTGGACTTTCTTCCAAAGATGCAGAAAAGCTGGTACCTCACAGGACACAGGAATTAACAAAGAGGTTGGCTGGCAGAGATAAAATTTCCACTTGTTTCAAGTGGTTCTGAGCACCTAAAAGCCTTGAACAAATCACAGTTGTGCTGTCTCATGCTCAGCTGGGGTGCTGGATGTCTTGTTGAATCTGCTGATTACCACATCACTAACGCAGTATGATCATTGCCCAGGCACAGTCACTGAGACTCATTTCCAGCCAGAACAAGAATAAACTTCAGCCTTCTTTAATTTAAAAGGCTAAGATAAAACAACATTCCACGAGAGCATTTGTATGTGCATCTGTCCCTGGGAGCTACCACGTTGAACTTGAGCCCCACTGCCTGCCTTCACAGACAAGCTTGCTGACTGCTACTACACTTAGAGACTGCAATCACAACAAATCACCTCATGCTTCTGCATCTACCTCTCCTGTGCTCCGGATGAAGTAACTCCTCAGTAGCACAGCTGCCACATGGCTTGACCCCCATTCCAACTCATGCACTTGCAGCACCAGTCTTCACATAGTCAGGATGCAAAACTGCTCCAGGTGAAAACTATTCCTTGATTTTGCTGAATTAGTTTTAAGGTGGGTCACCCCCTCCTGGTGCACAGTGTGCCTTCATGAATGCTGGTCACAGGCAGCAAGGAGAAAGCAGTGCAGGCCAGGAAGGAGGAGCTGGAGATAGGTGGATGACTTCTTGCAGCAGTGCCAGCTTTCAGTGATGATGGAGCTGAGACACCAGTCTAGTAAGGATGAGTAATTCTGTTGCCTTCTGCCATCTTCCCTATGTTCAGCAAACATCAAAGTAGTGATAAACAATGCCAATGTGAAAAGCCAGGTTATGCAGCAGTAGTAACAGATATAATGTTTTCACATGGATAATTAGGCTTTTAAGTCCTCTGTCAATAAATCATCATGGAGAAGATATGTTACAGCTTTCTGCAAATTCAAGAAAGTTATCTATTTTCAGCAAAGCCATTTTTATGCAAGCTTGAGTTAAAGATGGAAAAACAAACAACCTGGTAGTTGCTGGGAGGTATGGGAGGGAAACACAGTTCCCAAGACCTCAGAAAAGAAGGCTGCTATGGAAAGCCATCTGTTCCCTGTGTCCTCAGCAGGACTGTACAGAAATGTCCCTGTTAGGCACGGGAGGTATTAACAAATGTAAAGAAGTAGTAAGCAAGTGCTGGAACATGACTTCAGTCTTGGTTTTGCCTTTTATGGTAGCGCTGCCAACTTGCTGCTTCATTGTGATAAACCATCTGATTTTGTTTGTGATTAAGCAGAGCTAGCTAGGCTATCAAGAGCAGAGTGGCATAGGATTCTTACAAGCCATCTGGAGGTGTTTGGTGAAAAAAACTAAACAGATTGCAGAAAAAGAAAAAACAAGTGAACTGTATGTCTAGGAAAACCAGTGGGGGTTAGAATGTAAATGCAAATCTCTATGGTATTAAAAATTGAGGAGAAAAAAAAACCCAACACATCCAAACCATTTAATTAGACATATAGGGGGTGCATATGGTAGTCTTCCAGGTAGTTTAAAAGGTATTACCCAAGAAGCTATTGGAATCTGCAAGACTTCTTTTCTTACTTTTTAAGTCCCAGGAATCATGCTTAAGTAGTTTTCTTTGTGCAAGTCACCTTCTTCTGACAGATCTACCCACATAAAGTTGCAGATTCCCAAAAGAGGACACAGTCCTTTTTATAGAGTCAAATATTACAGAACAGAAATAGGAGTAACCTAATGGGATAGCCCTTGAAAATAAATGAGATCAGTGTCTACAGCTCAAGTCAGACCAGAACAGATTTCATAATAGGTTTCATCCTTACCTTCTCAATTTGTTAGAACTGCTGAAGGAAATAGAGTAACATCTGGAACACCCATGAATCTGTACAGGACAGTTGGTCAGCATGGGCTTTTGCAGGACAGGCTGCACAGTTCAGCAGCGCAGGGCTGAAAGCTCAGAGATTTCATATGGCTGCCAAACATAAGGAGATAAGCCCAGTTACCCAGAGAAGAACTTGCAAGAATGCAGAAAAGTTGTTCATCCACAGAGAATGCGCAAAACACATAGTTTTTTTTCCAGAAACTTTTCAGACTACAAAAGAAAGCTGGAAGCAAATAAATAATTTTCCCTCCAAGAACTCCCAATAGCGCTCAAACTACTGTCAATCAGTCACAAAGTGCTGCTTCACCAGAAGGCATCTTTGGAGAGACAGCAACCATCCAGCAGTCACTCCTTTCAATCTGAGTCCTGCCCACCATTCCCTCCATTCCCCTCTTATTCCTAATTCAGCAGGATTTGTTCCCTCTACTTGCATGACAGGCTGGGCTGATCCTAAGAAACCTAGAAACTCAGGCTGGACTTGTACAGCCTATTCTCTGTCCTAGGGCACATGGTGCAAGTTCTGACCTTCCTACTACTTTTCTGCCCTTGCATTTCAGCAGAGCTGCTCATATGCATGCACTCTTGCAAGCCTCTGTGATAGGCCTGTTTATGAGATACCTTCACTTACTGGGGCAGCAATGGGCAACAAAGAGTAGTGAGAAAATACTTGGCTTGCAGGAGACCAACTCTACGTTCCCTGAGCTCAGAAATTCCACTGGCAACTCCTTATCCAGAAGTCACTTCTATTTTCTTTATGGTATTTATGGGTTTGTGATGCAGTATCAATATATGCCCATGGTTTCTATTTACACAACCGGGTATTTTTAGCAATAATTCGACCATGTTCTCACTTTCTTAACTTAAAAGCAAGCCTAGCTCCTATCCTGAAGTGAAAAAACATGGCTTAGGGCTCCTCCTCCTAAATGTTTATGTGGTGGAAGAGTCCTGCTGTGCTGACTCCTGACAAATATCTCCAATAGAAATGTAATGAGTCATTTTGCACCAATTCACAGAATAAAGCAGTTAAGTGGCACCATTTGCCATGTGAGCGATCACTAAAGCAGCTGGTGTTACAGCTATGGAGGAACTGGGAGTAGAATCAATACAAAGCATAGCAGAATCCCCTGCTGGTTTTCCTAGGCTGGCTGTGGTCCAGGCAGCAATAGCTTATTAGGTCTAATTTATCTCCATTATCCTTACCCAGCACAGAAAGGTTGTTTATCTCAGGGTATTTATTATAAACAGGGTCAGTGATAGCGGCAAGCAATCAGATAGTTAGCCCTACAAGTCACCCCACACACTGAACATAAGGAGGAAGGAGTTCTTGTCTCACTTCTCACCAAAGGCTCCACTGGGCTCATGCTGCCTCTGCATTTGATAAATAGAGTCAAAAGACACATAAGCACTTGCTTCTGCCTTGATTAGCTGCCTCAAGACTCAGATTTGTAAACTACACACACTTCTCAGAACTATGTTTGACCTGCCTGGGAATTTCTTAAGTCAGATTTTTCTACAGCCTGAACAAGATAGTCTGTGACAGCCTCACAGATTTCAATGCCAGGGCAGGTTGCTCAGAGCCTCCTTCAAATTGAAATCCAAATGGCTCCAAGATGTGGAGATACCTCAGCTCTCTGGGCAACCTGTCCCAGTGTTTGACCATTCCCACAGTAAAAAAAAAAATAACCTATTGTTCTACCTCAGAACTGATCACAGCAAACAGGTTAGTTGTGCATGCTTACAGAGAGGGCAACTGTAAATCCTCCCATTATCACAGACTTTTCTGGAATCTTGCTTCAATGGAGCTTTACAAAATAGTTTAGCATTGTGGAGCACATCACATAACCTTAGTGGGTGTTCCTGTCCATTACTGCCTAAAGATCTTAGCCTGAGAACAGCCTTTTGGTAGAAAATTCTATGTCAAAGTTCTGAAGGTAAAGAGAAATTCCAAAAGCATAAGCAGGGAAGGACACTGCAAGCAGGTTATGGAGCTGGGATGTAATCTGAAACCTTCCTGCAGCATTACAGCATCCTAGACTCTGCTGCTCAGAAGCCTCCTCCATGCCTCACACAGTAGAAACGGAATCCTGGGCCCACCTTTTCATAAATCCTGATCCAAAATGTGTTTGATGGCCTCGTTTGTGTCTCTCAGTCTGAAATGAGTTCATTATTCAGGTAGTTTAACTGCTCTGCTTTCAAAATTCAAAGCTTTGCATGACCAGCTTAAAACGTTCTTGTTTTTGATGCCTTATCTGTCCAGACTGTCTCCAGTGGGCTGCCAGCCATACTTCATAAGCACAGGAAAAACCTGAGTGTCAGGTTTGAAATTTTCCCTTATAATCTGCTTATAGGGAGCTGATCCTTTTTTGCTGTCCTCATTACAGTCCATCTCTAACGGAATTTACAAAAAAATAGTTGTGAACTCTTAACCTTTTGTTCATCTTGGGTACAAAAGATTTCCACTAGAGATGGTTATTTAAAGGCAAGGGCAAATTAAATAAGATGTGAACCCAGTACATTTGACTAATCATGGGTTGTCAGGGTTCAGAGGGTCTAGGCTGCTCAGTGTAAATCCTTACACATATGAGTGCTCCTGGCAGGACAGGCATTCTCCCTAATTAATGGCTCTTTTTCTTTATTCACAGATCGAGAAGACCAGTCTATCCTGTGCACGTAAGTGAAGCAATCTACTTGAGTAGACCTCAGTATTACAGTGCCTTTATTCAAAATTAATTCAGATTCTGCAGGAGCATGCTGTCCTCACCTCTAGTAAGCCTCACTCCAGTCCTAAATCTACTCCAGCAGATTCACTTGGTGATAAAACAAAAAGCAGGTATCAGTGTCATAGGAAGTCTTAATGAACAAACATTTCTTTTAAGGGACTTTTTGAATTTAGTGATTTAATAGTTGGCAATGAACAGCTGGAGAGTGTGGTGGTAAAACTCTGTGTATAGAGAGAACAAGAGATTTTAAAAGGTTCCTAGAGGAAGCTGAGGAACTGAGAGAACTGAGGCACAGAGGGCATCGTGGGTCTGCTTCTCAGTGCTGGCTGTCTCACCACAACCTCCCAATTCAGCTGTTGTTGCAGAAGCCTCTAATTTTTTGTGTTCATGCTGCCGTTCTGTGCTGTTTGCATGCACTTTGGCTAGCATGGGGAACGTTTGGTACCTTCCTGCTGGCAACATGCACACACCCCAGCAGCCCTGTGCACGTTGGAGCTTTCTGCAGACCCTGCACCATCAGTTTAGGCACAGTGAGATACCAGCTAAGCCAGCCCTCTTCTGAACTCTGATTTTGATGTGTCCCAGCTTGCTGAAGGTCTCCTCTTTGAGTTTTGTCTTGCCAGTGTGGTTCAGCTGTTGTATCATGGGTCAGCCAGTAATTTTATTGCAATGAGCTTTGCTTTTCATGAATTCCCACTGGGTTATTATTCCTACTGATTCTGCAAAGCACTCAGACTGTTGAATTAGACAGGGATCTCCTAGCTGACCCTCAGGTTTGACCTTTTCTCCATCCCCCTCTTGCTAGTTGATTTTATTTACCTGAATGCCATTGAGGATGCTTTTGATGTAATGTTGTGTTTGTTATGTTAACCATCGTCCAGTTTTCCTGATTAAAGGTAGGACCACATTCTCTGTAGGTGCTAGCTGTTGTCTGCAGAGGATGGTGTGCATGTTATTATAGAAGGTTCATGCAGTGAGGCTGTAGTCTTCTAAGCACTGTAAATACACTGTCAAAGTGTTGCTATTGAATATATATTTACACTATTCAGCATCGACCACATTTACTTGTGAGTGCCATTGTTGACTGGAAAGAAACATGATCAGTAAAAATTCTATTCTGTACATGGTACCATAAGGGCTAGCACAGCTCTAACCTCTCTTGTAACAAGATTCCATTACATCTAAGACTATCAATCAAGAGTTTGTCCTACAATGCGTTAATACCAAGAAGAAATCTAAAATCGCTTCAGTGATGACATAAAAAACTGACCATCACACTCTTCCCAGGATGAAACATGTCATGGTAATGAAGACTAATTTCTCATATGCATTTCCTCTTCCATTCCTGTACTTTAGTTTATTTTTCCATTAGTAAACATTCTTTTAACTTTGGAATACCATAATTTTTAAGAAAGATACTTACTTTTGCAAATCTATGCTTTTCTGTTCATGATAATCCACTACAGGATCCACTTCCAACAGCTACCATATATTTAAAATGCCTTTGTTTTTTTCACCTGGCCAGCTGGTCTTTCACACTAGTAATACATAAAAAAGAATGAAATGCCTTTCCCATTTTGAAAACAGCCACAGTAAGTGATTCATTGAGATGTTTTGAGTAACTGCTGTTGTGTTGGGTGATCCACGGTTTAGAACAGCCCCCACATATCTTTTAAACCAAAAAGATTAGTCCAGCTAAAATTAATGTACACACAACTTTAACCACTGCTGGTTTATCGTCCCTTATTTGTCTGTACAGGGAGAAAAAAGTTCACTTGGTTTTCAGCTGTCAAGTGGAAACAATCTGCATCATTTTATAAAATGCTATAAAATGCTTCCTTTGCTAGGAAGTTGTTGTGGCTGAAGGGACTGTGTACAAGTTTCAGCTTAAAAACCACTTTGACTGAATGAGAAAATAAGTCTGATCAAAATTCTGAATGTTTGGGGTAATGTGAAGCCTGTGAAAACAAAAGCTTGCTAAGTAGTTGATTTATACAAATAATCAAATACTTTTTCATTACCTTCTACTTTTTTTTTTTAATACATACATTTAGTTTGAATGGCTTCTACACAAACACATGGTAATACAGTGCTGTTTCCACATTAATAGGAAAAATACTGAGTGAGACAGTGACCACCCTGCCCTTTTCCCCTTCCTCTCCTCTCTTTTTGGCAAAACTCTCCAAAGCCTCACCCGGCCACAGGACCTCAGCCCACTTTCTCCCCTGACATGCTACAAAGCGGAGTTATCCAGAACATCCTCCGAAATACAAACCTCCGTTAGTCAAAAGAGTCCTCCACAAGAGAGCTGAACTCTCCTTTCCCAGCTCAGTAAATCTCCAAGGCTGGAGCTGGCAAGCATTGCTGCTTGGCCCTTCTCCCACACAGATCTCTTGTGTGGCTCTAGCCCAGGGGTGGAGCTTGGTGCTGAACCAGCTTGCTCTCTTCTGGGATTCTTTTTCTAAGTAAACTGGTGGGATCAGTGAGCTGGCTTCTGAGACACAGCTCTAGGACAATGATTTTCATCATCTTTGCAGGATGAAGGCTGCTAAGCCCTAATGTGCTTTGGAGAACCTCTTTGAGCGCTCTCCAGAGGCTCTGCTGGATTGAGAGAGGTGTGAACGGGAGATTTTTGTTCAGCAAATGCTGCAAAGAAACTCTGCTGTTACTTTGTAGATGTTTCCAAAAGTGGAATTAAGCTAAGTCTTGTATCATAATTCAGAAAGCTTTCAAATGTTCATCCAGAGCCCACACTTTTTAAACTGATATTCCCAGTTTCACCCAAACATACCAGAGTCCTAAAAACACCACAGGCTCACCCCGCACCAGTGGGGCCACCTTGCTAGTCTCAACTTGTCCTAATTTAGAAGCCTATTCTAACCAGGATAATTTTAAGGTGAAGGTAATAGAATCATGGAGGATTTAGTAGTTCTTGTGGACCAAAAACTCTATTACAGCTGAGTACTCCACATGTGAGCTTATGTGCTTTAAATCCTGTGTGGATCTCCCAAAACAATGCCTGTCAAGAAATGAGGAAAGAAGAAATTTGAACTATGCCACACGATGTAAGAGTGCTGTTTGTAGCAGATCAAGCTTGTAACTCTAGAGGAACCTTCTGCCCTGGGAAAGGCAAGGAGTTTCCTTAGGAGGAAAACCTTTTTTGGGAAGTAGATAAAGTAATGATGTTGGGCTGATCAGAGCTGTGCAGTGGGCCTGCCTTTTAACTGTTTTTTAATGTGAGCTGGCTGCAAAGAACAGCGTGGCAGCAAACGTGCTGCCTCTATGTATGGCAGGCAACAAGAATGATTCAAGATGCTTCAATTAAACGAATGAGCAGTCTGCTCCCAAAAGATCATGATTAGGACAGTAGTAACAGTGTTTATATGATGAACACCTCCTTTGGAAAATAATTTAGGGGTAAAAACTGAGGAAAACCAACACTTAGAAGAGGAGATGCATCCTGGGAGGAGCCCCATTGTGCACAGCCCATGTCCAAAACCACTGAAAGAGGCATGCAAGAAAAAGACTTATCTTTACAAATTCAGTCACTGAGCTTGAGAAAGCATGTAGCTTTTAAACCAGGTGGGATTCTTCATACCACCTCACAATGAAAATTGTTTCCACCAGCCCAAAAATCATGGTACTTCAAGGCATACGCAAAGAAAATCAGCATGATTAATTCTGTTGCAGCTCAAGACTTGTAGGAAGAATTTCATCCATCTGTGAAGCAGGCTAAGAGATTCACATGCTCTCTTCCTCCTGGGTCTCTCCCCTTGTAAGCTTCTTGATGTTATGAGGCATGGCACCTGATCTAGCCATTCCTTCTCATTAGTTAAGTATCAAACACACAGTATTTTATCACTCAGATGAAATCTAGACATTGTCATACAGCTGTGATGCATTCTTCCAAGTATGAGGGCTGCTAAAGTTATGTAACAAATACTTGTTTATCAGACCTGTCTATTATCGTGGACATTTAAAGATTATCTGCTGTGTTGAAAAATTCTAGCTATTCATCAGCTATGGACATTATCCTTCATTATTTATTGATCTTTGAGGGTTTTTTTTCCTACTTGTAGCTGTTGAGATCCTGTCTTGTTTTCCATTTTATGTTGAAGAACTTTTTATTGTCCACTTCAAAACGAAGTTATAGCCTGAAAGTGTATCTGTAGAAAAAAACTAAAAAAGGAAACCCCTCAGCCTGTGCAGGAGCAAAGAGTTAAAGATGAAAGAAGGGAATAAAATGTTGAGCAACTTAAGCATTAGAGGACGGTAAGCTAATTACAAGTAAAATGATGCCATATATGGTAATACTCAGAGGGAGTCAGGGGAAAGCCAAATGATGGGCACTGTTGCCCTGGGAGAAAGGAAATGCAATTCCTGTAGTGATGAACTACAAATAACCTTTAATAAAATAGAATAGTTCAAAGCCTGGCATTTGTTTGAAGAAAGTTCTTCTTTCTGTTTTTTTTCCCCAAAGAAACAAAGCTGTAAGGTAGATTTATTTGAAAACTTTGTATGTGTATGTCTTCAGATTGGTGTGTTTGGTTTGGAATTGTTCCCAGGACACTTAATTTTTATCAATAAAACACTGAAATGTTTTAGCACTGAAGCCCAGGCAGAGATGAACCCAGCCTCTATACTGTGCAAATTAACCCAAGCCTTGTGAAAAGGAACGTGTTCATCTCAGTTACTCCTGGTTGAAACTCCAAAAGCCAGAAGAAACAATTCTCATCATGTCATACCTCAGGCAGAAATTGTTTCTGGTTTCCTAAGGTTTACATCAATGTCATTCCATATTGAAATTTCTGCCCAGCACTTACCATATTTTTTAATGTCCATTTATCACTGGTCCCTCAGGAGATAAAATTAACTCCTGGATTTCCTATTTAGGAAAAGAAGCAGAACTGCAATGGATCCAGCTAAATGGTTTCAAAAGAGCTGACAAATATCCATGGGATTTTTGAATCTATTGTTCTTTTTATTTTTAAACCCATTTCAGTTTAAATCCAAAGACAAAGAGGTCAAATTTACATTTAGACTGTTGCCTTCCTCACAGCACTAGCTTGGCATGTTTGGAAGAAATAGTTCATTAAATTCACACCCACTTTACTGCTCTTTTTGATTGCTGATACAGGCCAGTATAAAAACATTTTGATCTACATAATCATCAGAGCCAAAGGTATGTAGAAGCCTTTAAATAATGAAAGATGACAGCGAGGGAAAAGTAGGCTGAAAAATTTATTCTGAGAAAAGACTGTGCAAATCTGGCCTTTGTACCTGTGCTTTGAAAACTACTATTTTACTTTAAGAGGGGGCTTATGAGTTGTAAATAAACTTAACCTGAAAGTCCTCTGGGAAGTGAAAAGCTACCAGTGCCTTCACATGCTTCCCGAGGGACAGCACACAGAACAAAACTGGGATGTCAGCTCTGCTGGTCAGACATCTCCCCACTCAAGATGTTCATGGCTATCCTATTAGCAGGACACTCCCACTGAATTCAAGAAGCATTTGAAAATGGAGTTCAGATGATCAGGATCATTTGCTTATTATCCAGCACTAATACAGGCTGTTAGTCTAATGCCAGAGTTTCAGCAAAGAAAACTATTGTATTGCTGCTGCTGCTTTTTCTTACTGCTGTACCACATCATACTTAATGTTGTATTTTTTGGTCTTAAAATACAAGCACACTCCTTGCCAGCTCCACTTCTCATAAATGTTCAGATGCTGCCAAGCAAGATGAACTGCTGTTCAAAAATGCATCATGTTTTACAATTGCCTTAAATGGCCTAGTGTCCAGCCCAGTACTAACAAGACAGAGATAAGGCTCTGATGCATGCAGGGCTCTTTGCATGCTGAAGTCAGGTGGATTTGGAGAGATACTGTTCAGGGGTAAACACTAACTGAGCCAGACAGTTTCCAGTCCTGTTTTTATGCACTAAATACATCATATGGCAGAAGGAGTCCACTAGTTACCTACCTTCTTTTGTGTTATTTTCTTTCCCCCCAGAGGTGAATCTGGTGCTGGCAAGACAGAAAATACCAAAAAGGTCATTCAGTACCTGGCTGTTGTTGCTTCATCACATAAGGGCAAAAAAGACACCAGCGTCACTGTAAGTGAGCTCTTCCGTATTCAACTCTTCACCAAATTTGTTGGACTGTACTGAGCTGTGCTAGCAGCAAGTCAACATCTGTGGCTTGCCAAACAGTTGATATAGTAAGAGTACGCAATTATGTCACAGCTCTCTGTTTATGGAAAAAAAGCTTGTTTGACGCTCCCTTAGGCATCAAATCAGAATGTATTTCTCTAGAAGAGAAATACTGGTAGCCTTCCATAGGCATGGCACCTATTTATATCCTCCCATGAAGGCCTTGAACTCTGCAAGGGCTCAGGTCCTTATTTTACCCTTGCCTCCTAGGAACTAAGTAGTTTGGGAAAGCTTTCAACTAAGACATGGCCCAACTGCATCACAGAAACCTATATCAGCATTTAAACTTGCAGAGTTTTGATTTGCTTTGTTAGGAAGTTAGTTTTTTCACTAGCTGGTAAAGAATCCCAGTGGAAAACCTGTCTTTTGTTTGTGTTGCTCTGTCAGAGAGAATAAATTTTTAACAGTACTTCGTTCCTCCACAGTTTCTACTGGTCTTGCCTTAGTGGCCAAAGTTTGTTTTCTTGCTCTGAACCACAATGCAAGCTGATACCTGCTCAGTTCCCAGAGACCACGAGCCTGGCTGGGGCTCTCAGCTGCCTTTGCTGCTCGCAGTGATGCAGCTCCAGGCTCCATGTCATTTCCAGGCCTTTGGATGTTACTTGAGCTTCTGCAAAACACAGCAGTTCACTTTTGTGATAAACCAGGCTTAGTTCAGGAAGTCAGTCCAGTGTGTCCCAAATGCAAGACTGGCTCCAAATGAAGTACTTAGTAGGGTAGTGGGAAACAAAGTAAGAATCTCCCGACCACACCTGTGCTGGGTCTGGCATCTGCCCTTGTCTGCTTTGTTTGGCAGCAGACAGAGAACTGCAGAGCAAAGGGTGTCCAGCCTGGCCTCTTCCACCGTAAATAACTGTTATGTACATACAGCAGATTCTGCTTTGAGGCAGGACAGGGAGTAGACGTCCCTTTGTGTAGTATCTTCCAGAAATCTGTGATTAAATTTTGTGGAAACAGTCCAAGACTAAAAGCATTATTTTCCTTTGTTGAATGTTTATGCAAAAAAATCTTATTTCTTCCTACTGGGCCCCTGCTCAGTGGCTGGAGAAATGAATTTGTGGTTTCAAGGCCATTCCTAATGGACATCTAACTGCAGTTCCTGGTGACTCCTCTGGGAAATTACATGAATCTTGGAATCAATTTGGCCTTGAGACAGACCTGAAGGCAGATGTCCACCAGCTGGGAGCTGAAAGAAAGTCTAAGTTGTTCTATAACATGCTGACAAACAGCAATTCAGTGACTGGGCAATTCAATAACAATTGAATTAGCAATTAGCATATAAATAAATAACAATTCAATAACACTGCAACATCAGTCATTAAAAATTAATGAATAGCAAAATGCCTCATTTGTACTAGAGAAGAACTGTGGGTTTACCCTAAAACATCTGTCCTTGTCTGATCCTGGAAGACTAATCCGGGAGTGTATGGAAATGCCACCCCTTTGTTCCAGGTTTTGGGGTGGTTTTTATTCCACTTAAAATGCTCTCTACATATTACTGGTATCTGTACTCCTGGTACATCTGCGGTCAACTTTCTGTGTTTGTGTTCCTGGTTTAATTGCATGGAAACTGTGTATTGGTTATTTTAATACAGGAAAAAGCAATAAACATGTCTGTGTAATGGAAATGATACTGACATTTGTTTTATACCATGTTATTCAATGCAGCAAGGTCCATCTTTTTCTTACGTGAGTAATTTAGCCTGTTTGGTGTGTGTTGAAGGCACTGAGTGCAGACCTGCATGCTATTGTTGCACCTCCAACATTTAAGAGAGATTTTGTTGAAATATGTTGTGTGATACGATAAAAAAGCAACAATAGCCCCAAAGGCTCTCACAAATCAGCTCTAACTGTGTCAGGCTCCATGGTAAAGAATGAGGTCTGGCACAGGCAGGGTCATCTTTCCAGCATCACTCTCTTCCATATGAATGTGTTTGAATCAAATTTCCCACGATCCTGAAAGAGCTACTCAGCCTGAAACTGAGCAATATGATTTCTGAATGAAAACAGCCAAATGCTTTTTTTGTGCTTCAGGCTGAACTTTTTAGGACTGTTGTGAAATAATTCCTAAACCTCACAGTGTTTGGTTGATTTGTCTGGCTGCATGCTTTTCATTTGATACTGCTTTCAATTTTACATTTTCATGTGTCTGTTGAGAATTGTTCACATCCACAAAAGTTAGCATGCTCTTAGCTTGCTATGACGTGTACCAGAGCAATTCCCACAGCAGCAAGTGTCTGCAGGTGTTACAGCAGCTTCTTACAGGCCCTCACAGGTCCTCCTGTATTCTGGCATGCTGTACCATCATACCAATGCTTTGGGAACATAGGCAGGTCTGCAGGAATATTCTTTCTGTTTCTGTGCCAGGCAGATGTGAATATTTTTTTAATGAATGGGTTTATTTTTCCCCCATTCTGACTGCTGCCTCCCAGACTTTGGCTAGAGTAAAGGGCAAAGTATTGCCTCTTAGGTAATTTAGTTCTTCATTTGACAAACTCTCTGCAAAACAAAAAGTAATTCATTGCTCGCATAAGCAGCTCTGTGGAGTTCAGCAGACTGGGAGCTGCATACAATGCTGTTAAATCTGAGCCACAATTTTACACCTCAAATTCGTATTGTCATTACAAGCAGATGGTATCTCTCTCAGTTTAGGCTCTCTTTTTGCTGCCACCACCTGATCTCAGCAACACCCCCTGCTTACAGTGGAGTTTGCAAGTTTACATAGTGCAACTGGGAAGAGTTGCTCAGTACAGAGAAATGTCAGGGACTGTTAGGGATTTATTACTTATTCTAGGACTACTAGATTAGCTTGTTTTGAAATCTGCCTTCCTGTAACTCTTAGGTAGTAAGTTTGGGGGGATTTTTAGTGGGGTTTTTCTTTACTTTTTTCAAATTCAGTCTTGATACAAGCCTTAGGTCTCAAAAGATACGCTCTCAGGAAGGTGCTCATTTTCCTATCATATGACCTTGAAGTTAAGTTCAGCTATTTGTTAACAATGTGTTGGTTTCTAGTGATAGTTTTGAGGCAGCTCTCATCATTGCCACGTAAGTCACAAGACTTTCAGGAATGGCGTTTAGAAAAAGGTTACCAGTTTCGCACACTGAGGAGCACTTTCATTTTCCAGATTATTTCCCCTAGATTCAACCTAAATATTGCCATACTTTCTAATTAAAATTATTTAAATGATATCACATTATATATCAAGGACTCTTTGCTTTCAGGGTGAGTCACCTGACATATTATTGCAGAGCAGTAGTCAGAGAATAGCATGACAAGAAGCAAATGTGAAAGGGAGTGACCTCACGGGACAGAGCTGAATGAAACGCTCATAAAAGCTGTGTTTATAAGCAAAGGATTTCTTCAACTTCACTGATTTGTTTACATATAGGAGTATTAAATGCATGCGTTTTTCATTGCATGGTTTGTTTCATTAGTAATTATCGATCACAATTAACAAGATAATACAAATTTTGTGTCTTTGCATGAGAATTCATTATCCCAGTTTGAAATTCATCAATGCATTTCCATATTTAACCTAAATAGCCTTGCACGGAACATTATTAATAGACTTGATGAAATCTGCTTTGTAGCTTTGTGCTGCATTACATTAAAATGATTCTTGGCAAGTTATGCTAATTACATCTTCATTTGCTAGCAAAGGATATCAATAAACTAACTTGAAAAAGATATGCTAGAGGTTCCTTTAAGAACGCCCCTTCTAAAAATTATATTAAACTGGAAAGAAAAAGCAACATTTGCCATTGAATGACCCTTTTTTTTCAAGAAAGGCCAGTCATGATGCTAGCCAGATTAATAGACTGACCTGTCACAGACAACAGGGCTGGGAAAGGGTAATGTGTACAGGACAGCAGTCAACTGCACAAATACATAAACACAAAGATTAACTGCAAATGAAGACAAATCCACATGGAGTGCAGCGCTCACCAAATAAAGTTAGAGGCTTCAATTATCTTCTACATTTGTCTCCAGTATACAGGTATTGGTTTTAATTAAGAACTTATGAAGTTTAGGGCTAACTGCATCTGAATGAATTTTAGGGTGAGCTGGAAAAACAGCTTCTGCAGGCAAACCCTATTCTTGAAGCTTTTGGAAATGCCAAAACTGTGAAGAATGACAACTCCTCCAGATTCGTAAGTAGGAGACATCCAGCTGGGTCTGGGGTGGGGGAAGATACAGCATCTTCTAAAAACAGTTCACAGACAGTGGCCTTAACAGTATTTCTCTCTAAAGAGCATCTTAAAGCCCTTTAAAAAGGTTTAGAATTCCTCTCTGAATAGAAATTTTGCCTTACGTAAGATTAAAGATCAGCTCAAACTTGACAGTACTGTTGTCCCCACACAATTATGCAGTCTCTGCATGGCCTTCCAGTCAGTTCCTGCTCCATGACATATTCCTTTTCAGCACATTTCCAAACAAAAATCCATCCTTTCTTTTTCTCTGTGCTGCTGTTGAGTATATATCTCATAAAGTGTGACTGTTACTTAGCAAGAGTGGTTAATAAATTAAAAACTACAGGAGAGAAAAGCCTCACAGATTCAAGTTAGGATGATATGAGCTGAGGGCTGTCACTATTTGCTGACACCTTTTCCTGGGAGTGGAGGTGGATGACTGTTTTTGCTTTAGACCCTCTTCTCCCATGCTCCCTCTGCTCCCATGCAGGGAGAGAGATGCTCTCTCCCTGAAAAGTCCAGGGATCAAGGCAGATGAACCTTAGCAGAGGGACCTTGTCACTGACCTTTTAGAAATCAAAGTAGAAAATAGATGTTGTAACTCCAGTTCCAAAGCCTAGCCCAGTAGGGAGGACTCCTTTTCCTCGAAGGGCCCGAACAAAATGTGGGGGCAAGTTTCTGCAGAAAGAATATCAGAGAAGTTTACTTCCTTTCAGGCTTTTCCATGGGTTGTCCCAGCAGGAGGGAGTCAATTGTCTTACTCTTAGAGGATGATGTACATGTCTTATTAAGCTACTACTGGGAAATCTGCCATAACCTGAAAGAACAGCCCAATCTTCTGCTCTCCATTCACAGGGCAAATTCATCCGCATCAACTTTGATGTGACAGGCTACATTGTCGGAGCAAACATAGAGACTTGTATCCTTTTCAGCTGAGCTGCACTGGAAACTAAGTAGGGTGAGCAGAAGGAAGTAAGATAAACAAGCCCCATTGCATGTCTAAGAAAGGCAAATATTGCTGAGGCTGGTATAAACAAAGATGGAGGGAAGTGGCTCCATTTATGCTGATACCAGCCTCTCAGTTTGTTCTACTCTTGGGTTTACATTTTCAGATCTCTTTTCTCATCTATAGCAAAGTGTGCATTGCCTCACATACAGCTTCAGAAAATGGAAGCACCACACCTAAGGCAATGGCAGAGGACTTTAAAAGCAGAGTCCCAGTAATACAGTAATGAACACAGATAGTTCTGTGGTTATAGGGTTGCATGTGATCTTGGGAGCCATGCAGTCATTTTGTTTCAAATCAATAAGCTTGATGTACAGACATCTGGGGCAAGAACTGTTGCTTCTTCCCTTGGTCATGTTTATAAGTTAGTGTGTTTTAATGAACAAATGAATAAGTAGCCAGACTCCTTAGTGCTGCATTGCTCACCTTTGCTTAGAGAAGCAGCTGCTTGCTCCAATCATAAGCAGTGAAGGTCCTTATTTCTTGGCTGTAACATAAACAACTAAAAGCTTATCTTTCTGTGCTTATTTTGATAAGCACAAAATTAAACACATGTTCGTGTTACGCAAGCTCATAGCCATGAAAATGATCAGGGGGTTGAAGCACCTCTGCTACAAGGACAGGCTGAGGGAGCTGTGGTTGTTCAGCCTGGAGAAGAGGAGGCTCCAGGGAGACCTAATAGCAGCCTTCCAGTACCTGAAGGAGCCCTACAGGAAGGATGGAGAGTGACAGGACAAGGGGCAGTGGCTTCAAACTAGAGAAGGACAGATTTAGATTGGATATCAGGAAGAAGTTCTTTACTATGAGGGCGATGGAACACTGAAACAGGTTGCCCAGGGAAGTAGTTGAGGCTCCTTCCCTGGAGATATTCAAGGTAAGGCTCGATGAGGCCCTGGGCAACATGGTGTAGTTGAGAATGACCCTGCTGACTGCAGGGAGGTCTACCTAGATGACCTTTGGAGGTCCCTTCCACCCTGGATCATTCTATGACTCTACAATTTCAACAACACTATTTATGGCTCTGAGGCTGATGGCACAATTAAGGAAGGACTAAAAGATGCTGTTGATTTGTTTTTAACACACTTGACAACCAGATTTGCTTGAAAAATCCCGAGCGATTCGTCAGGCAAAAGATGAGCGAACCTTCCACATCTTTTACTACCTGATTGCTGGAGCTTCTGAACAAATGAGAAGTGAGTGACTTGCTAATGATTCTGTGATCTCATGGAACAGTCTCAGCAATGCTTTACTTCAGTAATTATTCTCAACTTCTTTAAGCCTATGTAATTCAATGCTTTCTCCAAATAAACAGCTCTTTAGCGGTAGAAAATAATTCTCTCAAGTGAAGGATAAGAAAGCTTCAATTGATGCTCACCTGAGACAGGTTGCTTGCAGTTTATGGGATGTTTCCATTTACAGCAGGTGCAAACCTATTCGGATCCCATTGTGAAGGAAACTGAAAAGACTAATAGAGAAGAGCAAATCATTATTTTTTTATACAAAGTAGTTGTGGGTTTAAAATAAATTAAGAGCATGTCTTACCCACAGCACATTGTTACACTGTGAACCCATAGCTTCAGAATGCTGAACAGGTGAAAAGTGTAAGGATTAGACATAACAATATGCACTGAAACATCATGGCTCAAACATGGTATCTCTCCTTAAGTCACTGCTTGCAAAAGAATGTATAAAGCAATGGAGAACTCTGTATTTTCCCTGGGTTTTTTCATGCTGCTCTGTTGTTGGCCACAGCATAAGGCTGAAGAGTCTTTTGGGTCAACCAGATATGGTTGTTACCTGGCTCCATTCTTATTATTACCCAATATGAATCCCCACAGGAAGAGGTATGATTGAGTAGGTTACACATGGTGTGAAGTGAAACTCTGTCAGGAAGAATGGCTCAGATTTGAGTCCACAGGGTGCAAAATTACACTGAGGGGCAGAGACATTCTTCGGTTACCACTGAAAACTGGAAACTTAACACAAGCTTGCAAAATGAAGAGTTAGGTTGAAAACACTAGCACAGCACAACATCCTAATCCTCACACAAGCAGAGTCTTCCTTCAGTGAAATAGCAGGGCTCTGTTGTTCAGTGGGGGAACTTAGGAACCGAAAGCATTAAGCTGATGCACATACCTGAAGCTTTTCTTCTTTGCTTTTAGATGACCTGTTGCTAGAAGGCTTCAACAATTACACCTTTCTGTCTCACGGCTTTGTGCCTATTCCCTCTCAACAAGATGATGAGATGTTCCAGGAGACCTTGGAAGCCATGAAAATTATGGGCTTTAGTGAGGAGGAGCAGATCGGTAAGAATTGTTAGCAACACTGGATTCAAGGTATGCACCTGTAAAGTGACACCATATAGTGATGCCCGTGGATGCAAACGGCTATGCCCCAAGTGACACCTGGTGGCAGAAACAGCATCAGCCCCTGGCTTCAGCCTTGGACCAGCTGTGGAAGCAGAGCTCTGTCACATCTCACCCCTGCATCAGTGACTGAGGGTTGCTGAGAAAAAAAAACACTGTCTTGCCTTTCAGGGCAGCAGTGCAAATCCCAGCCTTGGTAAATTCAGATGATGTTCCTGCCAGGGTGCGTGTAAAGGTGGTGACAGCAGCATTCTCTGCTACAATAGGACTAGTGTCTATGCTGTTCCTTATCTGTAGTATCTGTTTCTCTTAACAGCTATACTGAAGGTTGTTTCATCTGTCCTACAACTGGGTAATATTGTCTTCAAGAAGGAGAGAAACACTGATCAAGCTTCTATGCCAGACAACACTGGTATGGATTTGCCACTTAAAAAAAAAAATTAACGTTAAGAAATGAATAAAATAGCAGCACTGAGCACTCTTTATCAGTACTTTAAAACTAATTATTATAATGTATATACATCACAGGCTTTAAAAATATTCATGCTTAAACTTTCTCAATTATCATTAACTTTTCTAGTACTCTGAATAATACTTCTGTGGCAAGTAGCATCTCCTCTGTGTAGAATAGAGGAGCTTTTAGAGAAGATAAATAACTTCACACACTCTCTGAGCTGCTCATGTTCACACTTAATGACCTGCTAAGGGAAAGCTCAGTCTGAAATAATATTTCCTTCTTTTATTCAAGCTGCACAAAAAGTGTGTCACCTGATGGGGATTAATGTGACAGATTTCACAAGATCTATTCTAACCCCAAGGATCAAAGTAGGCCGAGATGTTGTCCAGAAAGCTCAGACCAAGGAGCAGGTACGTGTTGGCAGCCTGCTCAGCTCTCCCAAAACTATTCTCTTTGCTTTTTTTTTCCTTACATTTTGTCTGAAGACCAATGTCACTTTTCTGTCTCATCTCTACAGAAATTAGCAGCTAGGTTTCTTCTTTCACTGACAATTTCTTTATTTTCAGGCGGACTTTGCCATAGAGGCTTTGGCCAAGGCACAATTTGAACGTCTTTTCCGCTGGATTCTGGCTCGTGTAAACAAAGCTCTCGACAAAACAAAAAGACAAGGAGCTTCCTTCTTGGGGATCCTCGACATTGCTGGATTTGAGATTTTTGAGGTATGAACTGAGGGGCACAAGCTGGCTAACATCCTATGATCATGCAGCAGTTTGCATTTAAGATGACAAACATTTAAGCAGAGAAATACAAAAACAATTTGGTTCTTTCAAGCTGGCTTGCAGCATGTGGCCAACGCAATCCAGAGGCCCGCTGCACCTGGTCACTTGCCTTTCCTGTAGGCAGGAAGGGCTGGCAGCATGCACCATACTAGGCTTCTGCAGGGCTCAATGTATAGAGCCAGGCTCTGCTTTTATGGTTTATTGAACAGGTCCCAGTGCAAAGATTTACAGGTTAGAGAAATATGGAACCCTATATTTGAGTTATGGTGCTATAAAAAACCAAACAGGAACTAGCAAATTTCATCTTGTTATTTAAGTCCCCTCTTGAAGGTCTCTTCTAACATTAGGAATTCACTTTTTTCCTCTTCACAGATCAATTCCTTTGAGCAGCTGTGCATCAATTACACTAATGAGAAACTCCAGCAGCTATTCAACCACACAATGTTTATATTGGAGCAAGAGGAATACCAGCGAGAAGGCATTGAATGGAACTTCATTGACTTTGGCCTTGACCTGCAACCTTGCATTGAGCTGATTGAAAGACCAGTAAGATTTTCTCTCTGTATGTGGGATACTGCATAGGCTGCATCAGGGTCAGTTATGTATCAGTACAATAAGAGCCATTTAAGGTATTTCAGATTTTGTTCCCTGGGAGGATTTCTGTCACAAGGGCTAAAGAAGCTGGTGTTCTTCTCTGCCTGTGATGATACTGATCCAATATTGTTCACATTGCAGACCAACCCTCCAGGTGTCCTGGCTCTGCTGGATGAAGAGTGTTGGTTCCCCAAAGCTACTGACACGTCTTTTGTGGAGAAACTAATTCAAGAGCAAGGCAACCATCCCAAATTCCAGAAGCCAAAGCAACTCAAGGATAAAACCGAGTTCTGTATATTGCACTATGCAGGAAAGGTATCGGACAAATTGGAGTTATTTTGACTTAGGAAACTTTGATTCTTTGGTGCCCAAACAGTAAAAAAAAACATATTCTGGTGTCCTACATCAATAAGGGACAGCTTTAATTACAGAACACATGAAATCAGATTTGCAAAACATTTGTGGTTTTCCTAATGTCACACGAAAACAAAAATAACCAGCACAGTGTTACTGAAACTCCCAGCTATTCAGATCCCTGTCTAGCAAGCAGATCTTTTAATAGTTTTGTTTAAAGTTGAGTAAGTTTATGTCTGGAAAAAGTTTTTCAGACTGGTACATGGTACATGCAAGAACTCAGCTCTCAGCCACAGAGGGCTTTTCCTGTCACTCATCAGTGTGATGCTCGGGTAGCACCCTGCCCTTTGTTCTTGCACATTCCAGACTCCTCCATCAAGAACAGATCTATGACACAGCACTCTTCCCTGCAGGTGACCTACAATGCAAGTGCCTGGCTGACTAAGAACATGGATCCACTAAATGACAATGTGACTTCTCTGCTGAATCAGTCTTCAGACAAATTTGTAGCAGACCTTTGGAAAGACGGTATGAATTGTGACTCTGAATCAAAGCGTGGCTGAAAGAGAGAAACTCCTACCATACCTTCCTGACAGCCAGCCCTTGCTGGCAAGAGACAAGCGTGCAAATTATAAACATAGAAGAGACTGAACCAAGAAACAAGACATACTTAGGGAAAGCATCATTTCAGTGTTTTAAGCACTATCAATAAAATTCCTTAGCTACCATTATTCAGCAACACAATAAAAATCATTCATTCCATGGTTATAATGTTGCCCAATATGTGATAGTGTAGACTTCATTTAGTACATGCTCTCCTTGGGGTTTATGAATGACCCTACACACTCCTCTCCCCGAAGTCCTGCAAGTTCTCTCCTGTGATGTGTAATTTCAACCAATTTGGGCAGAGGAATGTCTGCATGCGGATAAACAGTTTGTTACCCAGATCAGTAACACACACACACACACTACAGTATCAATATTTAATAGCGTATAAATATTTAATATATATATAATATATATTATTTTATATATATATTATATAATATATGGCCATCAATGTGCATGCAAACACCAGCAAGGTGGCTCTGAATTATCAAAGTAAGGGAGAGCATTAGCTAGTCTGTGAGAACCACTGGTAACATGGGAGTCAAGAGATGTTCCTGGTCCTGACACCAACCTCCCAATAGGAGATTTTGCAGGACTGTCCTATTTAGAGCAGACATAAAATGGTTGCTCCATTCTGCCACTGGTTAGCAAAGATCCTTGTTTTCATGTTTGACAGTTAAGACAACCTATTCAGCAGGCTCTTCTAGTGCTTTTGTTAGTATGCTTCTATGGCATCAAAAATACATTGGTCTGCTGGGGAAGCTGCAGTTTTACCATTGCCAGTAACAGGTGTAACGTGAGGTGAGCACAGTTCGTGTAAGAATTCCATTCCTGTTTTCTTTTCTGTTTCAGTGGATCGCATAGTTGGGCTGGACCAAATGGCCAAGATGACTGAAAGCTCACTCCCTAGTGCTTCAAAAACCAAGAAAGGCATGTTCCGGACTGTTGGACAACTCTATAAGGAGCAGCTGACCAAACTGATGACCACCTTAAGGAATACCAATCCCAACTTTGTCCGCTGTATCATCCCAAATCATGAGAAAAGGGTAAGTTTCAAGCGTTCACTTTTCCAACTCCTGGTACATTATTCATGCTGAGCCACTGACTGTACCAGTACAGTGCAGAGCTGAGTGATGTGTTCAAATACAGGCATGTGGCTGGCACCACTGCTGTAAATGTCTACTGTACTAAAACCACTTTCTGTTCCCTCTTCAGGCTGGCAAACTTGACGCCCATTTAGTGCTGGAGCAGCTGCGCTGCAATGGTGTCCTGGAAGGAATTCGTATCTGTAGGCAGGGATTCCCCAACAGGATTGTCTTCCAGGAGTTCCGGCAGCGGTAGGGATTCCTCACTCACTCCTAACTCTGGGTTTAATTGTGCTGTCACACATCTTTGTACGAAATGGTCTGATGTATTTCAACCTCCCTAACATCAATGTCTTTTGGCAGATATGAAATTCTTGCTGCAAATGCCATTCCTAAAGGATTCATGGATGGGAAGCAGGCTTGCATACTGATGGTGAGGAAAGCGTTTTGGATCGTATCGATAATCAGCCCTATACTTCTTACATAAAAGCTGTTAAGAGTAGTGAGGAGTAATTTTTAACACCCTAAACCTCAGCACTGGAGTTTACAAATATCCCTGTTTTCCTCCAGATCAAAGCATTAGAACTCGATCCCAACTTGTACAGAATTGGGCAGAGCAAAATCTTCTTCAGAACTGGTGTTCTGGCTCACCTGGAAGAAGAGAGAGACCTGAAGATCACAGATGTTATCATCACCTTCCAGGCTCAGTGCCGAGGATACCTAGCCAGAAAGTAAGAATACTTGCTAATAAAATGAATGTTCTCTGTATAACAAACTGCAGATACTAATATGTTTTATTATCTGTTATTTATAATGCCTTAGAACTCAGTGTGTGTCCAGTGAAGGGTTTGCTTCCTTCCCAGAAGTTTCTTCAATGTAATTACAGGGAAGCAATTATATTGTGAGGCTACTCGCACACTCTGTACAGTAAGGTCTTTGAGGCAATGACCCTACCTATAGAGTGCAAAAACCTAAAAACCAGAAGAGTTTCAAAAAACACCAAAAAGCTAAACAATTATCACCTTTCCACAAGAAAGCACAAGCAGTGTAGAAGTGCTGAAAGACTTTGGGCCAGATTCTCAAGCCATGTGGCTAATCAGCAGCCTTTCATGACTCTTTGCTTAATGTGTGTATCCTGCAGACACCTTCTGTTCTCACCCTGAACCAATGTGCTTTGTATTTGTAATGACAGAGCCTTTGCCAAGAGACAGCAACAGCTGACTGCAATGAAGGTTATCCAAAGAAACTGCGCTGCTTACCTGAAGCTGAGGAACTGGCAATGGTGGAGACTATTCACTAAAGTGAGTGACTGCTATCAGTGAATCTCTTCTCAGCTTTCCAAGAGAAACAAAAGGCACATTGTCAGGCACACTCCTTGTTCCAAAGTCCATTTCAGCTGATGGCAAAAGCCTCAGTACTTTCACAAAGTTTTGGGCCAGAGATAGTTACATAATGCATTAACACTAAGGTTAGTTCTGGCTTGAGAAGAAAACAAATAAAGCAGAGATCTATCAAAGATGTTGCATGGTTGGGGACTTCAATTGCCAGAAATGAAATAACTTTGCAAGCGTGAATAAGACAACAGTAAAACTGAATTCTGTGAACATGCAAAGTTATATATCTACAGGGACCTCAGTAGCTTAGGAGTTCCCTATCCTGGGCATCTTCCTGCTAGGCACTCAAGCAGCTTGAGTTTGTTTTCCTGATGAAGAGGCCTGGTGTTCTTCTCAAGAACAGCCTTCAGTTTGGATTCAGAAAACTGTTTCTGCTTGCATTGATGGCAACTTCCTCTGCAACCAGAAGCAAGCAGCAGCACACATCTGTGTGTGCAGGTTGCCTTTCTATGCAGATGTAGCCTCTGTACATTATCAGTGGACAAAAACAGGCTTGAAGCCATTCAAAATGTGACACTTTCAGAAGCAGAAGTGCTCACAAGGCTCTAAGAACTCACAGAGATGTCCAAGAGCAACACTATAGAAGCTTCCTAGCTTAAAGGTGCCTACATCAAGCTTGACAGGACAACATTTGTCCACTACCTGAGCACCAACAGACAGTGCTGCTGTCAGTGCCAGTCAGCCTGGCACCTTTACGTGTCATGCTCACTAGGATGAACACTGACAGGAAACATTCTTTTATATTCAGGTGAAACCATTGCTGCAAGTCACCCGTCAAGAAGAAGAAATGCAGGCCAAGGATGAAGAACTACAGAAAACTAAAGAAAGACAACAAAAAGCAGAGAGTGAATTGAAGGAGCTGGAACTGAAACACTCACAGGTACTCCCAGCTCCGAGCCCCTGGGAAACTCTAGTTGTTCTTTCACCACTTCTACATGCTATTACAAGAAAAGGGAGGGTTGTTCTTTGTGCTTGCAGCTGTATTCACAGCAATAGTCCAGAACAAAAGTTTAGGGCAGAAAAACTACCAGTTCCTTCAGTAGAGACCCAATGCCCAAAGAAGGTCTTGTGGTAGAGCTGCCTGCCTGCACACTGGGACTGTCTTGTCTAGTCACAGACAATTTATTCATAATCCAAGTCTTAACTTCCTCTCCATTTTATTTGCATAGCTTTGTGAAGAGAAGAACCTCCTTCAGGAACAGCTTCAGGCAGAAACTGAACTGTATGCTGAAGCTGAAGAGATGAGAGTCCGTTTAGCTGCTAAGAAACAAGAGCTGGAAGAGATTCTCCATGAGATGGAAGCCAGAATTGAGGAAGAGGAGGAACGCAGCCAGCAGTTGCAAGCAGAAAAGAAAAAGATGCAACAACAAATGCTGGTAAGGAGGCATAAATGACAAATACAGAGAGTAACTTGGACCTCAGAGAGAAGAGAGAAAAAAAAATAAAAAAGACTGGCAAACCTCAGCCTATGTAAGTCGTTGCCTACACAGCCCTCTGCAGAACATGTCTGTATGTACCACTGAAGTGAGAACAGTTGATACTCTTTTCTCCAGCATTCTCTCCTTCCCCATCTCAATTTTAAATCCTCTTTTCTCAAAAAAATCAACAAACTTTTCCTTCTAAATAAATCACCAAACATTACACTATTTCTTAATAAAAACAGCAGTCTACAACATACCTCACATACAGCGACAAACATTAAGCATTTCCTATCATCTAAGAAGTGTTTTTATTTCCAGAATTCATGGTTTATGGATTTCTTTTTCCCCTTAAAGGACCTTGAGGAACAACTGGAAGAAGAAGAAGCTGCAAGGCAGAAACTGCAACTTGAAAAAGTAACAGCAGATGGCAAAATAAAGAAAATGGAAGATGATATTCTCATAATGGAAGATCAGAATAACAAGCTAACCAAGGTAAGCCTTGTGGGGCCATTTTCTTACCTTGGGACAATAGTGAGAGATGAGAGAAAACCTCCTCATTCAACAACAGGAATGCTCCTGGCTGTATAGTCTCATGGGCATCCAGATTCACCAGACCATCAGTGCAGCCCCTATCAAACTGGTTTCTGATAATTTTTGCATGTTTCATCTAAACAATCCAAAATTGTGCAAAACAACTGTTTTTGAGACCTGCTGTAGTAAGAACATCTTCAAGCAAAATACTCATAGCAGTTAAGCAAAATCTTAGGTCTTGTTGGTCCCAAGTAAATAATTCTCTTGGTCTTCACCTAACTTCAACCAAAATTCCTTATTCAAACTGGGACTAACCATGTACTTTTTGAAAGTGGATGCTCCTCTGAACTGCATTCTGTGCTTCCTAGCCATTAGAGTGAGTATAAGATTCTAATAGCAACAGATCAGAGAACATGGAAGTCAGATATCACTCCTCAGCTTCTCTGTAATTGAGAAATTGAAATATTAGCATTACAACCTCAAAAAAAATGTAGTTTTAAAAGACAGTGTGTTTTTAGCTGGCAAAGAGTTGTTTCATGATCCCCAGTGACAGACACATAACAGAAATATTTTATTTTTCTTAAGGAAAGAAAACTCCTTGAGGAAAGAATAAGTGATCTAACAACAAATCTTGCAGAAGAAGAAGAAAAAGCTAAAAATCTCACAAAGCTGAAAACCAAACATGAATCTATGATTTCAGAACTTGAAGGTAACATGAACAAAAATTTTTTTAATCAGGTTTTTTGCCTTGGTCTCCCTCCCCTGCACCCTCCCCTCGCCCCGAAACAAAACAAAAACATCACCAACCAACCAAAGCCATAAAGATAGTCTGGAGAAGCATGTTGCTTCTGAAATGCAGTGTATTTAAATGTATAGCCTCACTGGACACCAGAACAGTTTTTTGCCTAAGTTCACGATCAGATTAAAGACTCCTTCACTACTGCACTCCCATGACCAAAATTGTTTTTCAGTGCGACTGAAGAAAGAAGAGAAGAGCAGACAAGAACTGGAGAAACTGAAGAGGAAGCTGGAAGGGGAGTCAGGAGATCTACATGAGCAGATCGCAGAGCTCCAGGCACAAATTGCTGAGTTGAAAGCACAATTGGCCAAAAAGGAAGAAGAGCTGCAGGCTGCTCTAGCCAGGTATTGACTCCTGAATCTGCAGACAGATTGAAATTCCAGACTTGAATACATGTCTTCCCTCCCTAGATACGGAAATGCTGCAGCGATGAATCTCATCTCTCAGTTACATCCTCCCTGCATGCTTTCTCCATTTTCCAAATGTCCTTTGTGGTGGTGTTTGCCTATAGACACAGGAGCTTGCCTCCAGATATCAGCAAAAACTCCTCTTCCCAATGGCCCTGGGAATGCTGGCAAGCGAAGGATGAAATGTAAACAATTCACTTCATAGGCAAGAGGCAGAAATTACTTCAGGATCTAACCCTGATCCATTCCAGAGTCTTAGTGGATTTTCTGCATAAATTTAAGTGGGACAACACTCAGCCACAGCATTTCCTGAATCATCTGATCAGCATGTCCAGGCTTTGTGTCCTGATGTCAGATCCTTTTTGCACTGGTCTCTTTCGTACTCTCTTTGTATACTCTTGGCACTTCCTTGCACAGAACCTATACATGTGTTTAATCTCTGTATTTTCATTTCCCCAAAGCAATTAACATTTTTTATATATTTTTTTTTATATAGATAGATAGATAGATAAAAAAATATATAAAATTAAATACTTTCTTTTCAGGCTTGAAGATGAAACTAGTCAGAAGAACAATGCCCTCAAGAAGATCCGTGAATTGGAAGCTCACATCTCTGATCTCCAGGAAGACTTGGAGTCTGAGAAAGCTGCAAGAAACAAAGCAGAGAAGCAGAAGAGAGACCTAGGTGAAGAGCTGGAGGCTCTTAAGACAGAGCTTGAGGATACTTTAGATACCACAGCCACCCAGCAGGAACTCAGGTATGGAGATGCAGCACACGGGTCACAAATGTCACCAGGCTCAGCACCACACACTCTAGTAGCCATGCAGCAGTGCTGTTTTCTCAGGGACTGGAACCTTTTTGTCTACTGCTGCTCCATTTACACATGTTACCTTCCAGAGCAAAGCGGGAACAGGAGGTCACAGTCCTGAAGAAAGCTCTGGAGGAGGAGACTCGCACTCATGAAGCCCAGGTCCAAGAGATGAGGCAAAAGCACACTCAAGCTGTGGAAGAGCTAACAGAGCAGCTGGAACAATTTAAACGGGTAAACAGAAATCCATCTCCTTGAAGCTATCCATTAGGTATCATGGCTTCCTTTTACAGAACATCTTCCTTCCCCATCTTGTCCTTGTAGGCCAAAGCAAACCTGGATAAGAACAAGCAAACACTGGAGAAAGAAAATGCTGATCTGGCTAATGAAGTCAGGAGCCTGAATCAGGCCAAACAAGATGTAGAGCACAAGAAGAAGAAGCTGGAAGTACAGCTACAAGAGTTACAGTCCAAGTACACTGATGGAGAGCGTGTTCGGACAGAGCTCAATGAAAAAGTTCATAAATTACAAGTAAGGAGTGTGACCTTTTGCTGTGACACTTGGACCTTGGGAAGGTTGGTTTATACTGTTTCATGAGAGTGTATCTAGAGGAATCTTGAGCTGAAATGCTCATGCTTTTATCATCTGGTCCATCTTTAGATGAAGATTTTGGCGTTGTGCAAAATAACAGAGTTTATTCCCTCTGGTGTCTCCTAGGTTGAGGTTGAAAATGTTACTACTTTGCTCAATGAAGCAGAAAGCAAGACAATCAAATTGACCAAAGATGTTGCAACTCTAGGATCTCAGCTACAAGACACCCAGGTAAACTTGCATCCACTAGCAGCTCACCTATAACATGAATGAAATGCACTATCAAAACACCTAACCTAACAACTGCACTGCCAATTGATGTGGTGTCTATAGGAGCTGCTTCAGGAGGAAACACGGCAGAAGCTAAACATGTCTACCAAGCTTCGTCAGTTGGAGGACGAGAAGAACAGCTTGCAAGAGCAGTTGGATGAAGAAGTAGAAGCAAAACAAAATATGGAGAGACATATTTCAACACTGACGATACAGGTATCAGTGCCATAGCTCAATCACTAGCTCTGCCGCTGACACATCTGTCAGTGATTCCAGAGGTTTCAGCCCTGTAGAACTATCTTGGCAAGGCACATGGGTCACAGGGAACTAGTGCTGTTAGCCTAGATGGCATCAGTGAAGCTCCACAATGGAGCCAGCAGTCTCCCTCTTCTTCAAAGTGTGATCTCAAGGACAGGTACAAATGCAAGGTAGCTCCCAGGTTAGACTTGCACACTAGGCCTGTATGTGCATACTAGGTCTGTGGTCTGCCTCCTTTTATGAAGGCTGAGTGATGAGTAACTTGGTCCACTACCTTGGTCAAATTAGGTAAGATTCCTGGGCACTAGTGGTCTGCTGTGTTGTCACTGCTATAAAGATTTGTCCTCTGAATTCGACTTGCAGCTCTCTGACTCTAAGAAGAAGCTACAGGAATATTCCATCACAGTAGAAACTTTGGAGGAAGGCAAAAAGAAACTTCAGAAGGAAATTGAAAGTCTCACACAACAGTTTGAGGAAAAGGCTGCTTCTTATGACAAACTGGAAAAAACCAAGAACAGACTCCAGCAGGAGCTGGATGACCTGGTGGTAGACTTGGACAACCAGCGTCAGCTGGTCTCCAACCTGGAGAAGAAACAGAAGAAGTTTGATCAGGTATGGATTCTCCCCTGCTGTGCTGTTACCTAACTTTTGTGGAATTCACAGAGACTGATTTAGTGAAAGATAAAGCAGGGACAAACAATCAATTGAAATTTAATTACATGGAGATCAGATTAATGTTGTATTTATATACTTTTATCAAAAGGCAGACATGTTTCTCTGTCATTAACAGCTGACAGTTGCAACAAAAAAACCCCTTACTAATGACTTCCTGTATTAACTCTACAGATGCTAGCTGAAGAGAAAAGCATCTCTTCCAAATATGCAGATGAAAGGGACAGGGCAGAAGCCGAAGCCAGAGAAAAGGAAACAAAGGCTTTGTCATTGGCCCGAGCACTTGAAGAAGCTTTGGAGGCCAAAGAAGAACTGGAGAGAACGAACAAAATGTTGAAAGCTGAAATGGAAGATCTTGTTAGCTCTAAAGATGATGTTGGCAAGAATGTAAGTTTTAGTCTTGAAACAATTTCCAGAACAACACCTTCAAATAGAGGCTAACAAACAGATGGCTGTGTTCAGTGGGGAAATTCTCTGTAGCACTCAAATCCATTCAGCGAGTTCAGATAGTTCATAAGGAATTCAAAGGTTCTTCCATTTGTGCCCCAACTTTCAAGTAATTGTAACCCAGCTTTATTTTGACTTCAAGCATGAAGATTTGTATTGATTTCTAAGACTGAAAAGTACATTAAAGAGATACTAAATAATTTCCTAGTTTATTAAGCAGCTTTGAAGTTGTAAACTCCACAAATCTGATTTTATTAGTTATATCTTTGTCACAAACCTAATATTTACCCATACAGCTGCAGCAAATTTCCACTGATGCATTGTCAATCACTTCTATTACAGTGACATGATAATATAATAATATTACTTCTAATACTAAATAAATGCAATTACCATACTTGACTAGATTAAAAATGAACACTTGAGAGAAAAAGAATCTCAGGATATTTTAAGACAGATTTGCAAGTGTACAAAAAATGCTAATGTACCATGTTCAGTGCAGATGAGTTCATTCATTGCCTGCAGCTGATATTTTCACATGTGGCCTACACTGAAGGAAGACTGTTTAACTAGAAGTATTTTTATTTCTTCTAACAAGTCTATTAAATTCTCATTGCTTGAAAGGTGCATGAATTGGAGAAATCTAAACGCACCCTTGAACAGCAAGTAGAGGAGATGAAGACCCAATTAGAAGAGCTAGAGGATGAGCTACAGGCTGCTGAAGATGCCAAACTCAGGTTGGAGGTTAACATGCAGGCCTTGAAAGGCCAGTTTGAAAGAGATTTACAAGCCAGAGATGAACAGAATGAGGAGAAGAAAAGACAACTCCTTAAACAGGTACCATTCCCTACTATTACCTTTGTAAATTACTCACCAAGCCAGTTGAAAGCGCCAGCCTCAGGCCATTATTAAAAGCACTTTAGTGTAATGAGAAAAAAAACATTACACTGCCTTGTGCTTGGCAAAGAAGAAAGGGAATAGGTTATTGAATTGAGAAAGGCACACAAAAGCCTAACAGTTTCTTTCCCCTGTGCCAGTAGCTGATGCACGACTTCCTACAGATGCAGCAATGTAGCACTGCAACCTGTATCGTGCAATACATCTGACACAGGCAGAAGAACCTTTCCCTAAACTTCAATTGTTCTCTTTAATGATCAGCTCCATGAATACGAAACGGAACTGGAAGATGAGAGGAAGCAACGTGCCATGGCAGCTGCGGCCAAAAAGAAGCTGGAGGTGGATGTTAAAGATCTAGAAAGCCAAGTTGACTCTGCTAACAAAGCTCGGGAAGAAGCCATCAAACAGCTTCGCAAACTGCAGGTATGCAATCCCAAAAAGACAGCTTTTCCCACTGCTGTCTTCTGTACAGCCACAATATGAAAGTTAGGTGACAGAGCTCACATGCTACTGACTTCCCACATGAAGGAAAACAGAGATTCCCATGTAGAGAAAGGGCTATGGGATAAAAAACTATTACAGGACTTCAATCCCAGTTTCAGCCTGACTCAGAAGCAAAAAGTCTGTTCAGAAACCATCTTCTCCATGAACTACCATTTTGTGTTTGTGCTGCAAGTCTCCAGTCTCCATATCAACTGTTCTGTCATATACTGGCAGCCAAACAAAAAAGAGATGGAGCACAAAGATTAAAACTGCACGAGTACTCAGGTATGCAAAGGAAATATGGACAAGAGGCATGACAAAGGACAGAGTGTATAAGAGGAAGCATTGCTTTACTTGAATAGCATTTCAGACCATGTGCTAGCTGATCTCTCCAGAAAAATTACAGGTTAAGCATGCATTATGATTGTGTAAATATCTGTGCTTGCTTTCTGTCCATATTTCTTTCTGCACAATCGTAATAAAGCCAGACAAAAATGAATCGCTATTATTCTTCTCAACAAGGCTCAGAAATGAATCTCTGTTATTCTTCTCAACAAGGCTCAGATGAAGGACTACCAACGAGAGCTGGATGATGCACGGGCTGCCAGAGAAGAAATATTTGCTACAGCCAGAGAAAATGAGAAGAAAGCAAAGGGCCTGGAAACAGAACTCATCCAGCTTCAAGAGGTAAAGTGGGAAACTTAGAGCAGTACGAAACAAACAACACATGACCCTCAGTAGCAAAACAGAGGTGCAGTGAAATCATGAAATAGTTACTTATAGCTTACCATCCCCAACAGCACTTGTAACAAGTTCCACATGCTCCATTAACTCTACCAAAGTTTTGGGTCTGCATGTGAGCATAGCCAGACCAAACTGACAAAAATCACCTTGGAGGAAGGCCCAGCTCACCAGTCTGAAAGGGAAATTAACTGTAAAATCCAACACAAATTGTTTCCAATAGCTATGAATTCCTGAAGTCTTGTTAGTGCTATTATTCCTACGTGTATTAAATGGCCATCTTGCAACTAAACCCAATAAAATAGAGAGCAGCTGTCAGGCTGGATAAAGTGTCATTTGTTCTACTTCCCTAACATTTATGATATGACAAGAACTTATTGCATTAAAAAGGCAACTCACCAGTTTTACAAAGTTTTCAGTCCTCTGTATCATGCTGTTAACTGTTTGTTTGAACATTCACTTGCTATGTTCTTTACCATGCTGCCTTTTCCTTTTCTCCTAGGATCTGGCTGCTGCAGAGAGAGCTCGCAAACAAGCAGATCTGGAGAAAGAAGAGATGGCAGAGGAACTTGCAAGCGCTGCTTCTGGAAGGTAGGAATAGACTGGATCACTCACCAGGCTGCAAATACACTACTGAACATTGCATGGCTGCCAAGAGAAGTTATGTACCTCCTAACAGCCATCTGGTCTGGACAGCACAACATGGACACACATGACTAGTTGCACTGAAATACCTAGCTCTCTTTTTAAGATGAATTATCGTCAGTTCATAGAAATTTCAGACATATTTGACTGGCCAGAGCCATAACTACACACCCATTAAACTCACAGGGCAAGCCTTCAGGATGAGAAACGGCGCTTGGAGGCAAGAATTGCACAGCTGGAGGAAGAGCTGGAAGAGGAGCAAAGCAACATAGAAGCAATGAGTGATCGCATGAGAAAAGCGGTACAGCAGGTAGAGCTCATTTCAGCATCTGTCACTCCTTGTTTGTGTTCCAGCAGAAGCTCTCTGTGGCTCTGAACAAGTATTTGGAGGTTTGCCTCTGTCACTGCCCTCGATCACATCTGCTCTCTCCCCCTTGCAGGCAGAGCAGCTGAACAATGAGCTGGCAACAGAGCGCGCAGCAGCACAGAAGAATGAAAATGCTCGGCAGCAGCTAGAGAGGCAGAACAAAGAGCTGAAGAGCAAGCTGACGGAGATGGAGGGATCTGTGAAGAACAAATTCAAAGCTACAATTGCTGCTCTGGAGGCCAAAATTGCTTCTCTTGAAGAGCAATTGGAACAGGAAGCCAGGTACTGGCCTTCCAAAGGGCACATCTGTCTATTTATTGTTCCAGTTAATGAGGCAAAGTAAGGCATACAGGGTTTGTGACATCAAGCTCTCAATGCCATTAAGGTTTGGTAAAGCATCTCACTTAACATTTCTTAGACATACAGCCAGGAACTGCACTTGTTAGAGCTTCTGATTAAGAATCATTTTATTGCTGAAAAGTTCTACTGGTATCCAAGGCAAGGATCTGTTCCCCTGCATTTTAGAGTATCTGCCCTATGACCCTGCCATGTTAGTTGCCGTAACACACTGTGTCATTTGTAGGATTATTTATCGTGGAAATCATCTGTGTTTTAAAACAGATCTCCCAGAGCACCTCTAGCATACAGCAAGGACAGGTATTTGATTTGATCAGAAGAACAGGACCTTTAAGTTTTGTTTAGAATTCTTCTGTTAAATTCAGTAAAGGCTTTTAACTTATGGACCCTTGGTGCCAGTTTCATGCCATGACAAATGCAGGTGAAAGCCACAGACTTTTCACATCACTAACTGTTGCATTGTCACTTGCAGAGAGAAGCAGGCTGCAGCCAAGGCATTGCGCCAGAAGGACAAGAAGCTGAAGGACGCCTTGCTGCAGGTGGAGGATGAGAGGAAGCAAGCTGAGCAGTACAAAGATCAGGTATCAGACTGTGTCATGATGGTCTTGGTCTGGGGTACAGGGATTTTCAGATTTTACACCAAGAAAGGAAGATTTTGCATTTTGCCTCAAAGAAATATCCCTCCAGAAAGCAGACTGTGTGCTTGAGCCCTATGCTGGCAGAGCTATACAGCCCTTTGCTAAATGAAAGGGCAACAGAACTCTTTTTCCATGCCAAGTGCCAGGGCACTAGCCCTTGTCAGGCAGCAAGCTGCAAAACCCGAGGGCACAGTGATAGACAGGACTGTGCAGAACATCCTCACTGGTACATAAGTGGAGATGATGGACACGTTTTGGTTTAAAATTTTAGCTTTACCTAATGCACACCAACCTGTGAGCTAGGAAAGCAAAAGCAGGACTGTGCAGCAAAAGAAACAAGGTAGTGGCTGAATACAGTAACTATCGGCAAATGGACTTCAGAAAGCAAAGTTATTTTCATGGGGTTTAGATTTTAAGTTTCTACCTTTGACTCAGGCCATGTTTCAATAAAACTCTCAAGAGAAGTATGAAATTAAAATGTGCAATGTAAAGCTATTAGATCTGTTTGGAAATAAAGCATTACTTTAAAATTTCCTTTCAGGCTGAGAAGGGCAACACACGACTGAAGCAACTGAAGAGGCAGCTGGAGGAGGCTGAGGAGGAATCTCAGCGTATCAACGCAAACCGCAGGAAGCTGCAGAGAGAGCTGGATGAAGCTACGGAGAGTAACGAAGCCCTGGGCCGTGAGGTTACATCACTGAAGAGCAAGCTCAGGTAGAGTGCCCTTGTTCGGGACAGCCATTCCCACCCACTGACAGCCTTGAAATTTAGAACTAAACTACAGAAGTGAAAACAAAATCCACTCAAGTGAAGAACAGACACTGACAATGCTACAAAGCTACTCCTTGTGTTAGCTGGGCAGATACAACAAAAGGCCATAATCAGAAGGTGCAATGCAGTTCATAGACTGCAGCAGCCTCAAGATTTCAGCTGTGAGATGAAAAAGTGTGATAACATGGCATAGGTCTGGATCTTTTTGTAATCATAGCCCCTGCTGGCTTAAATAGGAAAGAATTAGGCTTGGTTGCTTCTGAAAACACCCCTTATAAAATGGCTGTATCTATCTGTACAGCAGCAGTCACCAAAGGGTAGAAATGCTTGTGCTTTGCACACTTGCACACATGCACAACCTGCACACAATGACTGTAAGAAGTCTTAGACAACACCACATCAGGGATCCAGCATCATCACATCAGTGCCATCAGGCCAAGGAAAAGATCAAACTGTCCCTTTGCATTTTCTAGTTAAAACTGACTGGGAAAAAGATAAAGCTATATGCCTGAGCATTCCTGTACCCACTGGGTTAGAAAACATCAGCTCACTGAAATAAAGAGGCTCTACCTACATCATCACACCACAAAGCTTTGCTTTCTACCTAACCTATCAGCATTTCAGATGAAAGTAAAGTGCCTGCCTAGCTGTGTTATTGAAGCAGTTTGCCAGTGTATTTACCAGTCACATGCATGAACCTTCATATGTAGATTTAGTTCAAAGGGAAGTTAGGGATGTGGTAGCCTTTTCCATTAGCACCATCTTGTGTGGTGCACGCTCCTGGCTGTTTTACAAAGGAGTGGCTGAACACAGCTCTTTTTACATAGAATAGCATAAGGGTCATTTTTGTTTTATCTAAATGTAATGTAATTGGCTGTAATGTATTTTGTTTAATTATTTAAAAGTAATCTACCTACCTCTGATCATGACCATGTGCTTAGTATAACTGCCCGGCACTCTCTATCTCTGTTTCAGAGGGACACAGGAACCTTCGCATGACTAAGCAGGTACCATGCCTTCAACTTTGCAGCTAGCTTGTGTTGCACAAATTTCCATTTTCTTTGGCCCAAGTGAAAATTATGTGAGGTTTCTGCAAACTGTGAAGGCTTGGATATCTTGGCATTAATCTGTTTTACCAAAAGAGACAAATATTACAATAAGCTAGCTACCATCAGCAGTTCATCAGTGATATATCTTTCTTACCAGTAGGTTATGTACTGATGGAGATTTACCAATGTGCATTCTCACAAGCTCTACCAGAGTACCTGATAAAGTACTCGGACTTTTTCTGCATGAGAATTGCCTTTTTTGCACCTCATCTTTGTGCATAGCCACAAAGATTATTTAAAAAAAAAAAATAAATACACCATTGATTAATAAATCTGATTAAAAGGACTAATGAATATGAAATGTCACAGCATGTCATTAGAATGTCACAGTTATTTCTGACATATATGGTAACATTGCCACTAAGGTAAGAGCCCACCTAACTCACCTGAGGTTTCAGATGATCTCACTTGCATGTGATTTATCACACATACACTACACAAACAAGAGAAGGTCTTGTCCTTCGTTACATCGTACTCTGTGCCTCTACTGCTTACAAATAGTTACTGCTTAGGCTTGTAGAATTATTTTACAGACATTACGTTGCTCGTCTACCGCCATTAATACATAAAGCACGGACACAGAAATTGAGGGTCACGCTGTAACCTAGCACAGCCTTATCACATTCTTTGGAGATGGGAATAATACCTGCTGTTCCAAAAATTTAAGCTACTGCCTTGTAATATTTGTTTATCTTCTCTTTTACATATGTTGGATTTTGCTGCAAATACAAAAATATTTAAAGATGATGTCTTGTCCTTGCATGTGCCTTTTAGTCAGCCTAGTATTTCCAGTCAGACTGCTATTCAAGCACTACTCCGGTAGTACTTGTTCAAAGAGATTAAAAGCAGAGATGCTAAGCAATTGCTAACGCTTAAGGCTTGTCTCAACCATATGCATCATCCTAAAGCTACTAATGCAGAAGACCACATGAATATTATCAAACCCATAAACCTGTTTAAGAGGAACAGATACAAACTAAAAGTGTTTATCTACAGGGCCAATATCAGATTAAAGAAGTATTAAGTTTATGCACACTGCAACAGGGTATGTTAATAAGAGGTTAGTGTGTGACAGGGAGTTCACTTTGTAGCCAGAACTGTAGGGCACAGTTTGGTTAGAGCCATGCTGTTACTCACCAGCACCATGTTCTCCTAGAGCATCAGTGAATTACTGCAGCATAAAGACTTATCTTACAAATGACTGGTGAGCAGCTGAGTCCGAGAGAGTAAAGAGCTCTTCCTTCCTTGAAAAAAAATCATTAATTTACTCAGCTAACTAGAACTCTTGTTAAACAGCAGTAACAAATATCTGCTCTAACAAAGCAGACGCTGCTGTTAGACTGTCAAGCCAGAGCTGAAATTACACAGACTTGTATTCAACACATGCCATCAGCACCAGAACAACTAAGGTTAACAAACAACAGATCATAAAAGAAGCTTTACTGTCCAGCTAACTTCTTGCTCACACTGAAGTTTAAGGGCAGAATTGTGGAAAACAGACTACCTGTCACATTTCCACCTTGGAAACATAATTTGCAGAAAGTTTGTCCAGCCAATGTTCCTACCCACTTTCCTCATATGGAAGACTGAACTTTGGTCTTAAATAGCTGCTAGGACATTGGCTTAGTCTTTTGCAAGGACAAGACAAGCCTTTAAATATTTATGCATGATTACTGTACCCAAAAACGCAGAGTTGGATGTATTTAACACCAAATTAGTAATTTTGGCCCAACATTCAGTGATCATGAATTTATTTTATTGCCTATTTCTGTGGTCTCAAGCCTTTACAAAGGTTTGCTTAATGAGGAGCAAGTGAGAGGCCATGTTACAAAATGGAAGTGTTTTGTAGCACAATAGCAATGGAGGCCAAGAAGAGACAAACCTATCTTCTGTCTCACTTGCTCATACCTCCCAAAAATTAGCCTTGAGGACCAACGTGTCCTTGCCTTGGGCTGTGGCTATGAAATATATGGTGATGGGAGGGAGACGGGAGTCAAAAAGGGGTAGGATGAGAACAGCATTTTCTGTAAGCTCTTTTGCAAGGCATTATTGAGCCTCAGCTCCTGAGTTAAAACAGTTCCAAAGCAGTAATGGTTTCTCCTCTCCCTTGGGAAAGGGACCAGAGCTATGCACAATCCAACATGACACACTTGTCAAAGCACCCCTGGTGCTCGCACCAACACAGGTTGCAGAGGGCCTGTGGACTCAACAATGCCTACTGACACTCAGACCACTGTTCCAGTCTCAGGCCTCATGGGCCTTCAGTAATGAAGGGCTTATTTAAACTGCAGGTCAGAAACCTAGCCCAAGCTCTCTTTCTCTCCATAATTTCCTAAGGGGCAGGAAGAACACTCCTTTGTTATGAGTGCAAAGCGATCCCCTTTCCCATTCCTTCCAAGCACAGCCAGTTGCAGTCCCCATAGGGGAAAACAGCAAAACAAAAGGAAGAGCATAGGGGAGCTGGAGCAGATGAGACTATTCATAAAACTAAGTTGAAGAACAGGAACCCCATCACAGTTTCAAACAAGTGGGTGTCTCACTTGGTCCACAAATGACTCTTACATGCCACAGAACAGAAGTAGAGGCCCATAGCTCTTAGCTGTTCTGCATTTAAAATCATCGGTCCCACAGGTACCATTACCAAATTGCTTATTTGTGAGCACTGCCAACAACCTAACATCTGATTTTATTTTGTAACTCTCACTGCAGGAGGGGAAATGAACCAGCATCTTTTGCCCCACCCCGCAGATCTGGAGGCAGAAGAGTAATTGAGAATGCAACAGAAGGAGGTGATGAAGAAATGGATGCAAGAGATGGAGATTTCAATGGAACAAAAGCCAGTGAATGAGCACGCTTTAAAAATTGCACTGCAGCAAGGGGAGGGAGGACCATAGTTAGCACTGTGTAAGTCTGCTCGTAGTGTCAAGGTCACATACACCCACTCCTCTGACAACGACGAAAGCACAACTGCCTTGTCTCCCATGTATAGATTGACGCTAAAAATACTCCAAAATCTATTTTATCATGAAGTATATCTGAACAGGTAGGGGGCTTTTAACAGAGTAATTTACTTTGAGGAACTTGCAGAAAGTGAGTTACAGTAGCTCAAATGACTTAAAACCAAGTGAAATATAGTTTACACAGGATTTATGAGACTGTTGCAAGGAAAAAAAAGGCATTGGTTAGTTAATCTTTTCTTAAACTTTCATTTTGACTTGATTATTCAATTAACACAGGGTTTATCCTGGTTCTACACCCCTGATGCACCATTCACAAGGTGGAAGTGCCTTTTTAAATCACTTATTGAAAAATAAAATATGTCTTCAAATTAAGTCAACTGTTACAGTTTTATATGCACTATGGATGTGCTTACACACTAATAAAAGGCTATTAAAACTACTCCAGTATTCTTGTGTTGAGGTCTCACCTGGGTGCAATACAGCATGCTTGAAGAGAACGGGGGCTGCAGGAGGGCTTCTTTAGAACTCAAATACTTTTCTGAGAAAGTCATCTGTAACCATTACAACAAAAAACTAGTTTTCTCCTAAGCAACTGCTTTTGAAGGAATAATAAAAAAACAACAACTATATACACTGAGCTAGACAGACTGACACGAAGTACTTGGGAAAGCTCTGATTACCTCACGGACACACAGTACTGCATCCGAGGACTGAGATGTGACACAAGACCTGCAGGACACTTGCAGCATTCTGATGCAGCAACTGGAAAGCAGGCATTGTCTGGTTCTAGACATCTGAACCCACCCTCAAATTCTGTATGTGGAAAGATATTTCCAACTACAGCAGGCTGAAAACAAGCAGAACACAGCAATCCCAGCCAAGCTATTCTGCATTCAGCATGTGGTTATTTCTTTTTGGAGCACTCCAACAGAATTGCAGCCCACTCCTGGCAACTACCAGGCCCTACCACAGATCCATGCTGCTCCAGTACTGTCAGACAGCAGCTAGCTCTGTGGGCACACTGTGGCAGCAGAGAGCCATGCATAGCAAAGACAGATGCAGAACTATTCCAAAGCCAGGATACTCTTAGATTGTACAGCAGTGTGACTACAGGGAGAGCAAGTCATGCAAAAACATCCACCTTGACAGCTGATGCAATTATCTTCTATACCTAAGCAATGTTCCAGAACGCACAGAGATGATGAACTGGGGATACAAACTAGGCACTATTTAGCCAGCAGAATGGATGCCCAAAGAACTGACTCAGCTCATGGAAGAGTAAAGGAAGAGTTTAAATAACAATCCACTGAGAGTGATTAAGATGGCAATCTGCAGAGGAGGGGGGTTAGCAGCAATCAGATAAGACCTTTTCATCGCTTTGTCAGCCACACAACCCAGCTCCCAAGAGCTAGCTGTTAAACACACAGCTTGCAAGCCTGCAGGGGTAAGAACAAGGAGATCAAGGAAGTCAGACTTCTTATAGAATGGTCTTAAGTACCAGTGCTTGGAGCAGAACCAGTAAACCGAACATGGGAGCTCTTCTAAAAGGAATTACTCTGGAAAATTGATAGGTGTCCCTGTTCTACACTTAGAGGTTTTAGACTACAAAATAAAGAGTGACCTTACTACTCTACCTGAAAAGAAGTTGTAGGGAGGTGACTTGTGACAAGTGACAACTGACAGGAGAAGAGGAAATGGTGTCAACTTACACTAGGGAAAATTTAGGAATTGCCATCTCTGGGTGTATTTAAAAGCCATCTAAACATGGTGCTCAAGGATATGGTGTAGTAGTGATTGTGGAAGAGTTAGATAACAGTTGAACTTGATGATCTTCAAAGGTCTTTTCCAACCACAGTGGTTCTGTGATTCACTAGTTATGTCCACACCCAGTCTGATGCCATCCACAGTCACCAATAATAAATCTGTCAACTATGTAACACTAGCATGCACACTGTGGTGCAGCTTCCTGCCTTACCTCAGTGCTGTGTCTCAGACTGCAAGCCAACTTGTTCAGCAAGCAGGCAAATTCTAGCAAGATAAAGAATATGCAACTTGGCTTGACTGTTCCCTCCAGGCTACAGTCCTCTGAACTGTAGCCCATGTGCCAGCACAACTAATAGAGTAGCCCTGCTACTCACAGGTGAGAGAAGTATGTCAGCTTCCTGTGAGAGAGAGAAGGAAAGAAATCGTGGTAAAACAGAGCTAAAGATTTTAAGAGAGCACTGTACGTCCCAGGAGCATCTTTAGCTATGGCAGCATTTACACTCCTTAGGGTAGGAAAACATAAGAAGAAAGATTTAAGAAAATCTTTGCACATGATCCCTACAACAATGCCCCTTTCAGTTTTATTGATCAGAAACAGATGAGTAACTGATAGCAAACATCTTGCAAAAAAAACTCAGAAGGAATCACCAACTAGCATTCAAAATAATCTTTATTCCACTCCCCAGGAAAGCCAGCTTTGTAGATGGCCTGAATAATGGGAATGATCTATGGTTATTTCCTATTCCAGAGAAATAGATGCATCAGTGGCTGTTTTCCCAGCATTTTCTTAAAAAGACAAAATCAAAAACATCACAAAACACCAAAAAACCCAAAGAAAAAAAACCCAAGTAACTAGACCCATTTATGCATTCCCTTGGTAAGGTAAGCTCTCCCCACCCATCCCTGCACCCACAAAAGACAAAAATTGATTAGTGATGGTTATTTTTTAAGTGTAGTCTTCCATAAGGTACATTAATACTGTGAGTGAATCTACTCCATTAAAAAAAGAAACCTAAAATGCAGTATTGTTCTATAGAGGAAAAAAATATTTGAAAATAATTCGCTATTTATATGCATTTGTGTAGCACAAAGGACTTTACAGGTTTAAAAAGCATTTCTACATTAGTAACAGATGAAAGCATTTCTCAAAAACAAAACCAAAACATCCCCCAAAAAACCCCAGACCACCAATACCCAAGGCACATTAATAAGGAGAGGTTTGGACACCAGTAAAATGTTAGATCACAGAACTTAATCAGCTCTTCTGCTTCCTACAACAGCCAGGCTTTATGGGGCACAACACAGGAAACAAAGAGATATCTCTGTGCTGAGCCAGTCCAAAGTTAGCCCTGGCATCTCCTGAGTATTCTCAAGCTTTAGGCATTCCTCACCTGCAACTAGGACCTGCTTTTAAGGCCGATGCTTACAAAACCATCTTACCACTACAGAGACAGGTTCCTGTGCAGCAAGACTGACCAGCAAACATCCTACAAAGAGCTGAGCAGCTTTCCTGCAGAAATACACCTATCTCCACATAAAGCACTCCAATTCAGGGGACTGCAGCACTCAACATCTATGACAGAAAGCCGGCACAACCAGAACTTAAGCTATAACAGCACGGTGCTGTACGAACACCAAAAGCCGAACTCAGTAGCTACAACAGGGAATGCTGTCTCTATTGCAGGAAGAGGGACAATGGCTTTACTGGCAGTGTCAAGAGAGCTCTTTGAAAGTGACTTACTTAGAGCAACTGATGTAGGAAGCAGTTCTAAATCCTGCACTGCTAGACAGCATTGATTTATCACACTGCTCACAGAAACTGCCTAAGAGGCCAGAAGAGGCAAGGACACAGCAGGCCATTGCCAGCTGCAGTTTCTTATTCAGCTCTCACCTACCCTGAAACTGCTGCCCGATTGCCCAGTGATAATTCCCTTAAAAACTGAAGTGTAAAATATACATTTCTTTTTTTAACTTTCCCAAAGCCAGTCAGGCTTTTCATAGCAGCATCTTGACAACACTTTGTGAGGGATGGCTCATTGGTCCTGGAACATTTGAAGGCCGTGTTCCAAACTCCAGGCGTTTCACTAACCTGCAAACACAAACCAGAACATTTTGTGCTCAGCGTCACCATCTTCAGGTTAAGTGGTCACTTCCAGAGTACACCACTCAACTTGAGAGCTCAACAGATGAAAGAACAGCATTCTGAGCACCACCTGAGCCCGTTACCTAACTGAGCTGAGCTTCCACTGAAACACAGGGCTCTGCTTCCCTCTGAGTAGCAAGAAGCTATCTTGTACAGGTGTTGGAATTGCAGCTCCAGCATTACAGCAGCAGATGTATAATCAGCTGCATGAATATGTAAAGGTATGCCCTTGAGGGTTTCTTGTAAGAGCTTTCATGAGCTTTCTCCCCAGGCTGGGATAGCAGTCCCTCCACACAGCTTTGGGCACGGGATACAGGACAAACCAGTATTCCCAGCACAAGGCTCTAGCTGAGTAATTAAGCTTGTGACAAACTGTACCATAAGCACTTACATTGCAGAGAATCTGAAAAATGTGCAGTACAGGATTGGCAGGGTTTAAGCTGACACTGAACTGCAATCTGCAATGGCCTTGCTGATTTTTCTTTGTTTAAAAAGAGGCAATTTGTTCAAGTGTTCAGACAAATTTATAAGCTGAGTCAGGTAACTTCCTGTCAGCTGCTCCTTGGAAATACAACTAGCAACAGTCAAGCACTCAGATTGAGGGAGCCCTTTATTTGCCTTTTTTTTCCAGTTCTCCCATAACTAATCATCTTAACTGCAATAAGGGAAGACCCTATGTGCTGTAATGTTCCTTGTACAAGAAAATGAGTAAATTAGCAAGAACTTCTCTGTTGTACTTTGCTCCATTTAAACACTGGGTTTAAAATAAAACACATTTACTATTACATTTACTTTGAATTTGTGGTTTTTAAAACTTGATTTAATACTAAGTAGAACAGTACCAGGCATCAAGTTCTAACCACTGTCACTAAGACACAAGAGCAGAGACCAGCACTCACCCTGTATCACACAGAGGCTGGTGAGGGCTCAGGTGTGTTTCAAGGACATCTCTGTTCATGCACATGGACACGGTGGCTCTGTTTGGAGACTGGTCATACACAAAGTTTCGGCAAGATGCAAGTTTGGATTCCAAAGCCTAATGTAAACACAGGTGAGGGAAGTGTCAGACAGCACTTCTCTTTCATGAGATAGCACTGTGGCACACCAGTATGGCATTAAGACTGCTTGGATTTTTTCCCTTCTAAAGTGAATTGTCTAGTAGAGGAACCTGCTAGACCCCAGTGCCACATGAGCTCTGAATTTTTGCAGACATTAAGGCAATCAGCTCTCTACAGCTGAATCCCATTTTCTGTATGGGAGTTTAAGGAATTGATGCTGTTCCTCAGCAGAAACGTATTTTCAGCTTACTCAGGGAGATTTTGACATCTTTCTGACAGGCATCACTTCAGACAAATAAATGTTCACCTGCAATATTTGTTCCCCTAGCCACATAGCAGAGTGTAAATGTTATGTAGTACACCTGAGGGATCCAAGTCATAGATAACCTGTTCTCTCCCACACACTCCCATTCTCGATCGCTCTACCTGTGTTGCTTGTGCCAACACAGCACTGGGGCAGCAAGGGAGAAAAGAGAGGGAAGTCACAGGATAGCTTTTCAGCATTGGCACTGCTTTAAATATCAAACTACTGCCTAACGTGATATTAGGCCTTGCTCCAAAGACAACTGGACTCTTAAGGCAAACTTTATCAGAAGCCCTCTAGAAATCAAGCATCAGTCTGCTTTCCTCTTCACTGTCCACAGGAGCAGATCCTTTCCCGATTTACTTGTGGTGGTTTATTCTTTCTGCAAAAACACTTTCAGAAATTTGTAGAGGAAGCAGAGCAGGGTCCACCTTCATTTGGCAGTTGGTCAGAAATACAAAGTCCAGACCAAATTTCAAAACTGTGCTTAGCTAACCTGGGCTCAAGATACTCTTTCCAGTCTCCCCTGAGCAGCACCTCAAACAGTGCTGGCTGCAGTTTCAGACAGCTCTACCCTTCCTAGAGCCATTGGCTAGCAGGCAATCACTTACTCCCACTTTTCGCAGCAAGTCTCCCACGATGTTAAGTGCAGATATTCTTGCAGCAGGTGTGAGAGGAGTGGCACTGTAACTGTCCTCAAGACCTGCAGGGCAGATTAGAAGGAAGATATATCACTCACTGAAAAAACAAACAAACAAACAACCACAAAATGAAAAAAAAGCTTTGCCACTGGAAGTCAGAAGAGAGGCTGACAGGGAACCAATATTCATCTTTTTTGTATCATCTCTGGATCTTTTATATCCATGAGGAATACGAAACACTGTCTCCCCAAGACAGCTCAAGTTACACTGTCATAAGATCAAGTCTCCAGATGTGCTGTGGCTTGGGTATCCAGCCTACTCCCCATCTCTGTTGCTGCAGTGTGACCACAGGAACATGGTCTCAGAGAGGAACATCATCTCTTATTTTACTGCAGATCTCCACATGTTCCCACTTTTACAGAAGCATTCATGTCCTCCACACAAAACGCATATTTGTAGGTTGAGCATACTGAAGCCAACAGTCAAGCTCTGTCAGTGCTCAGAGCTATCATGTCATAGAAATACAACAGCACAACTCACTGCATTTCATACATACACACGAACAGTTACACACAAAAGTCTAAATCCCTCCACTAATTTAGCCTATCATCTCTGGGAGCCTTGTCAACTAACAGTACACTCCCAACAGCTCACCTTATCCATCACAATTAGTACTACTACTGATAGTTCAAGGGAGAAGAACAGCCTATGAATCACAGTTGATTGTTTCAGAGTTAATCAACTCTGTTCCCTTCTGCTCATTCCTCCTCCTTTCAGAAACTATAATGAAAACAAGACCCATTGAATAGTATGTCTGCACTGGTTTTCTGTCAGTCACCTCTCCTAAGTGTCATAGGAGTGTGTCGGTTGATGTTGGGTGCCCAGTGCACTGAGGGAGTTGCAGGCACAGATAAGGATGCTTGAACTGCAGTGTCTGTTCTTTCTGTTTCCAGGGCAGCTCGCATCGGTGTTTTGGGTTTCTCCTGCTTCTGCTGCACTGCAAGCTCTTGTCGTAGATCTATGAAGCAAGCAACACAAAGCAAGCCTATGGAGTATGTATGCACCAAGATCAAAACAGGTAAGAATGTTTTGGTCAAAAGACTGTTCCCTCTTGTGGAGGTGAAGTCACTTATCCTTAGGAAGATCACTCCAGGCATATGTCCAAAATGTGGATGACCAATAAAGGCTTTCCTAGGATTGGCTCAAGATGTTCTTACAGTAATTAGTTTGGTCATTATTATCTGGCTTTAATTTTCATACCCTCACACAAGGCTCCCTTTGAGGCAGGGAATTAACTCCTTTCCAAATGTAGGAAGCCATCAAGACTGAGCTTAAGCACTTTGGTGACGTTCCAGCTGAATGCCAGGTTGAGATTCTCCCTTTGTACCCTTCACTCTTCTACTCTGCTTTCCACATGAAGGAAACCTGAGCTTATGCCAGGTGGAAACCACATCATTATCTAGCCAAGGAACAGAGTACTTTGGTCCTACAGCCTGGCTCTAGCTTGTGGAAACCACTCAAGGACACAGAATCTGAGCAGACCTGAAAATAGAAGATGCTTTCCTTTCTCACCCAGCCTTACTGACAGCTATCAAAAAGCCAGCACATGAGGCTGCTCAAAGGTAACTAGAAGTCAGTCACAGCCTTCCAGTTTCACTGCTCCATTAGCATCACACTGACTCCACTTTTCACAGGGCAGGAAGCAATGAAGCTAATGGTTATTAAAACTGACCTTCATGGTTACAGGAAGCCAGACCAGCACATGCCTCATACAGACTGGCTCTTCTTAATCCAAGGCCTTGAAGCATTCTGTGAGCTGCTCTGGAACAAGGACTGTTCAAAGGGAACAGTCTTGAAGGTTCCTCATTTACTTCTGTGTTTCAGATAGCAGATTTTAAAAATGCAAGCTTAAAAGCCAAGCTCTAAGATATATGGAGAGACCTGAACAATGATAAACCAGGAGGGAAGCAAGGCAAAGAGGAATAATTTTTGACTAACCTCTAGCTTCATCTTTCAGGCGTTGCACAGACTCCAGAAGGTTCTCTTTCTCATCCAGCTCACTCTCCAGAAAAGCGTTTCTTTCAATAGCCTGGTTCAAACGCTGCTCAAAATCTTCCAGAGACATTATAGTGGCTCTGAAAAGGAGTGCACAAGATACCACCACCAGACCCTTTAGGTACATAGAGGAACTCCTCTCACCAGAGAAAGGATAATGTTGCATATTCGCTTGGCTTCATTTTATTATTTTATTTTGGCTTGTAAGATACAAACAAGTGCAGTGGAAGGAGCAGAAAGGAAAGAAAATCAGCACATTTCCCATCTTCATCTCAATCAAGCACAGCATCACAAACAGTGCAGTGACAAGAAGTTCACAGGACAGAATAGAGGTGAAGAAAGAAACTAGAGGAGGCAGGTCACCTTTTTGCTCTTTCCAAGTCATCATTTGCTTGCTCGAGTTCCCGAATATATTTCTGAAGTTGATCTTTAATAGCTTTTGTCTGTGCCAAGTCATCTTCCAGTGCAGAGATTTGCCTGTATCTTTCTGAATGCTCCATTTCAATCTTTTCCTAATCAAAAGCAAATCAAACAGTACATCAGGGACTTAGCAATGCACATTCTGAGGCACTGTCTGAGTACCTCCAAACAGCAGAGGAGGACGCTGTGAAGTTTTTTTGAAAACCATCATCTTACATATGGCAAAATGCCAAAGCAGCCAATTGCTTACATACTTCTAGGCTGCCAGCAGATGAGAGCTCTTCCTATCACTTCTTATCAAACAAGAGTGCTGGGTAACAGTTCCTGACCTCCACAGCACAGGGCCATTCCTTACTCTCCAAGACTTCACATAATTTTTGAGCCCACAGAGCTTTAGCAACACACAAAGCAGGATGCAACAGAAGCCATTTATTTTCAACTCTACTAAGTCAAGCAGCACATAGGAGCATAAATATCAGTGAGGAAAAAAAAATAGATCCAAGTGTGACACTGTTGCATACTGTTAAACCAGTAGGATTCTCTACTGCCCCTGTGGTTTTTAGTCCAATGCAGGTTCAGATCCTAAGATGTTTCAGGTGCAATTGCGTAACATGCTTTGGATGTGAACCTAAACCAAACTGTCTCCTTTTACAGCATGTACACAAAGGCACATTTAAGAGAGGCACAGGTAGGGATGGAAGCTTCATTCCTCTATCAACTAGCTCCCTCCTGCTGTTGCTGCTATCTGCACAAATCACCCCACATCATGTGACAGGGGAAGCTTCACAGCTTAATGTCTACTGCAGTGACGTACACTCCCCCACCTTACCATCAGATCACTTCAACATGCCAGGGACTTTCTTGAAGCTCCAACATTGCTCTAAGTACCACTCCTGAAGTGTTTTTGCCACACGGAATTTAAGTACAACACTTGGAGTTACCAAGAACAAATCCACACACTGGAATTTGAAAACCACAGTGTGCAGTTTAGAATGACTGACAATTTGAAGACAGCTGTTTTAGCACATGAAATGCATAGACAAGGAGGAGGGAAAGAGATCCCCATTCTGAATTAAAGAATTCTTATTTGATTCCAGTGTGGTGACACTGCTAGGATTGCGGATCTCTGGCACATGGTTATATGCTGAATATAAGGGCACACAAACTCCAAGAGGCAGATTACTTTCAGCAGGCTTTTCAGGACTCTAAACAAACCTTCCAGAGCACTACCTCCATTTATTTTTAGGTAGTGTGAATTCTGGTTTCTGCAGGGAGAGCAAGCACACACACTAGGCTGGTAAGCTCAAAGTCACAAGCTGTGTGGGCCTGCCAAAGTTCACTAGTGTTGACCTAGATGCAGACACCAACCCTTGATGGGCTCAGTTAACATGGATGCTCGATAGCTTCACAAGCTTAATACTTTGCTCTTGAATTAATTCAGATAAAAGATCAGAACTGCAAGGTTTGAGTCTTTGTTTTTAGCCAATTGTAATCAAGTATCAGCTGATCTAGCCATCAATGGAGTCTCTGTTCCTTCACTGCAGGCTGTCACTGCAGTTTTCAGGCTGCATGAATAGCCAATTGTTAAAAGGTTCAAGCAGAATGTTTTAATAAAGTTATCTAGTGTGAAGAATAATTTTAGATTTTCTAAAATGTCTGTACCCTCCACTTTTTGTGGTTCTGTGTTATTTCTCATCATTTTCATTCTTAACCCCTTCAGCTGGTTGGGCCCTCCTCTCATCCTAGCTCCTCTAGAAAAAGAAAATACACACTCTCAATTAAACGAACTGCAGGTTTAGTCAAACTTATGCCTTCTCCCGAAACCCACCAGCTTCCAGGAATTTATGTGGCTACATGGAAGAGTAGAACAACACTCCTTACAACAGGCAGAGCTCACACAAGCCTCAGAGATTGTGTTATCAAAATGGTGGGGGATCATTGTGTTGGTGTTAAAGGGACAGGACACCTGCCTGCAATGGAAGAGTATTTCCTTCAGATGGTAATTTGGACAAGAGTTTAGACAAGAGGCATTGCAGACCTGGATTCATTCAGTGATTAATCACTTGCATGAATATCTTCACTCCCATTAGCTCATTATTGCATCCAGTTGAGTAGAAGAAGTGTAATTAAATTAATCTCTGCTTCCACAAATATTGGCCTAGTCCTAGTCCTACAAAAATACAGCGTCATGTTTCTTGGGTGACTATACTTCACTTCAGTAAAAGTCAACGAGATCAAGTTTTTTAAAAGCATGCCAATTTCAGTGACCATTTCTTCCCAAATTTAAGAAAACTTACCAGCATTTCCTAAACCTGCCAACTAGCACCAACCAGGGGGACTAGCAGCATCTTAATGAGAGTGAAATGAGGTAGACTCATCACTCTTCATACCTTAGATAATTTCTCTCTGGGCAGAAGTTCCATCTCAATTAAATTCATATCCCCTATGCTTTATAATTGTGGAAGTCAATGCTTTTCAGCTGATTCTTAGTTTGTTCCACAGAATGCTTCTTCCCAAAGTACAGATAAATTCAGTAATGAAACCAAGTGTTCTACGCCTCTCAGTTCTGTGCGTTATCCACTGGCTGCTGCTTCCCAGTTTATGATACCAGATAAAGACACAGCTAGGTAGAAAAAGAGTTTTAAATTACTGAGTTTTCTTATGTAATGAAAGAACACAAGTGGAATGTTTACACATCCATGTCTACACAACGCAGACATCAAGGCATGAATAAAAGCACTATGTAGATGGAAGGAGCAGCTCTGCTATTGTGATGGTTTGAAACTCTTTTTAATTTTTCCTTGCAAAGTTCAGAACATAGAAAGTGAAAGAGTATAAATAAGTCACTATTGGGTGTAAGAAAGCAAAATAACGATTGTTCTAAACACTTCCATTGGATAGATAGAAATGTTTAAGAACTATTACCCAAAACAAAGTGGGACACTCTGCACATTCTGCGTTCTGCAGCAGGGGCAGTTGCTGGGCTGTCTGGCTGCTGTTTCTTCTTCTCTTCTGGCTGAAGATAACACACTGACCTTGGCAGCTAAGTCAACAACTTTCTGCTCTAACTAACTCTGCTTTCTGTCCAAGGGGGGTCTGAGGGAGAAGCTCCTGGGAGAGGGAGGCCCCTTTGGGAGGGTCTCCTTGGGGGGAAGCAAAGGGAGATTGGTTGTGCTTTTTCTGTTTATTGTATATATTTGTAAATGTTGTGAATTTTGTATATTTGTACATATTCATTGCATTTCATCGTAGATTGTAGACTCTGCTTGTAAATACAGCCTTCATTTGCTTCCAGACTGGGCTAGCCTGGTTATTGTCGGTGGGGGGTTTCAGCTCACACCGACACAGCTATGCTCGCATTTTCTCTCCACTGCAAACAATTTTCTTCCATCTCAATTTCATCCCAACACATGACCACAGCCTGCAAACAGGGGTTCAGGAACATTGCCCAGGTATCCTGAAAGCTGACACCAGATTGGTATCTCTGCTTTTGTGCGGTTTTCTGTTCAGTTCGTTTGTAATGCAGAAGGTTACTGCCCACAGAGCAAACTGAGTCTGCATATGCCCCTTTCATTTCCCTTTGCACTAGGATGTACCATGCATGTGCCACCCACTCTTACTTTGACTGACTCCAGCTCCATTCTCAGACGATTGTTTTCTGACAGGAGGTCTCTGTTTCTGGACTCCGTTTGCTGTAGCTGAGTCTCCAGTTCAGCTTCATACTCTCGACTCCCTTCTTGGAATTCATGCAATTCTTCCTGTGTGTTCTCAGCACTAGAAAGCAATTCCATCAATAGAGTCCATAATAATGAACAAAGAAAAAATCTCTATCATACTCGAGGTAAAAAACAAATGCAGCCTTTAACATAGGTGGCTTTATGTCCTTCTCCAACATACATATTCAACTGGAAGAAAGGGCCATATGCAAATGTTTCTCCCTCAAGCACGGTAAGCCACCCCACAGCAAACTGATAGAAAAGTTTAAAAAGCCCAAACAGAGAAATGCCAAAGTTTGCCTTCACACTACAGGTGCTGAAGTCTCTTGAGCATGCATATTGTCCACCTCCATCTGCATTTAATCTGTCATTCAATTATTTACTCAGAAATACAAAAGACCATTTTCAATCAGCAATAAAAAGTGAGTAAAAGAAAAAAATGGAAGGAAAGTTATTCTTATATTCTTAAACAATTCTCTTGAAATAATCCTCCAGCAAGTCAAGCAAACTGCACTAAAAGGTCTGAACATCTAAGGAAGGACTCATTAATATCAGCATCTAAACAGTTTGCGAGTTTTTCACCCTTTACTGCATTTAGACCAATATACTGAGCTAAAGGGAGGAGCAAAGGATGTCCATTCACAGCCATGAATCCTTCTCCACCTACATGTTGTCAAACCATTCTTGATCTACAAAGAGATACAAAAGAGTGAGCAGCAGCATTTCTCTTTCTGCAATGACCCAAATCTTCCACCTCCAACAAGGTTTTGCAGTAAATGATGTTGATCTGGCTGCCAAGAAATGCAGGCAGAGACAATTTCAGTACATGCAGTCCTATTCAAACCAGGGCAGTGCTACAGCAGCACAGATTCGCTGCTCAACTAAGCATCAAGGACTCTGGGCTGTTGTAGTTCAGCAGAAACCTTGCTACTGCTACCACTCAAGATAGCTCAGCCACTTTGCAGTGTTGTGCACTCTATTGAGCAACTTGAAAAGAATGAAGCCACTGCCTTACTGCTGCTTGTATTTCATTGCCATCTCTTTCCAGTATCTGGCTTCGTCTTCCACTGAGCTGAAATGATGTCCTTCTGAATCTTCCATGATGACTCTTCAAACTTTAAAACGCTTCCCTCATTTTTTCAACCCTGGAAAATTAAAGGATCAGGCATAAGAACTACTGCACTGAACTACCTCAGTACTTCTCACCGCAGAGAGGTGCACCTCTCCTCCCAGGACATCACTGGATACCTGGAGACCAAACTAGAGATCAGCCTTGACAGGGCTCTGTCAGATATACCATAAACATTAAAGAATCCCTGTGGAGAAATCAGGTTCCTTTCCCCAGCTCTCTCACAGCTGCTCCATGTCTATGCTAAAACCCCAGCAGCATGCACCTTCCCTTCCCTCTGACTAGGCACCACAGAGCACCAGACCTCAGCTGCAGCTGTGCCAACACACACAGAACACAACTGACAGAAGATATCTCAGGCACAGCTTCATCTCCAAAGACAGTGCAATTAAGGTTGATTTCAACAATTCTGAAGACACTTAAAATGAAATTACAGAGAAACTTCAAAGAGACACAGGTACAGTACTCTAGAAAATTTCCTGTGTTACCATTTCCAGGAACACCTAATCTTTTCAAGGACATAAATGCTGGACACATGAAAAATTTCTCCCTAGGTTAACACAGACAGAGCTAGCCAGTTTTAAATCTAAAATATTGCAATCCATTTATGGCTAAAAGCCATATTATATCTGGATAACTCAAAGAGCAATGGGAGAAAAGAAAAGTGAGTATAAAAGCTTCACAGGGGTTTTAGTGGGAAACCACCTGGCTGGACTAGGTATGCAGATGGCAAAAAAACCCCATGAACTATCCAGACCATCCAACTGTCCCTGTGCCATCATAAACTCAGTCACAGGACACAGACCCAAAAGGGAATGACACATGAAAGAGCCACTCAAGAACCTCAGTTTTGTCACTCCCTCTTGAAGACTTAAGTATCCAGGCACCACAATTAAGTAAATGCCCTCTGATGAGCATGGTGCACTCTACTAAACAGGTCACTAACAAATAGAAGGCTATATGAATTGGTCTTGACAATGGAGAAACATGAAACTTAATGTACTGGATAACCTGACCATGTCCAATCCCAGTGAGCCAAAGATTCTGCATAGAAATTATCAGTTGAATAGAAACACAGATAGATCAAGAACATACAGGTGAATAATTCAAACAACAGAAATATTCAGAAAAAATTATTACTGAATTGAGGAAACAGTTCTTCTGTCAAGTTTCAGCTCCAGATCTATTGGGCAAAACATTTTATTTCTTTAGGGTTACCACTAGGAAGAGGAGAAACAGCCAAAGCCTTCAAAGACCATTTAGGTATCAGTCCTGCAATCTTCTCTTCTTATTCATGACCGGGAAGTGGACCTTCTGTGTAGCAAATGTGTATCCACTGCACATCTAGCGAACTCAATGGAGAAAAATACTCAGTACTTGTGTCAAGACTTTCCTCTCCAGAAAATCACCTGGTTTAAACAGGATTAACAGCCATCCATCTAGTAACTCTACTGAGAGAAAAGTGAGTAATTCTTACCTCTACTACAGACAACACCATCTTGTACGCAGAGCAGTCTGGCAATCTGAAGCCAAATTCTTACATACCTAAGTGAAGCTGCACAGTACAAGCACTTTTCACAGTCTAGGTGACTTTCAGGAGACTGAGCAAAGAGGAGGCATCTGTCACAGCTAAGTGGGCTGTGCCCACACACCCCATTGCACAGCACCAGCTAAACACCCTTCAAAATTATGCTATTATTTGGAAGGGAAGCTGGCAGATAAGGGAAAAGATCACTACACTTTATTTTTTATAATCCAGTTTCTTGATGCAAAATGTTAATTAGACAATGCTACATATCTTCCTTCTAACAAATGAAACCACTGTGATGTAGTGACACACTTCTAGCAAGATCCCTCAAGGCTGCTGGTCTTTGTATGGATTTGGAGAAGTGCCCACAGGAGAAATAGAGGAAAAGGAGAGCAAGTAAAGAGGAGTGATTTTCCAACTAGAACCCTTGACCATTAAAAAAAAAAATCATGACCAAATATAATTAACATTCTTGACCTTGTATAGTTTATGGCACATCTATTATTTTTAAGCAAACTGAAAGTGCCTTTGGTGTTAATAAGCATGCCCTTATGCTCAAGGCAGTATGTAACACACACAATCCTTGCAGCAAACTTGTGAAGAAAAAAGTTCTCTTTTACAGATGAGTGACAGGAAGAGAGGGTCACACAAAGAAGTGATACAGGTGCAATGAAGAATCAAGAAGGACCAGCATCCACTAACGTGGTCAAATCACTCTAGAGAACAGCAAGACAAAGTTTGCTTTAGATGGTTATTTCTCAGCAGTCAACTGACAGGAAGGTTCTGTAGTTAAATACCAGAGATCCTGCCTGGTTTTGCATCACAAATAAAAATCTATTTCATAAGCCTCCAAAAAGGAAATCTTTTGACACCAATATTATAATAAACCCTGTACCTGGCTTCAGTCAACAAAAAAGTCAGATAAAGATGGAGTGCAAGAAACTGTATTCCCAAAAGCTTTCAAACAACCCTTTGGAGAGAAGACAGACAGCTCCCACTCGCCTCACAAGCCTGAGTATACTCTTATCCGGCTTGCAATTGTGTTTTCATGCTGCACTTTTGAAGGACTAAAAGAACAAACTAATTTACATTTTCAAGATGCTTTGGTCACATAAAAAAAAAAACAAAACAAAACAACACAACTTTCCTTAACCACACCATATGATTTATAATAGTTCCACAGAACCTTGATAACTCACAGAAGCATAAATACTCTGTCCCTTTCGATTTCCAAGTATGTCCTTGTGAAGATGAGATTATGGACCCACTCAGGATGTTATCCGTTGAAAGTACACCATTTCATGGTTACCATTACTTAGTAGTACTTAAGATTGTTAAACTACAAACATATGGAAGGACTGTAGACCTGTACTTAATCCACAGACATGTCAACATGACTGAGATCATTTCACAGGCACATCTTCGCCTGCAACGCAAAAGGAAGACCTACTGAGTTACCTGCATTCCTGTACTACATCATAGCTCACGAGGATTTTCAAACTTAAAGATGCAAACTTAAACTGAAAAATTCCAAACTACTACTTTAGACAAAGTAGCAATGCTTTTTTTTCTGAGGAAAAAAACAAAACAAACCCAAACAACAACAACAAAACACCAAAAAACCTCATATAGATCTTTCTAAACTGCTTGTAGAACAGGTAAGATTTTGACTTTTGGTTTTTCCCCCTGCTATCTTCTTCCTTTGATTTTTAACAGCTTGGAGAAAGCATGGAAAAATCCCTGGAGACTAATTAATTAAACCAATTAGGAACTCTTCATTGTTTAGGCTCATTACAAAAGGGAGGGTGAGGCGGGTGAAGAAGGTTTTAGCAATATTTTGTTAAACACTGGCAAATGTGGACAAAAAAAAAAACAACCAAAAAAACCAAAAACAAACAAACAAACAAAAACAAAACAAAAAAAACACCAAGGAGAGAAAGTCATGGTGTATAATAGGCACACATTGGCTGCACGTTATTTGTTTTCACACATGCCAGAAGAAACATTTGGCCGGATTTCTTCCCTGCAACCACCACAAGTGCTGGTCACAGACATTATGAAACCTCTACATCATACAGGAAGTGGAAGTGCTTGTGGGTGGGGAACCTTCTTCTGCAAAGAGAAAAATACCTCAACATAAATATTGCAGTTAACGATTTCATACAAACGAGAGCACAAATACAAAATTTTTCAGAAAAAAACCCCAAACAAACAAAACCAAACCTACAAAAAAGACACACAGGATTATTGAAAGAACTTCTTCCCTTTGGCAACCAGAGTCTGAGTTCACCAGATTCACGAGGCCCTCCACTTAGGTTGTTTCAGTCCTAGAATAAAGGACTCCAAACAACCCTGCATACAAAACACTTTAAAAAGCAAGCAACAACAACAAAACAAACCACACCAACCAAAACCTAAAAGAACGTTTTGGCTTGGCAAACAATGTTGGTCTGTCTTTGTAGCAATGCCTTATGGTTTGAGCCAGAGAAATTAATGTTATAATAAAAAAAGAGCCGAACGGTATCATAAACACTACTGAATTATCCATGGCATAGATAATGAAGCGTCTACTAGACTTTTTTTCTTAATTGAAAACCAAAGCAAAACCCCGCTTTACTCCTTCCTTTACTTACTTTCTCAACCTATGAAAATTACGTTTTCTTAAAACAATCCCTCAGGAAGTGCCTTTTTGTAGTGAAAGAATGTATTTTCTTTTGTTTAAGCAATACAAAAGAAAGCCAACACAAAAAAAAAAAAAAGGAAAAACTCACGGGAGTGCCTGAATTATTACAGAATTCCACAGCCAGCACTTAGAAATTAGCTAGCTACTCAGGGTCTTCTCTACCAAAAAGCTCAATTCAGCAAAGCCCGCATCTTTCCAAATACCAGTCCAGCTCCAATACTTTGAGATTCCAGTGATCCCTAGAGAAAACTCCGCAATTTTCTCTTCAGAGATGCCTGACCTCAATTCTTTCAGCTGCAAGCCGAGGTCAGCTAGGCAACGATCTGGGGCTTCCCATTCACATGCGGAGCACAAAGCCGGGAGGGAGCTAAGCCAGCAGGCACGATTCCCAAGCTCCGCTCCCCTCCCCTCCTCATCAGCAACCGAGAGAGCAACTCCAGAGGCAGAGCCGGATTCTCAAGGAAGGATGTGAGGAGGAACGGGGGTCAGCAGACAGGCGGGGGCCCCCCTCCGTCTCCCCTTGCCTCCCCGACCCTGCATCAGTTACCACTGCAAGACGAGCTGAGCCGCATTGAAACCGTCCGGTCCGGCCATGCCATGCCATGCCATGGCCTGCCTGCCTTCCCTTCCCTCCCCTCCCCTCCAAAAAGCAAAGGCGCCACTCGCCCTCCCGCCAGCCCCCCGGACGGCGTGGGAAGCCACCATCCCTCACCGCCACAGCCGCCGCAGAACTGCAGAGCTTCACGCCGGCAGCCACCGCTCAAAACAGCCCGGCCGATACAGCCGCTCCATTGGCTGACGATCACGTGCCGCGCAGAGCTCCGCCAATCAGCGCCGCCAGCACGCTCCTGCTGGGCGATTTGGAAAGTTTCGTTACTTTTTCAAACGGCGCTGGGGGCCGGGCTGAATGCGACCCGGCCTGGCCTCCACCCGCGGCGCCAACAGCCCATCCTCAAGCAGAGGCACGCTGCAACCACGGCGAACCGTTTCCTCATTGTTCTGTGAGGTACAGGGGGCACAAGGCTTCTAAGGCTTCTAGCATGTTAACGGTACAAATCAGAATTTGCCACCGTGATGTAACTTTAAACGCATGTTCAAAAAGAGGAAAAGCTTTACATCAAGTTGTGGCTTTTCTTTCATTCCAAAGGCCTTTTCTAAAGCAGCAAGCATCACGGCAGTGACCATAACTACTTAATGTCAGCACAGTATTTTTAAACTACAAAGTCCCCTTTTCACAGCCAAGGAACACTGCAGCCCGTGTCGCAAGGACAAAGCAGCCTATGAAATATTAGACACTTGTGCTCATCTACATCTCAGCATGATGTCATCATTCCAGAAAACGAGCTGCAAGCATCTGCAAGGGAGTGAGCTGCCCACAGACAATGGGACAGAACTGCAGCTCAGTACAGCCAATACAGTACATGCCATGCCCTCAGCAAGCAGCATCACTATGAAGGGGACTGAGGTATGTGGCAGCTTTCTCAAGTGCCCTAAGTGTGTTCCTACCCAACCACGTACACAAACATTTGGTCATTAGGCGTGTCTGGCATTTGCTTCCTGAGTCAAAACAAAACCACAAATTACCACACAGGTGTAGATACACTCCAGCCCACATACATATGGCCCTATGTCATGAAGTATCACTTCACAACCCTTCAGCAGGTTTTACAAACTGCTGGATGACAGACACCCATGCGCAGGGTCCCTGATCCCAGTTCCCTTTACTTCTGTGACACAATAGCAGGCCTGGAGCAGAATATGGATCCTGTACAGATTTAACTGTTGAAACTGGGAATGGGTATCTCTCAAAGATGTTACAGAAAAGGGTTGGGACTGTAACAAAGGGAGTGAAAGCTTTTCAGTACAAATATTCCATTAAAATAAATCTATCCATTGCTATGATACCTTTAACTGAAAAGGATGAGCAAAACAATTATACTTTCAAGTCAGGTGTTAATAAGCAAAATAACTCTATTTTGATGTCAGATGTTCAACAGAAGTAAAGGAAGACAAACTATTATACAACTATGAATAGAAAACTAAAGTAGGTATTAGAAAATTGGGTTAATAGCAATTCACAGTTCTGTCATTACTCAAGAATGTTTTTATTACTGGATGAGTTGCAGAAAATAAACAACATACTACCATAGCATGTCCCCAGTAATTGAAAAATGCTTGCAAGTTTGGGACAAAGGACATTTTACTTCAACTCTTTGAACAAATCTTTAAGGATAGTGTGAATACATAGATGGTATCAAAGGTACCCCTGAGGATTCTTAAGTTCTCAACTTAAAATATTTGTAAAAAACACAGCAAGAATTCTCAGATTTCAGAGGAAGCTGTTAGGCTCTCACCCTGTTCCAAAACAGCCAGAGGCTCAGAGGCAGCACCAGAGGCACTACTGTATACAAGCAATAAATATATTTTTTTAAGTTAATATAATTACTACCACTGCCTCATCTGCAAGAAGAATCAGAACCTTTGTCTATTTTAAAGTTAGGAGAGGAGAATAATCAATGATTTTATGCATTTATTTTTAGTTTTATGCTTAATAATTAATAAATGGCAGATTTATGTGGTGCTAGGGTTCATGTGCTGGTTATTTTAATCAGAATGCCCCTCTGATTCTTCCATGAAAGCTAAGTGGGCAAAAATGTACAGATTTTGAGTTCTGGTAATGTTGCAACATCTTATCTTTTACCAACAAGCTTCTTATGGAAAAAAATTTTAAAATATTTTGCTTTGCTGCAAGAATTAAATGACTCACCACAGACCTACTCACTCAATGGATGGAACAGGAACTGCTAATCAACTGTTATTACAAACTCCAGAGCCTTTTCTTCTAACGGATTACAGAGACCCATAAAAAGAAGTGACAAACTTATGTATTAGAGTACTGTATGGAAATATTTCTACCACTGAAAAGCAAGCATTTAACATCACAAAAACGGAGAAGGGTTTGACACTGACACAAAATGACAGAAAGGTTCTATAAAGATACTACGTATTCTCTACATATGCTTAAGCATGAAACGTTCTTACTACTTTAAAAACCTTGAGCTAACAAATGGTTGATGAAACCATCAAATCACAGAATTACTGAGGCTGGAATAGACCTCTGAGATCAAGTGCAGCCTATGACCTAACACTTAAACACTCATGGCTTGCTAAGCAAAGCAAAACCTAACAGCAGTCAATTCTTTGATTCACAGCAGCATTACACCCTGAGGGAACCGTGCTGGCAGGGATGCAAGCAGGGAGCCCTGTCACTAAGAAAACTCTTAACCTTGCTGGTGGCTGCAGTCCATTAGGCAAAAGTGAAGGTAAAATGACAGCTTAATACAATGACATCACTTACGATCAAGATACTAAGCCACCAATATGTGGACCTTCACCCGGCTCTATCACTAACCCCTCTCCTTGAGCTCTGCTACCTGCATGCCAAAGGGCAGCAGCCTCGATGATAGGGATTTACTGCATGATTTTGGCCCAGAATTACGAAGGAACTGTTACATTGTGAGACAGAATTGTGTCTGTAGAGACAGGAAAAATAAAATTACAAATAGAGTTGTTGAGACAAGGACTATTAGCACAAGTGTTTGAGGAAAGTATAAATGTGAAAGTTATAAAATCCTAAAAAAGAATAAACTCAGTAATCTTCAGTGGATTGACAGTGTCATCCACACCAACAGACCCAGTGAATCACAGGTTATTAAAACCGAGGTAGCAGTGGTACCCCTTCCATTCTTGATGCTTGGGCAGCAGACTTCAGAGTTTGTTATCAGGAGGCAAGGACCATGTTAGTGCCTAATCCATCAGCTTGTTCTTTTTTGTTAGCCAGTGATAACTTTGTGTTTTTTAAGCTGTATATATCTTATTTAGGGATTTTTTTTTTATATACAAAGCAAATGATGCACAAGGTGACCCACAAGACAACATAGGGAGGCCAGACACTTCCAATAAAACAAGCAAACGGCAGATTTTTGAACACTACTGACATTTAACTGCTGTCTTCAGGCTTAGGACTATATACCGCTTTTAAGAGAACAGGCTCTTGAAAGTGGTTACCTGTCCTTCCCTGACAACCTATCAAGATTTTCTGTGTACAAAAAGAAGTTCTCAGTGAAAGCTCAAACTCTGCACAAGGTGTCAAAAATTACTACCTGTAGGGGCCCAGGTCAACACCATAGCAATCTCCTCACTGCCCGCGCATTCTGGGCAGCATAGAGATCTGCTTGGAATACCCACGAGGACAGGCCCCTCCACAGGACTTCCTGGAGATCCCTCCGGGGCCAACTCCTACCGCTCTGCCCGGCCTTTGAAGGGATTCAGGTGTAACACGGCTGAGACCCACCCCGTGGGTGTAAGGTGTGGGGTTCTCCTCAGCGGTCCCGCCAGAAAGGCCCCGGGTGCGCTTGAGCAGGGCCTCCCTCATCTCCTCAGGAGCCTCCTTCATCCCCTCAGCACCGCAGACCCCCGACCCCGGGCTAGGGTGTCGCTTGGTCCCGCCCCGGCCCACACGTCAGCGGCAGCCGGGAGCGCGGGGCTTGAGGCAGGTTTATAAACCACAGCTAGCGGCCCGGCCTGGCTAGCTGCGCGCTGCGGGGAGGAGGAGGGAGTGGAGCGTTACGACAGTTGCCTTTGCGGCAGCGGGCTGCTTTCCGGTGTCCGGCGTCGCTTGACGGCAGAAGGAGCAGAGAGGGAGGAGGGAGGACAACAAAGGGAAGGGGTGTGGGGGGCCGCGGTGGCATGTGAGGGGCGGTGGCGCTGAGGGCGGCTCAGGTGAGGTGAGACGCGGCGGGCAGGGGCAAAGCAGAGTCAAGTCAGGCCCGCCGGCTTCTGGTAGCCCGGGGCTGTCTCCGTTGTCCTGTGACAGCCGGAAGGCCCCGAAGGAACGTTGCGGTCGGGCAGGGACTGGGCCCGCTCTCCCCCCAGGCATAGTTGCACGGCAGTCTCAGCCCGACGCCTCCCCGCGGCGGGAGCGGCCGTTTGCCTGGCAGCGCTGTATGGCGCTTACACTGTTTGTCTGGGCTGGGGGGAGGTTCAGGCCTTACTGCCGCCCCTAGGGCTGCGGGCCAGGCCGAGCTGGGAGCACCTGTGGAGCCGCGGGCCGCTGGGGGCGAAGCGCGGGTGTAGTAGTTAACTTTTTTGTTTTAATTACCGTTTTAATTCCTAAACGAAATGGTGCTACTAGACGTTTTTAAAAGTAGCATGCCCTAGAAGTGTGGAACTTGATTAATGATATTTTATACAGCATGATTGTGGAGTACCTAAGGTTCATGTGAATAAACATTTTTACTTAAAGCGAAAATAACTTGTGGTTGAAAGTAATGCTGTGGAAAACGTAATGCTGTGGAATGTATTCCGTGGTTATTACATTTAACGTTAAGGGTAAAAAACCTGAAGGAGTGTAGTCCTGAGTACAGTATATAGTTGTAGAGTAAGAAGACTATGGCACATCGTGTTTTTTCTGACACAGTGTGGCTGAACCTTAAGTTCTTTGTGGTTCTGTAAAGCTAAATTGATGTGGTCTGCTGGGGGGGCAACTTCAGAATTATTTAAATTATTTACAAATACTTTTACTGATTTAAAGCTGCATTTAAATACTAAGTGTGCTGTGCTTAGTGCATTTTGAATGTAGTTGCAAAAACAGTGACTACGCAGTTTAATTCTTCCAGAGGAGTTCACTTTCACCTGTTCTGTATTTACTGATGAGCTGTTCTTGAAAACTTACCTCATGACTTCTTTTTCTGGGGTAATATACGGAAAGTGTCAGGGAATTATTTAATATCAGCAGCAATGTGTTTCTGTGACTCTGGCTAATGTCACAGTGTTTTCTACAAACTGCATCACCTGTGCTGCAGGTCATGAGGAATATTCCTCTACTAAATAGGAATAGTCAAGTCCATGTCCCATATGCATAATTAAATCTAACATGAATAATGCAGGTTCAGTGATCCAGTAGTAGTGGAATTAATTTCATTAGACCACTATGGTTTATGTGTCTTACCTTAAAAGTTATTTAAAGCAAGCTTTTTTTTCTTTCTCTTTAGCAGGTGGGAAGAATGAAAGTAAAGAAGGACGAAAGAATGTTGAACTTTTCTGTTTGGTTGTATGATGGAAGGAAACAGGACAGAGAACCTCAGCAATAGATCATTTGGATGGCTTCAGCAACAGGAGAATGATGCTAAACCATGGCTGTGGAAACTCTCTAATTGCTTTTCTGTTGCTGAAAAATCTTTGCCTTGCAGTGCGAAAACGGTAATTTGCTGCTTTACTACAAGCATAGTTGATGTCCTGATACAGAGTGGTGTAACTGTAACTAACTCACCTGCTTTCATTGCTCTTGATGAAAGCAGGTGAGTTGCTCTGCTTGACAGTTCTACAGCTTTGTTTGGAATAATACATGTGAGTGCCTAGAATGTGTGTATGTCAGCTTCTTGAAAGCTTTGTGAAGTTATTGTGGAAGGGTAGAGTACGAAAGTAGTCTTCATGCTTCCAGATTTTTGTCAGTTTAGTTTGGAATCAGATTTAGAATTTTCTGAATTATTATTGTAGAGTAGTTACAGCAATTGTGGATACTGTTCTTCATTAATGTCTAATGTTCCAGTTCTGTGAACGTATACAATTTTATACGTGTAAGATGCAAAGTGCTACAGAATAGTACAACAAAAAGACTTACCTGAGCAAGCAAACTCCAGCTGTTAAGCAACATTAATGCATGTTCAGTGTGACTTTCAGTAAAAGACATGGGAGAAACTGATAAGTGTGTATCCTGTGGTGCTGCTGTTCTCATGCATCAGGGGTTAGGAAGGGAGCTGCCATAAATTCTGGAATTTAACAGATAAACCAGTTCCAGACAAATTTTTGGCAGAGTGTATCTTCAATTCATAAGACATAGCAGCAAGTAGAGAGGAGTAGTTTTGAAGTGAAGTAATCAATTATTCAATACTGTATAGTAGAAAGTGCATTAAATTCAATTTGGAAAGTAAAACTTGTTCCAAAGTGCTGGCCTGAAGCTCTGGAGCGGTGAGTTGTCTGAGGGTTAGCTATTCTGGCTTGTCTGTTCTGGTGATTCTCATAATCTTGCTTAATTTTTGGTGCTGTCACTTAAAGGCTGAGCTTCTGCCTTTATGCCTGTACATACTGATATCTTATACTAGGTAAAAAAACATTTATATATTCTTGTGAAAATTTAGTCTTTTCTGTCCTCTGTTAGTTTACTTCCTTGATATAAATTCTATCTCCAGACTATGAAATTTTTTACTTTACATCACATCTATCTGTTTGCCCCTACAAGCAATATTCTTTTTTGCTTCTCAACTGCAGGGTGTCTCTCAGCTTTAGCTTAACAGTTTTCTGTTTGTCATACTCTGTTTTGCAGACGTATTGCTATGTGGTTTATACCTTTTTCATTTTGTTGTGTCCAAAATCTACCAATGCCAATGTACCTCAGGCTGGCACATATAACTGGCATGCTTGTTTTAGTATTTTACATGCTCAGACAATGAAGTAATGGTAATCATAAAGATAGCACTTCTCAATGTCTGTTACGATTGAAACTGTAAGAGTCTAAAAATATGCTTGCTTACACTAGAGAACTGTTTATTTATGTGTCTGAATGTAACTGAACTTTGACTTTCCAGAAAGATTACATGGAGAACAAGAAAGTTGCTGCAGAATTGAAGGATACTTCATCTCTTCATAATGCTGGCTCTAAACTGTTTCCAGCAGTACCTCTTCCTGATGTTCACCCTCTTCAACAGCAAATACAGGTTTCACCTGGCCCGAAAGTAAGCTGCTGTGCTCATGGCTCTGACACTTCCTGTACTCCACAAATGCATTGTGGTGGTGGTGGCGGTAATTTGGTTCACCCTGGCACAATATTAGACTCTAAAAGCACTGGGACGATTACTTGTCAAGTGGGGTCAGGATTTGCTTATCAGTCTGCATCTTCACTGAAGAACCCTCCAGCTAGAAGCAATTTGTCAGGCATTGCGAGTGAGTTCCCAGGCATGTGCGTAGAAAACAGTGTCTCTTCCTGTCAACATCTGCCCTGTTGTGGAAAACTCCATTTCCAATCCTGTCATGGTAACATGCACAAGCTGCATCAGTTCCCAGCCCTTCAGAGCTGTACATCTTCTGGCTATTTCCCTTGTTCTGAATTCACAAGTGGGACTCCAGGTCACTTGGATGAGCATATTGCACAGCCGGAGCTAACATCACACGTGTGCACCAACCCTTTGCACCTAAACATGGCACCTTCCCTTTGTTTAAAGGGCTCTCACTACTGCAGTGACTGCTTGAGCAAGGTTTGTACGCACATTTCTCCTTCCTTAAGTGTGGTATATAGCTAATGTTGAAGTGATGTTACTTGAGCCAAACACCAGCTTCCACAGGTTGCAGCTTGCATCCTCCTAGCTGGTGGGTATCCTTTTTGGAGACTCTTCTGAGGTAATTCAGTTTGCTTAGAAGACTAAAGAGGCAATCATGATGGTTAGCTTACAGGGGACTTGTAATGTACTCAAGCAGAATTTTGACTGGATTTGAAAGACTGCTCTCTCTTTGACAGCTGCAATTAAAACATTCCATAGTAATGACTCTCAGAAAAGGCTAACAACAGTTAACGTATACTCTCAGCCAGCTGACACTAAAGGCCTGTTTGTAAGTCAAGTGAGCTGTTTGATGCTGTAAGGATATTCTTGTGTTGATGTGAATAGTCTTAGTTCAGTCTTCCCAAATTTGTAATTTATACTTCAGTACCAATGTGATACTTCTCAGAACTGATTTAAGACTCTGCTTGAAGTGGAATAGGAATTTCAAGTGAAATAATACATTTAACTTTGCCAGTTTTTACTTAAATTTCTAATTTTGAGTTAACAATGTAAAAATGAAATATTTTCATTTCAATAAATGGTGAACAGTATGTTTGGATTTATGACCACTGCTTTTTTTTTTTTTTTTTTTGACAGGGAGATGTTTCAGCCTTGTACTCTTGAGCTGATTTCACATGCTTGGTTGAGGGATTTTATTTATTTTAGAATATTTTTTAGCCTTTATTAAAGGTGACATGTCTTGATGTGCAGTTTGGTAGAACGTTTCCTTGTGTTTGGAGATTCAAAGCCAAGTCTGCTAAGAGACTTTAGGGTAGAAGCTTACTTCATGCAGTGGTATGCTGTTAATTGGCTTCATAGGGGACATCTGAACTTACACTTGTTGCAGAGGGTAACCAGGGTTTCTAGCATGGAGTGATATGTGTTAATGTTGTACACTAAATTAATATGCATTTTGAAAAATTGTTCCAACAGCCAACCAGAAACAGCCTAGTTGATGCTACTAAAATCTGGCCAAATATTCCTCCTCCGAGTGCACAGAGTGCGTCTGTTCCTATCCCAATATGTAATGGCTGTGGAACCAAAGGAACAGGAAATGAGAAGAGTTTGCTACTGGCAAGCAGTCTTGGCAAATCACCGCAGAAATATGGTAAACCACATTTGTTTGAAACTTGGGACTTAGTCGATGTCTCTATAAATACTCTTGTACATGAAGAGTTGTCTTAAATTGCACTGTTCTCTGCAAACTTCTATGAAGTCGTAGAAGACTAAACAGTAAATACCACAGTGTCTCTGCTTTGCAGAATCATAACAAGGATTTATGTTTTGACTACCTAGTTAGCTTCCTGTATTCATAGGCTCATAGGATGTTAGGGGTTGGAAGGGACCTTCAAAGATAGAGCCCAACCCCTCTGCCAGAGCAGGACCATAGAATCCAGCATAGGTCACACAGGAACACATCCAGATGGGTCTTGAAAGTGTCCAGAGGAGGAGACTGCACAACCTCTCTGGGCAGACTGTTCCAGTGCTCTGTAACCCTCACAGTGAAGAAGTTCCTCGTCATGTTGAGGTGGAACCTCCTGTGCTGTAGTTTATATCCATTACCCCTTGTCCTATCACAGGGTGCAGCCTGTCCCTTCCCTATTGAGACTCAGCCCTCAGATATTTATAAACATTTATTAAATCCCCTCTTAGTCTTCTCTTCTCCAGATGAAAAAGCCCCGGGGCTGTCAGGCTATCCTCACAGGGCACATTTTGCATAGAGTTGTTTACTATTTCTTTGCTTGGTTTTGCCCTGAAAGGATTCTGTGTCATTTTTTGTCTGTCTTTTCCAGTTGTTTTGTGGGGATGAAAAGGGAGTGCTGAAACACCAGAAACTTCATTTGCATTTTTTTAGGCTGTAATAATAAAAACTCTTAACTTCAGTCTCCTGAACCGTAGGATACCTTCTTTTTGTTCCATGCCACCTTAGTTTTCTGTAGTCTCTGTCAATATCTTGGTGATCTCATCCACTTCTGTTGGTGCTTTATCTAATACACACTGTAAATTTGAACAGCTTTCATGTTTCACTTTTGCTACTGGTGTGTAGCACCTGCTGAATTTAGTGTAACATAACTTCAATTTTCATGGCACTTGCCACTTAAGCATGTGATAACTTCTGCTAACGGATTACTTGGTGGCTTCAATTTAAAAGCTAAACTCAACTTGTCTTGCCTTTTTATCCTAGCTTAAGCAACTAAACTCGTGTTTAAGACTCTTTAGATTCCTTAAGAACACAAAGTTGAATTTGCGTTCCCGGGCATGTTGTTGTCTGAAAGAAAGCTAACTGCAAAGTTCACAGTATGTTAAGTCTAACATTTTTCTGTATTTGGAGATTAAAATGAGCTGTGTTAAACTTGTACAGGGTCTCCGGAAGTTGCAATGACAGGCCAGGTTCTGGAAAACTTGCCCCCCATTGGAGTCTTCTGGGATATTGAAAACTGTTCAGTTCCCACTGGCCGTTCAGCTACAGCAGTTGTGCAGAGGATTCGTGAGAAGTTTTTTAAAGGTCACAGAGAGGCAGAATTCATCTGTGTGTGTGACATTAGCAAAGAAAATAAAGAAGTTATTCAGGAGTTGAACAACTGCCAGGTATCTAAACAGCATCCACTTGATGTTCTTGCTTGAGAACTTGTGTCTTCTGTGCTCTCATGGTGATTGCTGCTCTCTGAACATTGGCAGTAGCTTCTGTGGTTTATAATGGGTGGAGTCTTTAATGCTGCACTTTCCTGATGTGATGTTTCTGAAGACTGAAACTGCATTTCACTGTGTAGATTACTGGGTTAGCTTTAGTATATTCAGAGTGTACATGGCATTTCTACTGTTATCTTGCAAACCTTTGGCAAAGCCATTAGCCTATTCTGTAAACAGAACTTTTGTACTGTTGTTAGTGAATACTGTGCTAGTATGCTCTTGGTGAGGGCACTTGTCAATTAGTTGTATCCTTTGGGGGGCCTTTAACACTGTAGTTTTTCATCAATACCTTTTTGTTTCTTGGTATTTTAAAACTTTGTATATGTTTCTTAGTCAGAAATGCCCTTCCCACACTCTAAATTGCAGATACTGTAACAAGTTGACAGTTTATCTGCTTTTGTGAGGTAAAATTAATTGGTAGTAAATATTTTCTATGTTTGTCACCCTTCTATTTCAAATGAAGGCTTATGGAATGTTTTTAAGGTATGTAAATTGTTCTTTAGCATCATAACAGAAGTCATCCCTAACACTGCTGAACAGCTGGGGCTGAAGTTCATTGCTAATTAGAACAGTTTGAGATCTGTACCCATTTCATGCACATCTGTGTTCATTTATCTAAATAAAAGGTGCATGTGAAAGCTTGTATTTATGTTAGTTAAAAAAAAGGGTATTTAAGCAAGCATGGTTCATTCAGGCTTTTTCTTTAGAGCATATCTGCATATTTTCTCTATAGGTGACTGTTGCACACATCAATGCTACAGCAAAGAATGCTGCTGACGACAAGCTCAGGCAGAGCCTTAGGAGATTTGCTGATACACACACTGCACCTGCCACTGTGGTTCTTGTGTCAAGTAAGTGCTTGTGGTACTCATCTGCAGTGCAGAATTTAATTCCTCTCATCAATAGTGCTTGTGAGTGATACTATTCTGCTTTCCAAGGGTTGTGTTTAGAATTAGCTTTAACTGAATTGCTCAAGAATTGTTACTAATGTCAGTGGCAACAAGGGAAAAGTACGGTCTGTAGAATGAGAATTTGGCTCTGTTAAAGCAGTGTTGGAATTTTGTTGAGTGTGAGTAGATATGTAAATAAATATAGTCTGAAGTTAGACAGCTTCAGCAGGAAGCTAATAAAGGAAGGCTCGCAGAAGAGTCTCCTATATGGTAATCTTTCAGAATGCTTTGAGCAGAATGCATTTCATTTGGTTTTTGACTTGTGTAGCAGTACACTGCACAGCTAAATAAGCAAGCTGTATGTTGCCTGGAATTTCTCCCTAAAGCTAAACAAGAGCTTGCTATGGAAGTATACAGTACCAGTGGAGTGCTTTGCTGACACATTGCTAGAAGTTGTTATTAGAAGGGAGCACTTGTTGAAGACGGACTGCTGTCAATTTAAATTGTATTGAGAAGCCTTGTAGCTGTTGGTGCTTTTTCATTGGAAACTTCCAGTGATAAATATAACTTGTCAAGTGAGATCTGGGGTTTTGTTAGTTGAGTCTGTTATGGAGTTGTCTTTTGGGTTTTTCGTTTGTCGTTTTTGTTTGGTTTGGGTTCTTTAACTTTTTCACATGTTTTGGTTTGTTTTGGTCTTTTGCTTTTCCTCTCCAGCGGATGTTAACTTTGCTCTTGAACTCAGTGACCTGAGACATAGACATGGCTTTCAGATCATTTTGGTGCATAAAAACCAAGCTTCAGAAGCACTGTTACATCATGCTCATGAGCTTATTTGTTTTGAAGAATTTATTTCAGACTTGCCACCAAGGTTACCACTGAAAGTGCCGGTAAGGTTTTTAACAATGCATACTTTAAGATATCAACTTCCTTTTTCCCCTCGCCCCCCTTCTAGTTTATAAGGAGATCAGGCTGAGATTTTTTTTTTTGTGGTGAGGCATATCTACTGCGTATTTCGCAATCATCTGTTACATTTACTAACATGTAAATGTATTCTTTCTGCTTTAGGACTGAATGAAGTAGGAGGATGTAATTAACTAAAAAAATGGCAAGGTCACATTATTATTACTAAATATTTTGTCAGGTGATGCGTTGTGCATCCTTTCTACTGGCAGAAGGTCAGGGGAAGAACTGAGTTGTACATTAGAGCAACTCTCCAGTTTTAACTGTTTTGAGTGACAGTCTACTGTGGTTGTTTTAGGGTTCTTTTGACATTTGTCTTCCTGGCAAATCCCTCTGGATTTGCACTGTTGTCTTTGCACAGCACTCGTGGCTTTTTCTTTCTTTGAAATAACTTCCTGATCTGTGTATTGGGTTGCAAGTGGTGATGCTTTCTTATCTAGAGAAGTGATCAGGTATTGATCAGGGACACTATAGTCTCTTTTACCTTGGTGTCAGAGATGGCAGTTTGAGGATCCACTTTGGTATGAGAGCTTTCCAAACAAATTGAATACTGGCAAAAAGAACATCTTGGGGGAGGTGTGAGGGCAGAGCACATTGCCAGAATCAGCGTTAAAATGCTGGGTATGAACAAGAGGTTGTGCTGACATAGATTAAAATCTTATTCCCTTTAAACAGGCATGCCATACTCTGCTATATGTTTATAACCTACCAACAAACAGAGACAGCAAAAGCATCAGTAACAGACTCAGGCGTTTGTCAGACAACTGTGGAGGGAAGGTGCTGAGCGTCTCTGGCAGCAGCGCCATCCTCCGCTTCCTAAACCAGGAAAGTGCTGAGCGGGCTCAGAAGCGAATGGAGAATGAAGATGTTTTTGGTAACAGGATTGTAGTGTCTTTTACTCCCAAAAGCAAAGAGCTTAATGAAACAAAAAACTCCAGCTTTGTGGGAACTGAAAAGGTGAAGTCTCCCAAAAAAGTTAACAAGAATACAAAGCTGTGCCTCCTCAACAAAGAGTCAAGTGATCAGTCTTCTGGTACCAAAGGCTCTGCTGGGAGAGGACTTCCAGTCCATGGATCTGTCATCAGACCTACAAGTGTTAAAAGCTTACAGGTATTATTATACCTTCTGTAGTGTTACTGTTTTTTTATGTTCTGAGGATTGCTCATTACATCTTTAACTTGTCAGTCTTGATTTAATGAGTAACCATATGTATAGTGACATTCCTGAATGAACTGTACTCATTTCCTTGGAAAGCAGACAAATTTGAGAGTTGGTTTTTTTCCTTCTTCCTACCTCCTCTTCCTCAGGTTACGAATACTGCTGGTACTTAACTGCTGCATCTGAAACCTTAGGCCAGCTTGAGCTTGTGTATTGGCATTGAGTATAACATCTGGAGTGATTCACTTTCCTAGCTCTAAGGAAATTGAGGGTAGATGTACAGCGTAGCAAAAATATTTCAACAGATTGACAAGTTCTGTTCCAGAAAATGAAATGTTTCTGGTTATGAAATGCCAGTAAAAATACTATTAAAGGAAAATGTATCAGTTATCTAGGTTTCCATCACAAGGAAAGCCTCTATCAAGCAATGTCTGGTTCATTCATGCTAAGCTTTCATCTGTTTCATACAGGAGCTGTGCTGCCTTGAATCAAAGAGTATCAGTAGAAGTACTGAAAATCAGCAAGAACATTTAAGAGAACAAATTCCTTCTCCTCAGAGCAACTCTAATGCAGCAGTGATTCCTGTGTCTCTGGCAACCAAAAAAAACGGAACAGGAGAATCATCCTGTAAAACTATCCAGAAGTATGTTCAAAAATAGGCAGCAAAAAGCTATTTTTCTATTTTTTTGTCTTTAAAAAAAGCCCCCCAAAAATAGCTAACCGTTTTCAATGTGGATTCTGCAACATAACATTTTCTTTTTCTTGTATATATTTCTAAGTAGAAAAGAGACTTCTGCTTCCAGAAGTGTTACCAACTCCCCTGTTGATAAAAAAGATAAAGATGAAGCTGTATTTCAGGTCAGCTATCCCTCTGCTTTCAGTAAGCTGACAGCCTCAAGACAACTCAGTCCTTTACTCATGTCTCAGAGCTGCTGGTCATCTCGGTAAGTGTCTTATGTGGGAAGTAAAGTGAGACTTCACCAGTACATGCATTGATAATGACAGCTGCACATGGACTTGTGTAGGCTGAGTACATTAATACACTGATTTATGTGGAGCCTAATGAAAGAATGATGATGCTTCATAACAGCTAAAAGGGTGGATATAAATAGAAGATGTAGCAAACTCTTTTTTTTCAGAAGCTTACTGTGTGGCAATTGTTTGCTGCAAACTTTTGTCTTCAAAACTTCTGAAAATTTCATAGGTCCTACAGACATCTTACTCCTCTTAATTGCAGTGCCTTTTACATTCCCAGCAGGTTACCCAGGCCCATTAAATTCTCAGATGGAAACATTTAATCTTTGCTAGTTATTGAAGTCACATGAATGAGATAGATTTTTTTTTTTTTTTTTTCTTTTTTAATGTTAGTAAGGTAATAGAAGACTTGGTGTGACTTTGAAACATAATATGAAGGATTTCCCCTTTCTCATTTGTCTTGTTATGAGTGTTGTGCTTCTGGTAAAATTTATTTTGTCTGCGCACAAGTACTAGGAAAATACCTTCTAAGTGCTCAATTTGTGTACTTGGCTTATGTCTGCTTTCTGATTAACTTTGAGATCTGTATATCAGTCATGCAATAGCTAATCAGCTCAATTTTTATTTTTTTTTTCCCAGGAGTATGTCTCCAAACCTCTCAAACAGATCATCTCCACTCACGTTTAATGTGGTAAATCATACCAGTGGTGCAGACTGTCCTGATCCTTTTGCAAATGGTGCAGATGTTCAGGTCAGCAATCTGGATTACAGATTGTCCAGGAAAGAGTTGCAGCAAAATTTACAAGAAATTTTCTCAAGACATGGCAAGGTAAAGTCTAAAATCCCTTCAGTCCGTGTTCTTTGAAGTACTTCTCTTTGTGTGTTCATGGTGTTCTTTGTGGTCTAGCTTCCAGTGGGTAGGAATGGCAAGCTATCCAAATGAAACTTTGAACTTCTTCCTTTTTTTTTTTAAAAAGGAGGTATTGTGGTTGTCCTTAGAGAACAGATCATCACTTCCCCTAGGTTCTTAATTTGCACATGGTCTTCATATATCTGATATCCTGCAGTTTTGTCTATAATATGATTTCATAATATTAATGGCTCATTAGCCATGCAGGGAAGAGCCTCAGGCTTTATTTGCATAGTACTTTAAAGCTGTAAAGCTGAATTCCTAAGGTCAGTTTACACTGTGATTTTTAAGCTAAGTTTCTGTGTGGAATCAGAAGCGATCAAAAGCATAAAGTGTGAATCAGTGAAAAGCAACTATGCAAGTAGAGGTCATTTCTACAGTGATCCTGTTTGTCTGATCTGTAGATGACGTTCTTCTGGATAGTCTTCTACATGAGAAGATGATGCTTGTGTTACAGGAATATCACTGTCTTGCCTTGGTCAAGGCTCATTGCAGTTGGTTCTTGCTTGCGTTGTTCTGTTGGCCGTGGTTCAGCATACTCGGTTCCCTATTGTATTGGTCTCCTGGCCAAAGCAAGACTGTACCACACCTGTTGGCCTTGGACTAATATTTTGTGATAACTGTATAAGGTGTTCTCTTCCTTTCAGGTAAAAAACGTAGAACTGAGTCCTCATACAGATTACCAGTTGAAGGCTATGGTTCAGATGGAAAATCTGCAAGAAGCAATCAGTGCTGTCAACAGTCTTCACAGATACAAAATTGGCAGTAAAAGGATCCAAGTCTCATTAGCAACAGGGACTGCTAGTAAATCACTCTCTCTACTTAGGTAATAAGCACTTTGGAGGCATCTAAATTGTTCTAACATGTATATAGTAGCTGAGAGTTAAAATATTGATCAAAGGAATGACAGGAAAATCAAGTAACATCTTACAACCTGATCAACATGTTAAATACAACTAGGCTAATCTTCACTTTAGGATTTTTTTATGCTGTTTTATTATATTTAGGTTGCATCTAAAAGACTGATTCTGTGTTTAATAGCTTCACCACTATTTTATAGTACTGATGTGTCTTCATTTGATATATTCAGTTTGTGCAGCAGCGTTAAGATTACCCTTGGCATCTTTCTTCCTTATTTCCTCTAGGGAAGTGCATATGAATTATCTTTTAAGGCTAGGACATGCAGTTTAAATGGTTTGGTGTTTCTGTTCTCTGTATGGAAGATGTACTGGTGCTAGTGACAGTGCAAGTATCTTGTTTCATTTTTTCCTTAATGAAAGCATTAGGAAAAAAAGTTGTCTTCATTTTTTTCCACAGAAAGCTCCAGTAAAAATAGTGCTAGTAGTACAGAGTATCCTACAATTATGTGGTGTTTGCTGTTGAGTGCTTTACAATTTCATTTCATTCTTGCCTTTTATGCCTGTTCAGAGGTCTTAATGTGAATGAACAGGCTAGTCGCTTACGTTGCAGCTGTAATGTTGCATTTTAAAGATGTTCAAAATCTTACCACCACCTTTGAAAGATGCAACTGCTTCAGAGACATTGCCTGAGGAGTGAGCAGAAATGTTATTGCTTGCACTCCCCTGATCTAAAGTGTCAGCTTCTGTAGTGCTGGGATGAATGGGAATGCAATTAGTCCTGCTAAATTTATAGTTCACAAACTGCATCTATAGATACCTCACCAATTTGGGCTAGAGACTAATACTTACAAATAAAATTTGTGCTAATATTACAAACCTTCTTTTATAGCTCAGAAACGATGTCCATTCTGCAAGATGCACCTGCTTGTTGTCTGCCTGTGTTCAAATTCACAGAAATCTATGAAAAAAGGTGAGTTCTCTTTTTCCTCTCTAATACTTCTGAAAGAAGCCTGATCTGTTGTTTACAGGCAATTAGAGAGTAATGGAATGGAGTTATGGGAGTTTGGGGTTTGTGCTAGGTGTTGCAGCACATCTGTCAGAGGCTATTTTCTTAATCTAGAGGTTTTTCATAGAGGGCTCTCATTTCACTGTGTTACTTCATTAACCTACTTTGGGCTGAACAGGTTAGTTACTTTGTGTAGAACTGTTTCTACCATATTCCAGTTTCTTGAAAGACAGAACTTACTGCATTCTGACTGTGTTTGTAATATGTATTTATTTCTGTTCTTGCAGATTTGGACACAAGTTAACTGTCTCAGACCTGTATAAGCTAACAGACACTGTGGCAATCCGTGACCAAGGAAATGGGCGGCTGGTGTGCCTTTTACCCAGCAGCCAAGCCCGGCAGAGTCCCTTGGGATCTTCACAGTCACATGATGGTTCATCAGCAAACTGCAGTCCTATAGTATTTGAAGAGTTGGAATATCATGAGCCTGTTTGTAAGCAGCATTGCCTGAATAAAGACTTTATGTAAGCTGTGTATAAAATACTATAAAATCTCAAAGTATTTGAACAGCATTTAAGACTGGCAGGTATATTACAGTTGAGGTGTATGTTGATATAGGTACTGCTTATGTGCTTAGAAGAATGTCAGGCAGAAAATGAGATGGCACAGTGAATTTTCTAGGCAGTTCTCATAGCTCAGTCTCTGGGTACGGTACAGGTATTCTAGCACAGCTGCAAGGATTGGATATTTAAGCAGAAGCCAAAAGCCTTCCTCTGGTTATGTAGGAAGGTTATACATACTAGAGATATCTCTCAGCCTGAACCTTATGACGTTGTTATAGCTGGAGCAGATCATTGTTCTTTGTCTTCCAGCTATGTTTACTAAGTGATTCATACTGGGCAGAAGATTTCCTGAGGCTATATATGAAGTTGTTTTGTTCTAATCAGCAGCAGCCAGGTTGTGCTACTAGAGTTATTAGGTGTTAACTGCCTGGTATGCGTTGCTGAAACTTAATTTGAAAAATTTAAGCTAATAACAAAAATGTGGTCTTCTCACTGTTGCTTGTCTTCTTGAAACTTGATGTAGCAGTATTAATTTTTGTGGACAGAAGATGGAAGGTGCTTGTGATTGTACAAAGCAGTAATGTCGGCCTGTAGTAGCACATTGTATGCATCTGTTTGCTGTGGGTATGTGAGCACAGGCATGCTGTGTTGAAGCTGTTTGTAGAGGGAGCATATAAACTTCAACCTCTTGTTTTCACAGTGAGCATGAGTTTGATCCAGATTCTTACAGAATTCCTTTTGTGATTTTGTCTCTGAAGACGTTTGCTCCCCAAGTTCACAGTCTTCTACAGACACATGAGGGTACTGTGCCTTTATTAAGGTAAAGTATTTTGATGTAGGCTTTTAGTGTAAGGGCTGATAGCTTAGAGATTTAAAATTTCATTCATGTCTGGTTAATGCTCTGAAAATACCTGTTCTAGAAAAGCTGTGGTTCTTGCATAAGGCAGTGTCTTCTCTAGCAAATAAGTGCCTATCCTTTTTAAATTCTTGTTGAGAAAGAAAACAACACACTTGTTTAAAGTGTGTGTTTTATGAAGGCTTCTGTAACGTGTTGGTAATCTGTGGAAGCCTCTTCCTCAGGAAGTGTCTCCAAAGAATGCTCTTTCTAGGACAACTGTTATAGTGATATTTTAGTGCATAATGAAAGCTTTTTTAATTTTTTTTTCCTCTTCTGAAGCTTTCCTGATTGTTATATGTCAGAGTTCAGTGGCCTTGAAATGGTGCCAGAAGGCCAGGGTGGTGTTCCTTTAGAACATTTGATTACCTGTGTTCCTGGAGTTAACATTGCCACTGCCCAAAATGGTATTAAAGTCATTAAATGGATTCATAACAAGCCACCACCTCCTACTACAGGTAAACATTTCTATTCAGAATCCTTTTTTCTGAACTAGCCTTTGGGCTATAAAATTTAGAATAAAGTAAACATCTTGTATAATTGTTAAACTTTTTATAAAGATAAATTTGTAGCTTGAATGTTTTTTGTTCTTTCATGTGCTGTGGTCTGGGTCATAAATACACTGCAGTGTTTAGAGAAAAAATATTAGTGAAAGGTTCAGTAATATGATTTTCTTCTTTGTAGATCCTTGGCTTCTACGTTCTAAGAGCCCTGTAGGTAATCCACAACTTATTCAGTTCAGTAGAGAAGTGATAGATCTACTTAAAAACCAGCCATCCTGTGTCATACCTGTCAGTAAGTTCATCCCAATTTACCATCACCACTTTGCAAAGCAATGTCGTGTGTCTGACTATGGGTATTCTAAGCTGATGGAGCTGCTGGAAGCAGTGCCTCATGTGCTGCAGGTGAGTTACACGGCACTGTTCCTCTTGGAATTGTGTCATTAACTGTCTGAGCTCCTGCTTGGTGTTATATGACAGAAGCTATGTGGTTACCTCATCCACCTTTAAAGAGATGCTTAACTGCACCTTGAAGCCTAATCATCTCTTTACAGGTGTTTCTGGGTTATTTCTATTGTCCTCACCTTTACAAGACAAATCCTGGGAAAGTTACTTAATTTAAATCTCTGGAATGAAGTTTGAAGCTACAGTTAGCCTCTACTGCTTTGGTAAAAGGTTTTGGCTGTGCCGTTCGTTGTATGAACACAGCGGATGCTGGCTGCTTGTAAATTAGGCTGGGGTTTGTAGTCCGTGATTCAAAGGATTGCCTTATGTTACAAAAAAGAAACACAGTAGCCACGTTAGCTTACTGCTCAGCACACCAGTTGCTGCATCATTTGAAAATAACCAGTACAAATGTGCAGCAGCACTGACAGAGGAAGCATTTCCTAATTTCTTGGTGACAAATGGCTTAGTACAGGCAGTGTTTCTAGCTTCATAGGCTGCCTTTCCAAGCACTGTCTCATAGATCCTATAGTTCTAGCCTATCCATACGAAGACTGACTTCTCAGTATCTTGTAAGAGAATGTAATGATGCTGGCTGCAAGTGCTCAAATACTGTTTTCTTTCAGATTCTTGGCATGGGTTCCAAACGTTTGTTAACTCTAACGCACAGAGCTCAAGTGAAGCGCTTCACGCAAGACTTACTGAAGCTGCTCAAATCACAGGCCAGTAAGCAAGTCATTGTGAGGGAATTCTTACAGGCTTATCACTGGTAAGTTATCTGTAATGAAACAAGAACATCTGTGCAGGGCATACCTTTCAGTGGTGACTTCAAAACCTACTGCAAGGGAAGTCAGTGGTTAACTGTAGTATAAAACTGGTAACTACCCTGCATCTCTGTTGTGGTGTGGAAGTTCAAACTTCTAATGAACACAGAAATTGCAATCTCTTTGGTTTCACTGCTTCCTTCAGTGGTACGTTGTTTTATTGGAGTTAGTTGTACTTCATCAGTTTTCTTTGAAGCCTTGACTGCGTGGTTGGATTAAGCAAGCAGGTCATGGCAGGTTAACATAAACAATTAAGTGAAAATGTAGTGTTGGGCTCTCCTTAAGAGAGGAAGTATGGACTGATTGCCAATAGATATCCTTACTGCTTGAACTGGATCTGTAATTATTGAGCCAATACAGACTGGAAGTGCAGCCATATGGAGCTGTATAACAGAAATGATTTAAGAAAATGTATAAAACCTGAGCTTGAAAATACTATTTTGTGTTGTCACCACAACTTGTTTGAGGCATCCACTGATACATAGAGCTTTCTTCCGGTGCCCGTGAAGCATATCTTAATTTTCTGTTCAGAATGCATAGGTCATTTGACTTACAAATACTTTTCCCCTTTGTTTCAAGTGCCAGTATTATTGCCAATAGGAAAATCACAGGGTAGTTCAAGGATTTAAGGCTTATTCTCTCAATTTACACTTTTTTTGCATACACAGTATGTGATAATGTTTGTATTGTACAACTTTCTAAAATTTGTAGGTGTTTCTCAAAGGACTGGGATATTACTGAGTATGGAGTGTGTGAACTGGCTGATATAATATCAGAAATTCCAGATACAACCATCTGTTTGTCGCAGCAAGATAATGAAATGGTGATCTGTATTCCCAAAAGAGGTACACTCCTTGTACTTTTATTATTGTCAAAGAAATGGGGGGGGGTTCTATTAATTGTGTTTCTACCCTCATTACTAAGTTGTGAACCTAGAGCAAATAAAGAATTTATCATTCCAGGAATACTGAAAATTGAACAGACAAGAAAGCAGTTGTCAAAACACATGCAGAAGTGGGAACATTATATAATTAAATTCCTGTGGAGTGATTAGAGTGGGTTGTTTGCATGCAGCAAAAACACTAATACATTTGGCTATTTAATATCTTCTAAAGTGCTGGTCACCTGGTATTTTGTACTTTAAACATGTGAGCTTCTTTAAGGGTCTTCAGTGGCAGGAGAAAATAATGACTTGGTATTGTGTGATTGAGATGAAAGTCAATCACTGCGTTTTCTTAATGTTTTCTGTTACATTTTCTAAGTGTTTTGATAAGTAGTTCTTGCGTTGTTTTTAAATTTCAGAACGTACACAAGAAGAAATTGAAAGAACCAAACAATTTTCTAAAGAGGTAGTGGACTTACTGCGTCATCAACCCCACTTCAGAATGCCCTTCAACAAATTTATTCCATCTTATCACCACCACTTTGGTCGTCAGTGCAAACTTGCTTACTATGGGTTTACAAAACTACTTGAACTCTTTGAAGCCATACCAGATGTCTTACTTGTAAGTTTTTTAAACCCTAAGCTGTACTAAAGCAAATTTTCTGAGATCTGTACAACTGTTTCAGGGGTTGTGGTTAAGTTTCTTAACAAATCGAAGTTTTCTAAATTGGATTACGCTTACAAAATTAAGTACATCAAAATTAGTGCTAATCATAGAATGGCTTAGGTTGGAAGGGACCTTAGAGATCAGCTACTCCAACCTCCCTGCCATGAGCAGGGATGCTTCTCAACTAGACTCAACTGCTCAAGGCCTCATCCAGTCTGGTTCTGAACACACCCTGGGAGGAGGCATCCACAGACTCCCTGGGCATCCTATTCCAGAGTCTTACCACCCTTGTATTGAAGAACTTCGTAAGATCCAGTCGAAACCTGTTTTCCCTCTATTTAAAACCATTCCCTTTGTACTGTTGTTAAAGCACCCTTATGAGAAGTCCCCTTGCAGCCTTCCTGCAGGATCCCTTCAGGTACTGGAGGGCAGCTCTAAGGTCTCCCTGAAGTCTTCTCCAGGCCGAACAATCTCCACTCCCTCAGGCTATCTTCACAACAGAGGTAGTCCAGCATTTGGATCATCTTTGTTGCCTCTGGACTCACTGCAACAGCTCTGTGTCCTTCCTGTGATGGGGACACCAGGACTACACACAGTATGGGAGGTGGGGTCTCACAAGGGCAGAGTTAAGGGGAAGAATCATCTCTCATTTCTGTGAAACTTGCTTTTAAAAAGTTAATAACAAATTGCCTATTTTGTGATATTTCAGCAATTACATAGTTTTTCTTGCTGTATAGATTATCTTTTGAGGTATCTGAGCCCTGCTACACAGCAAATCATTGCCTGCAGCACTGAAGTTCAGTTGCAGATTGCACTCTTTTTTTCACCCAGGCTAGATAAAACACGTTAACAGAGTTTAATTTCTGTTTTGTAGGTATTGGAATGTGGGGAGGAGAAAATTCTCACACTCACAGAGGTGGAGCAAATCAAAGCAGTTGCTGCCCAGTTTGTTAAACTGCTACGATCTCAGAAAGACAACTGCCTTCTGATGAGTGATTTACTGCCAGAGTACAGTAAAACCTTTGGATACGCACTGCGTCTGCACGACTATGACGTTAGCTCAGTGCCAGCTCTGATGCAAAAGCTTTGCCATGTTGTAAAGGTAAGCTCTTAGCTTTGTAGCTTATCCTCTAAAAAGTATGTAATACTGTGCTGAGGAATTTCCTGGTTCAAATTACAAGTTTCTTAATATTGTACTCCAGAAACAGTATTTCATTAAGTTGGAGAGGGAAGTCCACAGGGATTTTAGATGCATGTTCTGTACTCTTATGATGATCACTGCTCTTTTGTGACACTTCAGCTTTTCTGGGAAAACTTGTGCTTATTTTACAAATAATAAGTAGAAGATTGTATTCTAGTACTTACTTTAATAATTCAAATTGGTTTTCCCCACTTCTAACTGTATAAAAGCAACAACTTCCTGATAACCATAGTAGTTATCAGTCTCCTAATGTTTTATTCTAATTCTTTTTGATCTCTGTGGATTGAGGCTTTGACTCAATGTAAATTCACAGATGATCTCATATGTTAGTGGAAAAGAGAGGTTACATGGATGTGGGCATACTGGTTTAGTTGCTTCAGTTTTTCTGGGAGCTGATGTTCAAGCTGGAGCGTAGTTAGGCCCAGCTGGCTTGGAACAGTAAAATCTACCCAGCTTTTGTGTATATAAAGTAAATTTTCATGAAACAAAATTTATTTTGACCTTTGTGCCTTTGGCTAGATGAGTATCAGATGCTGCTATTGAATATCAGATGCAGCTGTAGTCAAAACCCTGCTTGACAACTTATTTATAAATTCATCTCTCCTGTCTCTTTCTTATTCCCAATTCATTTTTCTAGGTTGTTGACACTGAGTCTGGCAAGCAAATTCAGCTGATAAATAGAAAATCTCTGAGGACTCTGACTGCCCAATTGTTAGTCTTGTTGATGTCCTGGGATGAAGCATCTCTTCTCTCTGTTGAACAACTCAAACAGCATTATGAAACAATCCATGGTACTTCACTTAATCCATGTGAATATGGGTTTATGACCTTAACTGATCTCCTGAAGAGCCTACCTTACTTAGTTGAGGTATGTAAGCCCTTTTTCCTTTCTGGTGTTTCATACTTTTTTTGAAAAGTCACTGTGACTGGAGGATTTGGAAGTACTCACTCAAATTCTTTCTCTTTTCTAACAGGTTTTTACTAATGGTGCAGCAGAGGAATATGTGAAACTTACGAATCTGTATATGTTTGCAAAGAATGTGAGGTCCTTGCTTCACACTTACCATTACCAGCAGATTTTTCTTCACGAGTTCCTCATAGCATATAGCAAGCACACAGGAGAAGTGCTGCAACCCAAATCATATGGATGCAATAATTTAGAGGAGCTCTTGGGAGCAATTCCACAGGTGTGAAAAGTTCTGTTTTGTACAACTGCATGAAGATTTCTGCATGGAGTCCAAAGAGTGACACAGCTGCAGTTTAGTTAGTGTATGAATTATTATGATTGCTTTTGCCAAGGAGCCTTACACCAGTTCGGTTTTAGTGGCTACTGGGAAATCTGTACTGTACTAAGGAGTACTTGTGGGTTTGTTTCTTTGGTAGTGTGTATTTGGAGTCTTTTAACCTCTTTTAGTCAAATTCAGCTTAAGAGCTAAGGCTGAAAACATCCCTGGCTTCTGTATCAAATTAAGATTGACTTATTTCTTGAATGAATGAACCAACTGTACTGAAGCTTCATTTTGATCAGGGGAGATTATTGGCTGTAGGCGTGAAGGGTTGTGGGACCTTGTCAGAAGTGCCCCATAATGCAGTTTTGCTGTGGCATCTTGTCACCCACATGTCCTAAGTGCTCTAGGATGTTTTTATGACTTCAGTTTCTGACTATAAACCTTCCCTTAAGTAAATTAATTTTTCTGGAGAGTAACAAAATGAAGCTTTGCCAGTCCGTGTTTCAACATATTTTGTGAATGTGTAGTTAGTAAAGTTTCTAGCCTTAGAGTTTTCTGGCTTTGCATGAACTGTTTTGAGAAAAGCTTTTACTTGGATAGTGTAGTACAAATTGGCGACACTATTCAGTTGACTTGCAGAAATGGTGTCAGTGCAAGGCTAGAATGAAGGCAGTGAGTAGGCTGCTTTAGACTTTGAGCTTAGTATAGGCTGATGTTTAATTCTGCTTTTTTAATTTTCCTCTGTAGGTGGTCTGGATTAAAGGACATGGCCATAAGAGAATTGTGGTACTAAAGAGTGATATGAAAAGTAAGTAAATTCAGTTTTAAGCAGCATCTTAGTTTCCCTCTTTTTGAGGACTTGAGTAGACAATCAAAATGAACTTGTCTTTTTGTAGCTCGTTTTAGCTCACCTAGTCTTCCTCCTGCTGATCATGCGGATGATCATGGAAATCAACTTGCTGACAATAATGGACGCAGTATGGAGACCCCAGGATCCACTTCATCACTGGAACTAAGTCTAGGAACACCTAGCAATGGTAATGCCAGGCTGATTTATGTAAGAAATTGACTCTGCCTATTTTCCTAAAGATAATAATCAGAGCAGCAGATGGAAGGCTGTTAGTCAGTCTGAACTCCTGTAGAAATGCTGTACAGCTTAAGAACTGTTGAACTTCTCCCAAAGGATACAGTTAAGCATGTCTCCTCTTGACAAGGGTATCTGTTTTCAGCTGTCTTCACACAGAGTGCTGCTATGAAAAGATGGTCGCTGGCAGCTTTTGCTAGGAGTGTCTCTTGTATTTCATGTACTCCTTTGCCATGTTTTCCTGTTTGTTGTTAATTTGGTTTTGTTTGTGTTGTTACATATTTGCAAAGAATGGCAGTCCTGTTGGTATAAACTTGCCTCCAGATAAAAATAACTGAAAAATGGTGACCTCATAGTTCATTCATGTTGTGCTGTGGTCTCCAGTTATTTACTACCTTGCAGGCTGGAGAATTTGTGGAATAGTTCTTGAGTTGTTTCAGAAGTTCAGGCTTATCTCCTTTACTAGGGGCAAGTCACTTTGGTTTGGAACTTTCGGCTTAATTTTCACATGTGAATGTGTTAGAGATGGTCCATAAATAGTTGGATAGGTGTCTGCAGGGGAGTTGTGTGCTAACTGCCTCTTTCCTTAAAGACTGTTCTTGTGGGACTTAAGTACAAGAGCTGAAGAAACAACTTTGGCAAATAACAGATTTTACTATAGGTGTATAATTTACTTAGGCAAGCAATAGGTTTTGGCATACTATTGCTTTGTCTGCTACGTGGTAATTAGATGCTCTTGACCCAGCAGTGTAACTATTGAATTAACCTGAAACTAGTTAGCATTAATTAAATTAGCTCAGTATTAGTATTTCGAATATGGCATAGGTCTCAAATCCTCAGAATTATCTATCCAAAGACTTTAAGTTTACTAGCACTAAAATAGTGACCCCTTCACAGCATACAGATCCTTTGAAAGATGTTCACTTATTTTTGTAGTTCCTAATCAAACTGAGCAAGAACTTCTTTGCTTCACAAATACATCTCCCGTTGACCTCTTGTGTGAGCCAGTTCCTTCCTGCCTACCATCCCCACAGCTGAGACCTGATCCAGTGGTTCTGGAATCTGCAGACCTCATTCAGTTTGAGGAACGCCCTGCACCCCTCTCCGGTAAGAGTTTGCCTGCGGTGCGGTGCGGTGCTGGGGGGAGGCCAGGGACTGACAATTTGGAAGCCAAAGCATCTGACCAATGGTGAATTGCACAAAGGTCAGCTTGAAGGCAGGTGTATGTCTGTCTGTATTGCATGATGGCCTGTGGTGGAAGTGCAGGTGGCTTCCCTCCTGTACTGTGGAGTGAATTGTGTAGGGACCTTATCCACTGTGGAAGCAGCATTTTGCCAGCCTGTAGCAGCCTTTTCACTACAGTGATTGCTGCAGTGCTTTTCTGAGCATTGAGAAACTTGGTGTGAGAATTTAAATTAAACCTTTGAATCTCTACATGGTGCAGGCAGAGCCAGAAGCAAACATACCATCAGCTTGTAGAGGTGAAATTGACACATTCTCTGCCTTCGAATGAGGCTGACAAGTTCTTCTTTGATATTTTACTGCCTATTACCAGAGAATTATTCTTGATTTTATTTTAAATTTTATTTTTCAAGAACAGAGCATCAATAACTGAGTTGCCTTTTTTCCTAGAAATAATGATTTTAACAGAAGAAGAGAAAGAAAGAATTGTTACACCACCTCAAGAGAAAATGACCTCTGGTACTGTGGTATCTAACACCACAGAGAATGCTTCAGTGCCTCCCTGTCAGCCTTCTGAAACCCAGCTAAGCAAGGAAGCAATGGACAGCCCAGCCAAAAAGCAACACAAAACCAAGGTGAAATTGGCAGCAAACTTTTCACTTGCACCCTTAACCAAGCTTTAATTCTATTTTTAGTGTGAAAGACAAGATCCTATGGACTCTGCACAAAGTAACCTGTTTGTTAGCCCTTATGTATTTTAATGAAAGGCCTAGAGGAATTAATTTTTATTTACTGTATCCTGTGAAGATTTTGTTCCTTTTATGCTGAACACAGCTGTTAGCAGAGCAGATATTTTCTATTATTTTGAAAAACAAAATTCTGGCATTTGTTAAATTATTCTTCAATTTTACAGTCTTTCATAAGTGTGTTCAGTAAAAGCAAACTACAAATTCAACTAAAACGGAACAGGTTTTATTTTCTTTAAGCCTCATTGGTGGTGTAATCATACCTGTAGCATATTGTATTCTATAGGCTGTTGCTTACTGGTATTGTTTCAGACAGTATTAATAAAATGCATGATCTGTCTTTCCAAAGCCTGTGGAGAAATTTAAACTTGCTGACATGAAATGCCAAGACTGAGGGAGTTAACTGTACTCCAGAGGAGAAACTTGTTCTCTAACTTTTCAGATGACTTGTAACTGCATTGGCAATTCTTTGGTCTAAAGATGTCTGTAGAAGGTTATGTGGATTTTTGGTAAAAGCTGTTTTAAATGTAGCTTTCAGTTCCATTTAGGAGCTTTCCAGGACATTGATGCTGTAAACTTCCCTTTTCTACTTAGCTCCAGTCTGGCACAGATGTGGTTAAGGAAAAGACTGTCTTGGTGTCGTGAGTTGAAGATACAGACACACACATTTTTTTGTGTCTAAAAATGAAGTTAGGAAGATTCTTATTTCTGAAATATGCATTTAATGCATAAATTACAGATAATGGAACTGGTCTTACTAAAATGTGTTGTGCTGGAAGGTATTGATGCGATTTCCACCTGTAAGGAAAGTTCTAGCTACATGTGGAAATGCTAAGGTTGTTCTGCTTAACCTTGTTTTCTATTTTAAAGCTTGCTCAGTAAATGGGAAGTTTATTCTTTGATGTGCTGTCTTTTTAGCTGTCCGTTTTTATTCTGAAGCTTACTCCTAGTGTCGGAAGCGTTTTTCAATTTGTGGTATTTTGTGTTGGCTTTTGAAGGGGCCAGCTTTGGAAGAGAGGTTAGATCAGTGGATGACCTTAACTCTAGTTAGCAGAATTGTGCAGTGTATGAAACTTCATACCCATTCTGGGTAACTATGGCATTTACAATGGGTTGTATTTGCCAGGCAGCAAATAAATTGCTTGTAGTATTGAAAGAACCTACACTAGAGGTTTTCCACTGGCGAACAGAATTTTTTTTTAAAGTTGAGTTCTATTGTGATATATATAAGATGGAACATGAGCTCTGATTTCTCAGCTGGAAACAAGAAATGCCACTGAATGGCTATAGACAGTTTTACTAGTCAGATTTGTCCTAAAATGTTTTAATTTCAGGCAAGCTTTACCAGTAGTGAACTTATAGCCATTGTGAATGCAGAGAAACACTTGAACGTTTTTCTGAGCATTGTGGCACAGTGTCTTGAGTCTTTAGTAAACCTCTACAGACATACTACTATAGAAGGCAAAACTTAAAAGAAAGCTTTCTTGGAATGCTTGTGGTGAGTTAAATGCAAGAACATCTGCTTTCACCTTGTTTGGTAAAGATAACAGTGATCAGTCCAGATCTTTCAGATGAGCCTGCACTGGAGAAAAGACCAACCTGGAATTACACTTTGAGATGCAGCTACAAGTCATCTGGAGTACTAAAAGCCAGGTCTTTGCTTTTGGAGGAGGAATATGGTATTTATCAGACTGAGTGTGATGAATATACCATTCATGGAGGTCAGCACACCTTGTCTGGATTCATGTGTGATTCTGATGAAATTGCTGTATGAAAGAAGTTGTGTTCATAGTGTAACAAAGCAGCTGATGGAATTGCAATCTTATTTTTTTATCCAAAGGGTTAAATGAATGATGTGGCTCGCAAATTTAAAGGCATTACAACCATGAAATTCTTTAAATGTGCTACCGCAGATTCCTGTCTGTTTAAAAAAAAAAAAAGTCACTGAAGCCCTCAGTTTATGCACTTTTTTTTTCTTGGAATGGGAAAGAGAAGAAATTAAATTCTCAGCAGTCTACTTTGTTTGGACACTTTCTTTTGTGGCTCAAGTGCTGTTTTGTGTGTTGGGACCAAACAGTGTCAATAAAATTTTCAAGCAAGCATCATTCTTGTCTTTATTTGAAGACCTGTTGAAAACCTGTCCTTGCTGTGTCCCATTAAGTTTAATTGATCCAGACAGAGCAGAGAGAGAATTTAGGATTTATTGAAGAAAAGGAAACGCTGCAAATCCCAGCCTGCTCTTCTGGAGAAAGTGAGTCATTCCTGGGAAGCAGGGCTCCAACATGTGCAGCACTTGCTCTGGAGGACAAATGCCATCAATGAATGTCCTCACACTTCCTTCTTTCACTTAGCTTTTATATCTGAGCTGATGTTACGGCATGGAATACCCTTTTGGTCAGTTTGGGTCAGCTGGCCTGGCTGTGTCCCCTCCCAAGACTTTCCCCATCCCTCAGCCTTACTGTTGGGGAAAATGTTGGAAAAGGACTGTCTTGGTGCTTGGCTCAGCAGCAATGAAAACACTGCTGTGTTACCCAGCTACGGCACTGCAAAAGATGTTTTTGGGAGAATTAACTGCAGCTCAGCCAAACCCAATGCAGTACAACATAATGTTATTCTTTGTTTTTGAAAGAAATTGTGCTATTTATCAGACTAAATGAGAACACTTGTGCAAGGAGTGTAAATGCAAGAGGTGGAGGTATTGTTTTCCTCCTGAGTTTTAGTCCCACTTTGAAAGGTTTCAACTGATGTGTATAATGGCATATGGAATTCTACTGTGCAAAGAAGTTAAACGTTTTTGAGTTCTAGTAGCCTTGTTATCCAACTTGCTGAAGATACTAATTATCCAGGAACTGCAAATCCAGCAAGAAGTTTACTTTGCAGATTCACTGGAGTGCTTTGAGCTTTATTTTGGTTAGTTTTTGAAGTAAAGTTCATCTGCAACTAAATTGTACTGTTGTGTCATCTCACAGCTTTATGAGCAAAAGAGCTGAATCAGCTGCTCCTGACTTACTTTGTGTAGTCTTACTACGTAGTCGCTTAATGGAACTGTTAAGTGGAACACACTGCTAGAGTTAGGCCTGCTACAGGTAAGTGTTCACCTGACCTTGCAGAGTATGTCCTTGTTCAGTAAGCCATTTTAAAATAACTATCTAAACTCCTTGTTTCTCAGGAAACTCACCATAAATAACGTATCACTCTTCAAAAGGAAGGACAGACCATTTATATGAACTGCAATAGCATCTTAGCAACACTACGAGCTGTCACTTCATTCTTCCAGTAGTTGTGAACATCTTCAGTAGGCAGTAGTAAAAGCCCTTGTAGCACCTGGTGTCTGATAACGTTCAAAAGGTGAGCTTGATTTTAATCATGTGCTTCTCTATTCTCTCCTGGCCTGAAGGGGCACAAGGAAATGGTAACAGGTAAAGGTGTGCTGACAAAAGCTTCAATGCAGGGAACTGTTACAAATGAAGGCTTTCTATACATTTCATATCCAGTCACATCTACTAGGCTTGAAAGGCTCATTCAGTGGAATTCTTAGCATGTTAGAAAAGCCAAGCACATAGCTTCAGTCCATGGAAATTCTGAAGTGTTTAAGTGAAGACAGAAATAGTTACATGCACTGTTACTTATCACTTCTAGTGCTTTCTTGTGCATAAACTCTCTATTCCTGTAACCTGGAAATCCCAGACTGGAAGTTCTTTGTTTAGCTGTGTTACCTGCTGGAGCGTGTCTAGCCAAAGCATGTCGAAGTAGATTTGAAAGTGTAATCTTTTACAAGATACAGCTTATTATAATCCCCTTATTTCTGCAGCTGATCAGATTTTTTTGATATCAATATAAACATCTTGTGGCATCTTATCTCACAATTAGCTCAACCTCACATAAAGCATTTTGTAACTGCCTCTAGTTACAAAACTAATGCTGCAAAGGATGCAAGCTCAAATGTAAGGGAAATGCTACTATTAGACACTTCCTTATTAATCTCTGAGACTAAGTTGTTGAGATAAAATCCTTTATTTCAGTAGCATCACTAACTTGAATTATTCCTTTCTTGTAGAATCCTACTGTATTTCAAAAGTATAGCAGCACAGTTAAGTGCATCCCACTCTACTCTAAACCCACTTATTTTCTTTAATGACAGAGAGAAACACATACTTAGTGTAACAGCAGCTTAGTTTATTTGACAATATGTTTAACTTTGCAGAGATTCAGTAGGCCTAGGGGAGGTTTAAGAGCCTTTTGCTGGTAGAATTGATGATTAGTACAAATAGCACTTTTTTTTGCAGTAGACCAAGATCCTTTCCACGTTTACCAGCTCACAGAGGAAATAGTGTGTCAAATCTACCTGAAATTTACTTTTCTTCTGAGACTTTTTTTCTGAAGTGATAAACAGCCAGGATTTCCAGAAGGTATTTTGGGTGCTTCAGTCTTTGCAGACACTGATAGACATCGGAACTCATCTCTGAAATTATGCCACTCACGTGGTGTAGTCACTTAAAGATGCTGGTCTGGTATTGCCTGTTGGTTTTGCATATGGGGATTGTGTAATGTGCTGTGTTCCTAAGACCATGGAAGTTACAAAGCCCCTCATTGTTCTTGGGAATAGTCCCTGGTTTTTAACAAGAAGATCAAGATTTTTTTTACACACTTTATTCCTTCCTAAGTTTAATTTGTTTTAATTAAAACCATTATGCTTGAAAGAAGCCAGTAGGGCTCTGCTGTGTTCTGGATGGACAGCACTATAAGCTATTGTTGAAGACAGTTGAGAATTGACCTCACAGTCTAAAAATCCCAGGACTTTATTGCTAAGCAGCGTCACTGCCCCCCTTCTAAAGGAACTGCTGCTGGTGCACTGCAGGCAAGCTGTTCAAACCCACCCAAATAAAACCAGAACAAACTCAAAAATAAAACTTTCCAGCTGAGCAGGCCAGAACTTCTGAAAATGAAGTTCACTCTCATTAATACTGCTGTAGTTAGAGTCCCCAAAGGGACTGTGTATCAATATTAAATATTCATACTTTCTGGGTTTTCTCTTCATTTTAATTAAATGAGGGGATTCAAGTATTGTATCCATGGAATGTCTAACTCCGTTTCCTGTTAATGATTTTTTTTCATACAAACCCACATTCTACTGATTTTAATTTTTCTTCCCAAGAGACTACAGATTCTGTGCAGCATGCAGGGATCACCCTAATCATCAGCACAGCTTCATTTAAACGCTAATGTGCATAAGTCACCTATTGCTTTACACCAACTGTGCCAAGTCTTCCTTCAGGAGCCTGGTATTTACCAGCATTCACAATTCTTGGTTGCAGGAGTTGATCCTTCTAACACTTTGGTGCTTCACTAGTTGTTTTCCTAACTTCCATGTGCCTTTGTTAACGGTCTGTGTCCTACGATACTGGTAACTCCTCAGGTCTCAATGGGGTAAAAAGCAAATTCAAGAGGCTGCTGGCTTTTACAGAAGCTAGTAGGTATTTCTTCTCCTCCAGTCTGTATTTTTCCTTAAAAGCAGTTTTCCCCGTAACTCTGCTAATGTACACAGAGTCCAACCCACACCAGCTGGAGAGCTTAATGTGCTGCTGTAGGTATCACCAAGGATGCAGTAACTGTATGTGGCTATTCAACCTTTGGATACGTTTGGTCTTCTTTCCTGTGTCTTTGGCCAAAGCAGCTCAAGTGCTTCATGTCATAGTGGGAACCTTCTGTGGTTTTGACTCTTGGATCCTTAAACCTTAGGGGACTTAATGATGTAAGTTCTGTCTCAAGTAAGTCTGCAATACTGGAACAAACAATTCTGGAAATGTGAATGTTCTTCACCAAACCACTCCCATGCTAGGCAGTAGCTTTTACTTGTGCAAGAACAGTCTGAATTACTTTAGATGGTGTCTATCTCCAGGAACCTCAACAAGATACTTCTAAACAATATTACTCTTTATCCCTTTTGGGTACCTCCTTTTTTTCTTCGAAGTGTGGTTCCTTTTTTTAAGTGCACACCTCACCTAGCTCCTTAAAATGGAATTTCCTCTTCAGAAGCTTTATTTGGGGACTATCTTGCTATCTAAGTTTATTTCTAAGACTGAGATTTTCACATTAGATCCATGTATGTTTATTTTACTATTTACACCTGTCACAGTACATTTATATGGAATACCATCACACAGACAAACCAGCTACTCACAGCTAATATAAAGATACTGGATTCCACAAGTCTTAATCTGCATAGAGACCAGAAACATGTTTAATAGTGAAACACAGCTAAGTCTTTCTGCATTTCCCTTAACTTTAAACCCATTTTGTGTAGAATGTGATCTTCCTACAAATATCTACTTGTGTGTTTGTATGTACTTGTACCTTTGTCTTGTGGTCAGTTTGTCTTGGGTGGTTAGTGTCTTTTTATGCCTAACAGTTTATATTTCTTAAAGTCATCAACTACATTTAGTAGTTGTTTTAAGCACTGTTTAAATATTAGCTAAATTTTGTTTGTCTTCCACTCTCCTCCCAGCCACCTACCAAGGATACATAATCTCATGCTGCACATAACTTCTAATAGTGGACAAAACACTCTGGGTGAGTATTTCTGACTCCGTGTGAGGTGGAGATCTAAAAGAGAAATGATACAGCTTTAGACTGCACCATCTATTTGCACATTACTTTAGCTGTGCATGCTAAAGCTTTCCCAGAGATTTATTTTCCCTGGTGCAAGCAATATTAATTTGATTTCAGTAATTCAAAAATTATGTGGGATATTAAAAAAAAAATCTATCTCTACTTGCAGCATCCTTATCACCGATCCTCATTCTTTAGGAAGAATTGGGAGCACAACTCCACAGCAAGATAGTTCAACATCATGCTAGCTGAAGTATTTTGTGTGCAACATTGGTTATCCTGATGTGGTTTTATCCATCAGTTTACTACAGACAGCATTGCTTCTTGTTTTGAAAATTAGCCAAAATAGGATATTTCAGCAATTGGAGTGCTGTTTGTCAAGGAAGAGAAGTATACATTGGATTCTCACAGAGTGATGGCCTATTGAAATTGCTGGTTGACATCTCACTAGATGAAATTGATCCTCTTTTGACCTTTATCACTGGGGTGTTTCTGTTGATTCTACTACAGATCTTTTCTGGTCACTGGACAGCCACTAAATAGATTTCTTTTGTTTTTAGGCATGCGTGTTAAGTGATCCATGCAACAGTGAAGAACCTGCCATTGTACATTCCGTGTACTACTGTTGTACCAGTTGCTCTTGAATCCCTTAGCAGGACGCTGTTGGTTCCCCTCACCTTAGTTTCATTCAGTGAAAACATTTGAGAAGACAAACATGGCAGAGAGCCCAGAGCTACATTATGTTGCATTGTGTGGCCCCACAACAATCTTTAATAATAGCCAATCCTGCTTTGGCAATGGTGGGCTTGCTTGGAGGAGGCTCTGCCTTCTTTTCTGCTGGACTGCCTGCAATATTCAAAAGAGGACACCATTAAAACCAAGAGCTGGTTAAACTACTCCTTCCTACTTCTGGCTGAAAGAATGCAAGCCTTTCCTTGCCCTGCCCCCCAAACCCTGATTTAATTTTTTAAAAATTCCTTTAGATAGCAGCTAAGATAGCAAGTGGATTCTGTCTGCTCAGGAAACATTATGTCTTCAGGGAAAGCAGCTAAGAGGAGCTAAAGAATCCAGACATCTCAATGGGAGAGTAAACTTCTTCAATCTTGTTCAGTCCAGGTAATCCTGATCACAACCCTAGGGTCAGATAACAGGTCCTTCCATAAAAAGTCATCTTAATGTGTTTAAATGCCAACAACTAAGGAGCTGAAGAACAAAAGTCTTGCTGGACATTAGATGCACTAAATAGATCAAGGTATGTTTTGATTTGTCACAGTGAAAAGCATTTAAAAGTGCTGACATGAAGTAAACTGACATGGGAAATGAGTCATGCTCTCTGTACTTAAAAGGGTCTAAATATTAGTGATGCATCTTAAAATGTCTCTATCAACCTCGTACTTGAAGTGCAGAGTCACTACACATCCCTCTGGAAACTGTTAGTGAGATCTTGATCAAGGCAAAATGGCCATATGTTTGGATACAAACCTCTTCAGCTGGTAGACCTAATTCCCCTTCTAAGGGCACCACTCTCCCTTGCCTATCTTCCTGCCTAAGAGCTCAGTTTAAGACAGGTCAAAATCAATCTGTTAACTTATAGAGCTCACACTGTGACTGTTTGATTTGAAAGTTACAGCTAAAAGCTTCCAAGGGATTATGTAGTCAGCTTAGTTTCTGAGAAACTAGTGTGTGTGCAGTTCTGTCAATAAGTGATTTGCATTGAGGTGCTCAAAAAGCCTATTTATGCTCTTAAGATGTAAGAAATCTGGGGCAGCTGCAGTCTTTTCTCAAGTTTCTATCTTGCCTGTCATGTAACAGGCAGACTTTGCTTCTGATATCCTAGCACATATCTTAAGAGGGTTTTTATCCAGTTATTTTTGCAGAACCAGATGGGAAAATGGTTAGCAAAAATCTAGTTGCTTACAAAAGCCAGTTGTGGCAATGTGTATCCAAATATACTTTGTATATTTAACTAGACAAAGTCTTCTAAAGAGGCTGTCGGTGGCTTGGACTCAGTTTTAAGCAGCAGTTGGCCACTTGAGTTCCAGGGGCCAGCAATTGCTGACACGCTGTCTTGTTTCAGGCTGGTCTAGCTGGATTAACCTATCTTTTGGCAGAGGCTGGCCCAGCATGGCCTTTGAAAATGCTCTTTTATCCAGTTGTCTCCTTATCTTGTCCTATTGTTCTTATTTTTGTTAATGCTTAGGAACTCACTGGTAGGAGATTGTGTTGCTTTGTCTAAGGGTTTTAACTTGGTACGCAGGAATTCAGCCATCTCTTTGTCTTCTTCTTTCTCTCTGGTGGAAAAAATGAAAATGAATCTGTTACAGAAATAATAATGTTTTCTCTGTAAATAGGACAGTAACATTTAGGTAGCTAGGATCAAACACTAGGAAACAATTCAGTCTTTGTTCTTGTAAACGCTTAATTTTGCTGCTTATAAAAGAACCAAGTACATGCCTAAATGAAAATAGTAACAAATGGTTTGTAGAATTCAGAGACAGGATTTTCCTCAAGGTTCTTGTCTCTGCTAGCGTTGGGTTCATTGTATTCCTTAGTCAGCAGATTCAAACCATAATGTATGTGGGAGAGACACTGAGGCCCTGGAGCGTGTCCAGAGAAGAGCAACAAGGCTGGTGAGGGGGCTGGAGGGCATCATACAAGGAGTGGCTGAGGGAGCTAGGGTTGTTTAATCTGGAGAAGAGAAGACTGAGGAGGCATCTTACTGCTCTCTACAACTACCTGAAAAGAGGCTGAAGTGAGATGGGGTTGGCCTCTTCTCCCAGCAACAGGGTGAGAGGAAATGGGTTGAAGTTGTGCCAGGGGACGTTTAGGTTGGACACTAGGAAAAACTTCGTTAGTGAGAGTGGTGAGGGGTTGGAACAGGCTGCCCAGGGAGGTGATGGAGTCACCATCCCTGGAGGTGTTCAAGAAGCTGTAGATGTGGTGCTTCAGGATACAGTTTAGTGGTCATGGTACCTAGGTTAAGGTTACACTATGATTTTAAAGGTCTTTTCCAGCCTTAATGATTCTGTGATTTTAAGGTGGCCTCCCAAGTTGGCCTCTACAACATACCACAGGGGATCAATACTGCTGTGGTTGTGTTGCTTACTTTTTAAAGGCCTACCTTGACAAAATACTGGATCTTGTGGTCTTCTGCTGTAAGTGTTTACCAAGACCAAGTATACTTCCCTTTGCCTGAAGATGACCACATGAGTACCAAAATAACTAACCTTGGCTGTATCTGTTAAGGATATTTCCAAGTTTGTTTCTTAAACATTAACAAAGAGTACACTGGTTGAATGGCTTGGCTTAGAGGAAAAGCAGGTTTTACTGTCAAGAGATTTAAAGAGAAGCCTCAGGTTTTTCTGTGAATGTGAACTGACAGTGATATATTCACATCAGCATAGTGCACAGCAGTACATTTTCAGTAGCCTACAATTAAGCCTCTGCATTGTCTGGCTGCTGTTGAGGGTTTTGTGATTTGCACACTGCAGCAGCAGCTGAGAGCTCTGGATTGTGTTACTAGCTCAAGCTTCTTATCAGCTTCTGACTTTGGCCAGCTCTCTTTGATCTCTTTGACTTTGGCAGGCTTCTGTTTTTTCCTGTCCTTTGATTGCTTAGGATTTCAGTGTGTTGGAAGAGATACTGTCATTTGGGATAAATGGAATGGTGAGCCTCGAGACTTTATTGAACGAGACAGGGGAAGTAATAGCAGAACTCTGACCACCTGTAGAGTGTTGGGATCTCAGTGTAACAGCTGGAAATGAACTCCTGAAGAAAACCAAAGGTTATTCAAAGTGTGGGTTAATAGACTGAGCTAAGACAGTTCTGACCTCATGCCTATAGGTTAGGTAGGCCTGTGTTAGAGAATGAAGCTTTTGTTTATTTGAGGTTTGTGTTTTCTTGCTATGGCAGGGTGAGAACATAATACTAAAATATGATTACTGGGGTTGGGTTGAGTTTGTTTTTCTTAAAACGGCAGACCTTACATGTCTACACAAGAATTCAGTTTCATGTCTAATTCTTCTGCTAAGAGTATCTTCTGGTAGCAGTAAAAATCCTTCTTAATGATAAACGCGTAGACACTTGTTGCTTTTTGGTAGGCAAGTAAGAGATCAAACCCCACTGTAGTCACAAGATGACAGAATCACTAATAGGACAAGGGCTACAGAAGGGTTTTCCTATAGAAGCAGGAGGAGGTTTTTAACTTGGCAAGTTGTTTTAAAGGACCATTAATGCTGATGTAAATTTTGTCACTCCCTCCAGTGTAGTATTAGGCTCATGGAATCTCATGAACGAGTTCAGTTGCTTTTAGTTCTTACCGTAGTCTCTCCACCTCTGCATCATCTACAAGAAAATCTCTTTTTTGTACCAGTCTATGGATCTTCTGAATCAGTTCATCCTCTCTTTGTTTCTCCAGCTTTGTTTTTTCTTTTTCTGGTTAAAAACAGAGAAAAAAGACTATTGCTTAGGTTCTGGGGGGTGGGAGGATGGGCACAGCAAATGACTAAGAATGAATTGCTGACTGAAGTCAATGGTCCTTCAGACCAGAGCCACCAAAAACACTGCTGTTGTCTGATGAGCTTAATGGTCTGGAACTGTGGGGCTTGCCAAGCCCACCTTTACTACTGAATTACTCTGTAAGACACTGCTTTCAATTTTTTGGTTGTTTCTGGTTTTTAACAGCTTTGGTAAGAAAAATAAGAAAACAACTCAGGATTGCTGCATTAAAACCCATGGTACAAACTCCATTTCACCTTAGGGAAAATGAGATCACATCAAAAGGAATGATTTCTTTGGATTTCATGACAGCTTTGGCTGTTGACTACAACACTTTTCATACTCTGGTAAGGCAGGTGAGCTGCAAAGCTACACAAATAGCATCAATCGCAACATATGGAAAGATAAATGAAAGCATTTCCCTTGTGCTTCAAAAATCAGAGTCATTTGTGTCCCTGTGAACTGGCCAGGCTGTAGTGACTGGGGTGGCTGTAAATGATTTTTCGAACATGAAAGATGTGCCTGTCACTAACTAAAACTCATGAATATTAGGGATTAGAGAGATGTAGTTTCAAGTTATAAAGCAAATTTATTTATGACAGAAATCTTCCAACCTAGCAAGTGGAGCACAGATGAGAAAGCCAGAGGCAAATCCCTGCCCAATGTTATTTCAAAAGGCTGAAAATTTTGATTAGCTGAGAAGACACTTTGCATTAAATCAAGAATTCTGGGTTTGAGCAGTAGAACTGTTTAAAGAACCATAAGTACAGTAAGTTTTGGGAAGGAGGGTAGACTGCTGCAGTCTGCTCTATCTGAGCTATGTTATGTCTGCTTATTGGAACTTTAAAGATGTTTAAATAGCTAAATAAATCAGGCATTAGAAAATAATTTTTAATACAGCTTAAGTTTGGATCATGGGCTTCAGGATGCTTACTGCTGGGAATTTCTGCAATAAATCTATTCCTTGCTAACTGAGATAGAAGTACCTTGGATGTATTTTTCAAGATAAAGAAATACTGTAGTCTCAACATCCGGAAGTCACACTTCTTGGAGAATTTTAAATTATGGGCTGCCAGTAGCAGAGGAAATAATTTGTAATATAAGGTAAGGCTGCTTTGTCTGGGATGTCTTATCTGCTTTATATTTTAGAAATTGGAAAGAAAGGGGTTTATTGACTGCTGTGAAGATTTCAAGATCTCTACATTTGTGACCTATGGAGAATTCCTCTGAATAATGCTGAATTTGAAGCAGGGAGAAAATAAGAATGCTTGCAATCACTGCTGTTTCCTCCTTTGTGCCTCTGTCTATGGAGCAAGGGATATCCTCCTTTCACTAGTGAAGGTAGAAGCTACCTTTACTTCCTTTCAAGATATCCTTTTCACAGAGAGAGATGTGCTCTCCTATTATAACCTTCATAAAACTTTCAGAGTTTGGTCCACTCTTTGCCTGCCATGTATTTCAGTACACAGAGTATGCAGGCCAAGTACTGCGTCCCCTGTGCACTGAAAGACTGATCCCATGTCTACTGGCATCCAAGACCAGGTGTCTCCATACAACTCATTATGCTAGCAGGAATGTTATGATGAAGATGTTGAGAATGAACCTGTTTCTGGAAAGTGTTTTTGTAGGTTAGGCAAAGCTGTGTCAGCATTGAAGTCCTGTGTGAATGCCAGAAGCTTCTGTGCTTTTGTTAAGACAAGTATTCTCCTTGTGAGCCTGCCAAAAGGTGGTGCTGCTGGAATTGTGCATCCTTCATTTTTAAGTTAGCTGAGATTTAAGTGCTAAAGAGAAACTGCTCTCTGTGGATCTCTGCTTAAGACTTTGTGACTGGGCAACCATTTCTAAAAGGTTTTTGGGGAAAAAAAATAGGCCACCAAAACCTCAAGGAAAATTTGAAAGTAATGGGTAGGAAACCTGCAACTAGAAGAGGTGAGGCGAGGGGAGTAATTCATTAATATTTTCTAGGACTCATAAACTTTTCCAATATAATTTAAACCAGGAATATACCAAGAGTGTTACTTCTAGAAGCTAGATTTAACTGTGGGTGCGACAATGAATTGGTGTATCTAGGAAAAAACATGTTCACAGGGATGGCTATAAATCCTTCCTTCCTCCCTTTTATCTTGCTTATCTCAAACACTTGTGTTTCTTGCTAATAGCCTCTGTGCCACTTGTTTCCCTTGAGACTGCCAAAGGACTGCAAGAACTAAGGACTGTGCACTTTGAGTGATATTTGCAGGGTTGCAGCAGTGACATACAGCACAAAAAGAAATTTAGACCAGGAGATTAATGATGGGAAGGAAAACGGGAAGAAGGAAAGGACTAGAGAAAAGAGAGATCAAACTCAACCTGGGGAAGATTTCTGCTTGTTAGAGTCAGAGCTGAGTTCCTGACACCATCCCCACCCATGCATCACCCAAGCATTATCTTCATATGGGCTAGAAACAGCCATTACCTGGGATGGCTACCAAGCTCTGCAGCTCGCTCTTAAGGTTCATAATGTCTTTGCACAGCTGAATGTCATCCATCCTGCAGAAACAGAGAAAGCATGGTCAGAGACATGCAAACTCCATCTTGTCTTGTTGGCACTGTCCAGATCTCATCTGAATGCATAAGTGTCCTTTGCCTGGGACCTGTACATCAGCTTGAAATGCAGAGTTCTAAGCTTGGGCTACTGACGCTGCTCTTTGACCAGTTTAACAACCAGCCAGAGGTGTTTAATACTAAATGCCTGTTGAGCCCTTGGGTATTTGTCTTACTAGGATCTTATTTGTGTCATGTCTGTCATTGCTAAATACTTCAGATGCCTTTTGCTTTCTTGAATATCTCTGACCATTCTGGAATGGGCATCTGTATGTTTAACAGTCATGGAAGACAGATGTGCCATGTTGCACATGCTGCAGCAACAGCTGTCACTAGGGAGAAGAGCACAAGTAAGAGTAACAGGGAGCCTGGGAAGGGACAGCAGAAGAAGATAGATTATTTGGCACCGTCAAGACAAGATGTATATTCTACTATCAACTTTCTTTGTGACCTTATTAATAACATAACCTGGATACTGAAGTCCTGCAAACCATCATAATTTGGCATCTAGCTATTTTGAGGTCTTGTGCCTTGAGTGAATGTCTTCCATGGTTGATGTGAGTGCTTCAAATCCTTGATGAGTACAGAAAGTTCATTACTGACAAAGAAGAGAGCTAAAAAACCCCAACCGATAACATTAGCAGAAATTCCACCTTCAGTTCTTATTGAAACCAATACCCTGAGAGCTGCTATGATGAACTATTTCCCTGGAAGCTGGCAAACTTCAGCATTAGCTTCCTGTCAGATGTTTTTTTTCAGTGTCTCAGCCATACTGGCAGCCAAGGCTCAGGTGTTGGCTCTAAGCGCTGCATCAGAAGCTTCTGTCTTGAAACACCGCTCTGAGGAATACAAAAACTTGGAGGCAAAGACATTCCAACTGATGATCATTCTCACTTGGGCTCCCCTCATTATTCATGCTGATCACAAGCAAAGCCTGTTTGACTCTTGAGATCCATCATGCTAAATGGTACTGAAATTACTTTTATCAATTAACAGTTTAAACACTATCCCCTCAGGAGAATCAATGTTCCAAATGGGCTGGGATGTGAGAAAGCCTCACAGCTTCTTATCCCTTCAATGTTTGTGCAGTTTGGGTGTCATTAATATGATCATCTGAAAGATTTGAATTAAAATACCTCACTGTATCAGCTCTCTGCCCTCCTCAAGGAACTCCCAAAACTGCTCTTCTCTCAAGATCTCTTCACTGCTCTTCTCTCAAGATCTTCAGGAATTTAAAATATCATTGTCAGTATTTTCCAAGTGAGCAAGGTCATCCTTGTTCAGTAGTCCCTATGGCCTCTATGTTCAATCTGTGGCAAAGGTGCTGACCACCACATTCCAACTGTGGCTGCAGTTCCTCCTGCTGTTTGGGCTCTTTTATAAATCTGACTGCAGAGCATATAGCTAGCACTCTCCAAATACATTCTTGTATTTGTACATGCCTTGTAATTCACAGGAGAAAAGGAAATACACGGCCAAACACTTATCAACTCTGACAATCTGAATTCCAGAAGTCATAAGCCAGAAGACCTCTCTGGAGCCCTAACTCTGCAGGCTAGTGTGTTTTGATGATGAACAGTGGCTAAACCGACCATCTGTACCAATCCCCTTAAGCACATGGGGTCTGTGTCAAACAGTCTCTGTCTTTCATCCACTCCATAGTACCAATGAGGGAAAAGAAGAATTTTATCTGACTGAAGGAGGGCTACAGAACACATTCATTAAAAACATGTGAAGGGTTCACCATCTGACTTCATGAAAGCAGGAGCTATAATTGCTTCTAACTGTAAAACACATCACACAACTGCTAGCAAATAACATTACAGGTAGGGCTATAATTGCTGTCCTGGGCAAAAATCACCTTGTTGCCTTCAAAGTAAAAGGAGGAGGAGAAACTCCTGGAAAAGAAAGCTCTTGGGAGACCATTCAGTCTGTGCTGGTACTACAAACCTTCCTCTGTTTCCCTCCCCTTATGCTCTGGTTCTTGGATGCCAGCGGTTACAGGAGGCCCAGGAGAAGTTAATGCTGTTTCTGGGAAAAAAATCAGATACCAGTGGATTTCTCATCTGAAAGGTGGGCAGTCAACAGAGTGTGACTGAGAGCATAGCTGTGTTATTATGACACCTCTTTGGGAAGCAGAAACGCATTTGGGAGAATTGTAAAGAGAGCAGGAACCTGCAGAGTAGAGAAAGCAAAGCTCCCTTGGGTCCCCTAACCTAGAGAGAAACTGGAGTAACATGGGGAGCTGAACTCTGGAGCACTCTCTCTCCTATGCTGTAAATCAAATCTGCTGCAGTGCAAGATGGGCAAGAGGAGAAGTCAGGCTGTTGTCCAGCTTATTTAAGAGCACTGCTCTGCTCCCTGTGCACCTGGTACCTCTCTCAAAGGAGAGCAATCCAGTTAGGCTGATTTGGTGGCTTTTCCTCTATAGATACAGACTAGCACAGGGTAATCAAACAGCACCCTCCAGGCCTGCTTGTTATCTACAAAGCTGCTCCAGACATTTGCATAGGATTTTCGATACACAACCAGCTTCTGCTGAACTCTGTTCTCTGGAACAGATAGTGCATTCTTTCCAGGCCCCAGGAAAGAGCTTTTGATGTTGTAGAAAAAACATCAGTAAAGCAAACAGCACTCCCCATACATCAGTTTTTCCCCCAAAGCTGAGCTTTAAATGGTTGCCCAGCAAGCTTAAACACCAGTTATGAGTAGGATAAAACATTTTTCTTATGAAGAGCCCAAATTCATTCATGGAAAAATTGCAATAGTGTTGAACTAGGGATGAATTCTCAGTATGCTTTCATGTATTCCTGACGCACTCTCTGCAACTCTGCTTCTCTCTTTCTTGATGGTTTATGCAAGAAGCCCTCTGTATGCTTAGAGATAATCACATCAGCATGCATTATTCTTTCCCTGCTTGGTATTTCAAGCTATATCATCAAAACCTAAAAGCAGACTGTACTTGGCCAAAAAAAAAAAAAAAGTTCACAATGAATAAGCAGCACGAGCCAGAGATTTTCTAAACGTGTCACAAAATGACAGGAAAATCAGTGGGTCGGAAGAGTCTGCAGTAGCCTGGCACAGTGACTCAGCCCCAACATGTGTTGCTGAGGTCCAGTCACCAGGAGCAGAATGCTCCAGGCGCTGCAAGTGAGATGGCAGCATGAGTCACCTCTGCTGTGCACCATCTGGACTGAGGGGGAGCAGGGCAAGGAGACAGAGAGAAAGACCTCTCCCATTCAGCTGTGCCCTGGCAGGTTTCACAGGCTGTGGAAACAGTGGCAGGCAGGACAAAAAAAAAACCCAAAAAGCATTTTATCCTAGACACAGAGGAAGTATTTTGGGTTTTTTCAACAGAAATTATCCCATAGCAGCAAATTTTTTTCTGTCTTTTCAGATGAGGAAGAAAAGCAAATGAGGAAGAAAACCTAGGTACCACCTAAAGACACAGAAGGGAAAAAAAATATAGTAAAAGGCAACAGGAAAAATTATTAAATGTGCAACTGAATAGTCAGCCAAAGAAAAAGAGATGGCTAACAACCTTGATGAATGATTAATGTTTGAAAGTAAGAACTATTAATAACAGCTACCTTAGCATCCAATGCCCTTTTCATTGATTTTAGGATGAGCAGAGCAGTTCCGTGAGACTAGAGAGCTGCTGCCTTTGCTGAATGATTTTCAAAGCTAGAAATAGATCTGTATTCCTCTGTAAGAGGAAGTCTGAGATGCTTTTGTTTTCTGTTATTGCATTAAAGTGCTTGAAGATAAAAAATAAATGCAAAGTGGTTCCCTTGGTTTCCTTCCCTCTCTTCCAAGATGGTTTGCAGGCACACAGGTTATTTTTAGTTCTGTTTCTATCCCAGAAGTAAAATGCTTGTACCAGGTAGAGTCTTTGAGGACTGTGATACTGGCAGTCTAGAGATGGCCTAAGAATCAGTTACGCTAAGTCAGAAGCTGACATGTAGATTACAAGTATCTGGAGAAGGTCTCAATATAGCATAAGATCATCGCCTTGGTGGTGTCACCAATGACATGCTGAACACCAGGCAAGAGCAGCCAGTGGCGATGGAGAAATTTAGGGCACTGAAGTAAAAAGCTCTGTAGAAATACGAGAAATGGCTATGAACAGAAATGGCAATGTGTTGGCAACCTGCAGATTCATTAGAGTGAAGTGGGCAGGAGGGACATCAGTGGAGGTCTGCCTCTGGGGACTGCAGGTGCCAAGGATTTGGGGAATCTGGAATGGTTGAAAGTATTCTGGGAATATAAGAAAAGAAGGAGTTTATGTATGTTCCTCTTCTGACTCCATTTTGTCCCTGTCAACTCATCTTAGTTTCTTAAAGCTTCTAATTATAAACCTTTAATGACTACAGCATTTTTGTCTGAGTCATTATGGTGTGTGTTTGTCACCTTCTCATTTAGTTCAGCACCTGGTGCTGCTCAAGGTGGAAGCCACAGGGCTGGCAATTAAGGTAACAGATTGCTGACCAGCCTGCTGGGCAGGCCAGATTAGAGATCAGCAGTCCTCTGCTGAACTACTGACATAGGAGTAGATCTCTTACTGTTAGAAGTGCTCTCTGATGGAGGAGCAGTGGATGTAAGCACTGGACTGCAACTTTTTGTGATTCTGCTGTTGTTTCAGACAATTGAAGATGGCAGGACTTGAAAATCTCAGTCCCTGGAGGTCATATTTAAGGCATATTTCAGTGAAATTCAGAACAGTGCCTAAAGAAGCTGTCTGTACTTCATTCTCACTGACAGTGTTCAATTCTCTTGAGCTTGGCCATCTTCTCTGCCACTTACAAAGTTTTGCTGTCAACTTTGACAGTAACAAGCAGAGTTTTCCTGGAAATGCCCCACTGTAAGGGGAAATATTTCTCCATGTAGCAAAACCGAAGTGAATTTGTCTAAAACCAAACAACAGAGAAGTTAGGTTTAAATGTGGAAGTATTTAACCCCATTGCAGCAGCACGCAGGAGACTGCCTGCACAAGCACAGTGCCAGCTCACGTGCATGCTTTGTTTAAACTGCTCTCATAGCTGGTCAGGGACTTTTGTCACTAAACAGCAGAAGTGGGAAGCTCTTAGGTTTGGCCTTGTATTGTCTCTAGCTGAATCAATAGCAAATTTCCTTCTTAATCTGCTGTTTCTTCTTTTTAATACGAAAAGAGCAAAAAGAATATAAAGGTATCTTGTGTAAAGCCGACAGTCCATTTGGGGACTTTTTAATTTACTGTTGAATCATCATTATCCTATTTACAGCAGAAGACAAGTGAGGGAGACTACTGAAGTGCCCTGTCAAGGGTTTCAGGATATTACAGACCATCCTTGCCTAGGGGAAGATCAGCTGTGCAAAAGGGTGGGCCACAGAGAGTACTGTATATGCACCATGTGTTAGCTTGGATACATGGGAGACAACTCACTCACAATCTGCTCAGGGAAACCAGACCACAGGTAGCTAGGAACTGGGAAATCAAAACCAGTTTGAGATTGAAGGTTACCTTTGGAAATACAGTACTAAATTACTGACGTAAAAAAGACTCAGTCAAAAGGTTAAAAATCCCCAGAGCTGCTCCCTCTACTATTAAAAGCAATTTGTGCCAACCACAGCATCTATTCAACACAGAAAATGCTATTCACAGAGCATTTTCTATTCAACAACTATTTCCCTAGCTGTCCAACAGAAATAAGCATGAAAATTCATCCTTTTGCATGTATTTTTGTTTTAAGGCAAAAGCACCTCAACTAACAGGTACTAAGTCTAGAATTCATTGAAACTTTTGCTAATGATCTGTTTATCATCACACAGCACTAACAAAACTCTCTTCCTTTCTGAGCATTCTAACAGAGCATTCCTACTGCCACACAGCCGACAGCATAATGTTGCATTTTCCTCTGGGGCTGATTGTTTACTGACAAGCAGGGCAAAGGAGATGGCTCTGCAGACAGTGCAAGCCCAACAAAGGTATTTTTCTGTCCTCTTTGAAAGCTTATTTTTATTTACACTTCCAATTTGAAGTGCACAGTCCAGAATGTCACAATTCTGTCCTGAACTCATGTTCCTGAGGCTTCCTAGGCTCCCATCTGAAGAAATCCTCCCCAGAGCTGGACCTCCTGCAGTTCCCAGGTCTACAGTGGGCATGTTGACATCCTTCAGGCTCCCAGATCCATGGCAATCCCTAATCTCAAAAGCCTCAAGCTCTCAGTGTTGATTACAGGTTGTGCCATTTCCCAGCTTACCAGTTTCCTGGTTACTTCATCGAGGACTCTGGGTATTTGCAGTAAGACACCCCTGGGAAAGGTGAATGGGGACAGACAGTCACAGCCACAGATTAATCCCACCTTGCAGAAGAGTGTGTGCCACACTAGGCCGTATTGATGGGCCAGCCATGGCATCCCTCAGAAAGCTGGACTTGGTGTTTTCCCTAGTGGTACCTTATGAAGCTGACAAGCTTGTACATTTATTGAAAAACATTTGTCATCACACAACTGCCTTCTCCTTTACAGCATCCCAAAGTGCACCCAATGTTCCTAGAGCAAGAGACAATCTGGAAAGAAAAGGCAGGAATTCACAGTGAGGGATATGGTATTGTTAAAGATTGCAAAGCCATGAAGAAGAACAGATTTATGACTCCTTTCTGTGAAAAGACAGATCTTATCAGAAAATACTGACAACCATAACTCCATGAGAAAAATAATCTGGCTTTGTTGGTGTTCTTTGCACTGTGGTAACAGCGAAGTGCCCAGCTCAGAGAAAAATACTGGATGTTGTAGGTGTAAGTAAACAGTCCTAAGAGATGCTTAACCTTAGAGGTTAAGAGAGGACATGCTTAACCTTAGAAGGAGAAAACAGATAATCCACAGTGCAACAACAACAAAGTACCAGAGAAAGAACCAAAAGTAGCCAAGAAAGGCAGAACACCTACTTACTAATATATAACCAGCAAATTACCCACATTACCACCACAAGTCACACCTTTGGCAGCCTGTTAATTTATACACTCCCTTTCACCCTGAACCAAGGTGATGCTTCATGTTGCATTAAGCTACTGAGAATCTGCAGTTGATACTACATTAGTGTAATTAAAGTTTGAAATTAACTTTGTTCATACAAAGCCAACAAACTTTCTGCCTTTTCTCTCTTCAGAACAGAATCAGCTCACATAAGCAGGCTATGCAGAACAGTGCTGCTTTTTGAGCTCAGCCAGTGATGAGACTGCTTGTTTCATCTTCTCATTCTGTACGAGCCTGCTAGATTTACACCATTTATTCTAAATTAAAGCATAGGATCTCTAAGTTGGTTTATTGAAGGTTGTCATCACCAGAGGAATTAACCTCCCACTTCTGAAGTTTTTGTGTGGCTTGATGTTGCTTTAGTTTAGCAGTGTTTGCATAAAGCCAGGCAATCAGCAGATCTACCTTTTTGTACTTTAAAATGCCAACAATCTGTGCATACCGCAAAAGACATCAATGTTGATGTGTTATTGTAGTTGCAAGGAGTGTGGAATATGAATTTTCCTCCATGGTGAGTCTGCCCTAAAGTTGAGATTCTACCATTACATCAAATAGTTTACAGGGATAGGAACGAGCATTACTAACTCCCACCACTACTAGCGATGGCTGCATCGCAGTCACAGCAGCAAAGAGACATTTATGGGGGATTTTCTTAGCAAAGTGGGAAAAGGATAAAAAGGCAAGTAAAGTGAGCCTGATTGGAAACAAGAGGGGAAAAAAACCTGAAAAAAACCCAAACAAACCCCAAGGATTAATGATGGACTCTAGATAGCTAATGAAGCTGTAGGACTGCTAGTATGAGTTTAGTACCAGAGCAAAGTCAAGTTACAGCTAATTTATCTACATAAAGGGTCACTGTTCCTGGGATCACAAGCAAGCATAACAGTGTTAAATAGTCTAAAAACCTGAATGGATCTATGGAGAATTTCAATGATGTAGATACTATGAGAACTCTGGAGACGAGGGAGTCATCTCACTGTGTAGTCAGAGTGTACAAAAGCAATGACTAATTTTAATTCTGCTAAGTCAATTGGAGGTGAATTGGGTTTTTTCACAGTATGAGTTGAGCAATGTAATAACTACACAGACATTAAGTAAATACTGCCTGTTATATTTATAACATTTTTACAGATAAAACAAGCTTAATGAGGTAAGTAAAGCTGTTTTCAGTAACTGCCTACAGCAACCTAATAGAGCTTACTATTTAATATATTCCATATACATTTAAAAAATGTATTTACTATCACCTATGCAGCAGAAGGAACCACACCCAAGACAGCTATCACAGGTGGAAGCAAATTCCACAGTTTTCGTTCAAGGTCATCCAATAGAGCTGGCTTCAAGTTTTGCTTTCCATCTGGAAAGCCAGCAGTATCAGGCACTGGCAGGCTTCCCAAGGAGTATGGTTCAGGATGACATGAGTGCTGTTTTGTTAAGAACTCTATGCCTTTCCTGTTCTCAGGCATAGGCAGTAACTGTGGGTGATCTCTCACCTATACTATTCATATTTACTGGGTCAGAATATGCTAATACATTTTAAAATGCATGCATTTGGCTCTTAAAATTGTTTGGAGGTTCAGTTTTAATCTATTCCTATATCACAGAGATGTCTGAGGTTTTGCTGCCTGTCTTATCTGTCAGCTAAACAGCATTATCCATTTTTAAGATCATGTCTATTTCCATGTCCCTCAGTTACCCAAATCCTAAACTGCTTCTGAAGCGACACACAAGTATCCATAGCAGTAACACATCACAAATGCAACAAGGAGAATGTTGCCTGAACATCCTTCAGCTTTTGGATCTGTTATCTCACCAGGAAAGCAGAAAAGGAAGTAGAACAGGAGAATTAAAAAGGGAAAGAGAGTGTGCATGTTCTGGAGTGGTATGCTTGCTTTCTTTAACAGCACAGACAGATGGAAAATTTACAGTTTGACCCAAAACTCTTTTTATAGAGAACACTTTAAGAAGTGAGCTGAGAGAAGCCTGAGAAGCAAAGGAGGGGAAATGCTGGCTAGCTATAAACTGATGCTTTCCTGTACATATTGTCCCCTTCAGATCACTATGTGGTGAGTCTTCAGCTTTCCTCAAAACAAACCCAGAAGAGCTGGAGAAAGCTTATAATGACTTCAAACTATATTTTAATTTCCTGGGCTGGCTGAAGCCTCTTCTCTTTGATAACAAGCAAGCGGACTAGAGGAAATGGTTATAGGCTGTGCCAGGGGAGGTTTAGGCTGGATATTAGGAAATACTTCCCTGAAAGGGTTCTCAAACATTGGAATGGTTTGCCCAAGGCAGTGGTGGATTTGTTGTGTTCAAGCAGCGTGTGGACCTGGCACTTAGGGATGTGGTCCAGTGTTGACCCTTCAGTGCTGGGTCAAGGGTTGGACTGTGATCTTGGAGGTCTCTTCCAACCAGATATATTTTGTGATTCTGTGAGAAGCTTGCAATGGCTTCTGCCATAGGAGAGATGCTACAAACAGACACAATTGCTGCATAACCTTGACATACCCTCAGGAGGGCCATCCTGGGCACTAAGCAAGGCAGGGTTTTGAGACAAAAATAGGATTCAGTAATATAATTACTGAAGCAAATCACTGTGCATCTGCTCTGCTATGATTATGGTTGCTGGAGCTAAAATGTTACTGCATAACATAAATTGTGGCATTACCTAATTGACGAAGGCTGATTTTATCACCTCACCATTAGTCCCATATAAACTTTATGTAATTCTTCATAGTAAGCAGATATTCAGCTGCGTACTGAATGAACATCCTAGACATGAAGAATACAGCTGTCTTCAGTTTTACTGCATTTGGTTGGTTGGTTTTGTTTGGTTGAGTTTTGTCTGCGTGTTTTGTTTGTTTGGCTTTTGGGTTTGTTGGTTTTGTTTGGGTTTCTTTGGTTGTGGGTTGGTTTTTTGTTTGTTTGTTTTAAAAAAAGAGGGAAATAAAAGCATGGTGCAAAGCGAAGTATTTGATTTAGGATTTGCACCAAGGTCTGAGAAACATCATGACCATTGTTTCAGGTGATTTCACTGTATTTCTTTGTATCGTTGATAATTCTTGGGGTTTTTTAGAAAGCTGGCCTCTTTTAAAGTATACATGCATGATGAACAATTTCACTGTGCTATATAGCATGTAAATCTGTTAAGTCAGCTAACAGTTCAGCCACCCCCCTTGCTTTTCAAATCAGAAAGTTTCAGGGGACAGGCTAAGTACATGCTGTCACACATCTGATTTTATTGAACTTCACTCAGCAAAATTAAAAAGCTGTGTTTTGCAGTAAAGAAACCTCAGAAATCTGAAAATCAACTGTCAACTGGAGTTTCCTACACTACATCTTTTTGCTTCACTTCAGGTTTGGACTGGGGTTCCATGGTCTTCTTGGGTACTTGGTGTGATCTGAGCATTGAGTGCTTTTGTAAAAGGGTTGGTGGAGAAGATTTGCATTTAACAGTCGCACATACAAATAGCTCCTGTTTTTCATGAAGGCCTCCTGAGATGGACTTAGCAGTGCTCACCAGGGGCACCGGAGGCAGTCATTAGAAAAGCACTTTTTGAGGGCCTTAGCTGACAGCCCACAGCCCTCTATGCCACACAGCCCAGCAGACAGTAAGGGGAGTGCAGAGAGTTTGCAAGGAAGGAAAAATATTCCTGAAAGCTGTTGCAAGAGGAAAATGGGTGTCAGGGGAAAGGTCACTACAGTGGCCCCACAGGCAGGGCAGCCATTTTGTATTGTGTGGGTGAGCTGACACAGAACGGCAGCCATTTTGTATTGTGTGGGTGAGCTGACACAGAATGGCAGCCATTTTGTCTCACCTGTGAGGGCAAGCATCTGGCATTGTCTTGCATGGCTGTGTAGTGGAAGGGCCCCTATGAAGGACACCCTTTGAACTTTTAAAATAAAGTGTGCCCTTTACTTGAGGAATTTTTACCACCCTTCCCTTTCTTTAACTGGAATCAGAAACCTGTGGGCAGGTGAGATCTCTTACCTGGTGACTGATTACAGTCTCAGGTGAGTTACTGTTGCTGACTGGGTGTCCAAATCTCTTTCTAAAGGTGGAAAACTTCTTCCTGAGATAAAGCTTTCTGTTAGTGGCCCTGAGTGAAGATGGTGAGTAATTTTAAAATCCAGTCCAGTACAAATTGCTTACACTGTGACTGCTGCAAAGAGGTGGGGGAAATTCAGAGACTAAATAAAAGAGCTTTAATGCTTTAACTCAATCACTGAAAGGTATGTGACATTTGTTCAAATATAATTGAGAATTTAATTTTGGGAACTGAAAATCTGGGTGTATTGAACTACTGGCCTGTTGGATAGACAGGCTAACATAAGACACAGGGCCTGCTCGGATATCGTATGAGGAAAAAAAACCCCAACACACAGTGTTGTATGGTTTTAAAGTCTAATACTGTTAAATCCTTGTAGTTTAATCCCACTGCTTGACTCTCAAATACTCTAGGACTTGTTTTGAAAGAATAATGATGATTAAGTATCTGATTTTTTCTTCACCATCCCACTCTTTCTTTCACCCTTACAGGGTGACTCTTCTGAAGCTGTTCAGTAAAGATTTTATGGAGACATTTAAGTACCACCAACTCTGAGTACTGTAATGTAACACATGTAGTGATGGAGCTACGTATTTCATTTAATCCCTTTTGTTGTCTTCATTAGTCACTGGTAAAACTTTGTTCACTAGGGAGAAAGAATATGGACCTCATAGTATTACTGTGTTAAAAATAAGTCCTCAATGCCTTTACTTTCAAAGCAAGGAAAGCTGTCTGTACGTTTTGCTGAAGACTCATGCACATGTTGCTTCAAGAGAGACATGTTATAGAGATCACAGCTGAAGAACTACTTAAAAGAACTATTACATTATGGATGATGTCATATAGCAGTTAAAAGTTTTCACTGATTTTCACAGAAATGTGAAAAATGCAAAACAACTCCAGGTCCACTGAGCATCCAGACTCTGCTAAGGTGGTTTTATTTTCAATTACGGTTTCTGGTTTGGTTTGGTTTTGGGGGTTGGTTGGTTGGTTGGTTAGTTGTTTTTTCGTACTGGTTGATATACTAACCTGGTGCAGTTCCATGCCAAATATTCTTACTTGACGGCTATTGTATTTGTTTGGGCAAAATGTTGACGTAACAGTTAAAGGTGACACCTGTTGTTGCAGAGCTGTTTCAAACATAAGTTAAGGGTGAGTTTTATTATTATCCCATCTCAAACTTCTTTGTGCATCTTCGTGCATCTTCTTCAAGGAAAATAGTAATTTCAAGTGACAGTCTGGGAGCAAGTTCCTTCTATGGATTAAACCTGCATTGCTCTGACGGGAAGAGCTGGCTCTGATTTGCTTCAGCAGCAGGTCTAGACTGTAGTGATTTTTTTTCTCTTTGAGTGTGAATAGTCTTCAAATACAGTGTCTGTTGTGTGCAGCTAAAATTCAGCTCACCAGCTTCAGGCTGCATCAGGAATGAGAGAGTGAGAGGGAAAGGGGAAAAAAAGGGCAAGAACAGTTTGCGCTGCCTGGTTTTATAGAGATGCAGGGCTTATGGGAATGAAATAACAAAAGATTACAATTTCCTGACCACCTCCTGGACCTATGTAGCCTCTGGAGTTCTGTAACTTCATGGTTCTTAAAGGCACCAAGCTTCAAACCATGACATTACCCTGTGTTGATTTCCTTACTCAAACACCTGGTAGGCAACAGAGGGTAAAGAGTGCAGTGAGCATGAGCATGGGGGAAACGAATAAGCCAGACACAAGAACAGAACAAGTGGCAAACATGCAGAACAATGATGTCTGCCACAGCTCTCATTTACTAGGACAGTTTATTGCAGTGCTTTGATACAGAAAACAAGAGAAGCACACAGTTCAATTATGGGGCTTCTGGATTAAATTTACATACAAGCCAGGAACCAAGTTATGATCAAACCTTTCCTGTTCATTTGTACCACTACAGCACTATTACCAGTGCTTATATCCAGAGGTGTCTGAACAATGATTCTGGGCTGAAGTCTTCTGGGATAATATACAAAGACAGACACCTGTGCTGTTTGAGGGGGAGGCTTTCAAATTCTGGCAGTTGAACTCAGGGCACTGAAAATAACCACCAGGGGTAAGGACTAAAGTACCAGTCCTATCTTTGTACTTTCAAGGGAGAAGACTGCCAGTCATTTTTTTCAGGCTAGTGCAGCTTCATTAATGCCAAGGGTCTGGGTTCTGCAGGTTTCAGATCTACTGAGGTTCATCCCAGTCAGCAAAGGCATTAGTTTCTGACCTCAGGTATTCACAGACAGATGGGACTTCAAAACAATACACTCTTTGTTAATAAACTCTGGACTTCTAAATTCTGTCATTTAGGAATACAAACCCTATTAACCTCATCAAAAGAACTGGATTAATATTCATCAGCCTTCAGTGAGGCTCCTATACCTGACCCTTTCGGCAGTTTTGGAAACCTCTCTTGGAGTACTGCTATTTAATTTGATACTTCAAAATGTGCTTTGTATTCATAACTTAATGGCTTAACAAATGTCAAATCTAGGCTTTTATTATTCCAGAACACAGGGTGCTCTCTTGTGATATGAGCTAAGACCACAAATGAAGTGAGGAATAAAGCGTAAATTAGGTTAGACTGTGGAAGCTCCAAATCCCCTGCCTCTTGGTATTTTCTTCAGAAAAATATTCTTGCCACCAAGGGTTGAATTCAGGCAGAAGTCTTTGCTCTGTAGACACACAGTTTGCTAAAGTTTGCTTTTGTAAGTAATAGATCCCTTTTACACCACCTGCAAATCATGCTGAATAAAAAAGGTAATTTCCTTTGCAACTGCACCTGCAAATCATGCTGAATAAAAAAAGGTAATTTCCTTTGCAACTACAAAAATCATTTCCCAATGGCATTTTGCAAGCATTCACTTAACAGAGATGCTCTTTATCTTTCTTCCTTTTAAAATGTCAAGCAGATAAAAGTCTTCTAAACAGCATTCTTTGGTATTTTGATTAATTTTGAACAGTGTTTTCCCAGAGGTACTGATACTTACATAAACCTGAGTTCTGATTCTCTTCTGACTAAGACTTCCCGAAGTCTCTGGATCTTCGCCATCTCCAGCTCGATTTCATCAGGCATCATTGTTGTTTCAGCCATTGAAATAATGTCAAGTTCATCTGTGTGTGAAAGCAGAAAATTAATTAAGCTAGTCAAACCGTCTTAATGGTTGTATGGCTTTTTTTAACATAAATTCTAATCACAGAACTATCTGACTATGGGGTAATTAATGCAAGTAGTAAAGGATATTCTAGCTGAATGCTGCATTAACTGGTTTCTCTACTGTGTTGCTTATTGCTGTCAATGTAACCAATTGAGTGAAAAAATCCCTAAGCCAAAGTGACATTTATTTTGCTAGTCAGCATCCATCATACCCCTAAGGAATCCCAACCCAGTACATAACTGTAGCTACTGCTCGTCAGCCAGTGTCACTGCACACTCTGATAGCACAGCCATACTCTGCTACAAAGCCCACTCAAAGCAATTATTTGCAACTCTGAACAGTTGTATCTTAGTGCAAGCACAGCAAATGCAAACTGATGAAGGTTTCCCATCTTTAATTCTTGTAACTCTTAATGCTGTTCCACCATCTCAACCTAACAGCTAAAGCCTAGACCCACTAGATAGGACCCAAAGAGCACCCTCAGCAGGTTTGCTGATGACACCTCGAGGTCCCTTCCAACCCCAACAATTCTAAAAAAAAAAATAAAAAAAAGTGGGCCTAATCCTTCAGGGATTATCCCACGAGGGTATCCAAATCAGTTAAAACAAACAGTACTGTAGTAATTACTTAGCAACTGTGTAAGGCCAGGGTCCTTCTATGAATATTTCTCTATAATTGATATATTACCTCCTCTAATACAGAGACAAACTGGGGTATGAACAGTGTTCAATGAAGGTAGAAGGAACCAATTTATAGAAGATGGATTTGAGAAGGAACAGCTTGGCCTCTGGGAAGAATTATTCCAAAGGTTCACCATACTTGGCCTTTGTTCTGATAAGAGTTTAGAGGCAAAAAAATAAGAGTGCCTATATGTTTTGGTACCCAAATGGAGACATGTTCCTGAAAGCAGGCCTATTGCAGCTGCAGTGGTTTAAAAAAGGAAAATGGAGATGTCAGAATGTACTCAATATAATTATGCAGAAAACAGGAGACAAAACTCAACAAAAAAAAGCTGCTCAATTAAGTTCAAAGTCCCTCATGACAGACTAAGTACAAACAGCTGAGAAGAGTTTCTAACAGAAACTTGAAGTAGGAATGAAACTAAAAAATCTCAACAAACACAGGCACTGCATAAGCTTATTTCACAAATACATGTTCTCCCAAAATAGAAGAAATCCTACAGCATATAAAGAAAATGTATTTTCTGTCTATATAATTTTAATATTTTTTTGTTAAGTTGTCCTGCTGGAAACTGACTAACCTGTCTGCAGGTTTTGGCTCCACTTTGTAATCTACAATATGAAGAAAATGGCCAAATATTTAAAATCACTGGGTTTTTTAAGATAACAGAATCTTAAGAAAAAAAGTTACATGAATTTTGAAATGTCTTCCATGAGAGAACAACCATTTCTCAGTAGCTGTTTTTAAACCCAGATTACAAAACTGGTTGGTAAATTCAGCCTATCTTGTTGTGTGTCTGAATACACAACTGCTGCCTGTAGAAGATGGACTTTCTTGTTAGAAATCAGTTTGCCAGGGTGTGTTTAGTCGAGGTATAGCCTAGATGTCGTAAGAAGTGTTGTTCCAGCTCTGTTATCAATGGCTTGCATCACAGTGTAAAGCACATCAGTCCTTTCAAATCCCAGCCACTAAGTTTGCTGTTGACATACAATCCAAAAACTCTGGAAATCCTAGATCCTAGAAGAAGGTTGAACACCACTGAGAATGCCTTAAGGGACTGTATCCAAGCCCACTCTTTTCCTTCCCCTCACACCCTTATCTGGTATGTGGATTGAGGAACCATAGCAAAGTCTTCAACTTAGTAGCAGAGTAGCTAAAGAGGCTGTGCTACCACCAACAGATGAGCAGAATTAGAATTCACTATTCACTACATGTTTATGAAACATCAGTCAAACAAAACTGCCACAAAGATTCTCCAAGTATAATTTTGCCTCTTGTTGCTTTTGGGGGATTGTGGAGTTATTTTAAATTCTAGCAGAAGAATTGGCTTTGGTGTAAATTTATTTTCAAAAAATAGGAAGTTATTCTGATGCTACCATGAATTAAAGCCAACACTACTGGTGATTAGAAAGATAAGCCAGAAATATATTACACGTACATACCTGTTTTAAAATCAGTTCCCAAGAGCTCAGAAAACAAAAAATAAAGTAACTATATCATTCCCAACTCTAGCTGATTTGCAGTTCTAGCTGTAAATGCCTCAGTGTTACCCCTTGATCAGATCAGCTCTCATACTGATGTCAGTAGTTCAGGAGGGTAATCATGAGCAAGCCTTAAGCCCTGAGTATGTGCTTAAAGATAACCAATGAATTAATTTAACAAGCAGTAATCCAGTCTGGCTTCTTGCAGAACAGTCACAGACTCTTCTCCACATCCCACTCAATGTGTGCTTGAACTACCAAAAATATTTCTGAAATCTATCCAAAATTATACAATGTTTTCAAAAGAATCAAAAATGTAAGCAAGGCACCACAAGATTGAAAGTGGAGAGAAACAGATATAGAAACCATACGATACTGGTTCGAAACTCCTCCGGAAACTGAGACATGTCACTAGGACAATGCACAGATAGGAGTGGTTTAGTTTATCTTCATAGCAGTACCTGTGCTGTGAGCACACTGTAAGGTGATTCATTCTCATGGAGATCTCAAAATGGAAGGATTTTCAAGGGCTGGATTACAGGAACTTTGAGAGGGGAAGAAAGAAAAACAGACTGGGCAATTGAAATGAGAAGAAATTTGAGGGTGAGAATTTAGAGAACTGAGTATGGAGACACTGTGGTGCTGGAAGTGATTAAGAGCCAGTTTGAGACGGGCAGGCATGATCTTCCAAGGGAAAAGAAAAATTTAAAATTAACTGATTTCCACTCTGCAACTCTAGCTGCAAATGCCCCAGTGTTACCTCTTGAAGTTCACTCATACTTCCTGATGTTCACCTGTGCACTATTAAGGAACCACACCATTTTGCACCAAATCTTCAATTTTTCTAAACCACCCTTTCCTAACAGGTAAAGCCTCACAACTTCCCCATTGCGATCCTCACCAATCACCAACCTGAATTTCTCTTCTAATATTGTGGATAAGTGTTTGACCTACCTGGCAGCAGCTATGCTGAAGAATACTTAATTATTTTTCATAAAATGGTTTGAGCTCTTGGGGTATAAACCACTTGGGAAAGAATACATTATTAAGCCTTTGAATAAAGCTTTAGCTCTGTCCCAGTGACGAATGATACCTTTAGTGCTTTCACACAGAAATCTCTTATAAAAAGAAAGAAGAAATGTTTCATTTTATTTAAAGCAAGCATGCATTAGTCAACTGTTTTTTACCATACATTGTTATTAAGCTCTTTCTGGTAATAAGCCAACGTTCATAAAGCAGAAGTGGAGACAACGCTGAGATTAGTCACAGTGACAGGACGGAACTGTTTTGTCTGCTCTGCAATATCCAGGATAAGTTTCAGTGACAAAGAAACATGGAAAATACTATTGTATGCACAAAAAATATACTAGTATGAAAATAATACTATAGAGAAATAAATTCTCAAGCTATTACATACAAGGAGAGGGACTGAAGATGTAAACCTGTAGCTACTTGTGTATATTTCTGCTTCAATTTAAATGCAGACTGCTATAGTTAAACTATTAACTTACTGATTGCATTTCATCCTCACTATGCCAGCCAGAAATGGAACATTAGCCACCTATGATGAAAAGCAACAAAACAAATCAAAACCCAATCAAATCAGTAAGTGCAAAGAAAACGTTAAAATAAGCCTGAAGTAATACAATGAGAACCAGGAGTATGCATTACACCTGGTGTCAATAATTCCAGACAAGCTGGTAAGGAATTCTGTAAGGAAAAAGTAATTATCAGCAAAAATCCTGATGCTGTCACTTCACGTGAGCATACTCACTGTGCTCTACAGCCACTAGCTGGTTTAATTCTAACTTGGGGAGATCATCATCATTTTTGTAAAACCCAGACGTGAGGTGTGTTGGTATCACAAAGGGTGCCAAACCTAGTCCACCAGCACCTAGAGCAGTTTGCAAGTAATCTGCAGGAAGAGCCCTTCTGACACCTACCCTTACAGATACACAGCTAGTCTGTGGCAGGGGCAGTGTCAGCCCCGGGCCACGGTGTGCCTTCAAGGCATTGTTTACCCTTGCTTGTGAATCTGTTGGCATTAGAAACTATCAGTCATTCAGCCTTGAAGAGTCATCTCAGTCATTTAGCAACAGAAGACCTCCAGGACTTTTTTCATCTTTTAATGCCAACTTTTTCATCTCTGATGTGAATGAACCATCTTCGATGAGACCCTGTGTCTGTTCAGTCCGTGACTGCTGCGAGCTCTTTAAAGGATTGCAGTTAAGCCACATAGCTTCTCTAATGTGGATACCACTCAGCAACAAACCTGGCTGCTCAGCATACTCAATTGCAGTGCTTTAGCTGAAGATTATTTTAAGTCACTGTTGCTCTGGAATGGATTTAAACCAAGCCATTTGAGGCCTATTTCCACTTCCTTAAACTATCAAATAATAAGGTAATACTTGTTAAAATACTGTTAGTGGCTAAGTTTTGTTCCAAATCTGGGTCAGCACTTTTGGGGCTTTCTCAAGAACTCAGTTAAATTCTCAAATTAATCTTTTTCCATGGAAGTATAATAAATGCTAATAGAGCATGGTATACTCTTAATGCTATTTCAGATAGCAAAATCAAGACTTTCAAGACCACTATCACTTGATGAGCTGAAGGAGAAGTATATAGGAATCATAGGTTAGAGATGGATGAAGAAAGAACCAGGTGATACAACTTAAAACCAGCACACTTTGTGGAAACTGACATAGTTGCATAAAATTGGAAAAAATAGTTACAGAATGTTCTAGATAAACAAATGTTCATGTGAAAAGAAACAGATGATTCCTGTATGTTGTCACTAGCTTGTCACCTGGAGGCATGAAGGACCAGTCTTGCAACCAGGCCTTTTACTATACCTCCTGCAGTTGCCTCAAAAGTCTTCAGAAGCCCCAAGGTTCTTTTTCTCTTTGCTTTAACCCATCTACAGCAGGCTGTAGTGGCCAATAACTAAACTCTGCAGGAAAAAAAACCCTACATCTAATTATTCCCCTACATCTACATTATTCCTAATCTAGCCTGCTGCATCACACTGTTACTGTGAATCCTAACAATGATTACATTTGGCATGTGTGTGCAATGCTATTTATTCAATGGTTTATGCTGGAATTACCATATAAATATAGCTAATAGCTAAACACAGTACAAACAGCTGCAATATGTTTTGTTCCTGGCTTCCCTAACGGGCAGGCAACATTATGCCGTTAAAACTGGATAGACTGGGAGAAAGGAGGATAATGGCAAGGGCTAGTAGCAGTGTGGAAGTGACCGGAATATCATGGTGCTGAGGACATCTCAGCACTGCTGCTGGTTTGCCTGCCTGGGCTCAGGCCATGGACACGATGCAGCTTCAGTAGAGACTCCTTTCCCTCTCCTTTTGCTCAGAAGCAGATCTCAGGCTGAGACACTGGCCCTCAATCACCCACAGGAGTATGAAGTCAAAGGAAATGCCTGTCAATGCACGAGGATCCAGAGCAGTCTTGCAGTTCTGGGGATGTCACATTCTCCATAAAAACCTGAAAGCAGAACTTTGAACAGTGCAGCTCCCAGGTGCACAGGGGTAATCTTGGAGCCCTGAAATACTGGCTTAAACTAGGAATCAAGGCTTCCAATACTTTTGCCAGACAGCAGAACAACTAGAAATCCCAAAGCTGTTTTTTTTTGCATGTTCCATGTCTCAGAGTAAACCCCTGGGATGGCTGATTCCCCTTACAGCTTAACATTGCAACAGGCAGCTGCAAAATCTGGCTATTCTAGGGAACTCCTTTGGCAGGAAGGAACCAGAGATGCACACTGAAAGCTCACTAAATGCCAGGACTCAGGGAATGTCAGAGTCACCAAATATCCCTGCTTCTGAATGGTTATATGGGGGAGGAGAAAAGAAGGACAGAGTTTTTTTTCTGATTTATGAGGAGGTGTGGAACTTCCAGTAAACCTGAAATACAAAGGACTGGCCAGACAGCTCTGTGTTGTGCAGTGTAAAGATCACTGATGTCCTGAGATGAACTGGTAGACTAAAGCAAGCCCTTCATATCTGTGGTTCAAATGGCAGCTTCTCTATCAAGAGATCAGAATTTCATGTCTATAGAGAGACACTCTGGTGCAACCTGTAGAGAAGCACAACATCTCTCCAAGATAATCACAAGGAACTATCACACCTTTAAACTTGCCATTTGTGAGAGGAAAGCAAGATTTGCTAGTAATGGTTAGAAGCACTGGGAAAAGCACTACTGCAGCATCAGCAGCAGTGAAAATGTTTTTATTTTGCAACTGGAGAGAATAAAACATTTTCTCCTGTCCCTTTGGACGGTAGCTGTTTTTTCACAGATTGTATGGCCTTCCAGTACCTGAAGAGGACCTACAAGAGAGCCGGGAAGGGCTTGTAGTGATAGGATGAAGGGGAATGAATTAAAGCTGGAGGAGGGCAGATTTAGACTGGAGATTAGAAAGTCCTTACAGTTAGGGTGGTGAGACACTGGAACAGGTTGCCCACAGAGGTTGTGGATGCCCCCTTCCTGGAGGTGTTCAAGGCCAGGTTGGATGAGGTCTGGAGCAATGTGGTCCCTGGTGTCCCTGCCCATGGCTGAAGGGTTGACACTAGGTGATCTTTGGGGTCCATTCTAGCCCAAACCATTCTATGAATCTATGAATTGGTTGCCCAGGAAGTGGTAGAGTCCCCATCTCTGGAGGTTTTCAAAATCATAGATACGGCACTTGGGGACATGGTATAGTGGGCATGGTGGTATTGGGTCATGATTGGACTCAAGGATCTCAGAGGTCTTTTCCAACCAAAACAATTCTATGATTCTCTCTGCCATATCATTTTCTTCCAAGGTATATTAAATCAGCAGATGTGGCTGGAGATGGCTCTGTTCGAACAGTCAGCTTTGGTCTGAGTCCAATAGCATGATTATAGTATCAGGATCTAGGTCATGAATACTTTTTTAAAAATTACTCTTCTAAATTATCACAATTAGATTTACAGTCTAGGCATATTAGAACCCGAGTTTCCACTTCAGAAGTGTCTTGTTCCCATTCTACCATGACCTCATTTTAAAATTAGGTAAGCAGAGAATATAAAAAGCCCTGTGTGCAATTGCCCACTGCACTTCCAGAATCACTCTCTATTCCATATCTAAGAGCCTCCTGTTATAAAAAGATTCAATTCTTTTGGTTGCTTACTCTGTACATTCTTGTTCTTCTCTTCTAACTTTGACCTTTTTCATTATTTACCTTTGCAAAAAGCCTGTTGGCAGCAGTCTATTCTTTTCCATTTCAAGCTTTTGTACCCTGTGGTCTCACTGAAATTTCTCTTGAAATATAAACACCAGATTCAGAGTGTTGAATATTAACTCCTTCCTCTCAAAATCTTCAATTTTTCTAAACCACCCCTTCCTAACAGGTAAAGACTCACACCTTCCCCATTGTGATCCCCATCAATCACCAACCCAGCCAACTCTCAAAATCCTTTTGGTTTCTATGGTATCATACTCCAAGTACTGCACACAATGATTCCTTTCACATCTGATATCAGACTGCGTCTGTACCTGCCCAGCATCCAAATGAAATTCTTAGTTGCTTTGTATGTTTTATTCTGTACTTCTGTAGATCAAGCAGTATGGCACCGAAGAAAGGCTGTTTAAAAACTGAACCTGAATTAGATCCTGCTTTGAGTTTTCCAGTTCAACTGCATATTCCCAAGTAGGAATAGACATTCAAGTAGTAAAAACAGTTGTTAATTAAGGCTGGTCTTCAATACTTTGCAAACGAGAAGTTTTATGGTTAAATGATGGTTCAAACTTTCTAATTTCAGGACCATTTTCTGCCCATGTTCCCTATTTAAAGACATACATCAGCACAAGTCCCTAATGATAACATCTATAAAGATCTTGCCTCTCAAAAAAAGCATCAATTAAATTGTCTTGTTTGTTATCCCGAGAAATTTATAAGCAGTAATTATTCTTGGCTTTGTCTTTTGTCAGTTTCTGACAGGTCCAATTTCCTAACTGGGTAATTATGCAACCCTTTAATCTTACACTTCCCCAGGGAAAAAGATCTCTCTAGTGTTAATAAACTGTTCTGTGCATAGAGTTCATTTTGGTTGTAAAGGTACCCTGAAAAAACAGCTGATCTCTCAGCAGTTGTTCAGCCTCCTCTACCAACACAGACCCTGTGAATCTGCACCAGCATGGCATTCTTACAGAAATCTAATGCGATGCAAAGGACTTTGTGTGCTATTCAAACTCTTAAAATCCAATTGCTGCTATATTGCAATTGGGTGATAAATTTTCTTTGTCCTGCGTTGTTCTTTAGCTTTCATATTTCAGCATTCTCCTCACTTGATGTTGTCAAAATCTGTTCATGAAGATGGGAGATTTTGGTTAGCTAAGAGGAAAGGATCAAGCCCAGGGAAAAGAATTGTGTATGTTGCATGATAATGGCTGATGTAAAAACCAAGGGGAGAGAAAGAATAAGCTGATACTGGAAACTAGTAACTATCCAGAGCAATAACATTCTGAAGCAGTCTTTCAAATAGAATATTGGAGGAAAGGAACCAAAGCTGTTTTAAACTAAGAACACGTGGATCTTTAAATAGTCTGGCCTCACTTTGTGAGGAAAAAGTCCAGACAGGACCCGTGAATAAGCTCAGGTATTGTACGATTGTCTGCAGTTGCAGGAGGGTGGGTTCAGGAAGTAGAAAACATTCATTTGACCATTATCTGGAGCTTTACTTTTTATGGTAAGATTCAGCTTTTTGAGATGCAGTGTTCTCTGCAGTCAGACACTGCCCACACAAATTCCAGACCTTTTCTCCAGGTATGAAGTGATTAGGATTTCTCTCATCCAATCACACTGTCTCTTCAGGATAGTGCACCATTTCTGCTTTCATATTCTTCCAGATGGATCTAAGGGTGTTTGCTTATCAAGGAACTGACTCAGTACAATAGGACAATTTGCTACCTAATTATCTGTAACTAAAATAATTTCTAGCTGTAAATTTGTATATGATTTGGTTCTGGTTTACAGCACTATCATTATGATTTACAATGTAGGCTGTTTCTGCTACTTAGAGTTCTACTAGTTTATGTCATGTCTTTGACCTTATGACTCACAATACCTTAGATAGTCCCCTAACCAGTCCATTTTAGGGTGAGAGGGTGGACTTTTCCTTAGTAGTACCCCCTCTGGCAGCAGTTTAAAAGCTAATACAACCCATATTTACAGGTCAGGAAACAGAATGTTAGCACTCGCAGCAATAAATGCCTAAGGAGTCAGAACCTGATATTGAATTGAACCTTTCTTAGCAAAGATGCGATAAAGATAACTTCCTTTGAATATTTTCCCATAAACAATTACACAAAAGCTGACTGTGCCATAATGTTAAGTCAGAAATACAGATTTTGTGTGTGTGTGATTGAAATTTGCAGGATGTGCATGTGATGTGCATAAATTCAGGGTACGCAGGAGTATGTCCACTAACACAAATCACCCTAATGGCACTTACAGGCTGGGTCTTGAAAACCCTTAAGGACTTTGACACTCCAATTACAGGACTCAACCTCGCAACTTTGAAGTTGATTCCAAGACTGCTAGACAATTTGCATGCTGCAGCCAGTTCCCATGATAGTCAGTGATAACAGGGTTGTGCACATCTCTTAAGCCTGTTAGAGGGCAAATGCATAAAAATGAGGAAAACGGAATCATGAAAACAGCAAAGGGAGTTTGAAATAAATGCCTTTCTAGAAAGTCCTTTTAGAACTCAAGGCCCATTGAATTAAGAAACCCCGAAGACATTACTCAGATTCATGTGTGATTCTCCACGCAGCTGAAACCAAATCTTCTGTTTTCATAGATATTTCCTTTCTGAGTTGAGACAGTTTTAAAATGCCCAGATTCTAAATTCAGCAGGTTTAACTTGTCTTCTACTTTTGGTGGCTGTGATAAGGTCACTACAGCACATGCCCTCAGATGGAAGCTGATCTGCAAGTGACTGCTCAGTAGCCAGCTCACACAATCAGACACAAAAATCTAGCAACACAGAGTGCCTTTACTGGTGTGTCAGACATATTGATAGGGCCAGAAAAGGACTCAAAAACAGAGAGATTTTTTTCAGAGCAATTACAACACACTGGAAAGGCATCATCATGACTGGTGTGACCATGTCAGACTTCAGTTTCCAGGATGCCTAATGCCTGATCTGAGCCACAAACTCTGCAGGAACAGCACAGCCCATTTGCAGAATAGCCTGTGGTATCTCATCCAGCCATTTCTGTTGTGTATAAAGGAGGATTAAGTGATTTTGAGTGGGATTTAAGGAAAAGCTGTCCATATAATTAGGTCTGCAGAGAATTATGACAGACTTAACGAAGTACTGTAACTGAATTGTGCAAGAACGTTTTCCAGACTTCCCACTGTTATTTCCAGTTTTAAACAAACTCTATTCTGGGTATCAGTACCACATTCCTTGTTGCCAGACACTCTGACAACAGGATTTTTCACACATCTGGCCAGTGGCATTAGGCGAGGTGTGAAAGCAATCTCCCCTAGACCACATTACCTGTCAAGTTTGAGATGAGCAACCTCATCTGTCTTGATGTAACTGAAATAAGAGTGGCATTTTTCTACCTCTTTCTAGGAGATGTACCACCATTTATTTCATGGCAGTGATTCTCACACACACAGATAAATACATCTCTGCAGATAAGATAAATTAGCTGATCTTGCATGACATTGTTTCAGCACTCAAGTACGTGCTGCTTGCAAAAAATGCTGTGATCTAGCTCATTTATTTGTGAATTACAAGTGGATACTACTGCCCAGGCTGTCTCAGCCTGGCCTGGATTTTGTAGGGAGTGGCAGGCATCTTTGGTGCAGAGGTTGGTTTTCCCTAAGCTTGAGAAGAGCACCCACCAAGGGGCTCTACATCCAGCTGTGCTCTCTGCTCCCTCCTGGCTCAGTAGATGTGCAGTAAATTGCTGTATATCCCTCCATTCCAACTCACACCTGCCAAGCCTCTCCAGCAGCCAAGAAGAGGGACAAAGCAATGGATATGCCAGTTCTCCACTCCTGCTCATCTGCTTGTTTCAGGGAAGATACAGGGCCCTAATTTGCTGTGCTGTATTCATAAACAGCTTAGACCAAAAGTACCAAGCTCTTGGTGTCTGTTCTTTAATGCCTTCACATGGGGCATGGGGAGGTGCAGGACAGAGGGACAGGGGAACACTGACTGCTTAAAGTAGCATTTTATTTTTCAAAATAAATCTGTGAGGTTTCATAAATCACAGTGCTGACAATATCGTTACCGTTGGGTTTTTTGCACATTCCTTTCACCTTTTCCCATCATGTTATGAACTGAAAATACAACCTTGTGCACTTCCAACAGCAGTTTGTCCTTCAGAGAATGGGGAGAATATGCAGCTATATGCAGCCTGGTGGCAATGTTTGCAGTGTATATGACCTAATATCTGTCCCTGTGTGAGAATGGATCCAAAATGAGACACAAAAAATAAGGGAAAATTGCCTTTGAAGGTCTGACCCCAAGCCCCTCATTGTTAGTTTTATTCAGTGGCATTGAGTTAGAACTTTATCTACAAGCAGCTATTTTGGTCTGGCTCAGGAAGACTGCCAGGAGTCAGGAAGACTCAGGAAGGGGTTTCTGTGCCCAACTCAGCCTAGGGAAGGTACATACCACAGCCCTGCATGAGATCCAGCTTTCTGAGATGGCTGTAAACAGGAATTGGTGCAGTTAGTTACAATGGTAGGTACATTGCCTATCATGGAACTCCCACTGAAACCAACATACATTCCCATCTGGAGCAAGACTGGATTTAAGCCATACTTCAAGGAAAGCAATTCATGCTTCATCAATTCATGTTTCATCAATTCCTCAATACTGAATCAGTCATCATCTTAATACTGAAAAACAGTTTTAAGAAACACATATGGGAGGCTGAGCTGACTGCCTCCCTGGAGGCCTCAAAGGTGAGGACATGAAGGTAGGTGGACAGTCTTCATCTATACCACTGAGACAAAGGTGGGCTGTCACCTTTGCAAGAGAGAAAGGAAAAAACGGTAATGGCAGGATGTTTCACACTTTACCAAAGCAGAGACAAATGGATCTCATTTTACTGGCTTTCAAAATTCCATGGCTGTGCCCTCCACTGCCATATCCCACACATTCTGTCTGTGCTACAACTATCAGCCTGAAGGGAAATGTCTCTGTTGTAGGGTCAGCTAAGCTGCAGTACTTCAGTTTCCTCTTAGGCACAGTGCCCAGAGGAGGTTGTATGGATATCCATGACAGGAGATTAGAGGAGGGAAACTACAGATTGGATTAAGGAGAGTAACTGAGTTTCTTGGACGACTCCTTCTCCCGTGAAACAGGACAGCCTGAGGAACAACTGCTTGCCATCAGGGCTCCAATATAGCAATTCATGGTTCACTGCTGAGAGACCAGAAGACTGAAACGCATGACCCCTGCCAGTACAAACAGCTCTCCAGAGAGCCAATACTTGTCACTGCTTGCCAAGGCTCTGCAGGACGTGCCTAGTGAGGGCAGAGACCAAACTCATGGAGTAGCCTGACACAGATCCCCAGGGGAATCCTCATGGAACTGACACACTCCCATGGGAGTCTCATGAGAACTGGGCTGAACAGGGCTCCAGGATACATAGGCACAGATACCAGCCTTGTTTTGCTTTTATTGAAATTGGTGGGGAAACTTCCATTGACATCAATCACCTTGGGGCTGTATTTGTGTTTTTAATGAAGAAAGTGTCAGTCAAGCTTCTTTGTAATTTCCCAGGGAGATCAGGTCACTGTCTTGCTTGTTGGCTTCAGTATCATTACTCTGAAGTTTACTTTGGCCTCATGTACTGACCAGTGGCAGAGCTGCCTGTTGATTCCCTTTCTGGCTTCAGAGCAATTTTCTCCGAAAGATGAACAAAACCATTAAACCACTTTAAAATGAGAGCATTTTGTTCCAATTTTTTCAGCATACAAAACCTCAAACATGTCTGTACAAAACCTCTAAAATCCCTAATTGATAAAGGTTCAGAGTAATATAAAGATCCTTAAACACTGCTGGTATTCTTACAGTAACAGATTAGCTCTTGCATTTTGCTAGTGTTTGCAATCATTAGGCTTTTGCAAAGAGCAGCTTGTCTCATTGGAAATCATTTACCTTCATTTAATGACAAATTCTTTAAAACTATTTTCTTACATATTTTGCCCTTCATGAACTGACAAAATGTTGATAATTCGTGTTTCATTTCTGATCCTGTAGAGCAACTAACAGAATTATCCAAGGATGCTCCTACTGATTTCTCATAGTTTCTCCTGCCCTCCAAACACACATTTTTCATCTCTGAATTTACACAATTCCTTTTATATAGTTAGATGGCAGAACACGTTTCATGGAAATAAATTAGCATTATTGAGTCTCGGGGACTATTTTACTAAGCAAAACTTCTGTGAAAAATGGAGCACCTTCAGCTACAGAGGAAAGGCACTTTGGGATTTAGAATTACAGAATGCTGAGCTCAAGCCTTTCTTGCACTTAGCTACAAGTAAACTCTATGAACTTCACACATGATACACAGTACTTTGAAGGACATGTCCAATCCTGAATGTAGGGGTTTAATCCTGTTTTACAATATATCCTTGAAACATACACACACAAGTGCTTACTCTGCTGAAAACATACTATACAGCTAAAGGATCAATTACCAAAAATAGGCAAAAGAACTACACTGACTGAGTCCATAATCCCAAAGGCTAGCATCAGCAGGGATGATCTGTGTAGTTCTAAATGCTCTACTTTCCAGGTCTAATGCATTTTTCTATAAAATATATGAGAAGAAGAAAAGCACGTCTCTACCATGCCAAAGAACCTGCAAAACTGCTGCATGCGTCTGAGTCAACCAACACAAGCTACGGTGATTTCAGCCTTCGATTCCATTTTAGAAAGTGTGGAGTTACTCAGTCCTGAACCTATGCCAGGCATTGCAACAAAACCAACACTGCAACTGACACAGTGGGAGAGTTACAACCCTGTCATCAGCATGTAGTACACAACAACACACGTATGGAAAACTGAAGCAAGAGGTGACGCATGATTCCAGAACACTGAAGTATCTGAAAAGTCTAACCATAGAGAAGTGCTTGCTAAAATCTGCTATGGGTTGTTAAAAAGCATTCAGGTGAGACTCCACAACGCACATCAGAAGATGGATGGTGAATCAAGAGTACCAGCAACCAGCAACCCCAGTATCTGCCAAGAAGGTGCCACCACAGATACACACAAAGCATTTTTGTCCTGTGGCCTAATAAAACATTTGATGAAACTTAGCAAGGTTTTTGTTACAGCCGTTTCAAGATTTCTTGCCTCAGTGGTTACGAGGAAAATCAGAAGAGGATGACAGGCATATAAGGTCGTAAAGGAGATAATAATAACCAATACCCATAGATAACTTGAACTGGCAATTACGTTATCTTAACTGCTCTTTGCATCAGCATCATTTGTTGAGCTCATAAATGCAGTGCAGCCCCTGAAGAAGCGAACTAAGCGCGGCATTCCTGTACTCTCTCCCAGAAATAACAGAGGGAATAACGCGGCTGTCATCTGTGCCTTCCAAACGTGAAGCACGTTAAGACTACCAATGTTTATGAAACGCCTTATATTAAATCCCACCTAATAAACAGCGAGGGATTGCCACCGTCCCAGTCACCCCTCCTCGGACACCTGCACATTGCTTTGCAACCCGTAGGCAACACTGGAGAGCCCAGAGCCGCACCGGTATCCAGCCCTCTGTTTCCCTGTCCCTCAACAGAGAAAAGCTGTCTCTGATACAGCCCCCTCAGGAAGCAACGGCTTCACAGGGCAAAATGGTTACACAAACCTTCTTCCCCGAAAGCCCAAGGTTGATTCGCCCTGCTAGCGGGAGCATCCGGACAGGAGGCCGGGAGGACCTCGACCCGCACCTGCGCCCCGCACTCACTTCTCCCCAGCGCCTCCGCCTTCCACTCCGTCTCCTCCACTGCCCCGTAGCGCCTCATCGGTCTCTCGGCCTCCGCGCTGGCCGAGATGGATCTCCTTAGCTCCATGGCCGGTCCGGGCGGTGCGGGACTCCGCAGCTCATTCCATGCTGGCAGGGCTGCGGCCCGACTGCCGCGAAGCCACCGCGGAGCTCACCACTCCGCTACGCGGAACGGGGACCCGCGGGTGGGTGTTGGGGGCAGGGGTGCTGCGCACATGCTCAGTGCGGAGCTGGGGCGGGGGGAGGCCGGGGCACAATGCGCGCCCCAAACCGCTGCTGGGGGCTGCGGTCGGTGCGCGCCGCACACACGCCGCGGTCGCCGAGCCTTACGGGGCGGGTCGGTTCCATCTATCCCGCTTGGATGGGCAGGCTGAGCTCCACAGGGGTGCTGCCGTGCAGCGCACAGCCCCCGGGTAGCTGCCTTTGGCTCTGCCCATCCCCGCACCTGCGCTCACGTCGCATAGCCGAAGCGACGAGGGTAAGGGAGGGTCAGTAAATACGTTCCCCGCCAGGGCACTGGAAGACTCTCCTTTCTATGGCCAGCGCACCACTGAGTACATCGTCTCGCCTGAGAGGCTGGGGAATAATGGTAAAATCCACAGCCACTCCTGTCTTCGGCAATCTGACACGTCTCAGGTTGCTGTGCACGCAGCTTTTTGGCTTTCCTGAAAGTCCTGCACTGAACAGAGTAACACCCATTCCAGCATCGTGCTGCCGAGAGCCAGAGGACAGCACCCAAACAAGTGACGGAGTGATGTGAGTTTGTATTCCTCATAACCATACTTTTTTCCCCACAACTGTATTTTTCATAAGCATGCAGCTTTGCTGCTTTGATTGGTTTAGAAGAGAAGGAAATGATTGTGCAGAAAGCACAAGCGTGCTAACTATTGTTATTAATGTTTTCCTTCATTGTAAGGATACAAATCCCAAGCAGCATGCATTAGAGAGTGCCCCGTTGCACTTTACTGTGAGTATCCTTTCTGATGTAAAGACAAGGAAGCAGGAGTTAGGCAGGTTACCCAGTGCCCGACAGCAAACCAAGAGTTTAGCACTCCCTGCTTCATGTATGAAGAGTCATGGGGGTACTGGTAATGCTGAACATGTACTGAGTGCATGAAAGCTTGTTAGCTTGTCACCTACCTTGGCCTACAAACTTTGTCTTGCCACTTCAGAAGTACTACCCTGATACACAGAAATGTACTTCACAATCAGACTGATGCACATTGCTGCTACACTCATGAACCATTTTGTTGGGGGAGTGCTTCACATGTTGGAGGAGGGACAGCTTTAACATTGGTTTTAAAATGGTAACACTGAAAACCTCTGCTACCATTTCTCTGCTCTTTCTGAGAAATGGAATTAGTTAACAAAATGACTTGGACAGTGTTTTAGGAGGTCTTCTGGGCACTTTTTTTGGGTCAGCTGTGCTGCCCAAGGATATGACATGGTTTGAGCAGCAGACATGCTGGAAGAACTCTTACTGTTTGCAGTGCTCTGCCCTTGCTGGCTTTGGCCTCTAGAGACGGAGCCCAAACAGAACTGTGAGTCAAGCAGAGAAGCTGGTGGCAGCACTCCACACAGCTGAGTTTGGGTGACAGTGCATCTGTCTGCTGGGGTGGGCTGGACTGACTCACTTGTAGAAGTGAGGAATACGAGTGTGGGAGTAGCATAAGAGCCCATCTGGGATCTGGATAAGAAGTGGACTAAGGGAAACAGGATGATTAGGGAGAAGGGCCAAATTTGGGTACATTTGAAGTCTATTTAGCTTCGATCCATCCTTTTAAGGTTTTTAGGTGATTATATTCCAAGTGAATTGTTTAGGAGATGGAGGAATGAGTCTAGAAATGGTCGAGTATTTAAAGCTCTGCATTTGTTAGTATGAGAGAAAAGCACCTACTACCTAAAAACTTGGATGCACAGAGTTTCCATATGTAAAGCAAAGAATATCTAAGGTGATTCACTCTGACTAGGAAGTTTTCATCTGCTTATTTTGAAAAAGCACAAATTTTTGAAAATGCATCAATAGCCAGCTCCGTATCTAGACAGGACAGAAGGGGCACTGTGTTCATGTAAACTGACTGCTTGCATAACACAGGTTGTGGGATTTCTAGGAATCTGTCCCATAACATTTGTTTGAACACCAAGTCTTGCTTCAGAATATTTTTGTATTGGAGCAGTTACCAGAATTCCTTAATATTTGATGTCATGGTTAATCTTATTTCCTGTTAAAGTACCTCCTCTTGAATCTTTGTTCTTTAAGTCTTAGGGTTCTCTGTAGTCCTGGATTCTCAGAAATTTCACAGTTACTCATGGTATCCTGTGCAACCACTGCTCCTGCATCCCATGAGCTGTTTCAGCGATATGTTAGGAGCCCGGTGGGGGTGCCAACCTCCACACCTTCACACTACTGTGCTACAGCCAGTATGGTTCTGTCCAGCCTGTGAGGATCTCTGCAGCTCTGTGGCTGCAGCCACATTGTGTGATATGGTGGCAGTGTGCTGTTCTGGGAGCTGTAGCGCTAAAGCTGTAGCTGATGTTTCACCTTTTCCTGAATCATTATGACCAGAAGTACAGACAGCTTTACACAGTGATGGAAAGCAGTGCTGATGTGTTAGTGTCCCTAGCCTGAGTCACAGCACAGTAAGAGTTTTGTCTGAATGAATGAGATCATACTTCAAGTTATCACAGAAAATCACACCTGTTCATTCTATTTCTTATATATTTGTATTAACACACCCTACAAGGTCTGTAATAGGCCAGAATAAATCTCATTTGCTTTTCAAAGAGTTGTAATTAAATGTGATCTAGTTAAAATAGGGGAATGGGTTAGCCAAAAATTACAGGAAGATCCCCAATACCAAAAAGATTTTTTTGCTGTAAGCGTCTACCTTCTACTTCATGCTAGCATGAATGAGTTCTCAGAAACCTGGGCTCTGCCATTCTGCACTTGAAAGATGATCTGCTGTAGCACAACCTGCACCAAACAAGGCTCTAGATTCATAAGCCAATGCATGTTCTTACTGTATTGTTCCCTTTTTTATGAGTCCTAGTTCATGTTTAGTTAGTGCCCTTCGTATGCTTATTTCTTTATTTAGAATTACAGCCTTTCCATGTATTAACCATTCATTTAAAAATATTTTTTAGGCTAAAGTAACTTCATGAATAATTCACAATGGTTGCAGTAAAGTAACTGGGATGTCAGTCTGCAGCTACCCTACATCTCTGTCAGGATAGAAAAGTGCATCTATAGCTTACATTGCAGGCAAGATATTCTAATGAGCTTGTCAAAAGGCAAATGAAGTGCCTTGAATTTAGTGTCATGAGTCTGAGGTATGACAGTGATCCAAATACTTGAGTGTTCTTATGTATTTCTATCCAAACATCTATGAAATGTCATCCTATTTTGATTTGTTAATAATGCTTCCATTTGCAGTATTGTATGTAGTGCTAGTTTCTCTGTCAGCAACTGTTTCATCAAACATGCACCCAGAGGAACAGTGTCTATCTCATCAATTCACCATTTCTCTAGAGCTGAATTTCTCATAGAGCTTTGGAAGCGAAAGATGAGCATTTAATGGCAAATTGTACTGAATGGTGTGCTACTAATTACGTGTTAGATCTGACATGCTTCACAGTGTCTGGGTTGAACAATACTGAAGTACTCCATGTCCCAGAAACTATTCTTTTGTCTCTGCATATTGCTTTAATAGACATTAACTGACAGCACTGAAGCTGAATCATCACAATGCCTATCTCTTACCCAGATTTGGAGGTCTATCTTGTGATAGATCTTATCTATCACAGGTTCCACATGTATTTGGCTCTTGTGAAGTTGGTTCTGATCCAACAAATATTTAGCTAACTAAAAGAAGGAGGGGTACTTAATTGCTTTTCTATCTTCATCAACACAGAGCCTTGCAGGTCCCAAAACACACTCTGGTCTAGACACAGCTTGTTAAACATTTGGTCAATTTAAAATATGTTTATGTGGAACTGAACTGATAAATCAATGGCCTATGCTCAGCCAAGTTTTTTTAGTGCCTGTGTTTGACAGCTGAATCTGTACTATTATAGTATATTCAAGCAATAAACAAGAACTTCAGCAGCTTACCACTACATGCATGCAGAAGACTTTGATGCTGCTCTTTGTATCTTAGGACTAACAATAGCTTATTAGAATGTTAAGGGTAGATTGATTTCTATAGGTGTTAAAATTTCATTAAAATATGTAATTTCTTAGAGATGCAGAAAATCCTCCACTATTTGAAGTCTTTGGATACCATTCTAGAAGATGGCATGAGACTTGACATCCCTGGTTTGATTCAAGAAAAACTCTTAGCTTTGCATTATACAGGGGTTCAGACCAAATGATCTATTGTCCCTGTTGGCCATGAAGTCTATGAAACAGAATTTTTCAACTTGAAACCCTTCCATAAGGCTTCTTCTTCATTCTAAAAATAGAAGAAATTACAGCAGGCAATGGAGGTGGTGTCTCTCTTCCAGTTGTGGAATACATTACTATCTTCAGCCTCAAATCTTCTGAACTGTTTCCTTCCCATACAAACTACACTGAGTATGATCCTTCAATGAGAACCCCACTGCTAATCCCTGTTCTCTTTCTTTTCTATCTTTTTTCTACCTGAATTTCTCAGTTCCTTCCACAAATGTATTAATTATCTGAACATATCAAAGTTTTACCTCTTTTTAATCAAAGAGAAATTAAGTGTAATGGCTTCACCATAAGGCTTTGTAGATGGGAGTTCTGCTCTGAACTTGTTCAGAAGTGACAAGTGACAATGTAGTGTAACAAACCTTTAAAGGCAGGGAATAATCCCTATTTATCTTTGGTGCTGCATTAAGGTCTGTGACACTAAATTGAGCTTTTTGCTGTGGGTGGTTTATGAAGATCCCATAAGAACTTTGCATAAGACCTGGCTTTTTTTATACACACATTAGTTAAAGACAAAGAATGGCATTTAATGTTTATTAAGCCTTTGAAAAAAAGGATATTTTTCAGTCAACTTGAAATTCCTTATTTTAGTCAAATTCAAGTATTTCTTGCACGTCTCACTGGATTAGCACTAGCAGTAGAGGCAACACAGACAGAAAGCATTGGCATAGGAGAGAATCAGAAGGCTGAGGCTGCATAGGTTTCAAAGGCTGTGCTATATAAAGGAGTTCATGTATCAGACACAGTAACAAACTACAGGCAGTTTCGTCTCCATTGCATTATGAAACAGGTTATTTTATGCTCTCTTATTGGATGGTTGTTTCTGGAGTGAGAAAGACAGAGACCTTCTGGTGAATTTTCCAAGCCTAGAAGGATGTATTCTGCATACTTGTAAGCACAGGAGGTTCATTTGCATAAAAGACTTGCAGTAGAAAAATACATTTTTAAATTCTCATTTAGCAAATTCAGACTCTACATCTCCACAGCTATCCAAAATAACACAGAGCTGGAACTGCAGTTGATATAAATGTCTTCTCATCCCATTTGCTCTTAGAGAGGACCCATGACATGAAAATGTCACCTGAATCCATGCCTAGTAGCTATTGGTACTGTGTTCTCTCCTTCCTTTCTGGGTATGAAATCTGCATGTTCAGCTGGCAAGAAGATCAGTGCAATTCCTCAGAAGAGTCAAAATGCCCTTATGGCTGTTTTTGAGAGGCTAAGGAAGAGACAGTAGGAGAAATCTCATCCATTTTCTTTTTACCTTATTGAATTACTAGAAGAAGCAAACATATGTTTATATATGTGTCAAACTATGTTGGACTGCATAACCTGGGCTGGATATCCAGAGGTCTTTTACAACCTTAGCCATTAGGTTTTTCTAGGAAATGAATCTTCTAAGCCAAACAACTGTCAAGAAATAATGAAAGTCTTTAACAACTAAGGGGTTAAGTCCTCAGATTAAATTGACAGAGGCAAAAAGTCTTTAGAAGGTGCATTAATTTATGCATACTGAAAATCTGTCCCAACACAGCTTCATTGTTTTGTATTATGTGGGTCTGAAATGGTCGTAACACCAGGCAGTGCTGGTTGTTTAAAAAAAAAAAAAATGTAAAGGGACTTGGGTTACTTAACTGTCAAGTACCTTAACATGAGAAACAAAGGAAGTGAAAGGATTATCCAGAATCTAAAGTTCACTGAAATAAAAGAGCTACAGGCTTACAGTAGATGAAAGAATTGTACTGCAAGTAATAGAAATGAGGAGGGAAACCCTGAAGCCCACAGTCAAAGAAACTGGAAGCCAAAGCAGGATTTAGCTCAAATTCCAAGCAGAAAGCTGGCAGCACAAATGCATACAGCAATAAGGTACAGCTTGTGTAAGTTTTTAAGACACTTAAAATAAAAGATGGATCTTTCATTCATTAAATACTCCTGCTGAAGAAAAGCATTAGACAGATCATGAGAATAGTTTCAAATTCTTGATTCACCTGGGGATTAAATTTTACCAGCTGTACCCATGCAGAAATATTTTTTGCACTGAGTTGCAGTAGAACATCACCTACTGCTTATAGCAAACACCACCATTTCCCATTTCACTATTTCTCTCTCCTTGTGATATTGTTTTCCAGTTTCCTTTTCCAGGTGATTCTATTAATCATTAAACATTCAAGGCACAAGCAGAAATAAAAATAAATAGCATCTATTAAAAAAAAGTCAAACACTTATCCAAAACTTTTCAGTCTCACTGAACAGAACAGATTTAAACCACTATGCTGATCCCAAGAATATCAACAGAAAACATGCTACTGAAATTGCTTCTTCATCCTGACGACTTTACAGACACGATAACAATTTAACAACTATAATTGTCTGAAGCATCCATTCACTCACATTTCATGTTTTACACACACAGATAAAATGCAGTTAGTTCCTTTGTTGATTTCTACTCCTACTGGGATATCCACCATCGGGGCTGCCCAATTCATACTATGGGATTCCCACAGCAACACCCACCAAAGTGCTCCCTTAGGGACATGTGAGGTAGACACCAAGCACGGAAATGTAACACACCAAATACAGTATATAGACCAAAGCTTTCTCCATAGCAGCCAGCCATCTGAGACTGTTACTGATGGAAAGAAACAGACACTTAAGAGTGCACAGTTCACCACACCCACGACAGTCAAGGTGTTAAGACTCCCATGTACTCTTCAATATTTTGACCCTTGAGGGGCAAAGGAAGAAGATGCAGACATGTAACAAAAACTCATTGCAGTGTTTAGTCTGGTTCTATCATACTGGAGCTGCTTATGACTGATGCTTCCCCCCAATGCCAGTATGCAGCACCCACCCCAGAGAACTCTGACCAAACCTAGTTATCCTTATTCTCAGTTAGAAGATGTACAAATATTTTCAGGTTTGTATATTCTGTGAAATAATTAATTTGCTAAAGAGATTTTCATGTAGAATAAAACAAGTTTGCCCCTGTAGAAACATGGTCTCTACAAAATACAGCACTTTCTCTTTTCTCTGAAGAAACAGATTCGGTGCCACTTTTTGGATAAGAATCCATTATATTTTGTTCTGCAAAAGCAAGCCTGCACTGATAACAATTGTCAAGTATGACAACTGATGATTTTATGTTTTATTGCCCTTTTTCTAGCAATTAGAAGTTGCTTGAAAATTAAACTCAGTTAATATTTCTCCCCAGTGAGGCAATCTGATATGATGTGCAAAGGGTTATGTTGCTCTGTAAGTTAGTTGTTCCCAGAAGGGACAGGCTGGCAGCATGAAAATAATTAAATGCCAATATGCAATTGGGCTCTTTTGTGAAAAATAAGCAGGCACAAAGACAAACTGTTCCACTGCTTATACTAACCAACAAATGTTGAGATGGCTGCTTATTTTAAACACAGCAGCGAGACTGCAGTGCAGTTTACTGATCTTCATAAACTCAGTTAAACAATTTGGAATGCATACAGGACTAAAGTTCTTATTTCCCTGATGATTCTTCATCTGCATTGTCCTCTTCTCTTCGGAGTCATATAAATGCTGGCTCCATTGTGCCATCTCGACTCTGTTGCAAAAAGCCAATGAAGGGAGCCCAGACAAAGCCACTGAGCCCACTGTAAGGTGTTCACAGGTGAGCAGGGACCAAAATGAAGTTTGACAGCGCCATTAGGTCTTACACCTACATACCCAACAACTCCACTGACCTCTCACTGAGTTAGGTAATGCTGTGAGATAGCACCAGGTCAGGTTTTATGAGAAAGGCTCACTGAGTTACCCTCTAAATTCACCTGCACAAAAGGTCAGTCCATCCGTCCTGTCCGAAATGAAAAAGAATAATTTGTTAGTCTAACAGACTTCAAACACAAAGATTCATTTTTCTTACCACATTTAGTAAAGGCTGAAAACATCTTTGAGTAATGGTATGTAAAAGCTGTTCAGTTGTAAATTAAGTTGCTTACCTTAGAGGTTGTAAACTTCTAACAATTTTCATGATCCTCCATGCTAGGAGTCTGTCAAACACATAATTTTAGCTAATTTTAAATACAAAACTATAAGCACAGTGAAGTTTTCGCAGTCACCTGACATCAGACACATAAGCACATCTACCAGATGGGTGAACAAATGTTTAAATATGTGAACATTTGTTTCAGCCATGAATGAAAAATACCACTGAACACTATTTATTTCACACTTGCAATGCTCCTTCCACTTACTCATACATATAAGGCTTTTCTGTAAAAATCAATGGATAATTTACTCACAGAACAGGAGGTCAATAGAAACCTTATGTTTTGTTAGGATATAGCAGGCACTGTTTTTAGAATCATCCTCCATAAGAATAGTTTTATATCCTATAGTTTTCTATCCTACCCATACAGTTCCACAGTGTGAAGGGAAATTCACATTGCATCACAGTTTCTCCTTCTATTTTTTTTCCTAATCTATTGTTCTTCTTGCCTTAAAGTTCTTAATTTGCTCAGCTCTGAGTTAGCACAAATAAATTTTTTCTTGTGTATGCAGAAATTCAAACCAAAACCAACTACTTATACCAGAACCTTCTTAAAATAAGGGATTGCATTTCTGAAAGTGAGATGGCTGTCACTGGAAAGAACAGGCTGAAAACAATTATTTACAACTAACGAGTTTTACAGGTGATCATCTAAGTGTTGTCAATGGCACTGCTAACTAACCACTGGAGTGGGGGTCTTTTTGAAGATAAAAGGCACTACAGCCCTCATCAGTGGTGCATTGCAGGGCTCTCAGTCAAACAGAGCTGGGTGACAGTGTGGTGTATATAAAGACTGTGCATTTTAAGGCATTAGTATCTGCTCCAGACTATGCTGACTCCATGTGACCACTGGTACCTAAGCTTCCTACGCTAATCAAACCATGGAGTGAGAGAAAGGCTGTTGGAGGAAGGAATATTTCAAATATTTTATCACAGAATCAATAAGGTTGGAAAAGACTTGAAGGATCATCAAGTCCAACCTGTCCAATGATTTGGGTTTTTTTGCCTAGCTTGGAGATAAGCAAATTGCTTACCTCACTTTGTATGTATTTCAAAATTTCTTTTTGCAGTCAAACAAGATGTCCTCTTCCCTCTGAAGGATGCTCATACCTAGTGGCAAAATATTTACAATAAGAAAAAATGCAAGGATTAAATGTTCACTCCTATGTTATGCTTCCAAACTCTTCCCAAAACATATTACAATAGCTAACAGTGCTGCATCACATCTCACCTACTGACCTGGCTCTCACCCTTGACACCATAGCTCACCTGGAATATACTGAACAGGTGCTATATCTTCCCTTTTCCACTGCCACATAATTCAGCAGTGGTGTGTCAGTGGAATAGATTCAATGAAAGTACCTTTTACACCCATGAAATAGAATAGGCATTGTTGAATTGCCACAAGTGGCTCAGATCCTTGAAGGAGTTTAGATGCCTACACACCACTGAAGTCAGTGGAAGAGGGCACCTCATTTATTTCAGCCATAATCAATATGTGTTCTTTTTTTAATCTTCACAAATAGTGACATCAAATCCAAATTCTGGAACTGACAAGCAGAACAGCTTCAAAACCTGCTTGCTGAACCCCCCACATACAGTGTTCCAAAACTTTAAAATAAAAACTAGTTGATCTCAAATCCTCTTGATCCTAGGAAAACACAAGCTCCCAACAGGCTCCCATTATTACACCCAAGATCAAGAGAAAAACCATGTGAGATAAAATTGCATATTAGACACAGGCAAACTGGAAATAAACTAACTGAATTAATTCCCATCACATGAAATATCACTCATAATAACACTTCTTGAATGGAGATGAGAATCTTCAGGTGTCAAATTAAGACATCTTTCTAAGAGAAATAGCATCTTGTCAAAGATCACCCACCTTAGGTGGACCTATACTGAGCAAGGCTATTAGACAACATGCTTTTAACAAATCAGCCTAAAACTAAACGCTGTGCATTTGCACAGAAGCAAAAGCCCAAAGCTGCCTAGCCCAACTCAGCTATCTTTCTAGGTACTTGCATGCCACAAGGTTATTAGTACCTCTCAACAGATATATTATTTTGCTGTTACATCATACTGCTACTACGCAGTCTCTTTTATGATCCTTCAGATCCTTCTGGCCCTTGAACAATTCACTGCTTATGCAGGCAGATATGTAAAAGTAAGCATCTGGATTTTGACTTCTTCCTTCACTTGGTTTCTCTGCAAACACACTGAAGGATTTCCCTGTCAGGGTCACAAAATGCAGATCTCCAAACACCAGGTAAAAAGAGTACCCATCTTGCTCTTCTTCCACATCCAATTTAAATTAAACAATCGCCTTGGTTTACAGTTGTCTCACCTATTGTTTTTATTTCTTCATGTTTATTTTTGAAACAGATATTAGTCTTAAGTCTCTTCTTCTGGATTAGTTTTTGAGGTTATACATTAGCAGTATGCTGCATTCCTGTATATTCTCAGTCTAGGAGATGGTACAGTTTATTTTTGAAACAGGTATTAGTCTTAAGTCTCTTCTTTTTTATTAGTTTTTGAAGTTATATATTAGCAGAATGCTGCATTTCTGTATATTCTCAGTGTAGGAGATGGTACAGTTTATTTACTGAACTAACCTAACTGGAATCCTAAACCCTAACCCACTGTGTCTCCTGAGCTTTGGTCTAAGGTCCATCATGCACTATGCAGTGTTGCTGCAACCATTAAAGAGGCAAGTGAAAATTAGGTGGTGCTGTATGCTTACTTTATGTATGTATATATATATATATAATATCTCTTTTTCTCTCGGTTAGATTAGCAACCTATGTTTTTTTGTTTCCACTTTTGCTCGTTTGCAGTCCAGTTTCTGTTGCCTCCCTGAGCAAGGCTGATGCACACCTGCTAGGCAGCACCACCCCACGTGGTTCCTCTGCTTTGCCCGCTGCTGCTGATGCACTTTGAGGTGAAAGCCAGGAGCGACGCAAGTTTACTTAGGAGACCCGTGCACACAGCTTTGTACGCACAGAACCATTGCCGCAGAGGCCATCTGAAGCCCACGTAGTGAGCTTCCGTACAGGGAGTGCTGTGTGGTGCACAAGGGCCAACAGGCGCAGCCAGGAGTTGCCCCTCGGGCCCGGCGATGGCTCAGGCCTGACTTAGGGAGCCCTCTCCAGGCAGCAGGTGGAAGTTCACGCCTAATGCATTTAAAACCACGACGAAGTCTTCCAGGAACGACTATCAATAGCCACGGATGGGTCGTACATTGAAATAGGCTTTAATAACAAATTACACCGAGCGGCCCAGTGTCTGGGAGACGCCCTGTGCCAGGGTCCACGGGCTGTCCGAGTACACAGACGCGGCCGTGCGAAAAGACAGAACCTTAACAGCTATCTGCAAGTCGTGCTATTACATGTACCAGAGAATTAGCCCAGCTTGAAAGAACAGAAAAAACACTCTGGAAAACTGGGTTTGGCTTTCCGGGGACTGCCCGTCCGACGGGAGCTGCCAGGCAGGTGCGTGCGCCCTTTCCCCACCCTTCCTTTCGTCGTCTCTCCGCCGCGGGAGGCCGCGGAAAGGCCGTTTGAGCAGGGCGGCCCGTTGCCCAGGATAGGTGTCTCTGGGAACTCCAGCAAGCTTGGACGAAGCTCGTTTCTCGGGGCTGAGTAGCGCCCCCCTGCGGCACCCGTACGTGGAGGAAGGATTTTGGTGCCACCATGACAAGTCCCTGTAGGCCGAACTGACCACACCAACGTGACAACCGAGAGATTATTGAAGACTGGAGCCATTTAAAACCCTCCCAGGGTACCGGGCTGCCACGATCCACGGCCGCGGGGACTCGAACCCACGACAGAGAGGCACAAAATCAACGCACTCGGCTACCCGGCGAGCGTCAGTCGCTGCCTTGGCCACGCTCACTGCGCATATGCCAGTACCTGTCACCTCCCACCTCCGGGACTGTTCCACCAGCTGGACCAGGAGGGGTGTGGGCTGCGTGTGTGTGGGAACCGGCATCGAGCGGTGTGTGGAAAAAAGGGAGCGGGTCTCTCCAGCCTGTGCTGTCAAGGCGTAGGGCCCCACAGCGTCTTCCGCAGTGCCACCGCCCTGGATCCTCCCCGCCCGCCTGCTGCCGTGGACTCGGCCGCGCACGGGGCGGGGCGGGCCTGCCGCCGTTCCCTAGGTGAGCGCGTTCCCCGCCCCTCCCGCCGCGGCTTCGTCAGCGCTGCCAGCGTGGAGCTCAGCCGGGGCTGAGGCGGAAGTGCCCGGTAGGGAGGCGGCGCGCACCGGAGATTCTGCCGGCCATGGACGCTTCTCTGGAAAAGGTATGCAGGGCGCAGCGGTGCCAGGCCAGCGGGGGATAGCACGGCACCTGGAGGGCCGGGGCACCTGAGGGTGGAGGGGTGCTGAGGCGCAAGCGGGCCCTGAGGGGCGAGCGGGCCAGGGAGGTGGCGTCGCTGACAGGGCGGTGTGGCCGCGCTTTGGGGCACAGAGAAAGGGGCCGAGGTCATGAGCGGGTCGGGGCTCGATGCGGTGCTTCCCCAGTGCCTCGGCTTGCGGCGGTGTAGCGGCTCTGCCGGGTCTCCCGGCCTGCCTCCGCACCGGGACCTGTGCCACACAGGCCTGAGTCAACTTTGTCTCAAGAAGCCTTCAGTCACGAGTGAAGCCCACGGCCGTGCTGCCCTCGCTCCCCGGCTTCAGCGTGTGGATTTGGTCGCCTATGTGAATGCACCCCATTTCCGTGTCCCGGATCCATAGAAAGTCAGAATAACTATCGGGGAATGGTTTGGGAACGAGGTCTTTGGTTTGTTTTCTTAAAAAGAAGATGGAGCTTGTTTCCTGGAAGTGTTCGCCTTCAGTGGCATAGTAGAGAAAATATTATTTGATTTTTTTTTTTTTCATTTTATGGTGGAGGCGTTTGCTGCCCTGTGTTTGCTCTTATATGTGCCATGTACTGTACAAGCAAATATTGATTGTGTAATACCGTGACTGACATCTTTTGCGTTTGTCACCGAGTCGGTCAGCATCTGATCATCTGGGACCTGCCACACTTCTTCTGGCTTTTGTGGCACCTGCCGTGTACTTCAGAAGACCTGCCCTAGAAGTAGGGGTGGAATGCCCATTCGTACATAGCTTATCACCGTTGTATGGCTTTGCAGATGGTGTATGTTTGAAAGAATTTACACCTGATAGGCTTAAGAGATGTTAGTGCATCCTTCCTCTTTACACAGCATGTTCAGTTCGATGTGGTCACTGGAACTGTCTAGACAAGTTTGAATGAGATGTGCTCTAGTGAAATGAATAGTAAGGATATTCAGGAAGTGTCTTTCTGATGTGGTTAATGAGTTTGTAGCAAAATGATACATTACAAGCCATATAAATAATACATCGTTAAAGAGTGTATTTGGTAGCTATTAAAAGCTCAAGTTCTTCATTAGTGCTGACAAAAGTTACAGTGACTGCTGTTTGTTCTGAAAAGCTTCAGTTAAGTAGAACTTAATTGAATATGCTAGTTAGGAATATGGCCTCTATGCACTCAATCAATTCTTTAAAGAAGATTAGCGTGGGGTGAATCTTTGTCCTGTAGTACTGACAGAGTCCTTGGAAACTGTTTGACTAGGTCATCATAAGTAACAAATATATTCTGTAAGAATTAAATACTTGCATGTCTTAACAAAATATAAATGGTTATTTGTTTTGTTGGTGTAAGGAATAGTTTATAATGGTGAGGGCCTTGCAAAAGCCTGTATGTTTGATTTTTCACTGGCATATGCCAATAGAATTGTATAAAGAGTTATCATTCTGTTTCCTTCTTCTCTTGTTCTTTTTTCCTCATGTTTGATCCACATTGCAGTCTTCCATATCCTAACATGCCACAATACAGTTATTGTCTTCTAGACACTTAGCAGTTAGTGTCCTCCTGAAATAGTCCTGGTTAAAACTGTTTTAAGTCTGTACAGTCTGCACTTCATCTGCTCTTGAGCATGATATGTAAGAAGTGTTCTTCCAAAATAAATTTGAAACTCATCCACATTGGGATATGTTTATCCTCAGAGAATGTGTATCCTTTTATCTTGTGCTTATTTAAATATTATCATAGTCATCTGGTACTGTCTTTTGTTTGAACCATGGGTTTTCTTCTCATGCATTTATGCAAGCAGCTTATTTAGATGTCAGTGATAAGGACTTTGTAACTTGTATAAACATTTGTTGAAACGTATTTTTCTTAACAAAGGCGTTTTGATAGAATCACTTAATTAGCTGTAATGCATCATGATGTAGAATGGCTACAGTCATCAGATTCTTGCAAGTGGAAGAAGATTTTTTTTTTTTCAGTATTTGAAAACATTGTGTGATAGAATCTGACACAGGTTGCACGCCAACCATCTCAGAGTTTGATTTTGCAAATAATTTTTGGTTTATTAGACAAATAGAATCATAGAACTGTTAGGATTGGAAGAGACCTCAAGGATCATCTAGTTCCACCTCCCTGCCATGGGCAGGGACACCTCACACTAGATCAGGTTGCTCAGAGCCACATCCAGCCTGGCCTTAAAAACCTCCAGAGATGGGGCTTCTACCACCTCCCTGGGCAGCCTATTCCAGTGTCTCACCACTCTCATGGTGTAAAACTTCTTCCTAACATTCACTCTGAATCTACCCACTTCTACTTTTGCTCCATTCCCCCTAGTCCTATTGCTACCTGACATCCTAATGTTCTGGGATTTTTTTTTTTTAATGTATTAACATTGTCTGTCATAAGTGATGTGATTAGAGATAATTTCATCTGAAATCTAGGAATCTTGTGGGGTGAGTTTCAAATGTTAGGTCTTCAGGAAACCTGTGTTAAATTTCAGAAGTTTGGCTGACAGGTCTATGATTTATTCCCTCCTCCCTCCCCTCTTTTTATTTTTTAATGTAGACCAGTTGTCTGAGGGATTTTGGTATTTTAAGTTTCAAGTCAGATGACAATTGATGGTAAAATAGGGCAAATTCTTTCATTATAAATTTTCCCTGTCTCTGCAGCAATCTTTTCCCTAAACATGAAGTAACTATATTTTGGTTTCATGCTCAGCCTGTGACTTCTGTCTTTTGTTTACTGTCTTAGTTCCCATAGCATCCTGAAACTTTATGGCAGACCTGCATGTGAGTCCTGCTGCATATCTAGGGACAGACAAAGATGGAAAGAGCAAATATCTATAAGCAGCAGCCCTGTGGTGACATGGTGCCTTTTCATTCAAGCCAAACAGTCATGAAGTCGCTGCTTTTTGATTTGCTGTCTGAAACTTTTTTTAGCCTGGAGAATAAAGGAACTATTCTTTTGTTTGAGGAATACTGATACTGTTTGAGATTACTGCTGAGAACAGGTTTTGGGTTTTGGTGGTACAACTTTCTTGTAGGCAAATACAACAATGTAGTGTGAGAGTAAGGCTTTCCTCTGGTGAAGTACATGATGAGCTACTGCTGTGAGTTTCTTGGTGCACACAGTAGTTTGTGTAGGCCCTTTCTTACATTAGGAGTACAGTTTATGGGAATGCAGTTGCCTTGCTGGCATGGTCAGCTGAGTCCCGGCAGTCCAGTTACAACAGAAGGGTTTTCTCCTTCCTCCACCCCCTCCCCTCTGGGTGGGCAGGAGGGAAAGGAGCCAGGAAAGCCAGAATGTAAGTTGAGACAAGGACAATTTACTACTCTGTTGCAGGGATATCCGATTACCCAAAGGGAAAACCAAAACAGGAGGAAAAGTACCAGTGTGCACAGCAGACCAAACTCCGAAACCCACCACTGCTGTGTGCAAACTGAAACCAGAACAAAAGGGACGAACCCCAGCCCAGAAACTGGGGAAGAGACACAAAAGCCCAGAACAGGAAACTTTACAAACTATAGGATAGATGGCAAGTCCCATAAACTCTGACCAGCCCCTTTCCTGTCATATGGTGAGCATGATGTCACCATGGGGTAGAATATATGATCCAGCTTGCTCTCTTGCTCTGTGTCACTGGGCAGGGTGGTAGCCCTGTCCCCCCTCATCCCTCCTAGTGGGGCCAGTCAGCTTAAACCAACACAAACATGAAGATTTTAAAGCACTGGTATGTGAAGAAACATTTTTCTTTTTGCATTTGTAATTAATATTCAGTCTTATCATAACTGGAGAATGGCCCCTTATCCTCTCCAAAGGTGTGATATGCTGCCTGTAAAACCAGATACAGATTATAGTTCAAAGTGCTTAAAAACAGTAACAGATTAGTTACAATATAGGGAAGTAACCACAAATAAAACCTAATGCAAGTTGATCTTAGTGATTTGTTGAAAGCATGATGAACACATTGAAGGCAACAAATGAAGAAAGTCAAAGTAGGGTAGCAAATGGCATGATCTGTGAGGGGCTTAAGGAGGAAGGAGGTGATAGGATGCTGAATAGACACTTGAAGAGAAGAAACTGGCTGGTGCCTTCTCACAGCTTGAAAGGATACTGCGTGCAGTACAGCTGTAAAAGGTGGTTTTTTTTTTTTTTTTTACTTCCCATAATTCAAAGGAGAAAATAAGTTGCTGCATAGCCATTTTGCATTTGGTAAAAAAAGCAAAAGGGATTAGTTTTCCATATAAGCCCACATCCGAATTCAAAGACTTTATGAATTTCCTAGCGTTTTATGGATCTTAGTGTTAGGACTTTTGAAACTGTGTTTTATGTATTTATTCTGCCAGTGTATTGACAGAAAGGTTTCATGCATGTGTAATTACTAGTAAGTGAGACAGGATGAGTCACAAGGTAAATGTGTGCAGGTTTTAACATCTGCTGTAATTCAGAAGGTGAATGTTTTAGCAGCAAACAAAAGCAGTTCAGAGCCCTTTTTATAGTGTCCCTGCATCGTGTCCTCATTTACAACAGATCTGAGTATTTGCGTGTGATCCTGAGGAAGTTTGAGCAAGTAACTGCCTTCCAGCCACTAATCATGTTTTATAGCAACCTGAATTAAAGTGTGTGGGATAGTCACAATCAGTAAATTATGTCTAATCAATTACTCCCTTAAGGACTCCCAGGAGCAAAACTGATTTTTTTTTTTTTTTTTTTTTTCAGAGCTTCCTTGCAGTGCTGCTCTGTAAACCACTGAAAATGCATGGAAATAATGATAATATTTAGATTTCTCTTCTAGCTTTATGTGTTGGATTTTGAGTATCAAGTACTTGCAGTACATTTTTTTTTCTTTTTAAATCTCTGTGATGAGGTCTTGAGCTGTTTGTATTTGTACTTCTTTCTCAATCAGTGTTTACTTGTGTCGTGTCCCTGGTACCCAGTGGATGTTGTAGAAGCCAGCAGTGTAAAAATGCATTTTTTGCTAAATGCTGAGAGCTGTTGTGGGAGAATATTGCTGATTACTGTAGGTTTTTTTGTTCTTCCCTCAAATGCTTGTTACCAGCCACTTGTAAAGCAACAATACAGAGAGCTATCAGTCTTGAACTGATCCAGTGTGACCATACTTGGCTACTGATTCTTTCAGCCACCTACCACTTGCTGTAATATGAGTTAAATCCTTAAATATTTTGGTAACAGTAGTCTGTGAACATATGGCAACTCTCATCTTTCTTTTCTTGATCAGTCCAATGGATTAAAATAAAGGCCTCATGTGACTTAGTCTCACTACCTTCTGTGATTAAGTTTGCTTTTCTGTCTGCATCTACACGAGCAAATGTGTTTGCTTGTTGCATGTGTCTCAGTGAGCAGTGATGGAAAGCACGTGCAGGCCTTCAGGAATATTGCTTCTCACATACTGTAGCAGACAAGCTATAATATCCATGCAGTATGGATAGTGTAAGTTTCGATATTAAACTTGGTTTGGATTATTTTTTTAAAAACAATCACAACTTCTCCCTCTAGCAACCTCCAGCCTCAGCAGCAGTCTAAAGTGTTAGCTGCTAGAAGCTTTGGTATGTGGGCCAATCTTTTGAAAAGGAGATGCTGTTGAATTTATGGAGACTGTGCTACAGTGCATTTGGGATGCAGAGGGAGAAGAGGCTCTGTAGCAGGGGCATCTGTGTATCTTAAGATTTCTTGCTGTGTAATGGGATGGGTCTCACCAGTGATGTTACCTTTGCCTTCATATTGAGTTGTCCTTGTTTTCGAGTACAGTTTAATATTGATCGCTATACCTAAGGCAGACTCTACCAGATGATACCTTTCACATTCACTTGAAGTTTCTACATGGTGTCTAATCGTTAAATGGATCAGTGTTCCTGTCTAGATCTCATGTGTCAGTGTTGCAAGCTCTTGCCAGGCTTTTTGGACCATGAAAGTTCATAAAAGAGACTTTTCTGAAGCAAAAGCAGTTCTTCAGAACAGGCTATTTAGCCATCTTTGAACTCATCACTGGTTCAAGGGAAGTAACTGCTATGATTTGTAAAACTCTTCCATCCTGGCAATCTTTTTAACAAGTATTTGTTGTCACCTGGTTTCAGCAGTGCAACTGGGATTTTGGACTTGTATGCTGTAGCCAGAGGGCTGCAGCTGCTGGAAGATAAGCCTTTTCTCTGTCAGTCAGTCTTAAGCTTCCTGCTGCTGGTCACTTTTACTCTTTTGCCTAGTAAAAGTGCATCTCTCCAATAAGTTCAGGTTAAAATTTCTTTTAAAGGTACTAGAAATAGGGAAAAAAAAAGATTTACAAGAGTATTTTAACCAGATTTTTTTTCATATGTTTGAAAAACTACTCTTTTAGGAATCATTGTTTGAAAACTTTGAATACCTCTTAGTTGAACTGGCAATCTGAGTTAAAAAAAAATAAACTGTGAATTTATGCGAATTTCCCCCTGAATTTGCACCAAATTGCTCAGTAACCTAAAGCCTGCGTTGGTCAAATTTTCCAGTTATTAGCTTCCCAAACAACTTATTTTCTTTTGTAAGAATAGTGTTCTACTTATCTACTGATCACTCTCTCCTTTGGTGAAAGATTGTTCTTGGGGCAATGTTGAATTTTTATTTGGTTTCCCTCAACTCTTACTATTATCACAGAGGGGCTAATTTTCGGTTGCTTCTTTTTAATGGCTCTTGAGTCACCTTGACTGAGGGTATGGTCATGGTTTCTTTTTGGTGCAGAAAGAACAGTTCAGCTGAAGTAAAAGGATAATTTCTAAATGAGTTTTGCCACTGAAAGACTTGTGGTTGTATTAGGGTCTCAATCTGTTTTCCATGGTCTCTGGACACATTAGATGACCCTTAGATTTTTTTTTTTAATGTATTTTATTTTATTTCATTTTGCTGTGGAGGGTTTATTGGTGGGCGTTGTTTGTTTGTTGTTAGGGTTTGGGGGGTGGGGGAAATGTTTTGGCATATACTCACTTTTGTAGCTAAAACATAACAAGCAGTTACTTGATCCTTCTTGCTCATGCCTGTCAGATCCTTCTTGCTTTCTGATGCTCTTTCATTATTCATCAGGAAAAGTTCTGAGTTTCCTTGTGCAGAAAAAATTAGATCTATCAATAATAAAATCCACATCAGAACAGAGTTTTCTTTTGGGTTATTTTAGGTTAGTAGTGTGTTCTCATTTTGTATATATTTAGGATATCAACATACTGTTATTTTTAAATAAGTACACACAGAATATGACTGATGCATGAGTTTGTATTGAGAATGGTGTGGGAACACCATTTAAGAAAAACGTGTTTTGGTCTATTCTTAACTGGTGTTCTCTTTTTCCCTGAAAGATGGTTGATCCTACTCTAGCAGAAATGGGGAAGAATCTGAATGAAGCAATGAAGATGCTAGAAGACAATCAAAGGTATGTGCAAGGGATAACAACTACAAAAACAATAGCTGTGTCTGCTAGAGGAAGGACTGTCAATGTCACTGTCATTAAGCAGGAAAGAACTCATTTGCTCAGTAGTTCCAGGTCACATTGTCATTCTGAAGCTTAAACTGACACAGAACACCACTGTTTCTCAAATGACAGGATTTTAAAAGTAAATCAACAAAATAGTTACGCATGTTCTGTAACATTCAGAGTAAGTGAAGCGAGTCTGTTTTTTCAGGGGTGCTAGATTGTTTTATTATTGCTGTGCAAGTAACGTTTAATTCCTGTACATGAGACTCTTCTGTCTTTGACATTTTCTCACACATACCCCCCAGCTATACCCCCAAACCAGGAATGCTTTAATTTAATCTGAGCTAAACTTCCATATTGTTCTTATCTCATTTATTTATGAAACTTTGCAATTTATTTCACTGACATGTCAGTATGTGTTTCTGCAAGTCAAAGTTGGCTACGTGCTTGGTGTTCTCAAACACAAACTAAATACATAGTTTATTCTTATATCTTTAACTTAGAAAAGTGGAGGAGGAAAATGAAAAGAAATATGCACGTAAGGATATTCCTGGACCACTCCAAGGCAGGTAGGCAACTACAGTTTTTAGATAATGCTCTTTACTCTTCAGCACCTGCAAAATGCATGCAATGTGTTAGTATTCCAAGCAGCTTCTGTATTAAATGCAAACAGGAACATTTGCCAGGCTAGGTGCTAGATCAACTCTTTCCGTGCTCCTAGAGGGTTAAAAAGTTATACAACAGTACAAATTATTCCTGTACTCGCATAGGAAAAAGAAAAAAAGATTACTTGTCCTTGGTGACTGGAATGGTGAACTGCTGGAATCTAACCAAGTATTGATGCCTGCAGCTGTGATCGAGACTTACAGCACAAGTTTATCTATACTTGTTTTAAGATTCATCAAAACACCTAGATGAAAAAACAAACCTAAAAGCTGAGACTGATAAAGTAGAAAACAAGTCCCCAAATCTGCAAAACAAACGCCACTTTTTCAGCACAGCTGTCTTTGAAAATTGTATGGGGCTCTTGTGCACAAGGCAGGTAAGATTGTTGTGCCTGAAAACCAAGATTTAAATTGGTTAAATTGTCTCTTTGTAAGACAGTCCTGCAGCCTCCAAGCTAGCACTTCAGAAAGTGTTACAAAGTCCATTTAAGTCTTTTGCATCCATAAACTAACTTGGTTTTGAGTGGAGACCCTGAATTAGCAATTTCGGCTGCAGAGGGGAAGTTCTTCTATTACTGTAAATTTTAGCTGCTGTTACCCAAAGTGAAGTGCTGTGGGTCTCTGAGTTTTACTGTGTTGGAGCTGCAGTATGCCAAAAGTCTGATGTGGCTTTTGTTTGACAGAAACTGATATTTGTAGGTAGTTGTGAAGGAGATGAGCCAAGTTTGTGAGCTGAAGCTGGATCATATGAGGAGAAATTTGGATCTTTAGCTATTACCTTAATTTGCTGTGTAGAAATAAGCAATTAAATGTTCTCAATTAAAAATTTTTCAGTCCGGATATTCAGATTTCAGTAGGTTGGTTTTTATACTAGTCTGAGTTCATACTGTTTGAAGTGTTTTGAGTTGATTCAGCTACCTCATCTTCATGATCTGTTTTTCTGACAGCAAGGAACTGTGTGTGTTGCTGTACTCAGTGTTTTGTGAAAGCACAGCGTTATCTTTATGCCTTACAATGCAGTGTCCCAAACGGCCTCTTTGTTAGGTGCTAGTCCTTACTTTTTATTTTTCCTTCTAATGTGTTTTTTTCCTAATGTGTTTTTTCCCTGGTATGGCAGTGGTCAGGATATGGTGAGCATACTTCAGTTAGTTCAGAACCTGATGCATGGAGAGGAGGAAGAGGAAGCTTCACAGGCCTACCGGTAAACCAAACATCAATCACTTTGTATGGATGATACCTGATTTTGTTGTACTCTGATATTTAAGTGTTCTAAAGTGTAAAGATATTATGCAAACATATTTCAAGTCAGCTTGCATTATATTGTGAACCAGAATAATGCATTAGGCTTGACTTTCTTAAAATTACAAAGCTTTCATTACCAATTGCTAAACTGCATTATGCAAGTGAATTGTTTCTAATATGACAAGTCACTTTCTTCTACTTTCTCAAAGATATTTCAAGTCTGAAAGTCTTATAAAACTTTGAACACCAGCATATTTTTCTAACATCTCTCCCTGTAGATTAAAAAAACAAAGGGAGGGGGAAAAAAAGAAATAAAATTTGTTTGAAGTTTTATGTAAAATGGGAATAATACTAACTAGTCCACAGAAGATTATTGAAAGCTAACATTAGAAAACCGTTTTGGGGATCAAAACAACAAAAAAACCCCACCCAAGCACACACCACCACCATCCCACACCCCCAAAACTAATGAAAGTTATGCATCTAAAGATACTTTTAATCAGTTTCCTGAGCTCTCTGCATGAAGAGAGAACCTCTGTATTTAGTGCACTTCAAAGGCCCAGTGCAAACAAAATGCTTAGTTCCAGCTCAGGCTGGATGATTGGCGCAAGAAGAAGCTGAGGTGGTGGTGTAAGCAGCAAGGCCAGGTGAAGCACAGGTGCTTCTGTCTGCATTGGTGTTTCAGCCCATAATGCACACTGGCAGGAAGGTGACTGGGGTACTGTACTGCTAAGTATTTAAAACTGAATGTCAACAAGTGCTGCAGCTCTCCAGTGAAAACCTGCAAACCTAAAATGAACTGTAATGGTTTTGACGTGTTTTTAATTGGCAGTGATTCTGTTCTGGCTTGCAGACTTCAGAACGTTGGTGAGCAGGGTCACATGGCTCTGCTGGGACATAGTTTGGCTGCTTATATATCAGTGCTGGACAGGGAAAGGCTGAGAAAACTTACAACAAGGATCCTTTCTGATACTACTCTCTGGCTCTGCAGGCTCTTCAGGTGGGTCCCTGTAAACAATTTAGGTATGACTAGGTAGTGATAACTGGTTAAAAATACATGTGACTGGACTATCAACAGAAGAAATCACAGTGCCACAAAACTTACAAATGTTCTTTGAAATACCTGAAACATCACAGAATTGAAAAAAAAGAAAAAAAAGACACTACTCGTGGAATGTCAGGAACTTCTTAATAACATGGTTGCCACAAAATTCCTTTTATAAGCTGCATGTGGTGGAGCTAAGGGCTGAAGTGCAGCTGCAGGCAAGTGTTTGCTGGTCAAATGTTTAACTAAATTCTGGTTTCTTGAGAGATGTGCTGTGTTCCTGAGGCTTTGAGTGCTTTAATCTTCCTGGATCTAGTTATTTTTCCAGTTATGATGTGTGATGTGTATGAAATTTACAGCACAGCAAAATCTTTCATAAGTGCCTCCTTCATTGTGTACCACAGATATCTTAAACTGTTCCACAAGAGAAGAAGGGAAATTAGCTGTGTGGAGGTGTTGGAGTAGGGGGGGATTCACGATTCACTGATTAGAAATTCCTTTTTTTTTTTTTTTTAATCTTCCTGAAGAAAAAAAAAAAGACAGAAAACTTTCTCCTTCTCTTGATACTGTATCTTTCAGAAAATCTCACCAGTGCTAGGGAGGACAATACTCTTTAATTTTTTTAGCATAGTGCAAGATGAAGTGGTAAAAATAAACTGAAATTAACCCAAGTTTAGTTAGAATTGCAAAGCATTTTTTTTTACATGGATGGGCTCTTCTCCATCAATTATTTTATAAACGCAATTATTATCTCTATCTGTCTTTGACTTAAGGATGTTGAAACCTTGTGCAATGATGAAATTCAAGAAGTTGCAGGTAACGTAGCTATTGACAAATGTATGTGTGCCTATCTATAGTGTCAGTGGTGTTTCTACATGGCATGGCTAATAAAAAGAAATATTTCTGTTCTGAATCAAGTAAAAACTGTGATTTCATGATTAATGCCAGGTATCTGTTGGACTGTGGTCTCCAAAGTTTTGTGACCCATAGGCCACAGCATTGAACAAATACTTCTTTATGTGGCTATAAGCAACTCTAGAGGAATTTCCCTTTGCCATGTTAGGTCATAGAACTTTTGTGTAAAGGTGAAGTAAGAGTTTGGACCTGGGTCAATCTGGAGTTTAAATCTGCAATACTCAGCAGCATTTGTGCATCAGAGTCAGTGATCACCTAAGATGTTTCAGGGCCTGTATGTAAATTTGTTGATAAATGCCACTCTTACATTGTGCAAGACCACTGACTTAGGTATTACACAAATGCTAAAAGAGCTATCCAGCCTGCAACCAGCCTTAACAACCTGGCATGCCTGCTACTGTCACTGCTGCTGATTCCCTTTCTGTAGCTGAGGCATCTGAGGAAACACTGTGTGGAACACTTGCACCTTAGCTCTTCTTTGGTTTCTTTGCTTTGTTTCTTAACTATAAATGTTAACGCACTAATCTTAGTTGGATTTTTAAAAGGATTAAAAAAAGGTGGAGGGAGGAGCAGACAGATCCACCCAGTCTCCCCCCACGAGCCGAAAGGAAAAATGCCTAATAAATCAGATTGAAGGCAAAATAGCTGTAAAGTCAAAGTATTCCTGGAGAAAAACATATCTGCTGAAGGAATTCTACTAAATTGTGGTCTTACTTTCCAGCTCTCAAGTACCAGTGACATCAGTGATTTTGAATGTTACATAATATCTGGATTTATGATTTCATAGTAAAGTCTGGCCAGTTTCTGCCCATTGACCATAGTTCCTGTGTCTCGTTCCAGTTTCAATAACTGAAAGAAGTTCAAGTTGCACTCACTTTAAAATTATCAGTTCAGAATTTGCATGTCTGTTAAAACAGGTGAAAACTTTTGTGCATTTCCTCCTGGACTCTGCTCTTAGCAAGCAAGGTTTTGAACTCTGTCAGGGCAATCCTTAGGAACTCAGATATTTTTACTTTCTTTACCTCTGAATCTAAACGAGAATACATCAGAGGCTTCCCTCTTGTTAATTTCAGGTTGTCTCATCCAAGTTTCCTCCTGCTCTACTCAATCCTGGGAAAACAGAAGGGGGTTTTATGTACCTTATTTGTCCTCTCATGAGCTGATTTGCTGCTCAGTGTTACTGTAGTCGCTAAGCTGGTGTTTTGCTGGTAAGATTCACTCAGCTGTTACTGCAGGTATGAGAATGGATCCGCATATTACCATGAAGATGATCGCCAAGGCCTGCTGAAGATCTGTCGGCTTGTTATCCACACGCGCTACGAGGATTACACAGTAGAAGGGTTTAATGTGCTCTGTGCTAAGCAGCCTGTCATCTACATTAGCTCTGCAGCTAGAACAGGCTTGGGACAAGCTCTCTGCAATCAGGTAAAGCCATACAGTTGGTCTGTGCTGGCTTCATACTGCATACTTGAAATGAAGAGTTTGACAGTGTGTTTGGACTCTTCTTACAAGAGTGGTGTTTGCAGAGCAGTCTGGCATGCTGCTGGCAGCAGCATTGTGAATTAATTTGGGCTAGTCAGTTTTCTTTCAGATCCATGTGTCTGCCTGCAACTTCCACTTCTAAGATCAAAATGTAAGAGACCTTGATTCCTCAGCAGCCCCTCTTGTTAATGATGGAGAAGCCTCCATTCTTTTTTGCCTTCATATCAAAGGAAGAACTTCGCATTTACCAGCATCTGCACTGTATAGTCTAAGTAGGCAGACTGCTGTCTGCTCAGTAGTGAAATGACTGTGAGCCTCCAGTGGAATGCTTCACACAGCACATACACAGGGCACATGTTTGCTTAAATGTTGTATTAATTGTAGGAGTGGCCAAGAAAAAGAGAGCTAAGGTTGGGCTGTGGTACAGAGTGCAGATATCTTACTAGGAAAAACTAATGTAGTTGATGTGCTAACCAAAACTTGAGTCTTGGTTTTTCTACTTTCTCCTGTGCTTTCCTTTCTCTGCTGTTTATTTGAGTATAAGTTTCAGCAGGAAACTTACTTTATAATGTAATGTTCAGCTTTTTATTTTCATGTTTACTATTTGTCATGTCACTCTCTCTGTTTCTGTGAACATTTGAAATGAATATGGCTGGGCTGAAATTCCATCACTTCTGTTGCAGCTAGGGTTGCCCCTTTCTTGCGTGTGCCATGTGCCTTGTAACACCATGTTTGGATCTCAACACCAAATGGTAAGTTTGTCTTCCTTAAGAGCTCTTTTGCTTGTTGTTTTTCTTTTTCTGAAAAGCCTCATTAAGTGAATGTCAGGTATGTTGTTACGAAAAGCTTCTTAAGGCATTTCTTGTTTTGACCTCTAGGTCTTCTGTGTTACAGCTGTACAAATTGTAGATGGGAATAAAAAGCCAGCAACTTGGTGTATGTCATTTGAAAGATTTTTTTTTTAATTACATACAGTAAGGTGCTTTTTAGTCCAGGAATTCTAGAATGTGTAGTCAAAGGCGTGCTTACAAACTGTGATGTGTTTTTGTGTTATATTTTTCACACTTTCTTTATCCAGCCTTCAGATTATTTTTAACTTTGAGAAGAAACTGCAAGCCGCAAACAGAGACATTAAGAATGTCTTCCAGAATCTCCGAATGCTGTCCATTTTTATTCAGTGCCTTTTTCCAGTTCAGCAGAAATAAGTCTATATAGTTGGACTAATGTTTATAAATACATATATTTTGTCTTATTGATGACAGGATGTTGCTTTGTTGGACAGAGTAATTAAAGATGATGTTGAGTCTGGAAAACTGCCTCTGTTGCTTGTGGCCAATGCTGGTAAGTGCTATGGACAAACAATAGCAAAAAAACCACACAATGTAGTGAATATATGTAAAATCCAAAATAAAAATAGTTTTTCTTAAACAGCTTAGTAGCTGCATGCTAAGAAATATCAGGAAATAACATCATGACCACACAATAATTACCTGTCAGGAGGGGTTCTTATTTAATTGATATAAAGGTGAATTGTACTGTTACAGTTCTGCTTATATGTTAACAGGACAAGAAGTTATTTTAGTGAGTGCAACTCTCTTGTTAAAAATCGGTTCAAAATTTCAGAACTTTTTGATGGATGTGCCATCAACTTCAGCTTTAAGCGTTGTACTTTCTTTCAAGTTAATTAAACACAGCTGCTCAGGAACAAAATTTGATTTAAGTATGAATGAAGAAGGTGGCTGTTACTGCTTTGGACTTGGAAAAATACCTGAGCTGTTGATCTTGGTTTAGGTTCCTCTAGTTGAGGACATACTTTGCACATATTTAAAACGTCTGCACTTCTTATCTGAAGATGCAGAGTCTTCTAGTGCCTAGGACATCTAACTTTCTAAGTAATTGTAGCATACATTGACATCAAAACAAGTATCTTGTGTTTCCTTCAGAGTTCCAATGGCTTATGTCACAATGAACCAAACAAATACTGTGTAATGGGCTCTATTTAAACATCCTATTTCCTGCTCTTGTGTGGCTGTTCTGACAAGAGTACAAGAGGTGCTTTTGTGTGGAGTCCTAGTTTGCATGCTTATCTTTTGTCATTGCCTCTTTTCCTTTTTGCCAAAGGGACACCAGGTGCTGGGCACACAGATAAGCTTGGCCGACTGAAGGAGCTTTGTGAGCAGTATAATATGTGGCTCCATGTAGAAGGGTATGAAACTTGAACTCTGTTTCTGTACAACCACGGTCCTTAACAAGGCGAACTAACAGCACAGAAGTTTGCAGCCAACCAGCTAGCAGAGAGCCATGGGACCATCTTTATTTTTGTCATATTAAGCATTTTACATGGTTAGAATCTTCTCACTTTGAGGTGCAAATGGTTATACATATATAGAAGTGGCTGGAGTGGTTATTTTGGCACTGTTTTGGAGTTGCTTTGACTCGGTAATCTCACACAGCTCCAAGGGCTGGAGCACCTCCGCTGTGAGGGTAGCCCGAGGGAGCTGGGGTTGTTCAGCCTAGAGAAGACTTCTGGGGGACCTTAGAGCTGCCTCCCATTACCTGAAGGGATTCTACAGGAAGGCTGCAGAGGGACTTTTCATGAGGGTGTCCGGAGACAGGACAAGGGGGAACAGTTTGAAGCTGAGGGAGAGCAGGGTTAGACTGGATCTTAGGAAGAAGTTCTTCAGTACAAGGGTGGTGATACTCTGGAACAGGCTGCCCAGGGAGGTTGTGGATGCCTCCTCCCTGGGAGTGTTCAAGGCCAGGTTGGATGAGGCCTTGAGCAGCCAAGTCTAGTTGAGAGGTGTCCCTGCCTGTGGCAGGAAGGTTGGAGTGGATGATCTCTAAGGTCCCTTGCAACCTGAGCCATTCTGTGATCTGCTCTTGCTTTGAAGAGATCACAATATGAATTAAAAAACTTAGAGGACAAGTCAGGGGAGATGCTACAGAGTGATTCCTGACAATGAAATGAGTGTGGAAGGGATTACACTTCAGTGATGGTTGTCAAGAAGACTGCTGCAAGTGCACTGTGCAGCATAGCTGTGAGGAAGCTTAAACAAAGAGGAAAATAAATTCCAAGAATTTAGACAATTAATAAAGACTCTAGTGCTCTAATTGTGGCTTTTTTTAGTTTTGAGCCTGGAGTAGAGGCTCTGTTACTCCTGATATTTCATGTTGTGTAGTTTTATGTTTGCATGTTTTTTATCTCTGATATCAAATTCATGCTGAGTTATGGATAGGACTTCAGAGAATTATTTCCCCAAAGCTGGAACTGGAAAACTTTTAGACTGAAATAATTTTTTACTTTTGGGTTTTAAGTCTTGGAATACCAAGCAGCAGCATCCACTGCAGTGTTAATGAAAAATATATAGACAGAAATTGTTTGCCTTTACACATTAACATGAAATTCTTAAACTGAAGATTAAAAGTCTGTCTTTTAATACATATTAAATATGTGCTAAACCTACTCTCTTTTTCTAGTGTGAATTTGGCAACTTTGGCTCTGGGTTATGTTTCCTCTTCTGTACTGGTACGTTTTATGTTATCTAGAAACATAATCATGTGCTCTAGATTTTAATGTCATGATCTAATCAAAATTTACATGGCTTATATTCTGCTTATTGTAATAAACTTCAGGCTGCTACGAAGTGTGACAGCATGACTCTAACTCTGGGTTCTTGGCTGGGTCTCCCAGCTGTGCCTGCAGTGACACTCTACAGACACGAGGATCCCTCTTTGGTATGTTCACCATCTCACTCCTCCTTCTCAAGATCTTTGATTGCTGTGTAATGTCGTGTTCTTTATAAGAATCTAAGTTATGATTTGCAAAAGCTCCCCTGGTTAAGATGTGAAATATTCCATAAGATGGCAAAAGTGGAATAATCGAAGTTAGGTTAATAGTGGTTTGATTGTTGTTTATTTTCCTTCAGTCCCTAGCAGCTGGGCTGACATCGAGTCAGCCTGTAGAGAAGCTTCGTGCCCTGCCACTGTGGCTTTCTTTGCAGTACCTGGGCCACGATGGGATTGTGGAGAGGATAAAGCATGCCTCACAACTAGTAAGCAACAGCTTGTTGGCACATTGTTTATGGATCCTTTGTTTGAGTATGGGTTGAAAATTGTTCTTTAGAATCCTCATCATCCAACAGCTTGAGTCAGAGCTGTTCAGAGAGAGGCTCATTTCCTTATTAGCACTGTATTGGTTTAAGTGATAGGAAATGAGAAATGCCTGACAAAAAGGACTCAAAGACACTTTTGCAGATACAGTGGCAAGTGCACTATTTGTGAAGTTGAGTCCTTACCCTAGTGAAAATTAAGGCTCAATATAATGTGTTAGTTAAATGCATTGCTTATGTGCAAAACCTTTTTCCTTTAGAGGTACAGCACTTGAAGGGCAAAATGGAAATGGCAACATTCTGTAATGGTTAGTGAAGAAGCTGTTGACATGAAAGATCTAAAGCAGTGACAGAGTATCATTAGTCATTAAGATTTTGTGGCATCTAAGATTGAGTTTAGTTTTACAACAGTCTATTAATAGCCTTAAAGCACAATGTAAGAATGTCTTTTCTAATGAAAATAATTTAGGAAGGTCTCATAACTGGTTGCTATGGTAGCTCTGAGCACATCAGCTGCTCTGCTGCACATTGCACTTTAGGTAGGGGACTTGTAACAGCTCTGGGACTTTGTCAACAAACACACCCAGGCTTTAGAGAGTGGAAATCATTTTGTAGTCACTATTCTACTGAAACCAGGAAATATTTTTTCGTTACATTCTACATTTACAGATAAGAGCTGGATAAGTCTCTGATGTCATAGGTTTGTCAGAAATAGAAATGATAGTAGTGACAATGGTTTTAAAAGGTAGTGGTTCAGAAATAGAAATGATGGTAGGGCAATGGTTTTAAAGTGGAGCAAGGTAGATTTAGATTATACAGCAGGAGGAAGCTCTTTATGATGAGATTGGTAAAATACTGGAACAGGTTGCCCAAGGATGCGGTTGAGGCCCTGACCCTGGAGACATTTAAGATCAGACTTGATGCAGCCCTGGGCAGCCTGCTCTAGTTGGGAGGTGTTCCTGCTCACTTCAGGAGGGCTGGACAAGATGACCTTTGAGAGTCTCTTCCAGACTGATGCATTCTGTGAATCTGTGACCATTTAATGTTTCTGAGTAATTTTCAACTTCTAAAAGTGTGTTTGTGTCCTTTTTTTGTTTCCCTTTTCTTGTGTCCTGTAGAGTCAGAGGTTGCTGGAAAACCTGAAAAACCTGGATTACATTAAAACTTCGGTATGGTGCCATTGAATACGTTGCTTGTGTAGCTTACTCTTTGCTTGTAAAGTGATAAGAATAGCTTTGATTTTAAAAAATTATCTGAAACCATTGCTGCTGTTTCAAAGATGCTTGGCATTGTAACTGTGTTCTGGTGTTCAATGATTGTATTGATTCCATTGCTGTGCACTCATGCACTCAGTGGAGCTGACAGAATGACATCCAGAAATGGTTCAGAGGTTGACTCTATTCCATGCAAAACATGCAGTTTCCATAAACTTCTCTAACACATTCTGGCTGCCTATTACACCACTATTGAGGTAGTGTTGTGAACCTTGGGAAACTATGCAAAACGTAGTCCAGCTGAGGCTTTGACACTAGAAAGTGTTGTAAGAACTGCATCTCCTAAATTTTAATTCTGCATGCCTTAAATCAATACAGTTCTGCTTCAACTGAGTCATGATTTACTTTTCTGTGTTTACAGACACTTTCCTTACACTCCTAGAATTGACTTCTAATCTCAAGATAGTGTGAACATTGTCAGAGCATTCCAAACAAAACTGCTGCTTTGCTTGGCAATCTAAAGAATTATGCATAGGTTGCATCTTAAAAAAAAAAAAAAAATCTGTACAAATGTAGCTAATTGTTGGGGTTTTTAAGGTTGAAGATGAACTGAGCTCACCGGTGGTAGTTTTCAAGTTCTTCCAGGAATATTCAAATAGAGGTATGTGATTTAAATAAAAAAACCCTCTCTTTAAAGGTTTATAAACTGCTAATTTGTGAAATTAATTGGATGAGGTAAAGGCTCTGTAGTGCACTCCTCTTATGTCAAGTGAAAGAGCTTGTGAATGCTGGTCGTAATCTGGTGATAAAACCCACACGTGGTAACTTCCTTTTTTAGATAGACTGCAGTGTTTTAAATCTCCATAACGTGGTTTTCTGCCTTCTTGAGTGAGGAGAGTTTTGCATATGATTTTCATCTGTGGAGCAGATGATGGAAGGCTCACATGGCTGCAAGCTGTGTTGGAATGTATTGTTGGTGGAAGATCTTACTTGCTTTTATTTAGGCTTTCTGTTCTTTGAAACTTCATGACAAGGACAGTGTTTCTGTGTTTACTGGCTACACTTGCTGTTGAAGTTATTCTTAAAATAGCAGAACACATGAGGCACACCTCTGGAAATACAGTCATGGTATAGGGTAGCCACGCCACAGGCATGCCTGAGCAGGACATCCTTAGACACACTCCCCAAGAAAGAGGGTTTCTGCCCTCTTGGTTACAGCAGAAGCTGTTGTGCTGTTGGTATGTGCACACCCTGGGGGACATGTCCAGCTGGGATGAGGTAGATTACTGCTAGAAAACTTTGTAGGTTTGTTGTGAGTGTTGACTGTGGATTTTGTGCCTGGGGGAAGACTGGTTTTGATTTTAATCCACTTAGTGGTTACACTCACAAAGCTATCCAGGTCCAGTGGCTTGGTAGATTGCTTTGTACATGGATGTGTTTATTTGAAAAGCTTTCCTAGGGAGCAGTCACCCACCTGCATTATAACGATGTAAGGTGTTGGGCCACTTCTGCTTCTTCTGTGTGTCTAATGGATTCTTAAATCCTTACTGTTATTTTTGTGTAGTTTAAAACAGAAACTAATCGTAAAAAAACTTGGGAAGTAGCTGAGTGTATGGAATTAAATTATTGTAGGCTGCTGCAACAGAATTTTGCTTCGTGAAAACATTGGTTTTATTTCCTTTAGGATGTTTGACCCTCCAAACTGAAAGAAGTATTTGATTTGGTTGTTTCTAAAGCTAATACATTCAACTCTAGTTTACTTCTAGTATTTGTCATGTTCAACATACCTTTAAAAGAAAAAAATCCTTGTTAGCCAGGTGGGGGTTGAGCAGCTCATGTAGATGTGTTACATTACCTAGGAAATTTAATTGTCTTTTATCTAAATTTTAGGTTGCCTTTTGTTTAACTAAGTAAATAAAAATCCACTTCTGTGATTCTTGTATCTTTGGATTCAGATCAAGCCTCACATGCTGCACAGGCCTCAACTATTCAGCACTCCATAATAAGCAACGAAAGACACATTTATGACACTTTGAATCAGTGGGTAAGAATGGATGCTTTTTCTCTTTAGCATAGAAGAGCTGACAGTGGAAATGCTTCCAGGGTTTCATCAGTAACTAGAAAACCTGCAGCAGAGTTGTTTGAGAGCTATTCTTGATATGATACTCTTCACAAACCTAGGGGGCATTTTGGATTTGAAAGATGGATTTGCTCTGAAGCAAAGCTACTGTCACATTTATGACTGTTTTACAGGTAATTAGTACCGAAATGATTACTGCATCGGAAGGTGGATTTGTTCCCTTGCTAGTGTGGGAATACATGAGAGCTTGAGCTCTTTTCAGTGGCTGTTTTAGATCAGTTGCTTAGTAATCATGGCATACCTATTGACAGTGACAATTCTGCAGAGACTTCTGATTTGTAACCCTTAACTTATCCTGAACTGCAAGCTTATTCTCACTTGCAAGCTAAAGTATTCTGTTACAAGAAGTGATCTGGAGAAATCCTGAGATTTTTGAGCACAGGGTTTTCCCTTAGCTGTGGGAAGAGTCAGCGACTGCAGGAGGCTGCGTTGAGTTCTGTTCTTTGACTGTGCCACATCCCTTCAGCTAGGGGAGCAGTTGGCACAGCTGGTTCCTGCCAGTGGAGTTGACGTGGTAGAACTGGAAGATGAAGGCACCTGTGTGCGTTTTAGCCCACTGATGACTTCTGCAGGTAACATGCACTTAATTCAGCCACTTGTGAGAACTGGAATTGCAATGGAATTGGTGTTCCCCAGACACCCTGGAGCATGTTCTCCTATGCTGAGGATTTTCTTACAAAAACCCCAAAGCTGTCTCAGTTTCAGCGCTCTGCTGAGTCTTGGCAATGGGTGCATTGGTTGTAGCTCAGCTCCTGTGGGTGACATTGCCTCCTCACTTCTGCAGAGAGACCTTTACTGATCGTTTTTTAAATTCATTAGGAAAAGCAAAGGAAGAAGCCGTTTCTACCAGTTATAAAAAAATATGAAAGATAAATCATCCCTACCATTCCTTCTCTCAGCTGCCCAACACAAGATGCTTGATCTTTGTGCACAGGAGTTGCAGCAAGGAGATGGTGCTGGTCTTCAGATATAGCTCCTTCACTAGAAGAATTGTTTACTAAACCTCTAGGTTTTTCTACAGTTAGAGGGGGGGTGTGTGGAATAAAAGTCTGTGTTTTGGGAAATGTCATAGGCAGCACTGTATATATGCTTGGCTTAGTCTCAGCAGTTGCACAGAGGAACTTGTAGGGGCTCAGTGATGCAGGGCATCTCCTTCTAGCTCATGTAGGGTGAGTGGCTTAGGCTATCAAAATACCTGATGATGACACAAGAGGATCCTGGTGTGCAGAAAAGTAGATTTTAGAATAAAATTACTTGGCAATACTGTGAGGTTTTGTTTGGTTCATTGCTAATGCATGATCTGCATGGATATGGGAAAGGAATTTTGCTGATGCTAGCTCCTAATGTAATGGAAAAGGGTATTGTGTCCTTAGCTTGTAAGGTCATAAATTCCTGTTTATTAAGCTGCTTTTTATGAAATCCTTGCTCTCCAGCTTGATGTATTAGTGCATAAATAACTGAAGAAAACCCACTTTTACATGGATCAAGACATTTCAAATTATCTGTAAATTTGTATTTGTGATTGACTTGGAGAGCGACTTGGTTACAGATTACTTGAGATTTCTAGGTGATGTCTGTTCACTTTTATTACAAACTGACTCATAAGCTTTGCAGTTTTAGGAACTGAAATACAAGATGTTGATCAGTTGGTAGACTGCTTAAAAATGAAGATACCAGTACTGACAAGTACCCTGCAACTGAGAGAGGAATTTGAGCAAGAAGTGAGAAGAACAGTAGGCCTGTTGTATATTGAAGATCTTAGCTGGCCAGGATTAGGTGTTGTAAGGTAACTTTTTCAGTATTTTCTTCATTATATATTTGAATAAGCTGTGCATTAGAAGAAAGAAATACATTTGGATGTGTGGTTTGCTGATTATTATCTGGCTTTACACTCAGTTAAAGCTGTGAAGTGCTTCTTAAAGATTGTTTTTAATGTTTACTTCAATTATTTCTTTAAAGAAAAGCTGAAGAGCTGTTTTAGCAAAGCCAGGGAAACAATCGTAGTGGTGAAGGCAGTGTGTGGGCCTGAGATGGATTTGTAGTATGCCAGTGCATCCTCCTGTACTTGGCCAAGGGTAACTTACCATTTCATCTATCATGGGATCACTTACATACTGAATGCCACTTCACAAATCCCTTCAGGTGTGTGTTCTGATTCTCTGCTACCTTCTGGGAGAGATTCCATGTAGTCCCAACAGCTGACATCTAACTAATATATTCCCTAGAACACTCCTGTGTTCAGAGAAGTTTGCAGCAGCAAGCTCAGCCCACCCCAAAATCTCTGGCTAAAAATGGCAATTAACTTGTTGATTAAGAGGTAATGTTCTGTGTATGTTTTTATATGTGCTGTAAGTGAAATGATTCTCTTCTGGCTTGGCTTGAAGATACAACTGTCACAGCAATGTGGAGAATGATGACAAGCAGGAGAAAGAACTTGAAAAAATCAATATGGAGCTTCTGAAAAAGTTAAATGAACTGGAGTCAGATCTCACCTTCTCTTTGGGTAACTGCACTGGTTTCAGACACCCAGCTCTAGCTCATAGTGGCTTAGTGGCTTTGCTGGCTGTGTTAGAATGGGCCAGTAAGGTGTCTGTGCATGGGTCATTACAATGGAATGCTGCTGCCTACATGGCTGTTGTAGAAACAGCATTTGGAACTTGGTTTCCTCACACATTTCAGCTGGTAAATGTTCAGCAGGGTAATGAAGGGGCCCTGTTCTCAGAACTAACTGTGAAAACTGACTTAAGAGCAACCAGACCAAAAAGGGTTTCCTTGTCAGAAAGAATACTGCAGTGTTCCTCTTCATCAATGGAGCCTTCTCACTTAGTGCTGTATCTGCTGCAAAACAGATCTTGTTCAAAACCCATTGAACCAGTTTACTGCTTTCTGTGGCTGGACCAAAAGCTTTAGATGACTTTCATGATGATTAACAGCAGTTTCACATTTACAAAGTGCCACCTTATAGCTGAAATAATGTTAATTCCCTTACTCAGACCTCAGTCTTCTTCTAGTCAGCTCTCAAAAATTAAGTGCCCTAGAATTGTGGAAACGAGGCATGTATAAACAGCAGGAAGCACCAACTTTGGAGCTTATTCAGCACTAATGTTTATTACACAACTCTGGCTGTACAACATACCCATATTTTCTCATACAGATGTTGGTTCCCCTCTCTTTCTGAAACCTTCCAGCGCTGATCTTTTTTCAGCCTGCATGACTTGTACTATACAGGCAGTGCCCTTAGTTACTGCAGTGTGTGTGCATGCTTTAGAATTTCCAGATCTGCAAGCATGAGCGCTGCACCTGTTACAAGGATGCATTTTTGTACAGCACACAGACTGGATTCTCTGTGCTCACAGGTCCAGAATTTGGAGGGCAGAAGAACTGTGTCTATATTGGCATGGTAACTGAGGATCTGGATGTGTCGGAGTTAGTTGAAACTATTGCAGCGACTGGCAGAGAAATTGAAGAAAATTCCAGAGTATGTATTAATAAATCACAGAGCATTTCAGCACCTGTTTTCTTTCCCTTCCAGATTGGCTTCAGGACATGGTTTTGTTCTTTGTGAAAGTAAAAATTGTATTTCTCCACAACAAAGTGTATTAATTATTGTGGAAGTAATAATCTGTCCACAGAAGGAGAACTCTTGTTACAGGATTGCAATATTCAAGTGAGGATGTCCTGATTTATGTTCATAATCCTGGGTGCAGTAGTTGTAATGAAAAACTTCAGTGGTACTGAAAGAGGCTTCCTTTTGTCACTGACATTGAAGCTGTCCACACCAACCAACCAACCAAAACAAACAAAAAAGGGAATGTGGGGGCTGAGTGTGAGCTGGTGTTTCTCATCACTGCTAGATGTGGTGAGATTGAAATTGTCATACACCAGCTCTAAGAGTATGTCCTAAATTGTGGTAAAAATTTCAATTGGCGTCTTAAAAACAGAAACTGCAAGTTCTCTTTTGAAGTAACAGAGCTTGTTGTGCAGCTCCTTCATGTCAAAGCTTTTGCCTGATCAGAGCTCTGTTCTCTGAAGCATCGCAAACAAACATCTGTCCTTTCATTTCTCTCGTGCTGGGCGTTGAATGGCCTTACCTCAAAAATAAATGGACCTTCAGCAATGCTGTGCCTGTTTGTGCCCTGGGGAGATGTTGGTTTTGGCAGTGACCTTTCTTCCTAGCTGTGTTTTATGCTAGCTCTTGGCTCCCTCTGCCACTTTGAGCGTGAGGTGAAAAATGGTCTGGTTGTAGAGTACCTTCAGCTTTTTAATTGTTGTGGCTGAGGGATTGGGAACTGACTGTTGGAACATTGGGTCACTGTGATCCCTGGAGCTTTTAGGGAGAAAGAGTTGTGGAGGGCTTGGAAAGGTACAGTCCTTGGAACCAGCTGCAGTAAATCTGTGGTACCAAAAGGACCTTGCACCATTTGATCCAAAACAGAAGCAAGCAGTGGAAATGACATCATTAAGATATGTGCTGTTTAGTACAAGAGGAAGGCTTTTAGGAAAACAACTACTCCAGTATCAGCAAGGTTTGGGACATGCAGATGAGTGTCCTGAAAGGCAGAACAGAAGTTCCAGACAAACATCTTGACTGGCCCAGGTAACAGTGGTTCCTTCTGCACTCCCTTCTGCAGGTGGTGCCTTGGGGTACTTGGCTTGCTGTGGTGGTCAGTTCCTGGCTTGGCTGTTGCCTAGAGAAAAGGAGCAGCTTCCTCTTTTTCCTTCATTAACTGACAGAAACTTTTGGTATTTGGGGCAAGTGCCTCTCACCTGGGCCTTGTGCACTGTTAAAACTTAACCACCTTAAGATATGGAAATTGGCATTTGTCTTGCAAAACACAGAATTGTGACTGTTTTCTGATCCCTGGGCTTGTCTATTGCCCTTACAGCTCTCCCAGTAAGCTGCTTGTCCTTTGCAGTGCTGCTGGCACAGGTCACCACAGGGGTCAGCTTGGCAGCTGTATATTAAATGTGTAAAACAGTTGAACCGAGACTGACACATGCCTGACTGGACTTAACTGTGAGGCTGGTTCGTGTCTTGGCTACTTCTAGAAACCAAAATGTACTCCCTAAACCTAAAAATTTTTCCCATTCAGATTCAGCATCTAATAAACATTTTTGTGCTAGGCAGAGCATTGAAGCAGCTGGATCACGGGTCCATTCCTAAATAAACTTCAGAGTGGCATTCTGTCCTCTGGCTCTCTCCTCTAAAAATCCTGCAGTCAGCCTGTACCTTCTTTAATTTAGTCATCATGAAACACTGATTGCCAAATAGCACATCTGACTGCATGTTTGCATGTTGAAAACCTGAAGACTATTTCAAGTGTGAGTATCAACCTAATTTCTGGTTTTTAATAGCTGTTGGAAAACATGACTGAAGTTGTTAGAAAAGGGATACAGGAAGCACAACTTCAGCTTCAGAAAGCCAATGAAGAACGACTTCTGGAAGAGGTAAGGCTGTAACATGAGTTATCTATGTGACCTGAAGTCTCTTGTCTTGACACAGGTAGGTTTCTTACCAGCCAGTGTTTGTGTGCTTCACAGGGACTGCTACGACAGATACCTGTAGTAGGCTCTGTGCTGAACTGGTTCTCTCCATTCCAAGCCTCACCAAAGGGAAGAACATTTAATTTAACAGCAGGTAGGACTCGCTGTACCTGCAGCCATGTTATGCTGTCATTAGAACTTGTTCAAATTTCATACTAAAACTGCAACACACTTTCTTGTGCTGCTTGATGGTCAGAGACATCACCCCCCTCAGGATGCCAGAGAGTATGCTCCTCCCCCTTTCTGCCCTCACAGACAGTTTACATCTTGTTCCTGGGTGCTCTGTGAGACATTTGCATTTGCTAGCAGGGGAACCGTTTCTGCTGCTGGTGGCTACACGTGCTGCAGGAGCTTGGTGTTCAGTGTTGATAAGGAGGTGAGCTAACAGGGTATCTCAGGTCGTGGAGTGTGTGTGCACGTGTCCTTGTGACAGTGCTTGCAGAGCACCTCTGTGCTACTGGAACCTGATGTCTGTTTCTGAAAGCCTGTGGTGAGAGCTTACCTGCCTGTTGCACACTGCTAGAAGTACTTGTTTGCAGGCTGGATAATGCAGGGCCTGATGCTAGCTGAGGAGGGGCATGCACCTGGCTTTATGGGAGACAGTAAGGAATGTAATTCTACAACGTAAAAGATGATTGCTTTACTTGAGTATTTGCAATCCTGGTCTGGTGCTGTGAACAGAACTGTGTCTAGCCTTTTACATCAAAGCTGATCTACTAACCTATATGGTGCATCCTGAAAGTATCCATTTTCACTGTAAAAATTGTGGCAGAGTCCTGAGAATATTCTTGAACCTGACAAAATGTCCATTGGTCCTAGACCAATAGCCCAGCTGTCTGCATCTGCAAACAGTGAGAAAGGCTTCTGTTGTATTCAGGATCTTTTCTTCTGGAAGGTTCTTGCAGCAGAGAACAGCCAGAACAGCAGAGATGCAGACCAGTTTCCTGGGGAATATTTAACCCACTCATGGCTAGATACCCCTCCAGCTGCACTGCTCAAAAACTTGCAGCTGGGAACATGTCAAGTGCCCAGTGGAGAGGGGAAAAGGATGAGGAGGTGCAGCAGCCTTACGAAGTGAGCATGAGAGGAAGCTCCTCAGCTTTGGCTCAGCTCTCATGTGGCCAAGTGTTCAGAAATGGGTTGCCAGCCACTGGCAGTTTCAGCTCAGCTCTAGCATCTGCAATTCCAGAAAAGAGCATTAGAGAGCAGATGACTACTTCCGCTTATAAACACAGATGAACTCAACAGTTGTTTTTGTGCTCTAGTCAGCTTGATACTTTTTAAACCTGCAGGTTCTCTAGAATCCACAGAATCTACCTATGTATTGAAAGCCCAAGGAACAGGCACTACTCCACCACCAACTCCTACTTCTAGCCTTGCAAAGCAAAGACTTCCTGGTAAGTTTCTGTCTTAGAATGTTTTAGCAAGTTTTAGAAATAAAACTACCACACCTGAGTTCTGTGCCATGGTAAGACACAGGGTTTTCCATCTTTCCTGATACCTGGAACTAAAGCTTGGCTTCCAGCACCTTAAATCCATCAGGATTTTTGAAAACTTAAGCATGGCATCTGTTCTCACTCCAGTTCTTCCTGGGACTTCAAGAAGTTGTTATCCCATTAACTGATGACTTGGAGAATTATGAGGTGGTTGAGTTTAAAAATTACAGGTAGTCAAGCCAGAAGATGTGTTTGAAATGCATGACTGTGCATTAGTTAATGTTTTTATCTGAGCGTTTCTGTTGCTACCCAGTATTTTGTGGACAAAGTGAAGGTCTCTTAAATCTGTGGCACTTGCTGTGTAGTTGTATTGGCAAGCCATGTTGATGTCACCACGGTTGTAACTCCCCTTCTGCCTTGGTGGCTTCCAGTATGTGATTCTCAGTGCTACTTCTTGTCCTAGAATGACTTCAGTATGCATGTAGGCAGCTTGGTTTCCAGATGAATTTTAAGAGCCTCTATGTAATGCGGGATAAAAAGGCAGGTGCCACTGCCTTGCACAGGGGTCCATACCAGCAGGGAAGCATTTCTGTGTTGGGTACAGCTTAGCACCCAGCAACATCTGTTTCTTCACAGCTGGACAATTCAGGCATTTTCTTTGATACTGAACTTGAGCTTACTGCATTCTGTAATTGCTGCTCTTCGACACTTCACAGGTCAGAAGATATTTAAAAGGTCTCTAAGAAGTTCTGATGCATTCAGTGAGACCAGTTCAGTCAGCCACTGTGATGACCTGGAGAAGATGGATCAGAGACCCCCAACTCTATCCCCTGGACCTCTGGAGACAGAAAAAACAGAGGAGCAGAAGGAGGTGGCACAGGCAACAAAGACAGACGCTGAGGACATTCACAGTGACAAATTGCCACATGACTGCACGAAGGCAGAGGAACAAGACAGTCAAAGATAAAAATCCAGACTGTGGACTGCAGACTTGGCAGAGGAGACCTGTGCCCTGGGAGGCCAGGTATTAATGATGCATTTAGGTAAAGAGTGCCACATGCTAGTACAGCGATGACTACTGTAACTTATTACCTAGGGTTTTGCACAAATTTAAACTCCCCCCTATGGGACAGAGCTTTGTCTTACCTTGTTACAGTTCCCTTAATCCTCTGCCTGTCCATGTCACCAAAGTACCAGTGCAATTTAGTTGAGTGCTCATCAACCTATGTCAGAACAACTGGCAGTTATCCCTCTGTAGGAATCCAAGCATGATAAGAGTTGCTAATGAACCAATCAATCAGCCATACACAAAATTAAGAATAGAGCTGCACCCAGTAATTGTAAAATGATCTTATGTTTACACTTAAAAAAATAATCAACTGCCAATTGTTCACCTTTTTAAGAGTTAGAGGTCAGTTAAGCCTCCTGCCAAACCTCTCCTGAAGTCACACTAGCTCTTTTTTTTTTTTTTTTTTACCTTACAAAGAATATTGCCAAACAGTTGTGGTGCAGCAAGCACTAGGGACCTGTGCCCATGTATATAGGCATCACTCCACCATCACCCATGTGTTCCTGCTCTTGTAAGATGTGCCCCATTCAGCCAAGGGGGCTGGGGTGCTGAGTCTTCAGCCTCGTAGACAGCAGCGGTGCCTCTGCATGCCAACATGGCTTCTCGCTTCTGCCACTGGAGAGCATTGCCATGGTCCCAGCACCTTCCTTTGCACGGCCCTTATGAACCTAACACTATCCAACACTTTATGTAGTGTAACTGCAGGTCCTTCTGTTGTGTATTTTTAAAGGTAGTTGTAGTAAAGCTTGACAAAACAAGATGTTTGTGATGGTTTCAACACTTTCTGAATACTAGTTACTTACTGATGGTACAGAGTCAGAGAGATGATACACTGCAGCACAATGCCATGGTGTCTAGGACTAATGCACAAGCAAAGCTTTGGATAACTCAAAGGCTAAGGTGAGAAGTCTGCCCAGTCCCAAATATTTCTAATTGCTTTGCTGCAAATTTTCGGAGTGTCTTGCAGAAAAGAGACCTTTGCAAAGCTTCCTTTCCCCAGGGCCTCCTGCCTGAGAGAAAACCACCCCCTCCCTGTAGAACTGGACACAAGTACTGTACTCTGCTTCCTTCTTTTGTTTGGGTTTTGGTTTTTGCTTCCCCCTAGAAGACAGAAATTAACAGCAGAATGGGTGTAGTGGTAGCCAGGTTTGCTTTGATCACCTGAAAACTTTGGGGGGGTTCAGTTGTACTGTCACCTGATTTGACTTCCATCTTCTACATCCTGTTGGGCTGGGGTCCCATGACCAAGGTTACTTTTGCTGTTGGGGTAACCTCTGTAAATCAGAATGCAATTTTTTTTTTCTAAAGTGCAAAAACAGTTAAGCTGACTAGTCTTCCTGATTGGTTTCTTTGGTGCAATGAAGTATGTTAATAAGAGTAATTTGGTGGGGATAAAGTTACCACCACAAGAATTAATTTTTAATGTTTTTATATTTGGAAGTGTTAAACCAGTAGTTTTGTTGGAATGAGCATCATTCTTTAGATACTATCTGAATGTTTCAATAAAAATTCTTCAAATTACTACTTTGGGATTCAGTTATTGTGGAAGGGCACCTCCCAGCGTTTCAGTAAGCTTTAAGTGTGTGCATCTCCCCTTCACTCTGTGTGGAAAAATCCTGTTCTGAAGCGCACAGCAACATCCCGACTTCCCATCTCAGCCTCTCAGCATTCCACCTCTCTTCCTCTGTGCCGATCACAGTGCTGCAGCAGAGCAACAGAGAACAAACAAAGCCAAATTCCTACTTCAAAGTAGCAGAGTGTCCTACAAAAGTAATGCAGAAAAAGCAAGTTACTTCTGTCAAAATATTTTATTTTGAAAAGCACAGGAACAGTGGGATTTGTGACCAGCAATTCGCTTTTTGCAACAACTCACTCATCTTGCAAGACTCTACTTCCGTAAAGTAGTTGTGGTGTTGGGTTCCAGGTTAGATTTTATCAGAACAAACCTGTTCCCACAACCCTTCTTCATTTTTTTTGTAGAGGCGAGGTTTCCTGTCAGGAAACAGGGAGCGAGATGGAAAGGGATGTTCTTTTAAAAACGTTAATGTAGACCTAATGTGAGAAACAAAGTGGGGTGGCTCTGCCAGGGGCGATGTGGAGAGGTTCTGAAAAACAAGATGGTAGCAAGAGCTGCTTGAGATGCCAAGCACAAAGTTCTCAAATATTCTGCCTTTTAATAATCTTATTTCCCATCCTCCCCCATAGTACACTGGGAACAGTTCTGACAGATATAGCCATGTCTCCACTCAGCTAGGAGGAAAAACAGTCTCTTTCAGGTACCTGTAAAATCTGATGATCATCTTGTTCTAACCAGAAATCCACATGTGGGAAAGGCGTCCAGAAGTAAGGCCCAATATGGAGTTGTTCCATCTTTGCATCATAGATGTTGGTCAGCTGTAACAACACAGGCAGCAGCCTTTGGCATCAGCCCATGCTTACACAGATGAACAAGACAGCAAATTCACTTCATCTGGAAGGCCTTAGGCTGCAGCTTCTGTCTTAGACAAGCTGTGTGCCTGCTCAGTCCCACTTCGTTCCTATTGCACTAAAATTAGCCAATTACTCTTTCAAACAAGACATTAAATTGTAACAGCAACGCCAGAACTGAAAGATACAGCTGGGATTGTGCCCGTGGCCTGAATCTCTTTATGTAAGTTATCCTGCTGAAAGCTGCAGGGCTAGCAGGAAGGGCATGCCAGAGAGCTGTGCTTCCAAGCCAGGCTTACCCTTGAGGTTTGACCTCCACTAACATCCTTTGCCTCTGTTATTTCTCATTTGTACTTCTTCCTCTAACTTTAGGCATTTCATCACCCCTAGCTGCTCTCCCCTTCTGGCAAAAGCCCCCCCGTCACTTTTACTCACTGGTGCTCCTGTTAAAACATGGGCTGAGCGCAAATCCTCATCTGGCCCTTTTTCTGGGAAGGTTGCAGGGAAAATCTCTGCTGTTTTAACATTCACAGCTGGTAGGAAATAAGATTTTAAATACAGCACCAATTAATTCTGACAGACACTTGTCTAAAAATGAGCACACAACTATGTTGCAGGAACTTCAGAACCCACCCAGTACTACTCCTGTATCTGTATACTCCAGTACCACAGCCCGCATCATAACTTATTTCTACTTACTCTGCTTTGGCAGCATTTCAGTATTCCAGAAGACCATTTTTAGAGATACTAAACTACAAAAACTACAAAATGCACAGTGAAAAGAAGGTTGAATTCTAACCCAAAGGTTAGAACAGTATCTTGATACTGACAAAATCATAAACACAGTTAAATGAAAAAGTCTGCTTGCATTTGCACACAGCCACTACCAACTGTGCACCTCTCCAGCTGCAGTACCAGAAGAAAACTTTTCTGACCTACACTTCCAGCAGCTGCAGCTATCTTGTAGGACAGGCTTTGCCTACTCACTGTAAGCAGACCCTTTACTACTGGCATGTGAGAAGCAATCCAGTTACAATAATAATTCTAATTTAACTTACCTATTCCATAAATGATTGGAAAGTGAATATCCTTTTCTTCTCTGTCGTTTAGCTCTGTAAGGAAAAAAGTCAGATCATAGCCCTTTGGATTTTTTTTCTGAACAGCGTTCATTTATATCTGTTCTCCCCTCATAACACAAAACTGACGTTGTGCAAAGAAGCCTAAAAGAAATACAGTGAAGGTGGTACAGTAACACACTTGGGGACCAGGGCACAACTCTTATCTCCTAACTGTGGCCAGCTCCAGCCAACTGTTGCCACTTAGCATGGGCAATTTACAGGGAACCCCCCAACACTGAAGCTGTTCCATGCAGTGATGGCAGGCTTCCAAGATGTCAATCATCAACAGCAGTGAAGTGCAACCTGAAGGTGATGTGAAGAAAAGGAAATGATTTCCTCTGGTCTGTGACACCACACACTGTGAACTGACTGAGTTTATAAACTCACTGAGCCCTGCGGGGAGGCAGGTAGGTCTGACAACCCAGCAGGTCAGAGGTCTCCAAGTGCCTTTCTCAGCTACCTCTTACAAATGTGCACAGACACATGGCCATTTTCCACAGAACAGAGGTAGCAAAATAACCTGGTCATGATCACAGGTGGTTCTCTATCAACTGCATTTCAGCAGCACTTGCTAAGGAGGGAATCCTTGCTGCACTCTTTGACATCAGCACGCACACACTACAAGGAATGCAACTTAAATGCCAAATTGTTTGAGAGGACTTGTGCTGCTCCTTCTTAGAGGACAGACAGAGCAAAGTGTGGAAAGCTCCGTGAACTTCCATACTGCAAAAGCCAAGGAGACATTTTCTTACCTGTCACGCAGAAAGTCACTAAATGAACATCATCTGGCTGGAGATCGAATGCTCCTACAGCAACAATGACAGCAGCAATGTGTAAGAGTGACTGGTGGCAAAGCAGGTGCTGTACCTAGGCGAGGGGCCATTACCAGTGCTGGGCACTGCAGAACAGAGGGGCAGATCCCTACCCCACTGTTCTAGATAAGGCAACAGAGCAAAAAGCATTTTGCAGATTTGCTTCAAAGTAACTAGTTGAAAATTAAAACCACAGCTACTAAACGTGACAGTGATGTACTGGCAGTAGCCACTTGTAGTAGCAGAATCATGCTAAAAGTGTTGTGCCATTTTACTGGCACTGGTTTAGCTCTGGCATCACATCAGCTCTGCTTTAGATAACTATGCATGAACAGCTCATGTTTAAATGTTTTTTTCCTGGAATGTTACATACATAGTGAGTGCACCCAGTCTTTCATTAGCTGTAAATTAATCCTGCTTTTCCTCATCCCACACACTAGAACTCCCCTTTTGATTGAAGTTCTAATAGCAGTACAGTGCTATCATTTCATATTCTAAACTTGATGCATGAAAGATGCACCAGAAGGCAGAAAATTTAAAAAAAAATTTAAATTACCCAAGCATTTTGTTCTGTACGGAACTCCCATATAGCATACAACACAAGAGGACTCAGTAAGTGCAGTGGGCACAAGGGTGCATCCCAGGACCTTTACCAGTCTGGTTTTCTTTCTAAATTATCCCCTCGATCATCTCCCTGCAGTCCTGACTTCTTCCCCCATCCCTGCCCCTTCCCCAGCTGAAGCAGGGCAGAGGCCCCTCCACCCTCAGAAAGCACTTAGCACAAGCCAGAGCACTTGGAGGTAGGAAGGCTGGCACCTTACGTTTGTAAAACACCACACCCAGGTCTCTGGACTATAGATTTTACAAGCAGATGTAACATCTTTAATCAGACAATTCCAAACAATAGTTAAATTTTACCTCATCCCACTAATATTAACTAACAAAGTCACCCAGGTATATAGATTCATTCAGTGGCAATACTTGACCAAGATCAGGTGCACATCTGCAGCAGAGCCAGGAATCAAACCCAGCTGACCTGCACCCCAGTTCTACACCTGAACAGAAATTAGCAGAAATTCCAAGCTTAGGGCCTCCACCCCACACACTGGCCAGATGCAAGCCTCAGAAGTCCAGCCCCTCTCCACATCAAGTTCTAAGGTAGAGAAATCACCTTTCAAAACAAGTCTAGACTTCTGTCCGTTAAATGGGGGGGGGGGGCTCAGATTACAAACAAACTTCACCCAAAGCCAGTCAGAACTACTTATTTTTTTGCACGAGAGTGGAAAAAACGTGAACTTACTAAGAAGCTGATTAGTAAGTTTTTGTGATAACTGCCTATCATCATTGAAACCTCCAACTAGGTGCACTTCCAGCCTAACAGAGACGGAATAACAGGAAATTAAAAAGACATCCCAAAATGCACAGGTTTACAAAATCATCCCCAGCCCAAACTGCAAAGCAATCATTAGAGAAGCCTCACTGGTTACAGTCACATGCACCACACTGGCTTGTATTGCATAGCAAATCACGGCAATTCCATTCTGAAGGCTGCAGGAACCACCCAGGGAATAGCACAAATCAGGAACTCGCATGCAATTTTCTCTAACCCAGTGGTATCTCCAATAGTCAACACCTCTGGTTTGGACTGAACTTAGTAACCACCTTTCAGTTCCAAAAAAAGGGTTAAATCAACACGAAGATTTTTGCCCCTGAGACCTCCTCACAACTATTCTGGACCACAAAGCAGGGTTCTTCTCTGAGAAGTGTCTATGTAAGGACAAGCCCTAATAAATCATGAGCTTGTAGAGACTGTATCTTCTAAGTTAATTGGTTTTTTGTTCTCATCAAACTGCAAGGGCAAAAACCTCCACACTCATAAAGAACCTTGTTTGCCAAGTTCCATTTCAGAGCTTTTACTCCACTGACCTGTCCCCACTTCCTTTAATTTTTTTTTTTTTTTAAAGTGGGACTTAGAAAAAGATGGATTCTCAGATCCCCAAAGGAATTGACAAGACCAACAATCTGTAAGGAAAAATATACCATAAACCCAACCCAGTTCTTTGGAAGAATTCTCACATCTGAAACAAAAGTTAACTGGGAAAGCATGAACACAGATCCTCACAACAGCATTTTGCAGAGACATTCTTCAGAACAGAACCATGCTTTAAACCACTGCTAAAAATACCCTCAAAATCATCACTGAGGAAACTGGTTTCACTAGGCATGTGGTTCCCAAGCAATAGAGATTTCCTGCAGTTACATTGCCTGAACCCCACATTATCACACAGAATTTCCCTGCTTTACAAACTGCAGTGACTTCTGTGAAACACAGTACACAAGAACTAAGAGCAGAGCTGACCTGCCATATCCTGTGGTGCTAGAGAACGATTTTACTGAACTCATGATGAGCGACACCTCAGCTTCCGTGTCTGATCCATCACAGTGTGTCAAGCAGGTAGCTCCACTGCCTGAGGAAGACAGAAGACAGCTGATGACACTCTTGGAAGCCATTATGCTATTGTAACTGAAACAGGTAACAGCCACACTGCTATAGTAGTTTAACAGCAACTGCCACCACCAGCTCAGCTCCTCTTAGGAACGCAGAGGCTGACTGCATGCAACAATAGTCACTTACTGCCCTTTTGTACAATCACCAGGACTCATGTGAAGAGTACAACTGCCCTCTTACCAAGGACCAGGCAATGTCCCTCATGTCAGAAATGTCAGCACATAGTGACTATCTTTCCACAAACTCTACCTCTGCAGCACCAAACTGCCAAACACAGCCAAGGTCTGTAACTGCCACTGCAGCAGATCAAATTCAGTATCTGCTCATTAAGTGCCCAGAACATGGAACCTCTGACACTGAACATGTCAACCCTTTAAATAACTCATTTAGTTACTAGACCATGTGACTTTTTGAGATTTGAACTTATATAAACATGAATACAATTTATTTTACAGATGCAGCATAAAGCAACACTGATTCATTGCTTCAAGGGTGCAGGTTTTCTTATGGACATCCTTTAAAGATACCTGTGTGTCGGAGCACAACTATGTGGCAGGTAGTTGCATCATCTGATCCAAGAATGGAAACAGAACCTATTTTAAAGGAGGGAAACACTGTAAGAATTCTGCTCTCACAATCCTTGCTTCAGAAGAAGAAAAAATGCCTATGTTCCTACATACCATCTTTAGGGGTAGTCACTGCAAACTCTCTCTGCTGGACATAGAGAAGACCTTTGGGTTCCACAATTTGAGCAGGCTGACTTCTCAAAAGTTTTGCCTTTTCCTAAAGATAAATTATAACAGAGACTACAGAGGCTGAATTCTCAGGTGTATCCATTACTCGATAGAACCTCTGAAAAGCAAAGGGATACAGATCAGAAACATCCATGTTTTGTGTTACAGAGTATTCTGAATTTTGATATTTTTTTGTTTTCCTGACGCTCATCTAATTAATTCTTAAATCCCACCATTCCATAGACACACAAAACCCTTTCCCCTGGTTTATAGGTGACAAAACGAAGGTACGACAAAGAGCAGTAAGATTTGACAAAAGAGTACACCAGACAACCAGACTTCCAAGAGCTGACCTTGGAAGTTTAATTTGGGCAGGAAACTTTTGAAATGTAAAAGTTCCCGTTTTCTGCTGCTACAACCCAGATTATTTATTTAGCTCTTATCAAAATACTGCAATTTGTTAGCTTGCCTAGCACGTAGAAAACCCAGATTCCTGCGCTGTGGCTGCTCCTGTGCTCTGTCACAGACTTGCTGAGTAGGCCACAAACTTTCAGCCCGAGGCTAAAGAACATCTCACAGTTTTATCAAATTTGCACTAATTTTCTGAAAAAGGCCCTCAGCATCTATAAAGAATATTTTCTGAGGAGAAACGTTCCCCCAATCAGCTCTGCTCAAAGTCCACCATTAGAGTTACATCAAGGGAGGTCAATACCCTCAGAGAAGTTAGGTCTTTTTGTCACCGGTTTTTGTTGTTTCCCACAGAAACGTACAGCCCGGCCCGGCCGGCCACATAGCTCCCACACCAACCAGCCGCTCCCCGCCTAAGGGCATTTACCACAGATCTCCTCCGGGGACACTGGTATTACGTATTTCCAGTCAATCCGTCTTTCCATTACCGCAGCGCGGGGAATGCGGTGGAGCCGAGCCGCCTCAGCCCTAGGCCGCTCCTGCCCGGGGCTGCCTCAGCCCTAGGACCGCTCCTGCCCGGGGCCACCTCGGCGGACGCCGCCTCAGCCCGGGGCCGCTCCTGCCCCGGCAGCCTCAGCCCGGGGCTGCCCCACTCCACCACCCATTTCGCCCGGCCGAGGCGCCGGGTTTTCTCCCGGGTACCCCGGCCGCGCTGGGCCCCTCCGCGCCGCCTTCTCCTCACCTCGAGGTGCGGATAGGCACGGATCATATCTCCTGTGGACCGGGTCAGGTCGATCCGCTCACCGTTAACCAGCAGAGGCATCTCGGGGAGCACCCGGGCCCAGAGGCGGCAGCGAGTCCGCGCTTCCTCCTCAGGGCCGCGCCGGGCGTCGCCGCGCCGCACGGGGCGCTGGGAAACCGGCGCAGCCCGGCGGGGGGGATGCCGGGGCACCACCCGCAGAGCCGCCGGGAGCCCCGGGGACGCGGCCGGCGCAGGCCTCCGGAGGCCTCCGGGCGGGGGCGGACCCGAGCAGAGACGCCTGAAGCAGAGTCAGTCTCTGACAGAAAACATGCCCGGTCATGTCGCCGCCCAACGCTCGTCACACCTTAACGCTGCAGAAATCCCCTCCTCCGGCGACTGAGATTATCAGTAAATTACCATAACAAAAATAATTTAAAAAAAAAAAAAAAAAACCACAAATATGAGAAAGCCCAAATTTACAAAGAAACCCACCTCAACAACCACAAAACTGAATTTTCAAGACATGTTTCTCCTTAAGGACCAGGGATTTTTCCTCCCGTGCACGACCAGTAAAAAAAGACCGCGGGAGCCGCGGAGTTAAATTCACTCCACAGGGAAAGCACAGCCAGGCACCGCAAACTGCTCACAGCCACCGCATAGCAAAAACAGTTCCCTAGCTGTATCTTTCCAACCCGATTCTGACACCATTTAGAGCAGGAACTTTCTCAGAACATATGCTGATTCAGAGGGTGAAAGACAATATAATCTCGATACTGTTAATACCAATACTGTAAATACCAAGAACAAAGTCTAGCAAAATGCCAGCACCTGCCAGCTTACCTGTCTGCAATCACTCTCAGCAGATCGCATCTATCCCAGAAGAGGTTACAGAAACACTGTGCAGTTCCCCATTGAATCTGTGTTTTAAGCAAGTCCCTTTAATATATAAACATCAGCTCTCTCCAACTTCAGCACAGATAGCCCAAGTTTGTATATTTTTAGTGGCATTTTTCTCATCACTTAGGTCTTTCTTCTTTTGCTTTTTTCATTAGATATGGAAGTTCCTGAGTTACACACCTGGAATTACAGCTTGGAAAATTTTTACACAGCCTCATTTTCTAACAGTATTTCCTCCCAGAGAGCATTTTCCCTAACCCCAGCTGTCTCTGCCTTGCAGGTAGTGTTCAGCATGATTTGGGTTGGGAGTTGAGTACCACAGACATGTATGTTTAGCGTGGACTCCCATTTGGCTCATTATCTTACTGAAGGGTGTCAATGTCAATATTAAAACTGCAGTTAAGGAAGCCAAGGTCTTCGCTCCAGCACTCTAGCCTTCCAAATACGCTTTGAGGCTGCACATTCTTGTTGGTTTAGCCTTGCTTCATTAGTTTTAGCTGAAATGCTGCCATCTTATCTTCATAAAGCTCCCTCCCTTCAGCTGCTTGGCAGGCCAGCTCTGTAGATCTTTATTCCCAGAGGTAACAGAAACATGTCTTGGCTGTAAGCATCTCAACCTTTCTCCCACAGTGCATTAAATCAACCTACACACCTATCCCACAGTAAGCTGAGCAGTTATTCCACACATGCCAAGTGAGAAAGCAATTATTTCAAATGGAAATCTATTGTTTTGTTTATTACTCAGGATCAACAGCAGAGAGAACTAAAATTAAAAACAAAACCCTGTCGTCTCAATTTATCTAATGATGAATAGATCCACTGAAGCATTTTGTAGTATCATTCCAAAAACTCATTTTTGCAGTCAGTCAGAGCAAACAGCCTAACTTTGAGAAGCTGAACTACACAGACAGATCAATAGTTACACAGAGATGTGGTTTTTTGAAAGGTGTTTTTTGCACTGCTTGCATCAACCTGAATAACAATGTTGTCTTAAAAGCCTTCATGTTCAGATTCCAAAAAAGGACAATTAGAGTTTAGTTCCAAATGCATAAAGTTTTCAACTAAATGTTGCACAAAATTTTTTCCCCCCACAATTTATATTCTTACTCAAATCTAGAAGCCAGCAAACATGAAAAGAAGACAAGAAATCTATGCAGAGAAACTCTACACTGACACATGGACAACACAAAAACATCAATGACACCATCACTCCCTTTCAATGAGGGAAGATTATTTTTTTGTATTTTCATCATTCACATATAAACTTCATATCCTGAAAATAAATACCTGTCTCAGAGCGCTTCACAAGCACCCAAAGAAAACTATCTTACAAATCATACATTCAGCTACTCCATCATTCTCAACACTTCCAACAACCATCACCTTTACAAGTCTGAACTTCCATAGCTGGGAAAGTTGTGTCAGCTACAGATGTAAGGAGCAATAATGCTGCATTATCGTCTGAATGCACTGTCCTCTATCAAGTGGCTTTACCAAATATTGTTCTACAGACAGGAAAAATTTAAGAGGTGTGTGCAAAAGAATCACTGTCAGACTCAATTCATGGCTTCCCCAACGTGGGATCAAAATACTACTTTGAAACCAACTCAAAACCAGTCATCAGAGTACAGATTGAAATACTTGCAATGGAATTCTGGTCTCCACTCAAAGTGGTAAGAAGAAAGAACAGAACTTCACCCCTGGTATATAAAACCTAAAGAAACATTAGTAAACAGTCAGGAAAAATAATTTAAAAAATCCTTCCAAGTCATAAAAACCATTTCAATGTGAAATTTGTAAAGTATCACCCTATTTATTCTCTAAGCTTTTCTAGCAACATATGAGTTCATCATAACATATCTGTAGAAATCTGATGATTAAGAAACAATAATTCTCTTAACCGTAGTTACTTAAACATTTGCCAGTTTGGAAAGTTGAGCTAAGGTCTCTTTTCAGAGCAAAACATTGCACACAATTTTCAACCTTTTCACTTCTGATTTTCCATGTCACTGAGGGTACAGCACAAAACAGTCTGAAGGGGAGCCAATGCTGCTCACTGGGCTCCGGGTGTTTGACTCATAAGAATTTGGAGCAATTCCGATCACACCATCATTTTGAGGGGTTTCTCCTCTCAAAAAGTCATCATCCTCATCTTCAGAAGTACCCTGTGTAAATTTAAAAGAATCAGTAAGAGCAGAAAGCTACTCCAGGTCTCTATTAGAGATCTGACAGAAGCAATGCATGCTAGGACCAAAAAGGTTATTTCTAAAATAAATCCTTAAATGCTGCAATAATCAAACCTGCCAATCAAAATGCTCTAAGAAAGATGCAGGACATCCTTCTGTGAAACAGTCAACAGGCTGCATAGGAGATTTAGAGGAACCTAATTCAGGGGTTGAGTTGTGCTACAATTATCACAACTACCTGGAAGGCAAGAGAATTAAAATCCTTTCTACCAAGTGGATTTCCCAGTCAACACCACATCCATGTTTAGAGAGTTCACAAGCACCCACAGTGGCCCTGTGCTGCCAAACTCTTCTGCAGAAAAGGGAAATGTTCTCAAAGCAAGGGTGGTAACAATCCCTAAAGCTTCCTAATTTCAGTCACAGTTTCTTCGAAATGTTTGATGTTTTCATGTCTACAAAAAAAAATTATATCCTGCAAAAGCAGCTGATGGAGATTTGGCAAAAGCTGAACTGCATTTTGCTGAGAAGAGATTACCTTTTTAATGGGTTTCTTCAGATTCTCCAGATCTTCAGCACTCAGCTCTTCCCAAAACTGATAAAAAGGATCAATGGTCTTCTTTGATCTGAAAGAGTTATTAAAACACAGTATGAGTTGAGTTATTTACTACAAGTCCTATGCATTTAATTTTAACAATACAACTTAAAATGCTTAGCATTTGACAGTGCTGCTGGGTTTTACAAACATTCAATTAATCCCCCTATAATCTGATTTAATCCCACAAAGAAATAATTTTATTTTGCTTATAGTTATCAATTATAATTGTTTACTGGAGGCATTGTGATACAGTCAGATCTCCTAATTCCTAGCTATTTTTAACAGCTACTGTACATTCAGCAATAGACATAATTTGCTTATATAATATTGTAAAACAACAATAACTTATTAATGTTATCTAGTTATACCAGTGTATATTATAGTGATAGTTAATATCATTACTGATATTAATAATTTATAAGAAATGTACCTTTTAAGAGACTGAAAAAAAAAAAAAAAGCCACAATGCTGCCCTCTAATATTAAAAAGCAATTAAAGCATCATAAGTGCTGGACACTTTGAAGAGCCACAAATAATTCACTCTTTGTTATAAAGCAAGATACTTGAAATAAACTGAAGTCTTAAATCAAGAAGCTTCTTCACTCAAGGTGCAAAAAAGCCAAACCAGACAACAACAAAAAAATGACACACCACCACAGCTCCAACAAAATATGTATTAAGCCAATTTGGTTTTTTAGAGACTGCTTAAAACAAGGGAATTGAAAGAAAAGCCACCAAACACATTTAAATAGACTTTCAAGGAAACTGGGTCTTGTTCCTTCTTCACCACTATGTCACAGTTCAAACCTTTGACAATCTCTGGTTAAAATTTGCAACAAGAAACGGACTAAAGGTCAGGGCAGTAAGTGAAATACAGAAACGAGAGTAGTTTCTTACAGTTTTAGTTCATCCTTTTCTACAAGGCAGAAGTGAGTTGTTTGAACTATACCTTTTGAGAATGTAGGGATCAAAGGGGAAGAAACTGTCAAGTGGATTAGTGCACGTCTGCACAAGGTCACCCCCAGTGCCACTCCGAACAACTGGTATAAACTGCCTGTTGTTCCTCTCAATAATTGTGTAGCAGAACACCAACTGGTATTTCCTTTTAAAAAGGTAAAAATAAGCATTTCTAGTACACCAAAAGCAGCAGTTTCAGATGGTATTACAATATCAAATTATTTTTTAACAAATACCATTTCTACCTTCCATTTGCTAACTAATATTAGGAGTTTTGATAGTCAAAAGGTAAGAAGCCTATTCTCTTCCTCTACACTGTTCTAAGCTTCACTCCAGGTAGAATCCTATTGGCTCCAAAACAAGGCCATCAGTATCATACTACTGCAGGACTTCATTGAAACTGAACCAGAAATAAGCTTATCCCACCTCGAACAGCTCAGTGTTACATGTGTTGTCTTAGATAATACTCCACACTGTCCCTAACAAAACCCATTGTCTAAATACTGTGCTGTTTTTAGAAACACACACTAAATCTTTATCAAGCTGAAACTGAGAAGAGTAGGTACCTGGTAATGGCAGCAAACAAGTTCACAATAGAGGGTATACAAATCTTCAGGGGGTTTAGCTGACACATGACAATACGCTCAAAATTTAAACTCTGTAGGTATGACAGACCTTGAAAATAAGAACAGTTGACAAATATGAGTTATATGCTGTGCAAGATGAAGTTAATTTCTAAGAATTCGCAGTCTGACCAGCCTGCACTCTGCACACTGCCACAGAAGCACATCCTAGGGTGCTTTCTTACAGTGGAGATCTAGCCCATGGCTTGTTTAGCACAAAAGCTACTCTAAATAATGGCAACCTGCCGGGGCAAAGGGATCCTTTTAACACAGACACTACACTTGCACACCCATTACAGGGACTAACATAGGCACAGTCACCAAGGCAGATTCAAGCATGTTCAATACGTGGGGACAGGTATCAATGCCGAGGAGTTATTGGCATTATTTTCAATAGTGGAGGGGAGGGGGAAGATCATTTAGCTTAGTAGGCATCACATTTTATTCAGAGCACAACAACATAAACTTGCCATCAGATACTTGACTAAATTGACCCATTACAAAAACAAAACAATAAAACTTGCAAAAGAATCCAAATGCCATGCAAACTGAACATACTCACCTTTCCTCAAATTTCCATCCAAAAGTTGCTTATGACGGAAAATAAGGGTGTAGAACGCCGCCTGACATGTAGAATAAAATGGCCCATGGAGAGCTACATCACAGTAAGCATTAGCCCCTGTATCCTGATTATCAATGTATTTATGCAACCAGTTCACCAGAAGATCCAGACATGCTTTTACAGTGCTATAATGGAGGGGAAGGGGGGAAAGGAATATAAAAACAGCATTTAATTTCTACACCTGAAATGGTGTAGAAAATACTCTAAAGAAGTATTCAAGCATCAGCATGGTTATAAAGACATTAGTAAGAAAACCTCATTGTAAAAAAGGAGGTTTTATTATGAGCTTTCTATCTCCACATAAAATAACTCAGTGAAAGCACAAAGTGCTGGAAGAGACGAACCCATGAATGCAGGTTGCATGTGAAGCCTACAGCAGACAATTAGATTTCTGGTCTACAGGAAGTACAGACAGATGCCTCCCATATTCAACATGTAATTACAGTATAAAATTAAGTTCAACATTAAAAATCACTGAGCCCACCCTAAACAGCATGAAAATACAGCATGTGTAGCTACAAAGAAGACGTTTTCACCCATCTGCTGAATTATTTTAATCCATCTGTTTCAAAATAATAGAACTCTTGACTTCCCTGCCCTAGAATCTACATAAAATGCCTAACATCAGGCATTAAAAATATCTGCTTCTGAACATCAGACACACTGGCATCCGTGACTCTGCCTGAAGTCAAACAGGCCTACCCATGGTCAGTGCTTCTCGATAAGGGAAAGCCTTATACAGCAAGCCATGAGTCCCAGCAATCATTAATCTGCATTTCCTTCCTGGAAACTTCAAGGCAATACTGAAACAGTATTGTAGAAAAGACAGACAAGACTATTTATTGCCTTAGGATCATTGGCAAAGCAGTGGGAACAGAAGATCAGCACTGCGTGTGCGTGCTGTGAATTCTGCACCTAACCTCAGCTATCATCACAGATTGCTTTATTTGTTCATATATATCAAAACAACTTACACAACTGGAATAAATTTAGCTCTTGCCAAAAAGCTGCCAATGTAACTCCCAGCAGTCTGTCTGATCACCGAAGGATTGTTTGGATCATGCAGTTTTTTCCAAAGATGGTCTAAAAATGCCTCAGCCAACCCCTGGAAAAAAGACACAGAGCAATCATGAGTTGTTATGCTCATGATACTGTTTAAGTAATAGATTCCTAACACTCAATTCCCATAATTTCCACAACCAAACCATAAAAAATAATTAAAAAAAAAAATCATCTACCCATAACTGTAGTAAGCAACCATTCCTACACATGGTGGAAGAACACTCCTGTCTTTGTACTTAGTTGTAAAAAATAAATGGAACCAGAATTGTAAGAAATAGTCAGGAACAGATACACTGGAAGTGCTTTAAAAAAAGAGCAGTAAGAAGGCAAACATGAAATGACTGTTCACTGTCTCTTGTAGCAAAAGAGATCAAGGACATCAAATGAAAACAGCAGGAAGAGGGAATTTAGACAAACAAAAGCGATTCTTCACCGTAAATGGTTTTAATGTGGAACTTTTTGCCACCGAAGTCCACGGTGCCAAAAATTCACAAGTACAAAAAGCATAATATGGTATCTTCCCCTTAAATTGTCCACCATGGGCTGTTACCATGATAGATCATCACTTTGGCTCAGGACGTTACTGAACTGCTGCTGGAGGCTGAGAGGGTATTTTAGCAAAGCACAACATGCTCACCCTACAGTCTTTCCAACATATCCACTGTTTACTGCTGTCAGAGACACAGTATCAGCTTAACTGCATCTTCAGGTACTCCTATGAAAAAATCATGCCTGCTCTTATTGTTAGATGGGAAGAGGAAGAACAGGAGTTTGTTGACTGGGGGAACAAACAGCAGACAATTTTCAAACTGAGGAGCTAACACAGTATCTGTAAGTTAGTTTTGGGACACTGATGAGACTTGCTGGTACACTGCATCTTGAGTTCAAGGGTCCTACTGATTCCTGTAGAAAAGACCCATTAACCAAAGTCCTTCACACCAGCTTAGATTCCACTAGCTTGCAGTTTATGAACATGAGAAGAGCAATCACAGAAAGAAAAACTTGAAAAGAAAGCAAAGATACTAATGAGTCCTGCTATACTATCTCCAGACCAGAACTACAGCAGGGAACAACTATTTTTTGTAAAAAAGAGAGCCAAAATGAAGAATTAGTAATGACAGAAGACACTGCCTTTTAAAAAGAGCTTCTACTCACCAACTTAAAGCTACAGATGTAAAACATGAAGTACTGTACATGACAAGAAGCATGGGTTGGTAAAATGAGCTTGTCAAAAACAGAAACCAGATCCCGATACAAATCCTTTGTTCTGTTGATATCAAGCTTGCCTATACAAACAGGAAAACAGAACAAAAAAAGCATTTCAGGGGGATGCAAAAGTGGCAACTTTCTAAACTAGTAAGAAATCCATAAAGTCAAGCTGACTTCTTGGTTTATCTGACATCTAAAACATAGTCATAATGAGACCTTACAGGAGTTGAGTTCTACTGCTTTTTGTGGTACCTATGGAGAATGTCTGCATGCACACACGTACAAAACTGGCAGACATGCAAACTTTGCAATCATGTTAAGAGGCCAAAGAAAACACTAAGAAATAAGTTACCTGACTTGTGAGGAAGATACAACAAAATGGTTTCTACATGTTCTGTTTTCAATATATATATCTAAGAATTCAAACCTTCAATAAATGTCAGTGTAAGACATTTCTTTTAGGTGTTATCCTTTAACACTAAGCCTAGCTGTAGCAAGTCCAACTCAGTGACATTGTTTTAATCTACTTCCAGACCTTGTGATACTGGAAGGACCTGTAATTCTTAATAGTCAAAGGAATACAGCAGACTTCTGATAACCCGTAAGTTTTGTAGCACAATGGAAAAACCAAACCCCTATTTTCTGTTACATCCTCTAATGGCACTTTGGATACAGTGACATATAGCCAAGACATCTCCAACTATGTACCTCTGCATTCTCTGCCAATAAGACCAGGCAGAGGCAGCAACAATGACTATGCTGTGCTGCCAGCAGAATTCTGCCACTAAAGGCTAAAGGCTCTGCTTCACAGCAGCATAAAGCAAGAACCCCTCTTATCTTTTTCCTACGTGTTAGCAAAACAAAAAATTTGGTTATACTTCAGGTGTTCTTACCTCCCACATGGCAGATGTCTTTAATATAGGAAAACAGGATGGTCATCAAAACATCCAGGCGCTCTGCAAGCGGATGGGCCATCCTCTCACTCGTGGAAGAGACAGCTTTGTCTCCTTTTCTTTCCTCATCTTCCTCCTGGTAGATACAATGGCAGTCACACAGCTTTAATATACACAACAGAAAGACAGCAATCGTGGGAAAAGTGAAACTAAGATTCTCCTCCAGTGATATGCTGAACATTTGTCCTTTTTTTTCTTCTTTTTTTTTCCAGAAAAAAAAAAGCAGTGTCTTAATCCACATCTTACTGTAAGCAAAGTTTTGTAAACTAAACTAATTCCCCCTCAGGAACTCCTTAATTAGCTTTATGTACAGCTGATTTTGTTTTTACATCAGGAAATCGATTCCTTACACCTATGCTGGATATTTACATGAATATAATCAACAGCCCCAGAGAACACATTACTCATTTGTTCAGCTGTTCAGGTTTCAAGAGCTGTGTGCAGTGCAGTAAGAACAAAGTCACAAAGCAATATTCCTGCACTTAGTTCATAACCACCTTTGAAAGTGAAAATCTACAAAAAACCCTTGTAGCAGACCAAGATAGCAAACCATATCAAAAAGTCCCTCCTCTGTAGATTTTTCTTCATTATCAGGGTTATTTGCAGTTTCTTCAGCATCTTCAATATCTTGTTGTGGAGTGCTAACCTACAGTTGCAAATAAGAAATTCATTTTTATAAGACCATGAAACCTTTTTTATTTTTATGTAAGAAATGACAAGTAAGTTCTAGACTAGATTTTGCCCTTGACTATAGACTTTTAAATGGAATGACAGGTATGTAGCACATACCCCCCCCTCCAAATTGGTTAAAACTTTACCTCCAGAATATAAGCCTTCTGCAGGCTGTTATATACAGAGGTTCTCAAAAAAATCTTAATTCATTTATCCCCTCTTGCCCTTAAGATTGCACATCCTTTTCCTTCAAAGTGTTGATAGAACAGACCAACCATGCAAAGAGAAGCACATTCTCTGCACATCAGCACTGACCACCATGGAACAGTTATTCTGATTCTGGCACAGAGACTCCACTTGCAGTGTAACAGTACTCCTCACACAGCTACCCTCAGGTGTGGCAATATCTTAAGTGGAAATGGAATGTAAATTTGGTTGCTTTTATACTCGTGATCACAAGCACCACTGCAACATACTCTTGGCTGAGCACAACACTGAATGGTATTTCATTTCCTGCTCTGTGTATTTTAACACAAACTTCCTTAAAAGGTGATACAGGACAAACTTACATCCAACTTTAACAGCTTTTCAATAATAAGCTCCAGAATTGGAAGTCTTAGAGTTGGAAGGTACACCGTAACTCGTAGCAGGTTATGAACATAACATTCCTGTAACACAAAATTAATTGATATCTATAAGATTATTAATTGAAACCCTAATTTCTGCCCAGGCTTCTTAGGAAACAAGTTGCTTGTTATCTGAAGAGCCAGAAACAGGTTTAAACAGTCTGTATTCAGCATAGAGTAAGTTAATGTCTAAGGCAAACATCTTTCATTTGCTAAGATGTATTATCACTAACTTCTTTATGTACTGTTTTTCAAACCACCTTCAGCCAGAATAACTATAAATATTCTATAAAAGAGTTAGTCGTTTCCACTGGAGTTTCTCTAAACCTTCCCTGGGAAAACTAGACCAAGAAACATATTTCTTACTACATCTAGAACCAGCTCTAGTAGAACTGTTTGAAGTGAGACCAAAGCCATCTTTATTTCAGATTATTATAACACACTGGCAGCAACGCTGAATTCTACAAGTCAGTGTCCTCAGAGTCATTCTGATTACAATTCAAGCAGCTGAACAGACAGGTTTTGTGAGTGTGCTGTGAACCTATCCATGCACACACATATGTCCAAAAGGTAACTGCAGCATTCACACAGCAAAGCTGTCAAGTCAATACATAACACATGGCACTTTACCTAATTGGAGCACTCAAGAGTGTCTCTGTGAACATGCATTATAAGCCAAGCCTTAATTACATGACCACATATGATTCTTCCACAGATGATCTGGCCTGCTCAGCACATTAAATGGACATAGTTTAATGAGACTGCATAAATTGGAAATATTTAACAATGCATGGACCATGTTTTTTATTACACTTGACTTCAATCTTGCCCTGAAAACACTGTTATGAATTTCTTCACTACCTGGTCCTGAGGCACTAAATGAATCAATCAATAAATAACTGTTCTCCTCAACGTCATATAAGACCTATTATCCCTCTCATTTTATAGGCAGGGAATTGATGCCCAAAGTTGTTTGGAGTTAAAAATAATTTTAAAAAGGCAAAGTATACAAAGAACTTTGGACTTTTTTCAGCAGTTGATGAGTTCAAAACAGAGTTCCAAATGAACTTGGTTAGTGGAGGAGGGCTCTGCCTTTCTGTAAAATAAAGTGACAAGATAGCAAGTTGGAACAAGTAAACATAAAGATCACCCAAGAGCTGTAATCTGCTGAAAGATGCCAGCTTGTTTTTTACTACCCATAACTACTATACCAGAAATGTAATGAAACATCCCACTGGCAACTTGGATTTCACCAATAACAGCCACTGCTTCCTGTCCAGCCATCAAATCTCCTGTTCTGACACTTCCCAGTTTTGACAAACGAGACAGGTAATCCTACCATCTCCTTACTACACAACACTGAGATTCATGCTCAAAGAGGTCCATCTTGTGCATTGATTAAGAAAGCAATCCTGTGGAAAAGATATGCAGTCATGTCATTAAAGACTAGCATAATGCTTATGCACAAGGAGCCAAGTACGCTTGGACAACCTTATACTAAGCAGACACACTCATGTATACACAAATAATTTTAAATAACACTCAGGAATCTGCATTCAATGCCACCAAATCAGTTCTTACACTACAGAGTATACTTATACATTAAAAAACAAGGGAAAGTAAACAAAAATATTCACAGCTCTTACCAGAGTTCTTTCTGATTTGTTAATGAAAGGGAAGTTTTCCACAAGTATCGGCATAAGAAACTGTGGTGTCCTACAAAAACCACAAATCAAATCCCAAAAGTTACAGGTTATTACCACAGAGCATTGAAGCCCCAGCACTCTATAGACAGACTGGAATAAGCTTATTTCACAGTAATTTTATTTTAAGGCAATTAATGGTGTAAAATCCTTTTTTTTTGCAAGGATCTGAACTGAACAGGTTAATAAGCAGCAAACTTTCACCATGGACTTTTTAAAAGCCACCTGCAACAAACACAACTTTTCCTACTTCCTATTTCCTTTAACAGAATTTTCAGGTGCTGATGCCTATGGCAATTTCACCACTGGATAAAGCATTCCACTAGTTAGTGAATATTAAGAAAAATCATGCAACAAAACTAAGTATTATGTTTCCAATTAAGAAAAAAAATTCATCAGTTCAGAAGCTTTAAATCTGGAATGAAAAGGCACATAAACCCAGGGCATTATATACTTACGAAGGAACGTATGTTGCAACAGTTTGTAATGCTCTATGGCATGTATTAAAGTTGTCAGAAAGGTCTAGAGAAAGAAAAGAGGTATTCTTATGAATTTGGTTACAAAGACTAGATCAGGAAACAGCAAAAATAATTCATACCAACTAAATATTTGAAAGATTACCAAGGAAATGGCATTTGCCAAAATGTTTGTTCTTGGGATGTTTTTGTTTGTTTAATGTTGTTTGTTGGTTGTTTTTTGTTGGACTTTTTTGGTTGGTTGGTTGTGTTTGATGGGCTTTTTTGGGGGGTGTATTGCTTTGGCTTTTTACTACCAAAAGAAGCATGAGAAGTAATTCCAAATAAGATTCATGGCATCACAAGCAATAAACTCTGGATGTACTGCCAGCCTCCCTGTGAGGTGTTGTTATACACTCTCATACTGAATGCTAAACTTGGAAATCCAAAATTTACTCCACCATACAAATACTTAGAAGATATGTTAAACCTCAGTCTGCAACTAGATAAAAATCCACTGAAAGACTAGGTCTCATTTTCACACAAATCAAACTAACAGCTAATGAGGTTTCTACAGCAGGCTTTTGTAATCCAGTGTCAGAAGAGCTGAAGAGTAGTTGGATCATCCCAAGCAGAACTGAAATTTATTCCAGCATTTGCAATAAGAAGACATTAAATTCATGGAAGATATTTAGCTACCCGTTTGTCTTCTCAATATACACTCCCATTGTATGGCATTTTTGATATCTGTATCGTTTGTATTTGAGCTTACCTCAGGAAGACAATGAAAAAAAAAAAAAAAGACTTGAGGATTCACCAAACTACTGAGTTTTACTGCAGTAAATTAAATGGAAAACAAACACCTCCTAAGTTCCTTTTGTTTCAAAACAATTTAGAACTGGGAAGGCTTTCCTGTACATTCAGCCGTATTCCTACAGGTACTGCACCTACTGCAATATTTTTAAAGATGGAGTTGGTCTCTGCAACGCTGGCTGGAGTACAAGAAAGTCTTTGACCAGGGAATTTAAGGATGTACCTTCATGTTTTATGTTAACTCAGCTAAATGAATTTTGTTAACAAAGGAGCAGTGGTACATTGTACACTTCTTTAGTAGAGGTATTACAGCAGCATATACAAGCCATGCTTCCCTTATACTCACTTTCATCATCATCATCAGAATCTGAAATATCCACATCATCTTCTCTGATGGTTATTCGAGCTAGCAAAAAAGTGAGATTATTATGTCAAAACTGTACGATTCTCACAAGTAACAGTTTCAATGCCAAATCAAACACACTGGATGACAGTCTTCATCAGGACTAAAGCATCAAAATTATACACAAAACTTTCTAAAATAAGCAGAAGCTCATGAAAAATACTTGTTTCATTCATAGAACCAAGAGATTCTTGAGAACATCTGACAATCCTCACTGCAGCTTTTGGCTTTTAGTAATAACAAACTGACAAAGTTTATCCTTTCCAATATATCTTCATAAATGGGGTCTGTATGAGGACCCATCTATGGCCACTATAACATGTTGTCCAAAATCTGCATACAGAGAACTACCTGTATCACAATTCAGCTATTCAGGTCAAGAGAGTAATAACAGGGAAAAAAAACAAATCCAGTTAACTAACTGTGTAACACACTGTAATTATACAGAATTTATCCAGGGAAGACATTGTGATAAGAAAACAAAGGAGATGAAGAGAGAAGTAACTTACGGGGGACAAACTGGGATACAATCATCCGGAGGCATGGCCTAAGATGGACAGTTTGTGCTGACACTAGATTCCCAAGAAAGCCCAGATATTCCTCCACTACCTCTCGGCTTCTTCTCAACCACGGCAGCTTCTGAAAGTAAGGAAAGACCAAGATGTCAAAGAAAGATGTTTTGAGTACTAGTCTTAATCTTCCCATGTAACAAACAGATATTTACCAGCAAAATGCTGACCAGTTGTTCAAGTTCTTTGGTCAAATATGCAACAGAAGCTCGAAATTCATGCAGCCAATTAATGATCTGGGCATCCTTAGAACAAACAGAGAAAATAGAATCATAGAATCATAGAATCAAGAAGGCTGGAAGAGACCTCAAAGATCATCGAGTCCAACCTGTCACCCTAAACCTCATGACTATCTAAACCATGGCACCAAGTGCCACGTCCAATCCCCTCTTGAACACCTCCAGGGATGGTGACTCCACCACCTCCCTGGGCAGCCCATTCCAATGGCCAACCACTCTCTCTGTGAAGAACTTTCTCCTCATCTCCATTCCAACAAACGGTATTACCTATTGCTAGAAAATAACAAAATTCTTTAAAGTCAAAGCTTAAGATTGCAAATGGAAAATATTTTCACGTTAATGTATAAAGAATTTCTTTTCTATTTGTCTTCAGTGACAGTTCTTGAATGCAACTTCTAACAACCTGCCTGGGAGGCTTAAGTTACAGACTGAGCAAGACATGCTGGCCTTACACAGAACCTACTCACAAGGAACAGCATTCAGTGCTTGTGGTGTTCCTTTTTGCTGTAGGTTAATCAAAATGGACATTCAAGTCTTGAAATAAGAGACATACTGAAACAGTAGCAAAGCTACCAGAAAATTTCAGAGATTTTGCCTGTACACTCCACAAGGCTTGCTAAAACCAAAGTATCTCACAAAACATCCTCTTTAAAGAAAAAAGGAAATCCATATAGCATTATGCCTACTGCAGCATTCTTCTCACAGCTTTGTGGTTGAATTAAGTTTTTTTTTTAAAAAAAAAAAAAAAGACCAAAAACGTGGTGGGTACTCACAGCTATACAGAAGACCTGTGAAACAATTTTTCTGCATATAACAATTAAATATATTTGTATCTTACTGCCTAATGAAACAAGCTTTTACTGAGAACAGGGCACGTTAAAAATTCATGTAAGTTAAAGGCTGTGAAAGTCAGAAACCATGGTTTGATCTACAGAAGTATCTGTAAATCACACATCAACCAATCCCAGAAGGATGGTACCTGGAACAACGACAGACCCTGTGAGCAAGCAAAAAGTTTCCCACTCTAGAGCAGTCTGTAAGCACATGATTTATCAAAATCCTGCATGAAAGAAATATACATGTAAAAACCAAACAAATGTCCTTTTTTCATTTTGAGTTTTAATTCTGACAGTTTCCATATAGAAAAAAAAATATTAAATGAGCTAAATGTTTACAGAAAAGATTTGGATAAGCATCAGAATGACTTCTCTGATAATTCTGCTCAGACAGACAAACTTCAAATCTACAGACCCCTTAGTACCAAAACTATTACCTTTATGTCTGGATCTGACAGCTGATGCTTTAACAACTCAAAATCTGTGGTGTCACCCTAGGAGGAAAAAGAAAAATAAGTAGATAACATTTTTTCCAGAAAGAAAACACATTTCACTACAGCAAGATGAAGAGCAGACACAATAGAGAAATCTCAAGGAAGACTGAAGCAACAGAGTGCTGTTCTCCACAGACAACCGAAGCCTCTAGGTAATTTTCAGCTGCTATCCCTCTAGACAGCTGAGATCACCCCGTACCCCACGGCGTAAGCCAGACCTACGTCCATCTAGAACGTCACTCAGGTCGACTCACAGGGGAAAGCTTTTCACTTGCACAGCAAGAGCCCCTGGCACAAGCCCACAGCACTCGTCTGCCTTCAGTTTTTTTTCCCTAAGCTTTCAGACATGGTCTTGTGCAAGACGAAACAAGGTTGCACACCGAGTTGCACACCGAGTTGCACACCGAGAGCCAGCGCACGGCAACGCGCGCAGCCTCCAAGAGCCACCGGAGCGGAACCACGACGGCGGGAGAAGCAAAGCCGCAGTCACCTTTTCGTACTTCAGCAAGATCTCTGTCAGAGTCCCCCCGAACCGCACCGTCTTCCTGGGCGGGGAGCTGATGAACTCGTCCCCTCCCAGCATGGTTACGGCCCTGCGTCTGAAGGAAGGCGAAACCGCATGAGCACCGGTGGGCCCCAACCGGCCCTCTCCCCAGCGCAAGGCCAAGGGTGGTCCACCCCCTCCCGACCCCTCGCGCCCGCCCTCGGGCCCCGGGAGATCCCGCCGCCATCCCGTCTTGCCTTGCGGTGGCAGCAGCGCGCGCTCCGCTAGCGGAGCAGGCGACGCTACCCGCTGCGCCGCCCGCCGCGCCCCCCGCGCGGTGCCTGCGCCGCCTGCCCACACCGCCACATGCCGCGCGCGGGCGGAAAAGAGCGCGCGCCTCTCCGGAAGCTGAGAGCGCTCCTCCCCTCGCACCATAGAGGGGCGCGGCTGGAACGGCTTCAGCCGCTCTGTTGCTGCTGTCGGTGGTGCAGGCGGACCGAGGGATCCGGGCCGGAGTGGTCGCTGTCTTCCTCCATACGCGATGGAGCTGGAGCAGGGCGAGAGCAGCGCAAGCTCCACAGGCACCACCGTTTAGGTTTGACCATTGACTCCTGGGTGTAATGATAGCGCTTGTCCAGTGCCGGCAACCCACAGCCCGCGGGTCTCGAAGGGCAGCGCCGGTAAACGCTTTAGCCAGCGTTTGCGCCGGAGCTCAACGCGTCCGAAAGATGCAGAATCCCAGATTTAACCGCAGTGTCAGGCTGGAAAGTTTTAAGTTCATTGGGAAGCAAACTCTCCCCTAGCCGGGAGGTCAGGGTGACCACGCCAGCAGCTGCCCGAGAGCGGGTCAGGGCCGAGCAAGGACCCTCACCCCTGCCCCACCAGACAGCTTGTGTTTTTCCAAACGTAGAAGGGTAGTACTGATGCTTAGAAGGGAAAACTAAATGATCCAAACCACTGAGGTTAAAAGTGCCGAGTATCCACCCCAGACAAAACAGAATTTGACCTTGGGAAACAGTTGAGCATTTGCTAGCACAAAGGCACAGCTGGGGAGTTAAACCAAGTTTTCCAGGTGTTGTCATCACCTCTGCGTATATATTAAAACACAACACTAGTATCTCTGTCACTCAAAATGCATGATGGACTCTTCTGTCTCTGACCTATCATAGAATCAACCAGGTTGGAAGAGACCTTCAAGTCCAACACTAGCAACAGCTTTTCCTCTCAAAACATTATCTATACACAAATTGAGAAAATAATTGTCTGCTTCTATTTTAAATGCCATAGAGTTTGGGGGTTTGTTTAATGCACACCATGTTACAGGATGAAGCAGCTTGGAGATAACAGAATTCAGAAGGAATTAAACATTCGGTATGTAAAAACCTCCAGTAACTTTCGGAACAACCTGTGTAAGCATGAATGGAAATATGTACTTTCTTCAATCTGATGAATACATAACATTTACTTCTCTCAGTCATGTAGTTACAGTGACATACTACATTATTTGAACTTAGCCCTGTCAACCAGCTGTACATATTTGCTTATTTTCTACATAAGATGCTACTGCAATAATTCTCTCCCTCCCAGCAGCTCTCACCCTCAAGAGTCACAGCAAACATTTTTGTAGAATTTACTATTAACTTTAATTTCTTCTTAGAGAAGACATTCCCACTTAAAGTAAACCATGTATATACTAACCCTCCTTTTGATACAATCCACATCTAAAGAGACAACAAGCATTTAAACCTTTTACAAAGTTACAAGTTATGGGGTTTTCCATGTTCCTTTAGTGGAATATAGGATGCTGTTGTGAGCTAGTTTTAAAGCTTAACCAGCAACAAAAAACTCCTGCAAAATCAAATCCTGTAACCACAGTTGAGTTCTTTGCAGCCTGGGCCGTGTTTTTAAACCAAGTGCATAGGACTGTCCTTTAAGCCTAAAGGAATTCTAGCTTTAGATGCAAATGTCAGTGTTCACACATCAGCAAGCAGTCCTAAATATGTACAAGTGCTTCCTTCTAATCAACAATATAAAAGTTATTGGAATGGACTTTGTGCTGCATTAAGCTACATCTGATAAGGATATCAGAAGACTTAAAATAGCGTTAAATAGTTGTTAATGTTTAACTGATAATAATTCAGTTGTCAGTTTCTATTTAGTGTTAGCCTTCCTTATTTAGAAGGCAAACAGACTGCATGAAATGGTGACTGGTTTACATTTTCAAAAAGAAAGGATCATAGCTAACAATAGTTACTGTTGCTCCACAGCAAGTACTTTTTATCTCATTGTTCATACACACCATACTAGTAACACCCCAGTGCTTCTCTAGAGTTAACATCCTCCTGTCTTAACTCCTGTATTTAATTTCTTAAACATACATACTGTTCAAAATTGTAAACATTAGAATCCCATGCAATTTTTCAGGCTTTTGCCTTTCACAATAAGAGTCTTCTCGTCTTGGTGTCACCTGGAAACACCATAACATGCAGCCTATGAGAAGAACACAACTGCTACAATTATACAACAGCTGACAACATTCTACACAACATTTTACACAACAACCATTAAGTACTGATATTGGATTTATGATTAATTAGACTGTAATCTACAGTGAATGCAAAGCCCTGGTCCATTCATTCTGCTAATTGATTGCAACACTAGATCAGAAAAAAAAAATCTGTTCATCACATTAAGTATGTGAATGGCTGCACTGTAAAGTTTTGGCTTAGTTTATGGCTGCTACTAATCATTCTACTTACTAAACATCCAATCTTATAAATCAATTTACAAGTGAAAATATGAGGAACCAGAAAAAGCAGTTCTCTCTGCTTAGAACAACTAAAATATTGTGAATGACGCTGAAACGGTGATCTGTAGGTTTTAAGGGAGGAGATTGTTTGGTTTGGTTGGGTTTTTTGGTTGTCTTTTTTTTTTTTTAATTAAGACCACTGTAACAACACAGAGGTGTCACATTGCACTTCCTGTAAAACCTGCAGTTAATAAAGAAATACCATTAAAACCCTTCAACTTCAGTGTTCATCTAATCTTGAAAAACTAAAAACATTTACAATATGTTTAAAAATTAGAAAATGCATTTAAAAAATACAGAAGTTATTCCAGTAATTTACAAGAGAACATTGAAAGACATGTCAAGAGTTCACAAGGAAGTACAGTTGTGCTCTTAGTAAAACATTTTCCTTAAATCTAACTCTAGTGTTCAAGGACGTGTGTCATGAAACCAACTGTACATTAAATTTTTAAGACTTATTCATGTTGCTAATGGTGGTTTCAAGCTCTTATTAATTCAAAACCAGAGGAACTCGTGAGGCATTTCTCACACAATCATTTTGGGTATCATTAACTTTAAAATAAACCTTTTCCCAGGTCCTATTTTGCAGTTACATCTAAACTTACAAAATCTCAAAATCCAAATCATTCCAAAATAATGGTGCAACTTTACAAGAGTCACTCTAAATTGTGTATTTACACTATTAAAAAATTCTACTAAATTTCCAACTTTGCATCAGTAGTTTAATATAGATATTTTAAAAGCACCCTTACAAACAAAAGTATTGCACTGGCATCATAAAATTCACAGTAAGTTTAACTTCCAGACCTTGGTAAAACAGTGCAAGAGCTTTTCATTGTGCAAGAGTTTTTTATCCATACATTCCCAGGTTATTAAAACTAAAAACATGTCTATGTTACACACTGCAGTGGCTTTTCTGTGAATCAGGTATGTTTCTTTTTTTAGTTTTTCCTTCTTAATCAATCTAATTTATCTTTTGAAATGATTAAAAGTACCCACAAAACACTGTCTATTCCAACACTGAAATAGGTGTGTTTGGCAGATACAGCTCTATGTGTCCATTTTATACACAGTCCACAACGGTTGCAGAGATTATTCCATAGTGAGAAAATCCTGTTGCATGGAGTGGGGAATTCTCTTTCCATAATTTGCAGCACTTCCTCCACTTTTCGAGGCAGTAACTTCGACAGTTGTGTCTTCAACAGATCTTGAAGATAATATATTAAGAAAAGGTTACTCCAAAATAGTCTTCAAACAAATATAAAACTCTTCATACAAACCCTAAACTGTTATTTTAAGTCAGTCTCAAAAGTACTTTCCCTCATGTTTAATAACCAGATGGGACCCAGATGAAAGATCAATCAGGTCAACATCTCATATCCAATGGAATCAAGCATGGATATCTCAACAAAGGCGTAAGAATACAGCATTCCAGTAATATCTCAAGATATTATCTCCACTGCCACTTACTGCCTCATGTCTTCGTGAACCAAATCTATTACCTTTGGACATTTTCTGTTTCTTTATCTGGCACACTTCCTTTACCCAGCATGTAGCAACTCATTGGTTCCTGCTTGGTCTTGGGAGAGGCATTTCCCATGTATCTTTTCCATACCAATTATGACTGCATAGACCTCTAAGGTATTTTATACTCTGCATCTCTTTACAGACTCATAGACCCCAATCTCCTTTAATATATTTAATTCCATATATTGAGAATCACCCTTTTCATTTTTTCTACATAATTTTTAAGATAGGAAATCAGAACAGCATGCAGTACTCCATAATAACTTTGGGAAGTTATTAAAAAAGTAAACACCATTTTCTAAGTACAGTTTTCTGTAACGAAACATTCTTATTGAGGCAACAGCTCATTTTTCCAAACACTTGCATTTTTTATATTAGGTGAAATATGAAGCTAACAGCTCAGGAAGCTCTTCTAGTGGCCAGTATGGCGTCAAAAGTTTTTGTTTTGTCAGTGGTGGTTGTGGTTTTCATTTTTTGTTTTGGGGGATCGTTTGTTGGTTGATTTGGTTGCTTGCATTGACTTGTTTGGAGTTTTTGTTAGTGGGTGTAGCTTTGGTTGGGTTTGGTGGTTTTCTGTAGGGTAGTGTTTTTTCCTCTCCTCTGTCTTGACAATATCTGCCCAAACATGTTTAACCCGTTTGGTTAAGTTCATAAATATCTCCAGATGGGGATAGGATTTGGACTATCAGTAAGGGATGATCTGTTTCAGACAGTTGTTTACGAGAAGATACAAAGTACATCATGCAAAGTTACATCAAAGGCGTCCCCGAATTGTCTTTGGAGGTGCAAATTGTTTGTTACCTTTTATTTTTACCATGAAAATTACAATCACAGAGTTCATTTTAAAACATGTAACAACTCTTACCCACTCCCTCTATCTTGGTTCCTTCCAAATTACACTTAGCAATGCAGTTGCACCAAAGTTTGTTGACTGTAGCATTAGAAGCTGCTGTGTACTTGGGAGAGCTTGTAATAAAAGCACTCTATACACCTGCTTCTTTAGTTAGTAATATTAAACCACACATTCTTTCTAACTACCATCAGTAAGATGTAAGATTTGAAATATGTAAAAATAATGGATAACTTTCACTACTAGAAGTTTATTACAGCAAAACACATCTATGCATGCATGCTGAAAGCAGGACCATCTAAAGACAGTGCATGATCTCACTGACCTCACTAGCTGTAACCATGAAAAAGGTTAGGCATAGACATTTAACAAATGCCATTTCTTCCCTGCAAATATGGAGCTCTTAAGTTTTAAATCCATTTCAGAAAAAAAAAAAAGTCTAAAAAGAGTAGAATTTTTAACAGCATAATTTCTAACTATACATATAGTTAATAATAAACTAAATAGCAGTAACAAATCTTCTAAAGCTGTACTGCTGCTGCTTATATTCCACCTACAAGATTTCTCTTAAGCAATAGTTATCTATATTACATCTCCCTACTATTAGAACTTTCTCCCAATAAAACTCTCTGGCTTTCATGAAGAAACTATTTCCACATGTCATTTTCTGTAAGCCAACGGTAGCTTCGAGATTTAGTTTCAAGGAGTAGCAGGGAAAGCTGATCTTGTACACAGTGAATCAGAACTCTAAGATGTACAGAATCCTTCACAGTACAAAACTGGTTTTACAGTTCCCTCAGAAATGGACTTTACATAGTGAACAGAAAGCTTGACTTTTTAACCCCCTTTTTAAGGCATTAAGCATGCATATCTTACTAAACATGCCATATTAATGAGCACACCAGGGATATTTTGAAAGGCTTCATCTTCAACGACATTTCAAAGCTGGACCTAGGCACTTTTCTTACCATGTTGGACAGTAGCACATCTTTTTCAAATGACTGAGGTTCAAGACAGGTAATTTAACTATTGGCTGTGTTTATGAATTTCAAAGTAGTAGCTATAACTATGCCCCAAAGTTAAATACAAGTCAACATTTCACCTGCTTTGTTGTTCTCCAAGAAGTATTTAATATTGATGAAAAGGGAGCTTCCTCTCACAAGAGCTCATACAGGTGGTAGCTAACGGCTGTTTCCTTACCCCCACTTACTTTTGGCCGTGTTTAGAGTTAGTCAGGATCAGTTCAGAAGAGCACACAGCTCCTGTGCCTGCACTCGGACAGACCTTGCAGTAAGCTCCCCTCACGACAACTCCATCGCGCTCATGCTGGCCTGTTCCGTTCTTAGACGTCTACAGGAAGTATCATCGCTGCCTAACCGAATTCGGGTCGCTTCTTTCACTCAGTGCCTATCAGCACCTCAGCTGAGAAAAATTCCCCGCAACTTTTTTTTTTTTTTTGGTAAATTTTTTTTTGTTTGGTTGGTTGTTGTTATTTATTTGTTGGTATTTGTTGGTTGGTGTTTTTGGTGTCAGCTGGGAACAAGCGAGCAACTTTTTCCTGAATCTCAGGTAGGAGCTTCTCAACTTGCAGACAAACTAAAAGTTCTCCCCGTCCCCAGCTTCCCTTCCGCTGACCCCCCCTTCCCTCCCCGAAAGCTGGAAGCTTGGCACGGCGGCGCGCCCCGGGATTGGCCTCTCCGCAGCCACGGGCAGCAGCCTCCCCTGTCTCACCTGCTGGAGTCGGTGGGGCGGCCCCGCGGGCCCCCGGCATACTGCAACTCTAGGTCGGCGGCGGTAGCGCGGGAACGCGAAGCGGGAGCGAAGGCTGAGGAGAGACGACGGCCGAGGCCGTGCACCAGATCCCGCAGCAGGCTGTCCCCGCGACCCTTGGGCGGTACCAGCCCCACGTCGTCGCGCAGCTCCTCCAGCGGCACCTCCAGGTTGCCCGCGTACCAGAAAACCCACCAAATGAGGCTGAGGAAAATGCCGATGCCGCCCGCGTAGATGAGCAGGTCAGAGAAGAACACGTCGGCGAACACACCGGCCAGTAACACAGCCAAACCCAACGCGTCGAAAGCCAGCGCCAGCCAGAAGGCGACCACGCAGCGACCCAGCCCGCCGGGGGCCGCCATAGCAGGGGAGCGGGGGGAGCGGCGGCAGCAGCGCCGCCACCGCTGCCTCAGGCAGCCCGCACCTGCGGGGACCGCCCGGGCCACGCCCCTCCATCGCACCTGCGCGGGGAACCACGCCCCTGGCAGAGAGGCTCTGGCCACACCCCAGAGACCGCTGAGGTGGAAGGCGGGAGCCGCCCAGCGGGGCTCCGCTCTTAATGGCACGGCGCAGGCACCCGTCTCGTCTTCAGTCGCTCTGGGGTGGCTGACCGGACACCTGGTTCCTGCAGCTGGCCTTTCCCTGCTAGCGGTGTTGAGTGACCCCTGAGAGGGCCTTCCCTCCTGCCTTTAACTCGTGGAGGCAGCTGGAGCTTCTTCCTGTTTTGCGCAATCCAAGAGAATAGGAGGAGCAGGTGTTGAGGATTGGTCCGTAGCGACTGCCGGTGTTTTTGGAGTTGAGGAATCCCTTGCCGAGTGATGGTGGCGGTTCGGGTGCGTACGAGACTGACAGAACTGGACCCGTTCAACTGCACCTGGCCAAGGCAGTATCACCTCACCTGCCTTACTTTGCTCAAGACACCCTACAGGGGAGGCACCCCAAAAAAGATGAACGTATGTGTTGTGGATCTCTACTCTTCCAAGAAGAGGCAGCTTTTGGTAGGCAGCAGATAGGCTACTTTGGGTACATGCTTGAGGAAGTTGAATACACCACTAGAAGAAACAACCTAGGTAAAAACAGCTTAAAAATTCATTACATTTCACTTGTTATCAGGTTGCTAACCTAAATATTTGTAGTAAGTTCAATAGGTATCAAGTTATTTTCATTATGTTGAGCAAATTAAGAAGAGGGTAGCAGTTATTTCGCATTTCAAATTGCATGTTAAATAGATTGCTGCTTGTGCTACGCATAGTTTTTGTTTCAGCCTTTGTCAGTTCCGTTACTAAAGCTATGCTTCAGGACGGTGTCACATATTTCTCAGCTTTTTTCTGGAACAGTCACCTGTCTGCCTTTTGACACTGAGTGCACCTAGTTTGAGTCAGGAAAAGTTAAAAGGTAAGAAACAGAGGAAATTAAGATCTTGAGTTTATTTGTTCCAGCTCATCAGTTAGAAGGAAACACAAATTAATCATTACAGACCTTGGTGAAAAATGTTCTTGGATTAAATTTTCTTAAGGTGTTTTACTTCATTAATATATTTGCCTACTAAAATGATACCACTGAATGACTATGTAAAATCTGTTACAACAAACAACATTCAAGCTGACTGTGGCCTGTGTGTTTTCTTGCGTGCTTGCTTTGGTGTTTTTGAAGACTTCTTGGCTGACTCTATTGATTTGCCAGTTTTAGGTGCTGCAAAAGACTTTGCTTCAGGCTTTTTGGGAGTCTTTTTAAGCTCTTTCCCTTTTATTGCTTCCTTTGGCATGCTGGGCTGCTTGGCTTTTTTCTGTTTTGGTGATGGCTGGAGGTCAACATACTCTTCTGTAACTTTATGTTTTGGTTTTGGAGTCTCCAGAGCCTGAGGTTGTTTTTTTCTCTTACCAAGGGGTGATTTAGTTTTTTTGCTCAGTTTTCCTGCACTTGATTTCATTTTCTGTATTTAAGACAAAAAAAAAAAATTACCCATCTACTTAAGAAACAGCCTTACTGCTTTTCAAGTGTAAGTAAGAGGGATCAATGAAAACCATTATCAATGACAAATGCTTTCTGTGCCCCAGCCCAAATGATCTGTACACATTTCAGTCTTGAAGCAAAGAATTAAACACAGAAATAATGAAAAAAAAAAACAACAAAAGAGTAAAAAAGTAGGGATATAACATGCAAGGATCCTCTTAAGCCAGTGAATTACTGAGCTCTGCTGGCACAGCTTTAAACCAGAGTTCCAGACTTAATAGATTCAATACAGATCAACTTAATTGGAAGTCCATCTGTACACATGCAAAGTGACTGCCCTCTTCTCTGAGCACTAAGCCTAATATTCATTGGAGTTCATCACATATTCCTAAACTGCCCTCATGAAAGATGGCTACTGTCATCAGAACAACTCATAGAATCCAGCTCTAGCTATATCTATCTCAAGGATATGCTCCAATCACAAATGCAGTACAACTAGTTTGAATTTTTAAGTGTTACTGTTTTATTTATCCAACTGTCTTTCCTAGATGTTTGTTAAATGTGAGGGTATCATCAGTCTGTCCCTTTTGCAGACATGTTAATGACAATGTCTGCATCATCTCTAATACTGGCAGCAATAACTCCACATAGTACTTCATGCAAACTGTTAGCTCTCAATTTAGATTGTTAATGTTGCATACCTAGAGAATGTTGCTTAGAATCATAGAATTGTCAGGGTTGGAAGGGATTTCAAAGATTATGCACTTCCAACCCCCCTGCCAGGGGCAGGGACACCTCAGACTAGACCAAGTTGCAGAGCCCCATCCCGCCTGGCTTTAAAAACGTCCAGAGATGGGGCTTCCACCACCTCCCTGTGGGGCAACCTGTTCCAGTGCCTCACTACCCTCATGGTGAAGAACTTGTTTTTTCTCAGATTTTGCAGAATTAAAATAAAGACCTTTTTCAATAAATTCTGAACTTTTTCATGATTTACTTAAGTATTAAGCTGTTTCTCAATCGTTGACCCTTTCTTCTGACTTCAGGCTTGCTATTCAAGCTAGAAAAATTGCTGTTATTCAGAAAAATACATAAAAGGACAATAACCAGTGGCTTCCTTTGTCTCTAAGAGGGGAGAGCTAAAAAATACACCCTCCACCCAACCAACTACTTTGCCATACACTCAGCTCTTGCTTTAATGATATATTCACATAAAATCCAGTTCACTTGAAGTGTGTTTACAGACAGTTCCCTAAGGAACAATGAACAATTTAAACAATTCAGAACGTTTAGTTTTGACTGAAATGTGAGTCTCTCAAAATTATTAAACAATTACCTCCAGATGATCTAAGATGGTTGTTTGTATAGGCACCAGTTGTGGAATTTCTTCATCATCATGATCACCTGGTTCTTGGACTATTTCTTTTTCTTTTATCTCAAGGTCCTTGGTAGCAGCAGCTGCATTATTAATTTCAGCTGTTGATCTGACTTGACTTGACTTCATTTTTTTAGATGCCTTCTTGCTCTTGGGCCTCTTGTTCTTTCCTTCCTAGAATTAATTGGAAGTACATCTCAAATCCTCAAGACGTTTCTAAATGAATAATAATTGCTTTAATACGGTTAAAACCAGGACTTTGAGTACTGTTCAATAGACCTGGGCTGGTCAGGTGTATGCAAATATGAAAAAAATGCATTATTTTCAGAAGTTTAGTGTAAATAGCTCCTAAGCAAACAATAATAATGTCAAGATTACAGTCTTGTAAGTTCAATGTATGCTCCAAAGCTATTTTAGACAGAACATAATGAGCAGAACTCAGTACAATGGAACAGATGATTTTTTTTTTCAGAAAGTCAGTGAGCCCTTCCTGTGCAAATATAGGAACCTGTGAATGATTCATATGCCATTGATTAGCCAACAGATAATGGATGCATAGTTTCAATCCACATATATGTTAATGACTGTATTTTCAGAAGGCAAATATGAATAAACCATACAAGCAGAAGATAAAAAAAAATTAATCTCAGCTCCCTCAGTTCATAACTAGAAACACTTAACTCATTTCCCATTTGCTTCACAACCTATCAGGGAGCTTCCAGTTTTGTCAGTATTACTATTTGAAGCACTCAGAAGGACTTAACCCATGTGTAACCATAAATGCCTGGGCTTACCTGCTAACTTTTAAACCCATCGCATCAGACACTGATACATAAAAAGAATCCAAAGAACTAGTTGTTCCAGTTTGGCTTTATGGAAAGTTTGAAGCACTACTTTTTTTACCTTTACTTCTTTTTTTCTTGCAGGTGGCTGTCTGTCAAGCTCATCCAAGTTGGAGACATTTGCAGTAAAAATTGGAAGTGCAACTGATTTAAGTGTTTTGAGGTGAAGAATTTTGACATTTTTCCAATTCTGCAATAACAAAACCAGTATATTATGTAAAAATAACAAGGCTGGGTTAATGACCTGACTTGGCTTTAATGCAATTAATCAGCAGTACCTTTGGTAACTTCTTAGCAATCACCTCAGCTGCTGCAATGACATTATGTAGGATCTCATCAGCTTTCATTCCGGTGTGACCTATACGTGCTGTACTGAAACAAATGAAAAGTAGTATTTATTTTGGGGCAAAAGCATACTTGATGCTGGTTTTAGACATATCCAGAAATGAAAAGGGGCACTCATCTGCAGCTATCTTAACTTGCATAAAGGGTGGCTGGCTATTGCAGAAGCCTTTTGTAATAGAATAGGTTTACCTGTATTAACCTTTTTGTATTTGGCCTATTCTGCCAACTATATTTCTGCCTACTATTACTAAGCATATTACCAGTTTATATCCTTTTAGATGCAAAATAAGTGAAAAAAAGAGTGTTATATAAACAAGAGTATTTCGGAAGTAGTTCTAATTTATTTTGGCAATAATATTTTTCTAAGATTGCACCTGCTGTTTGACAGCAACCTAAAATTCCTCAGGTACAGGAAAATGAGACAAAAAGTAAAACTTTACAGTGAAAATTCTTAAGTAGAACTACTGATTTTTTTGAACAGATTAAGGTTCAAAATGGCCCACACGTGGAATGGTGACCCTTAACCTCTTTTATTCACATATCAGTGGAATAAAAGAACTCACTTAGAATTCCTACAATTGAGGTACAAGCATCCTGCGAGCAAAGTCATTAATCTACTCATACTTACTAACAGCACCCTTTGTTGGTAACTGGGAGCGTAGTCCCCTGGATATGTTTATTAATTTCCTTAGCGAGATTCTTGGCTTTCAGGTTTACAGATACAGGTGTCCTAGAAAAGAAAGGCAGATGATTAAAGCAAAATTAAAAAAAAAAAAAACAACACACAAAAAAACCCCACTCCAAACCCCAACCAACCAAAGCTTTACTAAGAAGAATGTAACCTTAAAGATAATGCAAAGTGGATATACAGAATTTAAAAACCTACTTCTTCCTTTCATAAAAGTGTTTTCCTAGATGCGAGGGCAAGAGCCTTCTGATGCGGTCATCAGACAGAAAGAGATCAAATCTGTTCAGGAGGCGACGCTTTGCTTCAAATAGTTTATACTCTTTTTTGAGAGTTTTGTATGAGATGATCTGTAATGCAAGTTATAGTTATAGTTTAGTCCCCACTGCTAAAAACAGAGCCTAGAATACCTCTTACAACTGTGCAGATTAACTTGTGTAACTGATAGTCTATCATGGAGCATTATTTTACAATGCTTAAGACTATCAATAGGAAAAGGATACAGTACTTTCTGTTTTAAGAGTCAAACATGGATCTCCTGCATAGTAACTGCAAATCACCAAAGAAAACTGAAGTACATTCTAGCATCTAAATCAAGGTTAAATACAACAAGACAAATATTTCATAGTGTTACTGCCAATAGTGTAAACAATCCAATCCAGCTGCAAAGAACTTAAATATTCTTTTGTTGTTTTTTCCAGTTGCTTAAACTAAATATTGAGCATTTGTCTAGAAATTAAATCTGACTGCTTGAAAGCCTATTTAAAAATGAAGAAATTATACTGAGTAAATATTGCAATTTAGAAAAATTTGAATAACCTGAAAAATCTTACTGGAAATTGTTAACTCAGAAACTTGATAGTAGAATATTAAGCAGCAGGAAAGAAAAGCTACTTTCCTTTTTGTTAGTATGAGAGGAAATAAATGACACTGTACTATACCATCATATCTCTCTCTTACCTGGTTAACACTCCGGATCCCATTCTGGATTAAAAGCTTCTTGTACAGATTTTCAGTCTGTTCCGCTGATAAATTTGGCTCATCCTTTGTGAAGAGGCAAACCTCAGCTGTTTCTGGTCGGATGCTGTGGGGCAGTGGTCTACAATGAGAACATGAGATGGACAGAGAACATGTGAAAGGAGAAGTTTATTTCAGAACCAGGTCTACACCAAGAGATCATTACCCTTTAACAAGCACTACCAAGAAGCTATGTATCCAGATTCTGTTCTTCATGAACTACTAAACATTCTCAGTTGAACCTGTGCTTTTTAAAGTGCAGAGAACTGTAAAAGTGCACCAGTCATATATAATGGCTCCGGTCAGACACACCACTGAACGCATCCATTCTGCCAGCAGCTGTTACCACACAGGTCCTGGGAGAAGGACCCCCTATTCTGTTTACATCATAGCTGCATCCACTCCTTAGACTAGTCTTTGCAGGGCTGTGTCTCAGATAAATAGATGTGAGCTTTCCCAATACAGCACTACTACAGTTTAAACTAAACCGTGGAATTTCATATTCAGGTTTTGGTATCACAAGAAAGACGAAGCCGTCTTGCTAATGATTTTGATGGTGGGTTAAAGACAGAAAAGAGACTGATTTCCTGAGCTTCAGGATTGAAACGTACATACCTCCTAACTGGCGACCAACAAACCCATTACTCCCTGTGTGCACAAAGCAGGAACAGCCGAACTTTCCATTACAGCGGAAGTGGGGGCAGGCAAGTGCCAGCTCTTGTTCACGGAAGGGAGCTGCCAGGACAGAATCGTGGCAGCCAAATCCCTTAAGCTCACAATCAGCGCTGTGCTCTTTTCCAAGACACAGGACACAAGCGACCCCTGTAACCACACGGCCCGAGAGAATCTCTTACATTGTGATGACCTTCGCCACGCGCGGTACCTTCCAGACCGTCACCAGGAGGTGGACGTTCTCGCTCTCGTTGAGGAGCAGCGCCTTCCCCTTGGCCTTACTTCTGGCGAACGCCAGGAGAGCCTCCACCGCCTTCTTTACCTGCAACGGCACAGCAGCCGCCGGAATTACGTTATGTTACAGCCCAGGCCGAGCCGGTCCAGCCGCGTTCCCACCGCCTCACAGTACCTGCCCCTGCTCCAGCTGCCCCGAACCCTTCGCCATGGCTCCGCCGCCGCCACCACGTGTGGCCACCACGCCTGCGCGCAGGCACCTCCGGGGCACGGCAGGGCACGTCCGGGGCGGGGCCGCGGACCCTGGTGTGCCTCCCCCGGAAGGGCCAGCCACTGCTCAGGCCGGTTTGTTCAGGGCTGTGTCGAGTCGCAGCCTTCAGGCAGGGAGATTGCGCCCCCTGTGTGGGAAACCTGTGCTTATGCAGCGCTGTCCTCACGGCCAGAAGGAATTTCGCCTGCTCACCTTGACGTCTTGGTGGTGCTGGCCACCTTGTCTCCAAGTAACACGTTTAGGTGGCTCATGTTACGCTTGCATTCGCTTCAGGGCCTTTGGATCAGAGCTGCTCCTCAACCAGTGCTGGTTTCTTTCCAAATAGAGATTTCCATTTGCCTTTGCTGAATATTAAAAGGTTTATGTTACCTCATCTCTCCAGCCCATGTAGGTCTCTGCATGAGTGCTACCCTCGAGGATATTAAGTCCCCAGGTTTGATGTCATCTGTAAGCTTAATGTGACTATGCTTCAGGACACTGATAAAGATGGGATGTGTCCTACGATAAATCCCAGCAGTACTGCATTTGTTACTGGCCTTCAGGTAGAGTACAAGCCATTATCTCTGTGCTGAAGCTTCCTTGTGTTCAGACAGTTTTTAGCCATTTCATTAGCCAGCCACCCAGACTGGTGGTAATGCTTAAGATACAAGAAGATTATGGGAGACTGTTGAAATCTGTGCTAAAGTTGAGATGCCATCCACTCTTTGCCCCTCTCTGCAAATCTCATTATTTTCTCATAGAAAGTTAACTAGGTTGGTTGGGATGTTTTACAGTTGGTCAAGCATCTCCTTCCAAAATTACTTGTTCCATTATTTTCCCAGGACCAAGTCAGTATCAGTGGTGTGTGGCTGTCTTGGATAAGAAGTATTTCAGCTTAATGCAGCATGCAATGCACATGAAGAGTGGTCTTTCAGCTTTGCAAGTTCACAAATTAGTAGTTATTCTTAGAAGGGAAACCAGGTTTGTTACTTTCACCACTGTTATTGCTAGACACAACATATTCTGCTGTAGACCTCAATTATACTTTGTTATTATGAACGCATATATTTTTCCTTAAACCATTTGTTGCAATTATTTAGATGCTAAGATTTAAAATGACGCGATTGCAAGCCATCCTACTTCATTACTTAAGAGGATGTTTCTATATAGCCTAATTTTATACTTTCTCCTAGCAAAAGGGATGTACAAGTAGAAATTGTTTCTGTGGAGGTAGGTCTAGCTTAGCTGCACCTCCGCCGCCGTAGAAAGGCGCTCCCATCGTCCTCCCGAAAGCGCCGGCGCAGGGCGGTGCCCCCCCTTGCCCCGGTAGCGTGGTCCGGCCCCGCCCCGGTTGAGAGCCGTTTCCGCCGCCGTCGGTGCTCTGCGACGGGGCGGAGAACCGGGGTGGGTCTGCTGGTGGCACGGGCACAGGACCGCCTGGGACTGAACCGAACTCGAGGTGTGGGAGTCTCCCGCTCCGCTCCGACTGGGAGCCAAACCAGGCAGGGTGCTTCCGGAGGGTTGCCTTTCGCCTCCGCTCGGCAGAAGGTGGTCTCCTTTTCCTTATCTGTGGCTGGAGCCGGATTCGTACCACTGATGTTCTGCGGCTGCCTCCCGCTCCCCTCCGATAGTAGAAAGGAGCTCCTAATGCCGAGCCCGGCGCAGCCGGGTAAGTCGCGTTGTTGTACCGGGTGGACCGGCGTCGAGACGCGACGGGTCGCGCATAGTTCCAGTTATTGCTCGGAAATGTCCCTTGGTTTAGTAAAGTCCTGGGGCGGTGGTGCCGTGGGGTTCCTGGGACGCGCGGTCTTCCGGGGAGCGGCGGGGACCGTGGGCACTCCCGGGACAGGAGCCGCTCGGCGCCGTCTCCTCTCGGGCTGGGTCGGCTCGGGACGCGGTGGAGCCCGCGAGTCGTTGGCAGAAGCATCTCTGATGGAAAGTCGCTCTTCTCGGGCCCTCCTTTGGGGATAACGTCAGGCAGAATGGGTGTAATTCCTAGAAACGGCCGTTCTGCGGGAAGCCCGGCCTGGTGGGAGCAGAGGAGCTTTCCTGCGGGAGCCGCTCGGCCCATGGTGGGGCTCATCCCGCGGAGCCCTGCAGGTCCTTCCCCGAGAGGGGTTTGCCGAGAAGCCTAGGGCCAGCTTAGGTTCCACTCTTACCCCAGGGGCTCAGAAAGCTCGGCTTGGTCTTGGCGTTGCGTGGCTTTGGCGCTGTTTCTCGGCACATCCAAATTTATCAGTTTCCATCGTTTCTCTCAGATTTAAATTAGGAAATACCTGAAGTTACCTTGCTGCCTGCAAACCACGATTTGCAGTTTGTCAAAGCTCCGGATCCCTCAGAGGCCCCAGTTCCGTGTTAGTGTGCCCCTTGCTGATTACTGCCATCTGGTATGGAAATCTTCTGGATCACAGAAACCTCGGTTTCAGTCATCAAAATGGATCATTTTCACCTTTTTTTTTAAAGGGGACCCCTCTACTGATTTTGAGAGGCACTTTTTGTGTTTGTAAGAGCTTTATCTAGATGTGCCCCTTTCCGGTGCAGAAATGAAGATATCATCTGTATGTTGTTGTACGGTGTTGCCTAAGAGACATTAATGATAAGCATCCTAGACCACATGAAGGAATTTGTGAAATTAGACTTTAAAATATTAGTAAAAGTACTCATTTAAAAATAATAAAAGAGAGTATCTTACTCCTTTAAAATTCTGAGGTTAAATTCCTTCTTTGTTCATACAGTGAGGTAGGAAACCTTTGTCTTAAAAGATAAAAAATGGAGAAAGCCTCTCCGCTAAAGAATGCATAATCCAAGGACCTGGGTTTTTGCCTTTCTGCTTGCCCAGTGCTTTCCCCCACAGCACCCTGGAGAGATCACATCCACACAGTGATGTGTTAGCTGAGTGGAGAAGGAGCATATTGGAGTGGATTGCCCTTCAGCTTGGGTGACAGGTTGACCAGAGTTGCCATCCTTAACTACTGGAACTTCGAAACACTTCCAGTCTCTAGTCACTTCAGGCTCACCCCTTACTTTCCTCGGATGTGTTTGGTTACTGGGTTTGCTGTGATTTTAGTATGTTACATACTTTAAGGTTGCTATTTCATTCTCTGTTACAAAGAAAAACTGCACACTAGCAGCCAGCAGGGTTGTTGCCATTTTATCATTTTCTCCCCTTGTGTTGGATCTGTTGTCAATTACTCATATTTAAAAATCCAAAGTTTGCAGCTCTGTGAGGACTGAGGTTGGCTCCATTTTCATCAGTGTGTGCAGATTCTTCTGTGGGGCAGTTCTGTTCTGCCGTCTGCTGATTTGCGTGTGCTGGTGTGACGCAGAATGCTCTGCCAAAAGTCTTAAGAGTTTCTTGGAACTCCAGTGATGCAACAGCATTACTTAATAATGGGCTGGAGAGCAAACGCTTCCTCTTGAGAATTACAGGAAAAAGGAGGAAAGGAAGGATTTTTTCTGAGCAGCAGCAAAGGCACTTGTGTTGTTTTTGAAACGTTTATTGCTGTGCTCAGCCATGTTTTGTTAGTTTACAAACTGTGAGAAGTCCCTCTCTTGGCTATGAGAAATTAATCTTTTGAGTACGTTCTTTATTACTAAGATAAGCAGTGAGCTGCCTCAGAGAGGTCACGAAAGAGTTTCAATCTGATCTTCTGTTTTCGCTAACAGTGGTGATATCTCTTAACCTCCAAGATTGAAATTTTTCGTGTTTAATTTCTAGATGCTTCTTTTAAAGAGAGCTCAGTAATACGCATGAGAAGGGAAGAAATAGTGTAATTAAATGTGACTTGTGATGAGTGCAGAAAGCTGGATTATGAGGTAATTGCCTTGGACGTGAACCTGACAAAGCGCGATGGAGCCCAACCATGAGTGAGGAGCTAGTACTAGCAAATGTAATGGAAAAATTCAGACTCCATTGCCACATTTCCCACTAGCTGGATTTATGTAGATACATTTATCAGTAAAAGGTGTGGTCTTATAAAATGAGTGGGGTTTTCTGTCTCTTACTCAACTGGGGAGGAGCCTGGATGTTGCCTACCTCATTTTATTCTATTTGAATATTTGACAGTAGATATTCAGCAGCTGGGCTTGGCGTTCTTGCCAGTTTCAGAGAGAAATTCTCTGAGGGGACATATCTTTGGCAGCGTGCCTTTGAGGCCGCATGTCCTTGCACGTAGCCAGCGCCCACAGATGAGCTACCAAAAGGTTGTTGAGTTTTGCCTAAGCTAATCACCTCCCTGCTTTGTATGACAGCTGAGCTGTTGATCCCTCACCAGCTCCCTTTGCCTTCTGTGCTGGTGAAACTCAAATTGGGTGAAAGAGTCAAGGGTTGTTCTACTGCTGTAGTTGGGATGGAGGGTATCGAACCACCATCAACAAATCCATTCCAGTGCTGTCTTTTGCTTCAGGAATTTTGCAGAAAGCCCTCCCTGCTGCAGTCAGCCACGCCAAACCGTGAAGGCTTGAAATCAAAGATCTCACCTGGGAGCTTTGGAGATGTGAGCAGAGCAACTGTGGGAAAGGAAGCAGCAACACTAGGCCCAGACTTGGAGATCAGAAAATACCAAGAGCAAGAGAGGACGGGACAGGAGGGTTGTTTATGAACAGGCAGCGTGTTGCAGAGCAAGGCCTGGCCCCCTTCACACCGAATGCAGATCCCTGCTTGCACCACGGTAGGTAGCGTGATTTTACCACACACGTTCCTTGTGACAGGAGAGATGGCAGCCACATCCAATCCAGAACGTTGTCTCCCACTAAGGGGCCACATTGCATCGGCAAATGAATCTTGAGCAAATAAGTTGTTTAAAACCCTTAAATAATTATTTAATCTGTTTTCAGTTTACCTTACGCAGCTTTACTATGCTTAGAGAATTCAATGCTGTTAAAGCTGCATAATTCCCCTTCTCCAGAGCTGTGATGGCTGGGTTTATGGATGGATGGGTTTGTGTTTCACCCCTTGCTGATGATCTCCTGTGGTAATGAATCTGTATCCTGTCAGAGCAATGCTCAGAGGCCGTTGCTATGAACCTTTTCAAGAGGATGATATGCTTATTATCTAGGGCACTCCTGGTGACAGGCCTTGGGGAGAACTTTTTAGTCAATAGATCAGGCACTTCATTCTTGATTTTTTTCAGTCAGTGGCATTACAGGGCTTTGGTGACATGTTTGTTGGTGATTTTGTTCTAGTTCTTGCTCCTTTAATATCTGGCATATTAGCAGCTTTGCTTTTGTAGAAGCTAAAAGAGTAGGTCCACTGCCAATGGCAGTTTAATATCCTCTGTAATTAAAATTTTGCAGAAAAGTCTCCTAGCTCATTTCTACTTATTCTCCCGCACTTCCCGTTGTTCCATGGGCAAGTTTTTGGTTGATCAGGCAGGACAGGGGATGTGGCTCTTAATGTCTGCCAGAGTGGAAGGAAGAACTACATACCTCAGTTGGGATGCTGGTATAAAGTTGCAATAATGTCTTCTGTTGGCAGAATTTCAGCACAAGTTCCTGAACCTGGCCAGTGTCAACAATGGCAAGGTGCTCATATGCTGCATCACATACCCTCTGGATCCTGTTCTTTTCATGTGCAACAAATGAAGGTGTGTTTGTCAATGTTTTAAATTATTATGCTGAAGTTTTTATCAACTGCGTTTTCCCATGACTGGTAGACAACACTGTTACCATTAATGAACTAACAAAAATGTGTGACTTCAAATACCAGAAATATCCCTATACTAGGAGAAATTCTTCACTTTTCTTTGGGCTTTTCTGTACCTTCTCAGTGCCTGAAACAGAGTGACTTCCAGTCTCTCCGGCTCTCTGTACACTTCCATAACAGTGTCAAGCATGAGCCAGAACAGGAAATACTGAGTGAAATTAAGAAGAGGTGGTGCTAGAAGAAAGCCTGCATTAGAAAGGTGGTCATCAGGGAGGGCAGAGCACACCTGTTCTTGGGAAGCTGTGAACCGTTGTAGATGAAGCCTGTGTATATGTCTGCAGTGACACAGGATGATGCTGTTTTGTAGCTAAATGATAATGTCTTTTAGACAGTGCTATTGAATGACTGTTGGATGAGTTGTGCCTTTCTATTTCAGTATCACTACTGCAGACCTTCCTTTCCAAGACCATAGATGTCTTAAGAAGAAACCTTTGGTGACATACATCTCTTTCCATTTACAGAACATGAGAAATAACAATGCCTTCACTCAGTAGGGGGTTTGGTAGCTGTCTTTGGTTAATGTGCTGCTTAGTCCAGTTTATTCTTTTGATCCTTATGCTTCTCATCACATGCTGCTTCTCCCTAGTTATGGCTGCAGTACACGTGCAGGAATTTGCCTGCTTCACTGACTATGACAAAGAGCTGGTTTGTCACTGGAAGGTCCCTGTGCAAATGGATTGCTCTAAAGAGTTCCTGCTCTACTACAGGAACAAATCTCATCCTCTGCTGTAAGTGTTTAATAAGATGTTATATTATCACTGTTGTAACTTCATACATCCTGTAGTCCTTATCAGCTTTGATTTCCTGCCTGCCCTACCATGAGGATCTGGGACAAAGTGGAATCTAGGTTCTTCTTTACAGGAGGAATGTGGCTTGCTGCAATTAACAGCATTCCCTGTTCAGTGGTCTGCTCTTCCGCAGACCTCGTTACTGAGACCATTCAGTACAGAGGAGTGATCAGGTACTACTTGTAGGAGTGGCAGCATTCTCATAAGTTACCCAGCCTTCATTTCATGCAAAATTTTGTCTGCCCCTGGAGAAATGTTCCCTGGTTCACCAGGCTGTAGCCTGTGGGACAGATTCTCTGCCCTGGAACACAGGTGGTGATGTCTGTGTGCAGTCTAACTCCATGTTCAAGCACAGACTGTTGTCCCTCTTTGCAGTAGGGCTGGTCAGCATCTCCTACATAGGAAGGTGCATCTGTGCTTTTCTGTTCTTCTCCATATGATTTCTCCACACAGACATCAAAATCAGCTCTCTATAGCAAACCTGTTCCTCTACTAGCAAGCTGTGAGTCCATTCCTCCAGGGGCTGCAGTGTGCTGGAGGTTGTCAATTTTTGCTCTGGGGATCAATCCCTAGCCTTCCTGTCAGGTTTTTCTTTTGTGCCATACAGATCACAGAATGCTTTGGGTTGGAAGGGAGCCTCAAAGATCATCTTATTCAACCCCCCTGCGGTGAACAGGGACACCTCCAACACGATGATGTTGCTTGGGGCCCCGTCAAGTTTGGCCTGGAATGTCTCCAGGGGTGGGACCTCAACCACATTTCTAGGAAACCTGTTTCAGTATTTCCCCACTCTCATTTTAAAATACTGGATGTCCAAATACAGGTATCTGAGAGGTATTTGGGGTGGTGAGTTGTTTGAGGGAGCTCTGTTCTGGTCTTGGTTTGTTTGGGCAAAACCCTTCTAGGAACTGAGCTTGTTTGCCTCAGTTTTGGTTAGCTCTGCACACTGGGAAGCTTGATTGGAGCTTTCCAAGAAGCTATGTGCACACACTCCAAACATCACTTCGTTGTTTGCCTGTTTTCCAGAGACAGTGTGTGTGTTCCTGAGAATGGGAAGGACAGGCAGTGCACCTGCACAATCCATGCTGAGTTTTTTGTGTCAAGCCTGACATACATTCTAGCCCTGGAGTTCAATGGGACTGACATGTGGAATTACCACGTTACTCCAGCCCTGGTTGGTAAGAGACTGTTTGCTTTGTCACCAGACCTGTAATCTAGCCAACTCCTCATGTCATTGGAACAGTTTTTCCCTTATCAGAGGTGAAAATGCTGTGCTAGTTTAAATGCAAAATACATTTGGCTTAGAAACCCAATTCTGGAGTGGATTCTTTAGGAAAGAGTGTAAGTAATGGAGCAAGCAGGGAATGATTCTTCCTCTAGCTGTATCCTCTCAGCTGCAGTGTGTGGGTTTAAATGGTCTTCAGGGCACTTTGCTCATGGCTGTAGGATTCAAGGTCAAAGAGGAATGTGCCCCCCTCAGTTTCTCAAAAGACACCAGGCTATCCCTACTGACATTTTTTCTGTTCATGTCTCTGATTTTTTCATGCTGATTGGATCATCATCCTGGAAAGAGATTTTTACAGTAATTGCTGTTGGATTATAACAACCAGTGACAAAAAAGGAATGACTCTGCTCTTTCTCAGGACAGAATGTAGATTCACTTTGTCTGTGTAGGTACCTGATTTGTTTAGAGCAGTGCTCATTCACAGCACTTGTCACCTCAGACAGGGAGCTCATTCACAGACCATAGGCAGGCATTCAGCTGAGGTGGTTCTCTTCAGAATATTTGATTATCACTGCTGTTTATCAGCAGAATGAGCAGGAGCTTGCAGCAGTTTCTAGGAGACAGGTAGCCAGGCCAGCCTGGCTATGATGTTGTCAAGATCTGTGCCTATCCCACAGTGGGCTGTTTCCATTTTTTCCAGGCTGAAAGCTGTAGCAGCAACAGGCTGAACTTGTTTGTTCAGCCAGCTGGAAGGTTCAGGGCTTGTTAAATAATGCCTTGCCATTGCTGTGGTTTGGACTTTATATCCTTGTGCTACATCACAGTGTAAAGGGCTAAATTGACTGCAGTAAGATCTGGTGTCTGGTGAATGTTTGTCTCTGCTTCTCTCCATTGGTGCTTTCCCATTGCCATGTTCTCCTTGATTGTATTTTTTAACATACAGTTAAGCCAAGGGCCCCCAAAAATCTTGCCATTGAGAAAGCCGAAAATGGTAATTTCAATCTGAGCTGGGAGGAGAGCTACTCTCCTTCATCTGTGCTCTCTGGACAGATGGTCAATTATGAAGTGAAATACTGGAGGAAACAGCACCCAACAGAGGTAAGAGACAGCCATTGTCTTAATTTTCTGTCTTCCTGGAAGCTTTCAAGTCTAAAAGGTCATCTGAAAAGTCTTGAAAACATTTAATGAATAATGGTGTAAGGGCCAGGTAGGGCAAGGCCTCCCATGTTCCTGGTCACACACTTGTCACTGGTCACATTGCTCCAGGCTTTGAAGGATTGAGACTCTTCTGACTGCTACTCCAAAATGTTACACTGCTCTTGAAAGAGATTGAGAAAACAATGCTTCTGTTTCCTGAACTTCATTTACTCCTTAGACATCAGGAAGCTGGAGGCTGTTCATGACTCCATGGACACTTGAGGCATTTTGGACAGCCTCTTGAACAATTGGGCCATTAAGCTTGGGAGTCTTCTGGCAGGGAAAGCACATGCATGGTGGCATGTCACAAATACTACCCGCTCCTGAGAGCTAGCAGATGTCATACCCAGCAGCTTAGGTGTGCAGTTAGTCACTTGCTGGGCTGTGAGAGGGTGCTGAAACACACACCACCACTGTCAGTCAACTGCGTCACCCAGCCCTTCACCTTACCAAGGAATTAAAAGGACCTTTCCCACTTTCTTTTCAGGTTTCTGTAAAAGCAATTAATTACCAGGCTAAAAGCTTTGAAATTGTCACAAGCTCCCTTTGGAGGGGATATGACTATGTTGCAAGTGTGAGGTGTAAATACCTCAACTATCCAGCCTACTGGAGTGAATGGAGTGAAGAAGTTGAGTTTCTCTATGGTAAGTATTGTAACAAGTAGTAGCTTGATAAGAGGGTGGTGTAGGTTTGTAACCCATATCATGCTCTCCTCTCAGAGGAGAGTTACAGAATCACCATCTTCATCCCTCCGAACATGTTGTGCATACATCTGCAAAGGCTTCCACACAGACTAAACAGAACAAGCTCCTGGGGAAACTTAAGTAAGAAAAGATCAAAGGAAGTTGGATTGTGTAGCCTTGTGTAAAAAGGGCTGTAAGGAGATGTGTTTACTGTACAGAAATTTCATGAGGCAGACACCAGGGAAGGAGAAGAGACATTTAAACAACAATATTGACACAAGAGCAAGCGAGTATAAATGAACAAGAAATATTTAGGCTGCAAACTCAGCAATACTTTTAATGTCAGAGGGCTGAAGGTTTATAAAAATCTCTGAAGAGCAACAGAAGAGGACAAGATGCATAGCTGCAATGCCATTTTAGCGACTGAGTGACAGGTTTGTCCTTGGGAGTTGACAAGTGGCCTCACAGTACATTGGCTTCTCCAGCTCCTAGCACTCCCAGTAACTGCAGTACCTGTGCTGATCTTCCTGACGTGCTGTGCATCCATGCTGCTGCTAGCTGCGTGTGTTCTGTTCTTTATCTGCTGGAGACTTTATTTTACATTTTCTGAAGGAACAGTTTTTTCAGGTGCAAGGGAAGATCAATTGACTTTGGTATTGCAGGTCTTGCATTTGCATGCACATACACAGGTGTGTTTATTTCACAGATTCCCAAGTAACAGCTGAGGACGCTCTGCGGATGGCTGTTCCTGTGTCCTGCGTACTGATCATGGCAGTGTCTGTCATCTGTTACTTCTGTTTTACCAAGTATGTAGAATACACTTCACAGGTTTTATGGAGTATCATTTTGCACAGATATCAGAATTGCTAAGTGTGTAGTCAAACAGGAACCTAATGTTTTGTTTTTCCTCAGCACCTTTCTCTTGCTCTCCATGAGCAAACACTTCACAAACAAATCATTTGCACCCTGTCATTCTCTGAGCAGATAACTGAATTATTAATAACTATTAATCCTACTAGAATGGGTTTGCTACAGTGTCAAAACAGGCTGCAGTTACAGGGTTTGTCAGTTTTCAGTCCTATTTTTGCTGGAGTTACAGATATTGAACCATCATTACTGGACTTCTCTCATTTCTTTTAGTGGTAATGTGAAAGCCAGGTTTTGCCCATTGATTAAGGCATGATTAGAAGAATATGTGGCCGGTTGTGCAGAGCAGTCACACCAAACATCTTTGTACTAGGGTAATGAAAAGCAGCACTTAGAGCAAGCACTTCCTGTTGCTGCAATGCAGATGGTGGAGAGGGAGAGAACAGAAGAGGGAAGTGTGCACTGACGTAACCAAAACACAGTCAGATAAAATAATTCTTCCCTTGCAGAGTGAAGAAAGAATGGTGGGATCAAATCCCAAATCCAGCAAAGAGCCATCTGGTTGTTAAAAATGTGAAGGTAATTTAAACGTTTTGCAAAAAATACCTTGTTCTGATCACCAGAAGTAGAATGTGATGTAAGTCCTATTAACTGGCTAGTGCAGGGGATACTAAACACAGCTCACATGTTTCTCGTTTGTGTCTTTGTTAGTTTTCAGTTTTGTGCTACATTGATGAAATTAAGTTCCCTTTCCATGACTTAAAGCAGACTCATATGGACAAAATGTAAGTAAGATAAAGGAAAAAACCCAAATACACACCAAACCCCAACAAATCCTCTGCTTCACAGCATGAAATAGTTTCCTATTACACAAGTGTTAACTTTCCTTTCTGTTTTACTTCCAAAACCAGAAGCTGCACAGACTGTTTGTCTCAAACTTCATCAAGCCATAACTTCAAGGGAAATGATAACATCAGAAATGTTGAGAAATCTTGCAGTTGCCACAGCAAGCCTGGAGAGTGGTTTCCAAAAGGCAGCAGTGCTGTTCTAACTCCTGAGGCAGTTCCAGTGCAGCCTATAGAAATCTGTGAGCGTTTAACAGACACAGAGGCTGACAGCCAGGAGGAGACCAGTGACCAGCTCCCTGTGTTTGAACCTTGTGAGAGCAGTGTTGATGCTTTCAGAGAACACAATGATGCCATAGCTAGGATGTTCAGTGATCTCCTGGCAGATGAAAATAGCATGCAAGACAAAGACCCAGACATTGCCAGAGGTGAGAATAAAACCTTTGAGAAACTTGAGTCAGAAAATGCATTACAGCAAAGTCCAAAGGAAAGCACAACCCAGCATCAGCAGCCTTCTGATATTTCTCATATGGTCTCCCTTTTCACCAAAGCTGCTCAAGAGAACTACAGTTGTAGTACAACCAGCAAGAATTCAGAACAATCAGAAGAATCCTTTGAATCTGGCTATCGAAGCTCCAGCATAAATTCTGCTTCTCTGGATGCAAGCAGTCTTCAATGTACAGTTCACCAAAGCCTTTTTCCTTGCAGTTTTGGAAGTCAGCGTGATTCATGTGTTCTTATCCAGGAATCTCCAAATAAACCATCCTATAGGACCAGAGAAGATGGTGTAAGCAGCTTTGCACACAAGAGTTTTGATACCCTTGTGTCTCCATCCCTGGGTCTGTGTAGCTCTGCCTACAAGAGCTGTGACACCCTTATATCCCCATCTGTGGAGCCCTGTGGTTCTGCATATAAAAGCTTTGATGTTCTTGTGTCTGCATTCAAGGAACCAAGTAGCTCTGCCTATAAGAGCTTTGATACTCTTCTGTCTCAGCCTGTGGCTAACAGCAGCCTGGCTCCGTGTTTTGAAAGTGTGTGCTCCTCGCTGCCTTTGGCACAGATTTCAGAGACACCAGAACTAAGCTGCAGCGATCCAATTTACCAGCCCCCTAGGACTGGGACATGTCATACCAGCTGCAGATCTCCCTGCACTGAGCTCAGTTTTCAAAATACCTCTTCAGAGCAGACTGATTTTCCATCTTTCTTCACACCTCTGGCCTTCCTGCCAGAGGAAGAAATACACAAGCAAGTAACATATCAAAATGTTGAAAAGAAAGCCACTATAATACCTTGCCCTGCTGGACCTCTACCATCTGGTTATCAACCTTTTGATAATGCAGTTAAATGCAAGGGCACATATGGTGATGATGCCAGGGAGGGTATCTCTGAATCACTGTACAAACCTTTCATTCATCTTTTGTACAGCAACCTGAGAGAAGCACCTCCTGATACCATCAGCTGTACATCTGACCAGAGGACAGATGACCACATGTGTTTGGTTGTGCAGCATTTTGACTGCAGCATTGCCCCAGGTTTAGCCTCTAGTGAGGGTGTTGAACAGACTGGTGATGGCAGCCGCTGGACCATCAGCTCTGAGCTGCCTGCACACAGCAAAGATGAAGACACTGGCAGAGAGGAACAGCTTTTGTGTTTGCTAGAGCATAACTGTCAGGATTTTAACAGCAGAGGAAGAACTACAAAGGGAACAAAGCCTAACAGCTTTAACTCTGCTGGACGAGGAGTGCGGGAGAGAAGCAGTAATGGGCTAAGTGCTGACTTTCACTGCCACACATACAAGCACTTGAGGGAACTTGGAAAGGCAGGGGAAAATAAAGAGGTGATGCAGCATGCGGCAGGCAGGAAGCATGGCTCAGCAGCTGCCTTACCAGAGGAGTCATTGGACAGCACTGAGTTGAACTTAGGAAGAAAACCTGCAGAGCCCTTAGAGCTCCTGGTCTCAGACAAGTCACCACCTCCTCTTTTTGTGGACAACTATCCTTCTGATTTTCACACCATTCACAGTGAGGGCTCCCAGCTGGCACCTGCAGTTAAAAAAAGACCAGTAGAACTATTGAGGGAAAACAGAAAGAATGGGAAAGAGGTGGAATCTGTACAAGGCGTTGCCCAGGAGAACAACTGCTACATGAAAGTAGCCTAGCCACATTTGCCAAGACTGAACCAAACCAGTCTTTGGAAGTAAACTGTCTGGCAAATTGAAATGTTGCTTGTTCTTCCAGTTGTGTGTGCAGCACAGGCTGCTGTCCTTCAGACACAGGTTCTGTGGGTTAAAGCCCTCCTGCCCGCTGCAGATCTGGCAGCCACCCGTGGTGGAGACCCCTAGGGGACAGGAAAGGTTAGGACCTCCCCATTGCAGCTCCAGCCCTCTTGGGGCAAAGCCAGAGATGAATTTCTCTGCCTGTGATTGTTCTCCAAAAGTGAGCAGTAGGAGTTCTTGGTACAGTTCCTGTGGTCATTACCCTGTGTGTTGCTTGGGAAGTTCTTGAAGATGCTGGGGAAGGTTGGAGTAGATGACCTTTGGAGGCCCCTTCCAACCCAGACTATTCTATGATTCTGTGAAGGTGCTGACACAGCAGGAAGTGGGACACAGGTGCAGGTCAGAGGGGAAGTGGCTAACTTGCATTGCCAGCATCACCCAGCTTCCGTAATTTGTGTATTGAGGAGGGAGGGGACATGTTCTGTGTGCAGTTCCACCACGGGCTCTCTGTTTCTGTCCTTGCTCAGTCAAGACCTCAAATAAAGATCATTGTCATTTGGGCTTAAACTATGCTATTATTGGTGATTAGCTGCAAGCAGTTACTTCACTCTTCCACAGATGTAAATGGAATTAGACATTTCTAAGTAGCGTTTTCCTAGGAAGCTTATCTAGTTCATGGTCAGAATTCCTAAAGTGAAGGAGATTTTTTTTTTTCCCTTGTCCAGTCAGAAAGGGAATTGCAGCTGTGGGGCAGCATATGCTTCTTGCTGGATAATTATTCCAAAAGTTTTACTCATGGCTTTGAACTTTTCTGGGGCATTGTTATATGTTTTGGTATGGTAAATTCTGCTCTGGTATGCTGGCAGTGGCACAAAGAACCACCAGGTGATGTGCTGTGTGTTGAAGTACTGAGATGTGTCCTGGTGACTTAGGAAGCCTAGCTTGCATTGCCCTTCACAAGAAAGGATCCACATAGGATGTGCTGAACACAGGAACCGGGTTGATGTGTTTTATAGGTAGGAATTTTGTACTGCAGAGGTATTCTTCCCCTTCTCTCTATTGTTTCTCTGGTGAAATCCAGCTGTAACTCTTGGAGGAGGGGAGCCCTATTGCCATGTCTTTGCCTAACCACTAGTGGTGATGGACACCTGCAGTTCAGCCCCTGTCCCATGCTGGGCACAGCACATTGCTGCAGTGGCAGCTGAGTTCATGTGCTGTGCTCCACTGCCACTATTTTGACCACCCAGAGCTGCTGCCAAGCTACAGAACGCATCTTAGGTTTGCGACCTAAGGTGGCAACCTGCCTGGGGTGTGTGGCAGTGCTGACTTGGGGCTGGGGGCCAGGGCTGCCAGCAAGGCTGCTGGTCTGAGCCCTGCCACTTGTCTGGGGCCCAGCCCCTGCTGGTGAAGGCAGCTGCTGTCCTGAGAGAGGAGCCATCTGAAGGCTGGGACTGTCCAAGCCTGTTGCTTTTAGCTACTGGGAGGCTCCTTCAAGGACAGAGAATTACTGATTGTAGTAAGTGGATTTTCAGCATTTTCCAGTTTGTTTTGTAAAACTGCAGTGCGAGTGGAGGCTTGTGCCAAGTTTTACCCTAGTTTTAATGTCATTTATTTGTCAGTCGCTCCACCTCGACATCTTTCTCACCTGGCTGTCTACCAGGTGTTAGCAACCTGCCTCACCATGAGTGAGATGGGTTCCTGAGAAGAGCAGGTGTGTTCCCAGTTGGGGAGAAGCTGGTTCTGGTGCTCTGCTTTTCCTCTGCAATAAAGGCTCCAGCTGTGTCTCTTGTGCTGTTTCTCCTCTCAGAACAGAGTTAGTTCTGCACCCATATGGGAGAGCCACTGGCAAACTCCTGTCAGTCACAAGGATTGTCACTGACTATGGAAAACCAACAATAACCTCAAGACGAGGGTGAGACCAGTACAGAGCAGGGGCTTGAGTGTGTGGGGTGAAGTTCTTGGGGGTGGGGACAATTTAATTCAGGGTGAAGGAGGGATCAGCTTTTTAAGAGCTTGTCTCTGCATCTTGCTTTAGGGACCCTGTGTTGTTCAGGTAGGGTGCAAGGATGTCCAAGTGCTTATCCATCATGAGCTGCAAACTGTCTAAGAAAGTAAGTTCTTCTGGGTGTGTTATTTTAAGTGACACAGCCAAAGAAACAAAGAATGAGAGAAACAAATTGAGAGGGGCTTGCCTTCCAAAATCCTGCTCCCTGAGTTTACTTCTGACTGTGGAATAATGTGACAAAACTCTGTAGTGAATAGGGAGTGAGAGGACAGTTTGCATTCTCCTAGCTGTCTCCTCTGTAGCAAAACTCCTCAGGGAGCATGTTTTGCACAGTTTGCATTCTAGCTCTGACAGCAGTGCTTGCACAGTGACTAATGTTGCATGCAGTTGCTCTCCTAAAGAATAAGTGTTTTTGACTAGTCCTTGGGGAGCAGGCATGCAGACTCAGATAATTTCATCCCCTCTGCAGACTGCTGAGTACCAGCTCTGTTCCAGGCTACCACATGGTGATCGATCCTGATCACACCTTACCCAGGACTTCAGATTGGGTTTTTTTCACCATTCCCCTCTGAGGCAGCAGTGTCATGCTATCAGCTCTTCATGGGGTGCTGCACCTATGACACACAGCCCTTGGGGATCTCTGACTAAGGTGCAGTGATGAGGTTGGACGCCAAGCAATGGCTCAGCATGAACTTGCTGACAGTGAGAGTCATGAGACAACGAACTTGTCTGCTTTCCAGCTGCAGGACTATTGTTTCTCAAAAACCCAGATGGGTGAGGAAGAAGGCACTTTCTAGGTACCTCACTGACAAAACCAAAGTTAAAGCTTACTAAATTCCAGTACCTTGGTGTGTTTTCCCACCTCCTGACTGTTGTCATTCCTTTGGCAAGATGAGAAAGTGATGTTGAGAAAGGGAATTTACATCTCTTTGCTCAGTTTGTCCCTTGTGCTGTCCTGCTTCCATTTTGTTCCTTCTGTGGCTTTCTGCAATGTGGAAGTTTCTACATAGCTGCCTTCTACCCCTTCAGCAAGATTTCAGGATGAAAGAGAGAAGCTGGCTGCAGCCCTAGGGGAGCAGAGTGAGGAGCTGAATGGTGAGTATGTTTAGGGGCAAGGGGCATCTGTTTCTCTGCTCTTGGCCAGAAGAGTTGCTGTAAGACATGGCCCCAACATCCTGTGCTCTGAGTGCAGACGCAGCTGCACTGCCATCGGCCTGTGGCCCACAGCCTGTCTTTGACAGAAGGATGTCTGCGAGTGACCTGCCCCGCAGGCTGTGGAGTGTGGCTGGTGTCCTAAGGAGCTCCTGTCCCAGTTCATTGATGGATCAGCTGCTTCTGTGGTCCTGTTTGTGCTCTGTTGCATAAGCACAGGACATTTACAGCAGTGTGGTGTTTTTCTTCTGCTTGAAGGTTACTGAGTTGATGACTAACGTACCACGGGGACTTTCCTACTTGCTGCTGTTTCCCCAGCTCTTTGACACAGGGGAATTTACCAGAAGCTGATGAGTTTGAGGTTCACTGCTTCTGCACAGCTCAGCCACTGCTGGTTTCACTTACACCAAGCCACCTACAAAACACAAGAATTGTAATGGGATGAGAAAGCACTGGACTGCTTTATGAGGGTAGAGTTTCCACACCTGGCTCAGGCTTGTAACCAGTCCCCAGGTCTTGCCTTGATGCCCTAGAGAGCTACTGAGAACCAGCTCTGCCCTGGCCATGGCTGGCCCTGAAGTTAGCATTCTTGGTCCTTGGCAAGTAGCCAGCAGAGGTCTCTAGGATCTGGCTCTGGCAGGCTCATGATGTGCTGCAGTCATCAGTCAGTGCATGTGTCTGACAAGCTCTGGGCTTGAAGGGTACAGGGGGTAGTTCATTGCTGGGTGGTCTGGTCCCCCCCTGCTGAGCTGAGGCCCTCCAGAAACATGTAGTAAGCTCCTTCACAAGATGAGCAAGGCTGCAGAGCCATCAACCTGCAACCCCATCTCACAAGTCTCTGGGATCATATGGGATCCATCTGTGAGAGTGCTGAGGGAGCTGGCAGAGGAGCTTGCCAAGCTGCTCTCCATCATCTATCAGCAGGCCTGATTCACTGGGGAGGTTCTAGACAACTGGAGGCTTGCAAGAAGGGGGAGAATGACGATCCAGGGAACTCCAGGCCTGTCAGCCTGACGTCGGTACCAGGAAAGATCATGGAACGTTTCATCCTGAGTACACTCACACAGCACACGCAGGACAACCAGGGCATCAGGCCCAGCCAGCATGGTATATGAGACAGGTTCTGCTTGACCAGCCTGATCTGCTGTGACCAGGTGACCCTCCTAGTGGATGAGGGACAGGCTGTGGATATGTCTACCTGGACTTCAGCAAGGCCTTTGGCACTGTTTCCCCTGGCATTCTGTTGGAGAGGCTGGCAGCTCAAGGCTTAGATGAGCTCTTTGCTGGGTTACAAACTGGCTAATGACCAAGCCCAGAGCGTGGTGGTGAATGGGGTTTAATCCACTTGGCAGCCAGTCACCAGTGGTGTTCCCCAGGGCTTGGCCTTGGAGCCACTTCTGTTTAATATCTTTATCAATGATCTGGATGAGGGAACTGAGGGCACCCTCAGTAAGTCTGCAGATGACACTAAATTAAGCAGGAGTGTTGATCTGCTGAAGGTAGGAAGGCTCTGCAGAGGGATCTGGCCAGGCTGGATCAATGGGCCTGAGATCAGTTGCATGAGGTTCAACAAGGCCAAGGGCAGGGTCCTGCACTTGGGTCACAACGACCCCATGAGTGCTCTGGGCTTGGGGCAGAGTGGCTGAAAACTGCCCAGCAGAAAAAGAACACTGATGGCCAGGAACACTGATGGCATCCTGGCTTGGATCAGCAATAGTGTGGCCAGCAGGAGCAGGGCAGTGATGGTGCCCCTGGACTCAGCACTGGTGAGACTGCACCTTGAGTACTGGGTTCAGTTTTGGGCACCCCAGCATAAGAGAGAGACTGAGGTGCTGGAGAGGGTCCAGAGAAGGGTACAAAGGGTCTGGAGAAGAGATCTGGTGAGGAGCAGCTGAGGGAACCGGAGATGTTTAGTGTGGAGGAGAAGAGGCTGAGGGGAGACCTCATGGTTCTCTACAACTCCCTGGAAGGAGATTGGAATGAGGTGGGGCTTGGTCTCTTCTCCCTAGTGTCAGGTGATAGAACCAGAGGAAGTGGCCTGAAATTGCACCAGGGGAGGTTTAGGTTGGAGATGAGGAAAAATTTCTTGCAAGAGTGGTCAGAGATTGGAGCAGGCTGCCCAGGCAGGTGGTAGAGTCCCCATCCCTGGAAGGGTTCAAGAGTCTGTGGTCTGCCATGCCATCATTTGCTGCAGCTCACTGCATGAAGGCAGCTTAGCTTTTCTTTGAAAGTGCTTCCAGAGCCAGAGTTTGAAGATAGCTGGTGTGGTTTCACCCTGTAGAGATGCCAAAAGCTGTCCAAGGCACACTCAAGGTTGTATCTAGCCCCAGGGGTGCAAAGCTGCTGCAAGAGCTTGGCCAGGCAGCATGGGTGGGGCATGCTGGTTTTGTCAGCTGTGGTAAGACAAAGATCCAGGAGGCTCAGGTCCTTGCCATAAAGAGCTGTACAGCAGCAGCAGAGTTCTGCTCTTTGTGCATCCCTGCAAGCAGACACCTCGGGGTGAGCTGATGGATATTGGCTCTAAATGGGATGCAGGAAAGAAGGAGGTAATTCTGCCAGCACTGCTGACTCAGGTGAGCACTGTGGGATTGTGTGGTAGACTTATTGACCTCATTCAGAGCCAGTGCTTTTTGAAAGCACAAACACAGATAATGTGACCTGGGACCAGTCTGAGAGTGGCTGTGGTAGGAGAAGGTGGAGAGGATGGGGAACATCAGCTGAACAGACAGCAAAAGGCAAAGGCTTAGTCTGTGAAGCTGCTGCAGGACTTCAGCTGTAGTGTGGAGGGTGTGTGGGGAGAGCAGGCTTTCCTGTGGGCCTGATGCATGCAGTGTAGGGAGGCATCTGTGGAGTGCTCTGGGCACAATTTGCATGGTGCATATGAGGATGGTGAGTCTGAGCCTGAGCAGAACTGTAGGTTTCTGTTCCAGATGGTCAGGGTGAGTTCACAGGCGCAGTCATTCCTGTTTCTGCTTACCAGCATGAGTCTGGTGATTTCCTAAGAGAAGAAGCGAGCCTCTGCGATCCCTTCGTGTGAGCAGGACAGGCACAGGGCTCTGTGAAGGTAAGCCCTTTGCCCTGGCAGCAGCCAGGTGGACCTCCTTCTGCTACAGCCTTCATGTGTTTGGAGTTGATACATGTTGGGGAGAGCAAGAGGCTGAGCCCAGCATTGGTGTTTACAAAGAGATAACTGACAAAGGCAAAAGGGAGGCAGGAGGGCAGGGTGCTGGAGTCTCTGCAGGACACACTCAGTATTCCCCAGACCAAAAGCAATGTGCTCCTTCCTCCTCTGTGCAGCATCCTGTGTCTCCTCGCAGGCTGCCAGCTGGGGAGGTTTTTTGTTTTTAAACCTGCTGCTTTGCTGACTAACACCTCCGCTTTCTGCCTGCCTCATTCATGTTTTACCCCAATTCCTGATCTTTGAGGTGGTTTCTTCTGTTGCTTTCCCTCCCAGTAGAACACTGTTACTTGTCTCAGCTGTTCTCCTGCCATTTTAAAGTCTTTACTTAAAGTAATGTATGATTTTTCTTCCTTCTGATTGTCACCAGCCAGTAAAGGTGCCTTTGACCCCAGAGTTACATCAGGCTTGTATCTTTGCTGATGCTTGAGGATATTGTTACCATTCCACTGTGACAGTAAGAAAATACAGAGGTAGTACCGCTTGTGTGAGGCTTTTTACCTGTACCATGAGCTTAACTACAAGAGTCACTAATTCTCTTCTGGTGAAAGGAATTGTCAGCTCTGATTCTATTTCCTGTGTCTTTATTCTCGCTGACAAACACATACAGGTGTTGCCCTTCTAGTAATGGCAAAAGGCTTCTGGATCAACAATAACTTCAGCAGAATTTACCAAGCACTCCCTGGTGTGCCTCTCACACTTGCTTCTTGGTGAATATTGTGACTGCAGGCTGGGCTGAGATTACAGCTGGGTGAAAGTAGTTCCCTCTTGTACCAAGCCAATGTAAATCCCTGGCAGTTGAACTGCTCCAGCTTTCCAAGAGCTTTACCCTGGGGGGGTGGATTCTGCTGCTCTGAAGTGCCCTGGAACCTCAGGTGTAGAGAAGTCAGTGCCCACACAGCACAGAGTAGCTGTAGAGCTGTGTGCTCTTGGAGATGGTCACTGCACACCCAGCCTCCTGACTTGCTTTGTTCCATGTAGGAACTGTGCCCCAGGTGGCAACAAGTGTGGGGGCACCCAGAGATCCTGCCCCTGCCCTTGTGTGGGAGCCAGGCCACCTCCCTGACAGTGGTCTTAGGACTGGTGCAGTTGCCCTGGTCCCAAGAGCCAGTATGGGGAAGCAGAGCACAGGGTTACTTGGATGACTCCAGTGCGGTGTGCACTGTGCTTTATAGCTAGGCTTAACCATTTAATGCCTTGATACTGATGGCTCCTCACTGCAAGCCTCTAACTCTACCAGCCCCATTATGACCTTTTAGATCTGAGGCTTGTGAGTTTTTAACTACCCTCCTACATTTTTCTCACATAAGAGTCAGAGAGCAAAGCAATACAGTAATAAATGTTGTGTGGGTGTTTGGACACAAATTCATTGCCTCCTCTGCTCACCACATCCTCCCATCAGCACAGTAATACTGGTACAGGGCTGACGTCAAGCACTGTGTCATGAGTATTCCAATGCACTGCAGCCCTCAGTGGGGCAAAGGAAGCTGGGCTCTTGCTGATGAGATCCATTTGCTGTCCAGCTCCTGCATATGCAGTGCCTGCAGTCACAGTGATGATTTAGCCAGGCTGCCTGTGGAAGTGTTGGAGGGCTGAAATGGACAGCTGAGAGGATGGGGCAAGGTAATGTCCACCAATTTTCCCTGCTGCCAATTTCTTGCTGCTTGCTCTCTGTGACTTCACTGTAAATCCTTCTTAGAGCTGACATGGCCCTTATGCCCCTGCTGTCATTGCTGTTGGCCTCTAGTGAACAGGCAGCTAGAGAATCCTTCCGTCATCCTTTGGCTCTGTGACTAGATGACACTGCACACAGATAATGGATTCTTCTCAAGAAGAAAGACTGGGTTTGCAAGACAGACTGACACTCCTTTTTTTGCTTAACCAGAGCTATAACATTTATTTTCTCATGCTTGGAAATACCAGGGTTTGTGTTTGGTCGGGTTTTTGCTTGTTTGTTTGTTTTATTTTACTTAAACTGAGTACCTTAGAGTCATCATCCATCTTTGGCAGATTTTAGCACAATATTTCTAGGTCCTTCATAAAAATAATCTTTGTAACTGTCTCTGTGGTCCCATTTCCTGTTCTCTGGTGTATTTCAGCCTTGTGGCATTGCTCACCTGTGCCCATCTGCACACTGGCTGATCATTTATTACAGTGCTCTCACTTGTGTGCCTGAGGATACAGCAGAGTTTGTAGCAGTGGTGCTTACCAGCTGTACAATGCCTGACATTTAGTAAGAATTAAGTGCCTGTGTCTCCAGGATGCATGAAGCTGTCTCAAAGTCCCCATTTCACAGACAGAGAAACTGAAAAGAGATGGTAGAAAAGACTCAAGGCCAGGTTGGACAGGGCTGTGTGCAACCTGGTCTAGTGGAAGGTGTCCCTGCTCATGGCAGGGGGCTTGGAACTAGATGATCTTTAAGGACCCAATCAACCCAAACCAGTCTGTGACTACACAACTTTTCTAATGCAAGGCAGGGGAATGAGTTCCAGCCCTCTGCTCATTGCCCACTGCCATTCTTTCCTCCAAGTGAACAATCACATGAAAGACAGAAGCCAATGGGAGGGATGTGGGAATGGGAAAGGGGAGGTGTCTCGGGATTGAGGCTTGTAGAGGGCCTGACTGGAGGAAGCTGCATGTCTTCTGCATGTGAAGCCATGAGGTCTTCCAGCCATCTCCAAGTCCACAGTGACACTGCTGCAGAGATGCATCTTTCCAAGCATTTCTCCCTACACATCATATCTTGTCACAGCAACCTGGAGCACAGCCAGAGGGTCAGACACATGTTGCAACAACACTTTCTTGGTGCTCCTAGAGGTAGCAGTCCTTCCCCACCACACTAGTGAGATAAGTGTTGGACTAATCTGTGGGTACTGGCAAAGGTGAGAAATGGGACAGGGGAGTCTCAAGTGAGGAAGTAGTGTCTCCTTGCTTCACCTGTGTTAGCAGATCCTCCTGCTTTTCTGTCCTATTTTTGCTACTGTGCTTTTATTCAGGAAGCTTCTTTCTAGGATGCAATCTTATATGTTACCTTCTCTCCAGTGTGTAATGGCAGTCTCTGGTATCTCCAGAAGGCATCTTCCTGATGATCTACTTGGGATCATTTGATCTTTGATTTTTCCCTGCTTAGTCCTTCCTGTCCCATTGAACTGATGATCCTCCCTGAGCAGAGGAAAGAAAGAGGGAAGGCACTTGAAAGAAGCACTGTTCAGTAATGGTTTCTCTTGCATTGCTCTGTCCGTTTACACAGGAATGGGGCTACAATGAGGGAGTTACAGAAGTGTCATTAACATGAAACACTGGGGATACTGCCAGTTGAATTCTGAAACAAGCAGTGAGTTTGCAGCACTCTCTGAGGGCCCAATCCTTCCTTCCTCTGCTGAAGTGAGTTGCCTTTCTTGGCATTATGGGGTGGCCAGGACTGTGGAACATGATAGGCACAAAGCAAGTGACACCGAGATGGACTTCTGCAGCAGGCCACAGTACTTGGGTGGCACTAGTCCATCCTGCACTCTAGAGCATCTGCTGGGTTACAGTCAGTGGGAGAGGTAGGAGCCTGGGGAAGAACAGCAGCAGCCTTACAGAACTCTCTTCAAGTGGGAACAGGCCCATTTGGGCAAGTCATTGGCATCCTAAGCTGAAGGACCCTTGAACACTGAACTCAGCAGCAATAGCTTCCAGGTGTTTTGCAGGGATGAGGACAACTCAAAAGGCAGGGGACAATGGTGTGTGTCTTGTCTCTAGGGCTGGAAACCTGCAGGCCCCAGTGACTGCTCATGCAGCACAGCTCCTGTTCAGCGTGCTGCAAGGAACAGGCCCTCAGCCTCAGCGCTAGGCAGTCGTGGTCAGGTGCTGCACCAGGGGATGTCCATCTCCAGGACCTCTGTTTCTGTGGTGCAGCCAGGTCTTGGTGTGAAGTCAGGTGAGCAGATTCAGGCGGCAGGATAACAGAGTCCCTTCCGCAAAGGAGTGAGAATCTGGAGAAGAGCAGGGGAAGGACACTTGGGAGCACAAAGTGGGGTTAGACAGCAGGCTGTGTCTTGGTAATCAGAGACTATGCCAGCACAGGTAGTGGTATGGCAATAGTTATACAAAGAAAACTTGGAGAACTGGGACCAGAAAGATCCAGAAAAGGTGTTTCCACTAGGAAATCTACGATGCAGAAAGAAGGCCTGGAGCATGGGGGAAGAGTTTTTGTCCTGCCGCTCACAGCAGGCGAGAGAGACTGGCAGGGTGCCAGGGGCTCCTTGCTGAGTGGGAGCCTGTGCTTCCTCTGCAGGACCTTTGGCAGGGAAGGAGAGGCAACAGCAATGTGGTTGTTCCCAGCACAGGGCTGAGGTGTTGCAGCCATGAGGTGTTTTGTGGCACCTCCTGACTGAGCCTTGCTGATCTCATCTAGATCCTGTGGTGCCTTGAGAATAAGTCTCTAAGCTCACATGGGGCTGCAGGGGCTTTTTGGTGGGTGCTAAATTTATTTTGGTTTCATTATTTGAGTAAACCTGGGAAATTTTTAAATAAAACATTCCTCAGTGAGAGAGGCCTCACTGGCATTTATTCTGCTGAGTGACTGTTTGAGGCTGGTGGTGGGGGAGGCAGAGGATCCCCAGGACCTGGCCTCTCAGTCTGCACTGGGGCAAACTCTGTTATACAAGCTGGAGGATGAAGCTCTCCAGGAGAAGGACTTTAGGGTGCTGGTGGATGAAAAGCTGGCCATGAGCCAATAATGTGCACTTGCAGCCCATTTGAAAATGGCTTGCCAAAAGTAGGAACTTTACTTTTAGACACTTAAATGAAAGCAAGACTAATTCCACCTCAACCTTCAACATGTGTGTAGATGGCTGAGATGAACCTCTAAGTGGTTGGGTGGGGATCTTAAGGTTTGTTTTGTTTGTTTTACAGGGCATGCAGGCATAACCAAAATGAACAAACTGTGGCTCCAGAGTATTTCCTTCTTCCTTTTATTCCATTACAGTAAGTTGTCAGCTATCTCTTCCATGCAACACACTCATGGGATTTATCTTGCTGGCTGTTGATGCAGGCTCTGCTGCAATGTGCATGGCAGGTTGCCATGGGACAGCAAGCACAAGATAAGGTACCAGAGGAGAGGGTTCCATGGAATAACAAGTTAGGGAAGAGTCTCCACAGACCCTGGAGGACAGACACAAGAAGGTACATGGCTGGGCAGAGCTCAGCCAGGCTGCTTACCACTCCAGGGAAAAGCACCAGTGGGGAGAGTGCAGAGGTAGTGCCTGCCTTGCATGGAAATGGCTTCTGTCAACATTAGGGTTTCCTTCCTGAAAAAAAAAAAAAAAAAAAAGCCCTTTGCCATAGGAAAGGTTCTGGAGGCCAGGACTAGGATATCCCCAGGGGTTACAGCCACTGTTGACAGGCCAGCCAGGAGCAGTGGAGTGAAGCTCTCCAAATCTGAGCCCCTTTCTTGGTGGTTTCTAACCAGCATGCAAGCTTCAACTGACTCAGAGCTGACTTATTGAACAGGTCAGTTGGACAGAAATCAGCAGCAACAGTGCAGGGAACAGTGCAAGCTTAGCATTCTACATGCTGCTTCTAGGCAGAGCATTGGACCTGTTCCAATCTTAAATCATCAGAAAAGATTAATACAGATTTGTATCTTCCTGCCATACAGGATCATTGTCATGTGTGGTCTGAATGTTGTGTAACGCAAACCAAGGAACTACCCTGTACTGATTCCTGTTTGAACCAAACTAGATCTTAGTGTTTAAAGTATTTGATTTTTGCTTCTGAAGCTGCCAAGGAGAGACAATTCATCCTAGATCTGTGTTTAAAAAAATAATTATTCCCTTCTCAATAAAAACCTGTCCTTATCCTAATTTTGTTAACAGATTCTTGCCCAAAGATATGCTTGCAGCTTACCAACTACCTAGGAATAGTTCTTTTCGTTGATGGATAGGATAGAATAGAATAGAATAAAAGAATGCTCATTAGTAATGCTTATGAAAGCTGGTTGCCCTCTCTAAAGGAACAGAAGGGGTTTTAGAACCCTGTTTTGTAGGAGAGAAAAGTTAGGCCAAGGAAGAATAGGTGTGCTCAGGGTTCTGGAATTCTGCTTGTACCAGGGCCCTCAGAAGAGCCCACTGAGGGTTCAAAATTAAAAGCTAAAACTGAATGAAAATTGTAGAACAAATTTTTGAAGTCAGGATGAAATGAAAAAAATCAAAATAATACCAAGTGACAAGCACATAATTTTAATCACTTTCAGTTTGATAAAGCACAAGCACACCCTTGGGGCCATCTCCAAATTTCTTCAGTTGCCATCCTTTCTCTAATTTACTTCATGACCAGCATAAAATCTACAACTGCCTCCTAAAGCTCTCTTGAGAGGCCTGTTTCAGTTCATATGATTCACAGCCTGTGCCTATTGCTTTAGCATCAGAAAGTTTCATAGAAATTGTAGTAGCTACAAATGTGCAAAAATGGTTTTTGCCAAAATTCTGAGAAAAGCAAATCTGAGCCTCCAGAGATGGACATGAAGAATATTCTTATTGCAGATATCAAGCTGCAGAAACCAGTAAACAGAGAATAGTAAACCAAGAATTCATGAAACACCATTTTTCTGAATGTCCCAAGTGCAGTGTGGATGACAACCCAAAAACTAGACTAGCAAAGAGCAGCCCTTGGATTAGGAAGTGGACTCATGAACATGGTTGCATGTGTAACTGTTTCTGATGGGGTGATCTTGCCTCTTTCATGTGCTATGTGAGCAGAAATATTATGGGACTCTGCTTTAGTGACTCTGTAAGAGGGGACTGAGAGAAGTTTGAAAATTCAGTCGCAATTCACATTTCCTGGTATGTTTGCATGCCATTTCCTGCCACAGCATTTTCAATAGATTTTTGTATGCTGCTTCTCTTGCTGTCAGTGATTTGCCTCCCTGTAGGGGTGGAACACATCTTACGTTCCAAGACTGGAGACTTTCAGGGAGGCTGGCACAGAGCAGTCTGTTCCCTTCAGATTTAGTGGGAGCCCTGAGGACTCTGTGTGTTGATATAAAGTTGTGCTTGCTTCATCAGGAAAGCTGACATTGTGTTTTGTCTTTCCAAACCTACAGCTACGTGTTGTGAAAACCTGACCTGTTTTGTGGATTATGTACAGACCCTGTCCTGTGTCCTGAGAAGTGACTTGGGTGCCAGCTCTTATAACCTCACTGCGACATGGTATGTCTCATGAGGATGAGAAAAGTGCAGTCTGCTGGAACTTCACCTACGGCCACAGTACAGTGGTGTCCTTCTGTCCTCTTAGGTAGAATTCTTGTTCTTGCTGCCATGCTGCTTTTCACTTGTTACTTCACACTCCAGCTGTCAGCTGGCTTCTCCCCTGGTTGCTGTGTCTCTGACTGCACTGCTTGTCACTCACTACTACACTGACTTCCTCTTCTGCCCTGGAAATACCTTGCCCTTTGCTGTTAACAGTGGACTTTCACACCTGTGTGCTGGTAGGGCTCACACACCTTGTCCAAGCCCCATGTGGCTGTTCTGCCCCAGCATGGAAGTGGCTGCTGTCCTGGACTGTGTGGCCCTGGTGAGCACCTTTCCTTCCCACAAACACTGCAGCATCACTTTCATACTTCTCTCAAAGATGCTAACTGAACAAGTAAAAGGGAAAAAAAGTATCTGTCAAAGTTCAAAGGTAAATTTTTTGCCTCTTTTTTTCTTACTAATTTCAATGCCCAGTTGTTCATCAACATCTTAGTCCAGCCACAGCACAGGGTAGATGTGACCTTGTTTGTTTGTTTTGGTGGATTTAGGGTTTCTGAGGAAGACCCGGAAAATCCTGTGGCTGCCTGCAGTCTTCTGCAACAGTCCAGGAACATGAGTCACACACAGTACATGTGCACTGTGGACATGACTCAGCTCCTGGCAGATATCAAAGTCCAGGTGCAAACAGACGACAGACAGACTGTGATTTCCGAAGACTTTTATATGGGAGATAACGGTAAGTACAAAAGTGGGGGATTTGATAAATACTGTGTCTGGCCTTGTGTGTATCTGCTAGAGCCTGGGCAAGGACTGAAGGTGGCAGCCAGTGCTGGGGGTAATGTTTGGGGTGCACTTGTCTACACAGAGCACTGTGCTCTTACTGTGGCTAAACTGTGCAAATGCTTGTTCTTGGCTTGAGGATATAGGGTGGTAGGAACCACTTTACCCTGCAGACTAGTGCTGGGGTTTGCCCATTACTGCTTCTCAAGATATGAAAATACCCTGCAGGGGACCCAAAAGCTTGTTTCTGAGGCACTTGGGGCACGGAGATTTGCACTGGGTTTGTGCAGTGTCCAGCTATGTCATGAAAAGAACAAGGTGTTCTAGTCTTTACAGCCTCCTGGAGGTATTAGTCCCTTGTGCTGTCTTCTGCCCCTTAGGAGATGAGAGACAAGTAGAAGGTGTATTCTGAGAAATGTGAACCTGACTTTACTAAGCTGCTGAGGTGTGAGGTCCTGCGTACAGCTCAGGGCTGCTCAGCCTGAGAGGCAGGAATGTTGTGGGCCCACGTCTGCCAGGGCAGTTTTGCTGCATACTCATTCACTCTGCATTGCTGATAACATGCTGAGCTGCCTCTTGTCTGCGGTCATGCTGTGGAGAGTAACACCATCCTGTCTTCCAGTAAAACCCCAGCCTCCATTCAATCTGACTGCCACTTTCTCTGAGGGTTACAATGTTTCCTGGGAAACCATCTACCAGAACTCTCCTTACTACTTTTTAAATGAGGAGCTGGAATATCAACTGCGTTATAAGAGAAGGACTGACACCTGGGAGGTAAGATGCCAGTTCACCATCAAGTAGGACATCCCAGCAAGAAGGAGGCCAGCACAACCAGGACAGGAGTGCAGGTGTAGAAGAAGGGTTGTCCAGAATCAAGAAGCAGAAACTGTTTCAGAAGTACTGGGTTCCGTGGGGAAGGCTGATAGTTCACTTCCTTCTCATGCTGTCTCACATGGAGGGATTCCCCCAGGGCACCATGCAGCTACTGAGCAGCCATGGCCTTGCAGAAGCTGCGTGAAAGCAGAGGAGGTTATTTTGCAGGGCTCCTCACTGTGCAGCAGTGAGGATAAGAGGGAGGCTGTCACTGCAGCTCTGAGTGTTCAGTGTTGAATCATTCACAGGCTCAGAAGACTAAAGCTGTCCATCAAGACGTACGGACACTGGTGATCCTGCCATGGGAGCTGCAGGTGAACGCCGAGTACGAGCTCCAAGTGCGAGCCAAACCGCGCGAGGGCAGCAGCTACGGCGGGGTCTGGAGCGAGTGGAGCCTGCCACTGGCACTGACAACCAGGCCTGCCGGTACGAACCGCCAGATCTCCTCACCCTTCCACTTGGCCCAGTGTCAGAGAGTGCTTCCAACCCTCACTAATGAGAACAATTTCTAATTAGCCTAGTGAAGACAAGCACGCTTGCTTACTGAGGACATGGCCCCTAAGCCTAGGCTGACACCTGCTGTCTGCACACCTCACAGTGTGGCCAGTGGGAAGAGGGTTTGGTGGGACTGGCTGTAGGTTTGGGTGCCACAGCAGGAGTGGAGTTTCCTCTCCAGTGTCAAATGTCCAGGGTCCTGCTTGCAGCTTTCAGGAATGGGGGAGATCTAGTAGAGGTGCCTCCACTACTGGGGCTTAGTATTGCTTTCAGGTAATGGGAGAGTGGATCCTGCTCTCTGGGCTGAATTCTGTGTCTGGACTCTGATATTTGGTCATGCTGAGCATGGCTGTTTCATTGGGTAGCCACCACTCCAACTCCACAGGGAGTACATTGTAGCTCATGTACAGAAGTGCCCTGGTGCTTGGCATGGTGGAACAAGGGCTATGAAAATAGGGAGTCTGTTCAAATAGAATAGAGCAGGATGATTGTGGCCATTGTCAAAAGCATGTGCTGAGCTTCCCTGCTCTTACTGATCTGCAGCTTGAGCTGAAGCATGACATGTTGCTGTGGCAGCTCTGTTTGCTAAGTGTTGTCTGTGCCCTGGGTGGCAAAGGTTCTCCTTTCCATCAAAAGTGGAGAGCAGCCAACAAGCACTCATCTGGTCAGTGCCTTTTCTTCCCGTGTCTCTAGCCGGCTGCACTCTCTTCTCACTATAGATCATCTATGGAGATAGCCCTAATTGAGGCAGAGTTGGGAACACCAGGGATCTCTGAAGCAGGGAGCTGTTGGTTTGCAGTGCAGCCAGGCCATAGGGCAGCTGAAGCCCTGCCCCTTTCACTGACGCAGTCTTCTCTAAGCATCCTCATTCAGACCTCATGTCTGGAGTGCTGAGCTCCAGGTGACAGCCTCATTGTCCCTAAGAGAAAGCCTGGGATAGAAATTGAGAGTGTCTTCCAACCATCTCCTGCATATCGATCAGCTAGAAATGCAAGGTGAGCCTAAATGACCCTGTCCCTTTCTCCAGCAGTGACACAGACAGCAGGCATGGGATGGCTGCTGCTGTTTGGTGTTATTGTGGCAATCACTGCCTCAATCGCAACCGTTCTGGCCAAACAGCAGAGGTAAGAATGCTTCAGGAAACTGGAGTAAATACTTCCGTTCTGTCTTGCTGAAGGTGAGGTGTTCACATGTAGCTTTCTTTGATCTTGTAAATCCATGCAAGGACACAGCTAGGGGCCTGTGAGGGCCAGCAAAGTATGGTCTCCAGCTGGTGTACTGCCAAGAGCACCTTGCATTTCTGATGCTCTGCTGCCATTCAGCTGACTAGGACAAGGCAATGGCACATGGGGACTGCCCAAGGGCTGTCCAACTTCCCAGGCTGCTCTCCCGGCCCTGTCTGTGCTCTGCAGCTGCCAGAAGGGAGTAGCAGCCAGGGCTGGCCTGCCCCTTTCCAAGCTGACACACGCCTCTCCATACTGGCTGGGGCCTCGCTCCTGCTCTTGCCAAGGGATGGGGTGTGCACTGCCATGGAAGAGTGCTCCAGGCTGGTGGAGCAACAGGGCTGGCACAGCCCACAGCCACAGGAAGAGTGCATAGGGCAAAGTCTCCAGCACTTGGTGCTTTTTCAGGAAGGAAACAAATTGGCACCTCTTTACTTAGTGAACCTGGTGTGCACAAGCCCTGAGGGCTGAACCCCACCTCCTCTGCAGCACAGAAGGAAGGCCATTAGATGGCCCTGGCAGCAAGAGATCCTTGGATCTTCAGCCACCTGCTAACTTGTAAGGCCACTGAGGCTCAGCAGGTGATTTCAGCTGCTTGATCTGGATCTGGATCTGGAGATGCCTTGCTTAGTATCTGCAATATGTGCTTAACCCCAAAGCTTTTCTCTTTTCTTTTCCAGCTTGTGGAAGAAGGTGGCTTGCATCCCAGATCCTGCTTCCTTTTTTAGACCTCTTTACCTAGTGCATAATGGAGATTTCAAGGTATAAATGTGCTTCACGGTGTTTATTTAGCATTCATTAGTGATACAGGCCTGAAGTTTGCTGTGATCTGAGCACCTTATCAGTAACTCCTTCAAAAAGAACAGAAACTTTTACTTTGTTCTTAGATCAGAGAAAGCCAGAGGCACCTTACTCCCAGCTGTGACTGAATGCAGGATGCTCATGATCTAGACATAATGGATGGCACAGGGCAGAATGTGATATTAATAGTGATGCCAAAAGGCAAGATTCAATGTGTGATGCTCCCTAATCATCTGAGCGTAATCTGCAGCAGGTGGTGGCTGCAGCTCTTTTGAAGTCTCAGTCCCCTTCCTACCCCTGCTTCTTTCTTGTTACTTTGAGAGAAAAGGCTGGTCTGGGGTATGGCTGAATACAGAACATTGGAAAAAACCTTGCCCTGACCCCCTTCCCAGGGAAATGAGGTGAGGGAAGTGACAGAGCAGGGATGTTTGTGTTGGATGCAGATGCAGCACACAGAGGAGGAATCAGTGTCCAGGATAAGATGACAGGGCAGACCTTGTGGCTTGGGTTGGGACCTCTGGCTGATGCATGGCAGAATGCTGCTATGGGTGGCATTCTTTGCTGCACAGAGAAAATTGCAAAGCCACATAAATCTTTCAGAGCTAATTATTTTCAGTTACTTGGATTGGTTGTCCTGCAGCTGGCTGTGTCTGGTAATAGCAACATCTTATACCCTGCTATTTTAGAGGTGTTAGTGATTTTTAGAGTTTGACACTGCTTCTAAAAGCCTAAGAACTTTGGTCCCTTCTGTGGAACCTTGAACCTGATGGTACTGATCTCTCTTTCTCTTTCTCTCTCTCTCTCTCTCTTTCTCTCTCCCTCCCTGTGCATCCTTTTGTGCAGAAGTGGGTTGGTGCATCCCATATGAATTTTATTGAATGGGGAATAGTCCTTCCAGAAGTCCTAGAAGTTTACACCATGTGTCCTTCCAGCAGCACTACACGGGAGGAGCTGTGTGAGCTGAGAAAAGATCTGTCTTGCAAGCCCTGCATGTCTTGCCTGACTGTCCCAGGTCAGGACAGCCAGTCCCCACTGTCTGTTGTGAACAGCAGCGGTGGGACGAAAGACCAGTCATATGGGCACTTGTCCATTGATACTGTGACTGTGGCTGATGGATTTACACCTTGTAACTGCCACTGCAGCTGTAGCCATGTGTACAGGGGACAGGAGCATACCAGTGAGGATAACAGTGCTGGAGAAACTGGTTACCCCAAGGTTAATGTTGATGATGAAGACAGAAAGGTAGCCAGTGGCTTGCATCTGGCTGACCTGAATGCACAGGACAAAATACTTGCCTCAGGTTCTGTGTCCACAGACCACCTGAGGAGTACAAGTGTCCCTGCCCACCAGAAAGTAGAAAGGGCTTTGGAAGGGGTGATGGGGAGCATCCTAGAAGACCTCTGCTTGCAGCCTGATCAGTGGGATTTGGAAAATCCAGTTTCTCTGCCTTCTCCTGATGGTGAAAGTGTTTCCTACAGTGAAGGATCCTGTGACTTCTTCCCTCACACTGCAAGGCCTGGTGACAGTTACCCAATGATCTGTTTAGATTTGGACACTATTGACAGTGGCTTTGTGGACTCAGACTGTGGGAGCCCAGCTGAGTGTGAATTTGAGCAGAACAGCCAGGCCAGCTGTGCCTCCATCCCTCTGGAGCTGGTGGGGGAGGACTTTCCACGGAGCTATGTCAAGCAGTGGGTGTCCTGTCGCTCTGACAGCCCTGTCAGTGGAACACACACAAGCTAAGGACTTCATGCTGCCTTGCAGTGTCCATGCTCTGCCAGCAGCAAAGTGTTAGCAAAATCCAGAAAAGAAACAACCTTAGATTGTGCAAGCTCTGTTGCATACAACTGCAAAGTGTTAGGTCCACAGAAATCTCTGCCTGTTGCCACTCACCCTGTTAATGTCTCAAACGTGATGTAATTGAGTTTTCCTTTTTTTCTTTTTTCCTTTTATAATGCCCCTTATAATGGCAGGAAAAGCAAATGTCCCTTGAAAATAACACTTTATCATATGTAGATTTGTAAATTTTTTTACAGTGACCTTATAAAGAGTACAAAACTTGAAATTATTTTCCCTAGTATTCTCAGACAATTTGAGAGTGTGGATGTGTGTGGAATCTCAGAAGCATAACCCATGGAAGAATGTTTGTTACATTAAAGTTCCCGCCCCTTCCCAGACAACACTGATGTTACTTTTCCTTATAGTATCTTTGGCTCTTTAAATACAGCTGGTAATAGTTTGTTAATTATGGGAGGTTCCACCTCTGTCCATAGCGTATGGTGAAAACCAGTTCTCATATAAGCATCATAGAACTGTGTGTCCAAGAGACCAAACACAACTCAGGTTTCAGAAACTTTGCCTTTCCAGGTGGAGTCTGGAAATGAAAAGTTTTCAAAACACATTTCATTCCAGACAAACTATCACCACCAGGGCTTCCTGCTGAAGCAGCATTTCTCCCAGCATTTCCCAAGCATATTAACTGAAACATTGAGCAGCTTTTAGAACTAGGCACAAATCTCAGAAATGTTCTACCTGGCTGTGCCTGCAACTCCATCTTCCGCCTTGGACCTGGTCTGCTGCAGTTAACAGGTCAGTAACACAAAGTTTGGGCAATTTCTGCTATCCAATAAAGCCAGCTATGAAACTGCTATTTGCACTGTACCTGTGACTCTATTTCCCTCCTCTGTCTCTGGTTTAGAATAATTGTCTTTAGAAGTTACTGTACTGCTGAGATTGAATGTGAAGACTTACATCTTATGTGGGCACAAGTGGTACTATCCCATGCTTGGCTCCAGGTAATCTGATACTGAGAAAACCTCTGTGATGAATGATTTGTTTCCACTGCTTCCTTCTCCCCCATCTCTTACCCAAGCCCTTATCCAGCCCCACAGCTCCCAAAACAAGAGGGAGCACTGTAGGGAAGAGAAGCTGTTTCTTTCACAGGGGCGTGCAGGGAGAGCTTTTCTATGCATCCCTGGTTTGATTGTTCAGAACAGCCACGGTCTTTGCTATGTCGATTTTTAACCTGCCGGGTTTGGCTTTGCCCACGTTGTTACTACTCCCTCAGTACAGCCCTGGCTTAGGGGCTTTCTTGGCAATGCTCCAAGACATCAGGATTGTTTCTTTGGGTTTTGTTGTTGTTGCTGTTGCTTTTGTTTTGTTTGGGTTTTGTTCCTTTCCTTGTTATTTTCCTTTTTTCTTGTCATCTTCTGGGCTAAGTTATGGGAAGAATTGTCTCGGCACGCTTATTGAGGCCTTCCCGCTGTGCTGCAAGCACCCCGTGCGCCCTCCGTGAGGCAGCCGAGGATCAAGCCAGCGCCGCCCGGCTGCTGCCGGCTGAGGCTGTGCCGTTGTGCACCAGGCAGCAACATCGCCGAGGGGCTGTGACTGCAGCTCCACCCTGCAGCTGTGTGCACTGCAGAAGCCACAGCCTGCCAACTGACCCCAAGCTGCCTAAGGCAGGAAGGGGAAGCTTGCGTGTCTGCCTAGCACCCTTTCACATCTCAGCCCTGCAGGCGCCCGGTTCTGTCACTGGTCCCGCCGTAACCGAATATGGCAAAGCAGCTCTCTAAGACCGAGGCTGGAGCTGGAAAGCAGGCAGGCATTCCTCTTCACTCAGTGCTGGACACGCATGCTTCCACCCAAGTGTGTCCAACAGGCATCCTACAGAGAATAGCTGTCAGCATTCAGGCACAGTCACTCCTTTTCGATAACTACTGAACACATTCACACATTCTCCTGGCACTAATATGTGCAGCCAACACCGGGCACGTGTTCCTTGGTTTCTTTTGCATGATTCTCATACCTCATCGGCTCCAAGGCCAACCTTGACCAATCTGCTTCCCCTTATCTTCCAGTCTTTACATTCTTGGTAGCACAAGCTCCCTTTTGGGCCCCCTGTATCTTCCTTCTCTATGTACTTGGTTGCACAAATTCCTTTTATCTTGTCAGCTCAGCAGTCCTTATCTATTCAGCCTAGCAAGCATCCCTAGAAGCATCCTTGGGTACACATTTCTTTAAGAGTTATTGATGCTTTTCTACACAGTATCACCACAACTGCTGGAAGAGCTGTTTCTGTTATTGCTACACTATCCAGCTGCGCACCTGGTAGAAAGTGGTGGTTAGATACTATGCTGGGTAAGAATTTGCCTCTGGCCACCCTAGGAGGAAGACTTCATGAGCAGAGAAGAGCTTGCTTTGATACGTGGCATAAGCATATTAAGATTAGGGAGACTCTTCCATTTGAAACAAGCATTTGAAGTTTTTGGCCAGCGAGTTGTTGACACAGTGGGTATGGAGGGGTTTGAGGTCACGTTTTTGATATGCCTCCTAGCAGCAAACTGCAAATGTCCCTGACCTAGCAATATCTAATTTGGAAAAATTGTTTTTTCCTGGGAATGATGGGGCCAGTGGTAGCATTGCAAATCCATGTTTTGTTGGGTTTTGGGAAGCCTCCTCTGCCCTCAAACTCTCTCTATAAGGTCTTACTTTCACCCTTATCTCAGTGACCCACAGTGGCAGATTCCTGAAGAGCAATGTGAAGCACAGGAAGGAGTCATAGCACTGTGGTAAAGGCATTTGATGTTTAAGTGCTTGGCCAAGCAAGACTGCTTGAAAGAGCAGAGTTGGAAATAGGCTGCCTAATAGCTCTTCACTGCAGAGAATGTGCTCAGCCACTCCTGCCATGCCCAGGTAAGCAGGCAATCAAACTTTAGCTTGCCTTGCAAAGGCAAGGTCAGACACTGAGCAGCAGGATGAGGTAGTAAGAAGATGCCAGCAGCACCACACATTCAGACAAAACCCTTAGGTGGCTGTGGTCTGCTGAATTTGGCACAGTGTTTGCAGCAATGAAGGACACAATAGTGGACTTAAGATGTAGTACTGACCACACTAGTGCTTTTACTGGAGGACTTTCCCCCAGAGGAAAAATTGGATATCAGATCTCCTAGATTGCAGAAGTAGTCCTGGACTTCAGTACTGACCAGACTGGCAGACTAACAATGTGTTCACTAGCCAAGCATAAAAGCAGGTATCAGAAATCAGAGTCTACCTGCAGCTATTTCATGATCCAAAATGTGCATCATTGTTCAAGCCAAGGAAAGCAGCACAGAGTAAGTGCTGCATGTCCCAGGAGCTTCCACTGTAATGTGATGCTTCTCCTGTTTACTACATTTGCCTCAATAATGATCAAAAAGAAGAGGAGATAGCAAAGCATTTGGTATAGGGTTGAGAGTAGATGAAACAGTGCATGTTGATCCACATGGAGCACTCAGAACAAAGCAGAAAGAACTTCAAAGTAGACTCAAATCACCTGATGACAAACAGTATTTGTGAGACAGTGGAACAGGTGTACATGGATCCCAGAAAACAGGAAAGAAGGCTGAGTGGCCTTTGGAGAGCAGGAGGTCAGTTAATGGTCTTTAGGCTGAGTGGCACTTGGGCTGAGGGGGAAGTGTGGAAAAAGGCAGCTTGCAGAGAGCTGTGATATTCATGTCAGCAGCAGTGCTCTGCATTTTGGAATAGTAAACTGAAAGGAAGTCTGTGCTTCGCTGTTTGAGCCAAACTGCTGCTGAACTCTTGTACTGATTTATCTCTCTGCCCTGATATGGTAAAAGCTGCACATCTTGCATGCCTGTGGTGTCTTTATGGTGATCTGCAGCAGTAGGCTGGGAAGATGCACGGATACAATTTGTCTCTACAGGAGATGTTAACTGCTGCAGTAGGGGAACTACAGGCATCTGGCCAGTTCTGAGGCAGCAGGTGCTATTTGCTTAAATGACACTGACAGATGCTTGCATTTTAGGGGCTTTCTGTTTCTGCTGCTGTTCAGGAGGAGCTGGCAGATGTCATACCGCATAGGAAAGGCCCTAAAGGAAAGCACCATAACTTAACCTGTAGTAACAATTTGGAAACATCTGTGGCCATTTCTGCATGGCCCCTGCCTTCCTTCTTCTTGGCCCCTAAAGCTAACACTGGCAGATTGCTACTCCGTCTTTTTTGCCTGCTTCTCTCTTCCCCTTTCCTGGCACTAGACCCATGCACATGACTGACTTGGATCCTGTCTGTAACACTACCACTGCAGCAGTGCAGCTGGGTATGGAAGGATCTGTTCCTTGTGCACTCCAGGATCTAGATATGGAAACACTGCAGTGCTTCCAGATCTGCCCCTTGGAGCATAGTAGAGGAAGGACAGGGCAGGGCAGCTCAGGGATGCCTCTGGTCTTTGAGCACAGCTGGGCAGAGACCTTGGTGAATGGATGCAGTCTCACATCCAGACAGGGCTACAAAATGGCATTTTGTCACTTGGAGAGCTCATCTGTCAGCCGTTTCTTTATATAAATGTTTGACTGGAAAAGGTACTTTTCTATTCAATAAATTATTTAGCTTTTTAAATGTTAACCCTCGTTTCTCCATCAGTAATGAGTACTTGCAGATGCAGCTACTTTAGCTCAATCTGATAATCTGAGCAGTTTTTCATTGGTTCTTGACATTATCTTTAGAATCGGGCACAGTAAGCTCTGCTTTATTATGCCACTGTTGCTGCTGCCTGATCACCAAACTGCACAGCCTGAATTATCAAGAGACAGAAACTGTGTGAAAAGCAAGGCCTTCTTCGTGCTGGTAAGTGATTCATGTTCTTCTGGGCTGGACATTCCAGTACAGGATAGAATACATGATACTTTACTAAAAGTAGAAGTCTAGATTGTTTCTTTTACTGGGAATTTAGAACAGTAAGATCACCAGAAGGGTCTTTGCTCTTTTGTTCTGCTAGTTTGCTCAGCACGAAACCACTCTATTGCATTAATTCTGATATTGTTTGTGCTAGAAAGAGGTGTCTTACACAACAGATTTTTAGATGCTCCTCTCTGACTGAGACAGACCAACGTAAATGAGTCCAACCAAAAGAGCCCTCAATGTTTGGGACTTTGCAGAGAGAAATATGCTTTTAAATATATGTGTATCTGTGTATCTACATACATAGGTGGTGTGTATGCATGCATATCACTTTTTTGCAGCAGTTATTCTTTGCAGCAGCTTTTTGTCAGCCTTTGGGATCCAGGCTGGTCTCTCAAATCTAATAATACAAAGCTGTTCATGAGCACCGTATTGTGGAAAAATGGCTCTGCAAAGGTGAAGGGAGAAAGAGACTGGTTATGTGGGGTGATTTCTGATAATCTGTGCCTCGTTCTTCAGCAGTCTGCATGCTAATCTTGTGAAACTCCTCAATGCCCTTGATGTGCTTCTGTCAGCCATGTGCTTAGAGGCCTCGGTGTTCAAGAGGCAGATAATGTAGCATTAATTTTTCTTAAAGGACCTACAACATAGTTTCTTGTAGGAAGGGACGATCGAAGGAATGTCCACACTTAATAGCACAATGGACCACTCTGGAGAATGCACACTTGGGGCTGATCTTACGGGGTGGAGAGGTGTGCATGTGGGTCCAGACACACTATTCCCTGTCCCTGTTTTACTTCATAGGTGTGAGTCAGTGTCCTGCCTTCCATTAGTGCCTGTTGGTGCTGCCTCTGGAAGAGACTGAAGCAAAGGAAGGGACTATAGCCAAGGAGAGCAGATCACTTATAACTAATTACTGAGATGTAAGGAGTGGTAGTAGAGTGTTCAAGGGCCCAGGTCTGGTGTCCCTGCTCCCACTGTACACCACTCCTTGCACCTTGCTGTGGGAGGGAGGGAGAGCAGAGCACATTTTGGGAAGGCTCAGAGCCACTGGCAAAACAGCCTGAAGCTTCTGACTTCCTCTAAGGTTTCGGTGAGCATAGAAGAGCATCCAGAGGTCAAAGATGCAAAGGCCCTTTTTTGTGACCCATTATGTTTCTCTACACAATTCTTCTATCTTCTTTTCTGTATCACATCAAACATAAGCTTCTTGTCCTCAAGCCACTGACATCCTTCTCCTCTTTCTCACTTCCCTATCAAGAAGTCAACCCTTTCTGTGATGCCAGCTTTCACCTCCCACTAGATCATCAAATCAACTCCACCTAACCTTCCTCCATGCTGCTGCTACACACACTGAAGGTGCTGTCTACAATTCTCTTGAGCTACCTCAATCTCACTCTTTAAGTCTTTCCTTAAAGTTCTGCTTTGTTGAGTTGCTAAAGCTCAGACAATGTCTAGGCAGCCCCATGTTGAGGCTGTGCTGTCACATTTGTATATCACTTCCCCTTTCAGAGATATCTACAAATAATTTATTTTACCCTACAAATTCTTAAAAGCAAAGGACATCTTTTTATTGTGTGTTCTGCTGGACCCCTAAGGGCAGGTGGGGGGGAAGTTAGCCAGAACTTGGGATATGCAGCCCTGACATTCCCTTTCCCTCCTGTCATTCTATCAGCTGCCTCTATTTCCCAAAAGTAATTTCAAGTATTTTTAACCACAGTTTGTACAAGACGAATTTTCCAAATGCTCTCAACTGCTTATCCACAGACAGAGATGTGATTGGTTATTATTATATTTATATTTATATATCTTTTCAGAACTATTTTCATCTTTTCAGCAACTGTTTGTTTAAAGTGTGAATTCCAACAGAAGCAACAATGGTGTTCCAAACACTGCACATAGCTGCAATAACATTTCTCTTTATTTCTGTGCATCCACGGCCACATATTAGCTCCTTAACTGCATTCACGTGCTGCAGGATCTTGTTCAGCTGGCTATGTTCTGTTTCCCCAAATAATTCTGTCAGACTTTCAGTGTTTCATGACTTACTTATAACTAACATTCATGGCTTCTAACAGAAAAATTTTCATTTAAACATGCTGCATTTGTTTCCAGGTGCACTAGAGAACCAGGAAATGTCTGACATGCTTCAAACACTGCAGAACTGAACAGTGAACAGTGGGGCGTGAGAGAGTGGAGTGGGGGGGGGGTGGGTGCAGTAGTAGCAGTTACCTGGAAATATTCTGTCCTGGTTTAGTTCTGCTGGCCTATGTTTGTTTGTGTGCCCAAACAAGTTCTTGTAAGCACATGGATAATTTTACTTAATGCAGTGTTCTCTAATTCATGTTTAGTCAGTCTTACTGTACTTATCACAGGGATCGTATGCAGCTCTGATCAGAGTGATAAGCAGAAGAGACTTCATGCCTCTCAACATCCCTCAGCTAATCAGCTAATGGTGACATTTCCTCTTGGCAACCCCCACTCTGAAGATCTGCAGCAAAACAGGATATTTACAAAAAACACACACACAAAAATACCCCAAAACAATAAAACCCCAAACAAACCCAAAACTCAAAACCAACATAAATGAAGAGGTGGTGAAATGGAAGCCAGAAGGATTCTTTTTCTCTTAACCAGTTTCTGAAACATTCTGGTTATTCTACTGTTTAATTCAGAAAAGGGCATAATTACAGGAAAGAGGTTGCTAAGTGGATGCTGCTGTCCAGCTTTGTGAAATCTGGGACTGGAAGGAAACGCTTGGTCATGGAGCCCAGCCTCCTCCTACCATAGCCATCAGGTTGTTTAGTCCCTTCAGTAAAACAATCCTAATGATTGCTAAACACAGACTCTCACTCACTGCTGTTCAAGACTGCTTCATACCCTTGGCTGGTTCAAACCCACAGTCTTATTCTACAGACAGGCCATACTCATCTGGTCTTGTTCTAATGCTGTACTCAGTGTTTCTCCTGACACTTTTCCTTTTCTTCACATAAAACTTTGTGTGGTAGAAAATTGTCAAATCAGACACTTTTTATGAAAAAGTATAATTTAAAATGAAAACTCAATCAGGAAATCATTCACAGAATGGAAACCTGGTTAAAAAGGAAGATGGGAAATGCAGCATAGCCTTGTAAAGAGATAAGACACACTTCAGATACCCCTACACAGCCCTTCAGTAACCTGGGTAATTGCTAGACCCCAAGTATTCTACATCCCATAAGTGCTTTGACTGGGAGCATATCAGCACTTCCCTCTGACCCTGTCTTTCAGAGTTTTCTTTTAAGGCAAGGAAATACTTCTGGGGAAGGAACTGTGATTTTTAAGGTTCCCACTCTGCAGATGAGAATCTCAATCAGCTGTCTGGAATTGTAGCTTCTTGTGTTTGTGTGCCTGTAAGACAGAAAACTGATGGTCTTTATTTTTTTCAGATATGAAATGGGGGAATTTCTAAACCAGAAAATTCCTAGGCTAGAACACCCATCTCTATCCCAGCTTTTGTTCCTGACCTCAAAACTTTTCACTAGCTCAGGACAATCACAAGTGGCTTACAGAAAGGCTCCCTCCAAAGTTTTTTGACATCAGCAGGTCAAACAAGCCTTCCAATACTGAAGAGAAAGGGAAAGTGCAAAAGAGCAGTCATTTGACTCCATAAAAGAAAGCAAGAACCATCATTAAAGGCAGACAACAGTGTTTGTGGTGTTGATGGCTTTCAGCAAGTGACTACTGTTGATGGACAAGCTCTACTGAAGCTAGAATACACACAAATTACGTCTGCTCTAGGAGGTCCCTGGAGCTGCAAATGTCTAGGGGCTGAGAATGCTCTCAGAGAAGAACATCCATGCTTCCCCTATTGCTATGCTTTTCTCTAAGCATCTGGTTTTGGTTACTGTCAGAAACAGGATACAGAGAAACCAAGAACTTTTGTTCCAACCCACTGTGGCTCTCTGCTGCTCTTAAATTGTCATAAAGCAGATGCCAAAAAATGCAGGAAGAAGGAAAGACAGAACAGCTCTTGCCCCTGATCAAATGGCAGGAATTAAAAATGTCCTTTCAGGCAGCTGGAGCCTTAGATTTCTTTACTGGCATGAGAACAGTTCCTACAGAAGAAATCACATAGCTGATTTGGTACCTTGTCTGACAGAGTCAAGGTCAGGCTTGTGTCGGGACTGGCAGAAGCAGGCAGCTAAAGGTTCACCCTGCTGGCACAAATGCTAACAGAACTGCTTCTAACAATTGTTCTGTTTTAGATACTGGTTGGAATGGGAGATGTGTGGCAGCTGGGCCTCCAGCTGTGCATCACTGCTGTGCTGCTCTTTGGTGGAGGAAGAGGGAGAGGTAAGATGAGATCTGGAATAGGTCCACAGTGGGAAGAGGGGCACATACATACAGACCCTGAAGTATGCAACACCAGATCTCGTGACTGCCTTTTTCAGGTCCCAAGAACTGGTACAGATGGCTGGCAATGCCAGGCCTAGGGAACTGAGCACATCTGGGCAAGTTGGGCAGCAGCAGTGCCCAAGGTCCCTGTCCTAAGATGTTACATTAATCTCATGCAGTGACATGTGGTGTAAGAGAGGAAGAAAATCATGAGGAAGCATAGATGAGGAGTCAGTAAAGGAAGCACTAGCAAGTGATGTATTTGATATATCAAGCAAGGTCTTCTCAGGTGGTACATGAATCCAGCTCTGGTCTCCTTTCTCTGCAGAGTTCCCTGGCAGCCTGAGCTGCCTGAATAACTATGTGACTACTGTGAACTGCGTGTGGGCAACAGAGGAGCCCATGGGCAATGGACCTTTCCACCTGCATTTCACCAAGTAAGATCACTGCACACCAAGAGCTGTCTGGTGGTCCTGGCAAGACAGTGCAGAGCAAAGACAGGACCCAGCTGTGGGTTTTGCTCCCTTCAGAGCAGGAGATCTCTCACCTCACCACCCCCTTCCCAGGCTGCTTTGGAAGCTGCTCCCTTCACACCATTTTGTTGGGCACACAGCCTTGGGGAGAGCAGCAGAGATCCAGCACGCATGCTGCATGATCTTATACTGGATTAGGGCAGTCCATCCAGCCCTTCTGACAGGGCTTTTCTCAGCATAGATAGCTTTCCCATCCCAGCCTCTGCTCCCCATCATCTGGGGACTTCCCCAGTCTAGCCCAGCCTACATGAAGTTTCCTATTAAATTTCTAATCATTCCTTGTCTTCCTGTCTAGAAACCAAACCCCTAGTGGTGTATATCTATCTATCTATCTATCTATCTATCTATCTATCTATCTATCTATCTATCTATCTATCTATCTATCTACCTATCCACAAAAGAATTTTGAAGGTCCAGTGAGTTATAAGCTTCAATAACAGATTTAGAATATTATGTGAATAATTTTTCCTCTAACAGAAGAAATCAGGTGAATAGTTTGCTAGGTGGCAGGATAACAAGCATTGTGACAGGTTAATTTGAGGTGAATGTCTTTAGATCATATAATAACATTGTCTTGACTACCAGTAACCAGTTAACTGTTACATGGGGATAAGCCACATTGACATTAGATGCTTCATATATCCTGGTAAGGTTAAGTCAAAGTAGCTCAGCTCTTAACAATACTGGACTTGAAATCTGTGAAAAAATGCCAAGCTGATAAACTGTGGTATCCCAGTTTAATGTGGGATCACATGCAACATGAAAGACTTGCTAAAAATGGCTATATTAGATAATTTAATAATATAATACTGCTCTTTGGAGCTATTTCCCCAAGATATCAATCATCCTGTTATGCTGTGCTTTTGAACATCAAAAATCCCCAAACAGCAAGCCAGCTTCTGACATGCTTTGATTTCAGTGCTTGTTTGTTTGTAGCAAAAGAGGCTCTACTGTACAAGGTGCTAGCTCTGTTCTGTGCACTTGTACCTAACTGTCCACCCACTCCTACCCCTGCACTAGCCACTTTCCTGCCAGAAACACTTTAGCAGCCTTCTCACTTTCAGAGAGCAGGGGCAGGGACTGGGTCCTGTGCACAGCTCTTGGGAGGTTTGGTGTTCTCAGCAGTGAGGTTATGAAAGTGTCTCCTTCCTCCCTCTTTAGCCCTGCCAGCCAGCCAGCTTTAGCATTGCTTTCTCTGCCATGTGCACTGAAGATGTTCATGTTCTTCCAGAATGTGGTTCTGAGCTAGGCTACCACCCATCTTCCATAAACTGAAAAGCACTTAATCATTATGACTTCAACTTTCAGCCCTTTTATTTTTCTAGCCTCTGGTCAAAGGGCTGCAATGCCAGCTGCAAGCTCACTGCCAGTGAGAGCACACAGGATCAGTACCACTGCACAATCCATTTTGCCAGACAGATCCTGGAGACAGATGGTTACAGAGTCTCTCTCCAAGGCAGCTTCTTTGGCCACAGTCGCACCTATATCACCTTTCCAGAGTACAGTCCACGCAAACACAGTGAGTATGAGCTAGGGCAGCTGCCAGCAGGGGCTCTGCACAGAAGCTTTGGCTAAGTCTGACATGCTCTCAAAGAAAAGGTGTCTCAAAGACAGCAAATGAAAGTAACAGAAATGAGCCAGACTGCCCATCCCTGGAGAGCAGACAGTGGGGCTTGATCAGTGAGAATGCAGTCCTAGTGCCTCTGCATTCTGACTTCTCTGGGACTTCACAGAGCGTTGGCTCTGGAGCAATTTTCAAGCAGACTTCTCATCTGCATCATGTTTTCTTGCGCCATGGATAATGTACAACTGGATTGCCTGTATAGTTGTGGAGTTGTTTTGTTTTGTTTTTCCCTAAGAAATGAAGTGATGAGGAAGCAGAGTCATGGATCTAATTCAGTGTCCCATAGCCTGGTACTTCAGAAAAATGCTCTAGTGTTCAGGATCTCAGAACTTGTCTGTTAGTCAGTGTGCTGGAAGCACAGATGTGACATCCAGAGTGGTTCTTGGCTTGCAGAGTATCCCCAGGGGATAGACCATCCCCATTAATTGATGGCACTTCTGTAGCTGTTTCGGCCTACCCTGTAAGCTAATTTGGTCTACTGGTGGTCTTAGTATCGTTCTTTACACCTAGCTTTATCTTCCAGGACTTTAGTCAGACAAGTATCATGCATCTCCTTCTCTGTTTGCAGTAAAACTGGATCCACCTTTGAATGTCCAGAGCAATGCTACTGCCAGCAAGTGTCAGATACAGTGGAGTGTGCCTAAGTACCTTGCTGAAATTCTTCAATACGAGTTGCAGTATAAGGAGTACAGCATGTCCTGGGAGGTAACTGGTGGCACACACTGATCCTGCCTTGCTCTTTGGGTGCAATGGCCTTGCCATTCAGCTCAGAGCCTTCTGGCAGCTAACTGTTCTAAGCTGGCCCTTCTGGTTTTCCACTTCAAGGCCTAAAGGTTTTATGTAAAACATCAGCACTTAAGATGAATAAATCTTCTCCTGAACACTGCATTCAGAAATTATCCATCATCATGCAAGCTCTCTTCTTGCATCCAAGAAAAGATTTGGAAAATGGGGGAGGGAAAGAGTATTTAAATGACCACCCCTCTGCCCAGCCTTGTTGACAGAAACTCCTTGTGATGCCTTGCAGATGGCGCTGAACAAGACAGTGCCCAGCTGGCTGCCAGAGCTGGCAATTGAAGCCTCCGAGCTCCGCAGTGGCGCTACTTATGCTGCACGAGTTCGCTGCAAAGTCTCTGACAATGAGGATTCTTACCAGAGCCAGTGGAGCGAGTGGAGCCAGACAACAGTGTTTCAAAGAGCAGGTAAAACCAACCTTGTTTTAATCTCAGGTCATGTCTTTTCAGGCCCATGTTACAAAAAAAGGGAAGATACCTGGTCAAACAAAGCTCGAATCAGAACTAGCTTCCTCTTGTTTTCATAGCCAAGCACTTTCCTTGAGGTCTTTAGCTGCCTGTCTTGTTTGCATTGCTTGGTTATTTGGGGTTCTGTTTTGACTCCCAGACTTTTTATCAACTATATTCTGTGATGATTCTTTTCCTAGATGTACCAAAACTGTCTGAAAAGATCCTTAATACCAGAACTATGCAATTCTTGTTCATTCCTCTGAGTTTTACCACTCTGCTCTACCTTTGTTGGAACTGCAAGCTTTCTTCAAGGTATGCTATAGTTTTTCATTAAGCTCCCCTTGACCTCTAAGCCTGAAGAGGGTAAATCAAGTGTCCTTATATCCTTTTTGATCCCTATTTCTGCTGTACAGACTCAATAATTTTCAAAAACTCTACTGAAAGTCTTGGGACCCAACCTGTTCCTTGGCCGATGATAGTTAATGACCCACTACACAATCCTTAAGGAGAACAAAGTGCCTTTGTAGCACCCAAACTCAGCTCAAGCTCAAGGCTCTTGGAGTTAAAGAAATGTAAAGATATGGACTTTTTTTTGGTTAAGTTTCACGTAGATACATTGGAAGTGTAAGTACACAGCATTCCATAAAAGCAGTTAAACTACTTGTGACATGCCTGTCAGTAGTCAGCATGTAAAATACCAATATAGGTGAGAAACTCCCTGAGATTCAGTTTCTTAGGTTTGGAGATCAAGTTGTCCTGAAAGTCTCTCAAGAAGCATCTTGCCACACACTGTTGTGCTCTGCAGACATGGCACTCCTGCAGAAACAATACATAATGGCTAGATGCTAAAATATTGCCACAAGCTAGGCTCTGAGAACAGGACTAAGACGTCTGGCAGAATTTCTCTTAATATAGTGAAACTAGAATGCTCTACAATGCTTCCAGAAGCAGTGGTTTAGGTCAAATAAGTTGCTAAATGAATGCCTAAATAACCCTGTGCATCTAATCAGTAATAGACTAGCATTATGATTGTGGCACAGAGCATTCCTTGGAAACTTTGAAGAGTACATCTCAGCCTGGAAACTTTGGATGCATGCACAGGAGACAGACAATTGAATGAAATGTCAGAAATCGTGTGAAATAGGGTGCTTGTGCAATCTTGCAAAGATAAGAGTGGGGCTTTCATCTGATCAGTGTGCTGTATCATTGGGGCAGAATGCAGAAAAATTGCCTGTCAGGTTTTGTTATTTTAAGTGTCGTTTTCTCACTTCAGGGCAAAAAGTCTCTCGTGCTTTAACATCCCCACACCAGCTGCTTTCTTTCAGCCACTCTATAATTTGCACAATGGGAATTTTAAGGTAATAAGTTCAATTTCTTTCTTATGACCCTCGGTACACAAGGGGAGGAATTCTTTTTCTTGGGATCAGTCATTCTAGCTCTGTAACACAGTTACTAACACATTGTTCCAGTTTTCCTGAGAGTTTATTATGTTTTCAGTTTCCTTCTTCCACATACTAGCTGCACCAGAGCCTTCTGCCCAGCTTCTCTCCTTAGAAACAAAACCCATTCAGTCATTCACTCCTTATCCATGCTGAACATGAAAAGTATACCCTGTCTTTACAAAGCCAAGGCAATACAAGCACTTTGTAGCATATTCTGGAGGCAAAATCTTGAGAATTTCTAGTGAAATCTTGTGAAATTAGCAGGTAGGTCCTCTACCCCATTACACTAACTTTACCCAGTGGATTTGCACTAAATCTCTGGATTACTGTGCCAAAGCCATACAGAAAGACAGTTATTTTGCAAATTCCAGCCCTAGAAAAAATGCCTGGGCTTAAGGAAGAAATTTTTTTACAATAAGGGTGATGAAACACTAAGAATAGGTTGATCAGAGAGGTAGTAGAAGCCCCATCCCTGAAAACATTCCAGGTCAGGTTGGACAAGGCTTTGAGCAACCTGATCTAGTTAAAGATATCCCTGATGACTACAGGGAAGTTGGACTAGATGACCTTTGAGAGTCCCCACTAATCCAAAGTGTTCTGTGAATTTACTGATCATTTCACCAGGACTGGGTTGGACCTAATGAAGCTTGTAGCCAATGCAGAAGAGAAGAGACCAGCAGCTCAAACAAAGTGACTACAGATGGAGTTTCTGATCTAAACACCCAAGAACTGATTTCCAAGATCTCCTTGGAATCTGTGAACAGCACAGATCTGGTTGCTGCAGAAGAAAAGTTCGTATTTGCCTCGGGTCCAAGCCAGCAGTATGTCCCCATCAAGTATTTAAGAGCTGAGGAGACAGAAGTAAGGTTGTTCACACAAAACCATGCTGATGATACAGTTGGCCTGAAAATCTCTGAAACAATTAAAGCCAATCTTGAGAGCCCTAGCATGGGAAGGAATGATCCCACTCACTCACAGGATGAAAAGGGTGACTTACTTATGCACCAGGAATCCTTGGAGATAGGTAATGTATCCTTCAGCAGTAGTGACTACTGTACCTTGTGTGACAATGACACCACAGGAGGTCTGATTCCTGCTGAACTACTGAAGCTCTAGAATGGTAACAGTCTTGTCAAACATCAGAATGATCAGGGTGACCTTCCCTGAGGAACACTGCCTGCAAAGGACTTTGTACTGTCTTCTCACCTCCCAACACTCACTTTCCAAGTGGATCAAACAGTGACTGTGCACACTGTTAAGTAAAGTTTCAATTTCTGTACTTCAAAAAAAGAATGTGACCAACTCCTAGCTAGCAAATACTAACTCTACTGGCATAGCAATGCCTGACTCCAACGGTGGCTGCTGTTCAGAAGACATATGGCCATGCCCTTTCCTAAATTAACTTCCTGCAGCAACAGAAGTCCAGCACCCCTCTAGTCCAAGGAAGCAGCAGCACACTTGCTGCTTTTCCTCTGGAAGAGCTATTGGAATTGTGTGCCTCATAGAAGCAGCAATATTTGCAATGTGCTGAACCATGATTTAAACCCTATCAGTATTTTAAAACTATGTATGATTCTTCATAAAACCATGATAAACAATTTTTGCTAAAGAGGGTAATTTTACTTTTTGATATGCCATTGATGACTTCAAAGGGTTCCTGATTTCATCAGAATTTATAATTGCACTATTTAGAGAGAATCGGGCAGTGGACATTGTTCTTTATTATCCCTGAATGGTTGCAACTACTTTGATTTTAACAACATTTTATTCCAAGATAGGTAACGGGCTGATCTAATGGAGAACAGTGAAAAGCAAGAATAGCTCAAACAAGCTTTATTTAATTACAAAACAGGCCAAGCCCACTTCCTCTCCAGAGCTTTTATTACTTCTCCAAAAATGGCAAGTTTATTTTCTGCCTTAGACACAGAAAACACTATATATGATTACCCACCAAGCAGATTCCTGAAGCCTTAGTTACATCTCCTAGATGTGAAGGGCTCAACAGCTTTAGCAAGCATACTGAGATGCGTACATGTGCCATCTACACTACAGTCACATTCATTCCTCTTTGGGAGGTCTTTCCTTGTCCCTCTGGCGACTGCCAGTACTGATTATTTTTGGCAATGCAAAGAAAGATTTCAGTGATAAGTAACAAAGTAGATTGAAACATCCTTCCCAAAACCACTACCGGGGGAAGCCTTCATCTGGAGGAAACGCAGCAACCAAAGGAGTTCATGTCTACCTTGTGTGACAGCCAGAGGAGGTGCCAGCAGTGATGTGTTTTCAGTCTTATAAGCACAGGGCTTTTCTGATATCTAAAAAATATATCCCCTTTCTGGTCCTTTTTGCTTTTTATCTTGTAAAAACTATATCCAAGGGTGTATTTTATGCTATACCACAATCTAGTGGCAGGAGAAGAATAAGATGCTCCTGTCATTAACAGTTGCTATAATTTCCTCTGGAGAAGAAAATCTTTAAAACAAGAACCATATGACTGAAGGATTTTGGGGATCCCAAACTTTTAGAACCCTTACTGTAGCTTGATGTAGTGTGCCAAATTTCAAATCTTCAGAATTGGAGAGATCCTTCCTGAAATTGCCAGATCAGTTGTGTTTGAAATCTCTCAAAATCTACACAGCTCTTGCTTATGAACTTGTCTGCACAGAAGCAGAACCAGTTTCATAAACTCTTGGTCAATTAACAAGGTGTGCTGCACTGGTGATAGTAGTGAAAGGGAAATGGTAACAACTCTACTCAGAATGGAGTGAGGAGCATCAGGTCAGGCTATGGAAAGGACAGCACAAAATTTAATGAGATAGAGAAGCAAAAGGAAATAGATGAATGTAGTAGAAAATTATTTGAGAAAAATGAAAAGTCACGGATGCTGCTGCCTATGTCCATCAGGCCAGGACAGTCTGGAAAAGATGACAGCCTGATGGTTAAAGGGCAGAGTAATTAATAGCTGAATTCCATTCTATTCTTTCTTAAAAGTCTTTTCCAGCCTAAACAATTCTGTGATTCTATAATAAATGCAAACTTTGGTTTTTCAGACGTTAGTGTTTGAGAGCTTTGGAAAGAACTTTGACTGTATGAAGCATTAGTCTAAGTTGGTTTGAAAACATCATAGAAGAAGTAGGAGAGGGAAGAACTAAATGCTCTCCCCAGTTTGCAGATGAAAGCACTATGTCAATGCTGCTCCCACCACCACCAGAAAAAAAAAAAAAAAGAAGGCTCCTAAGTGAAGATGTATTTTACACCTCATAAAGCCAAGGGGACCAGCATGGTGGCTTGCATGTGAACACCAGTATAGCTCTGCTAGTGCCCACCTCTGGTTAAGTACTGGTATTCCCAGTAACAAGTGATAGAGCTGTGTCTCTGTACGGCATTAGTCATTTGCATGCTCATTTCAGGAGGGATAAGATCAGCCTGCATGCTTCTCAGCAGTATAGGTATCACAGCACTGACACAAACTCATTTTGAAAGAGCACAAGCATTAAGATAGCACTCAACCTGTTGTGCTTTCTCAGTCAAGATGACTTGTCTTCACAGGGTGGCTTCTAATGCATCAAAGCAAAAGGCAAGTGTCAAATAGCGGTGTTTGGCATGCTGAAACATTCCTTTCATCCCTGAGCTTCAGGGCTTCAGATCACCGATCTGCAAACTCCTGCTCAAAGGAGCAGAAGCCCAGCCTATGAAAGCAATCTTTTTCCTGAGACCACCATTAGTCAATGGCCATATAAAGCCATAGAAGTTTTCCTGGTTAAGTAAGCAGACAGGAGAAGAATAATTCCAGAGAAACAAGTCTACTCTTTTTAGTTTAGTTTTGTTAAATTTGATCAAATGACATAAAATGTTGGTTAGACTCAGAGCAGCAGAATGTGAACTCTCTTAGCTCCAGCTCATAGCCCTATCACTCCATCTTTCCTGCATTTCTGTGCTTGCGTGTGTCATGAACCCTGTGCTGCAGAAATCTTTCTCTTTCACCACAGGCCTTTCCAGACAAGCAGTCTCTTGAGTCTCCCAGCACCCTTCAGCAGAGTCTATTTCACAGATTTCACTCATCTAGCCAGTAAAAATAGAAAAAACAATAAAATAGTTTGTTTCATCTTCGGTAGTTTAATCTAATCTGCAAATCTGTTCCTGATAGAGGCAGGAAGACAGACATACTAATCAAGTGCAGATATCTAAACCATCAGTTTGAAAGCAGAAACTGTCATGTTTGAGGACACACACATTTATGTACTGGTGACCATAACTGGAAAATAGGAGAAGATGTTCTTTTTTATGCCAGGAAAGGGAACAAACACACAGGTGAGGGTGTGTGGGGAATCCTTGTGTTCAACAAGATGAGAAGCGAGGATTAAGTTGCAACACAAACCTATAGTACTTGGATTGCTTCTTCCTTGATGCTCATGGAGCCAAGTTAACTGACAAAATCCATAATCCCACTATCAAATCTTATAATTTTAGTGCTGACGAACAGTTGGATTTGATCAACACGTCCTATTTCTAGTGCATTTTGGAGTGCAGCCCAGAACCTGCTGAGAGATCAGCTCTGGATACTACATGCATGTGCAACAGCCCAGTGTTAGGCAGTACTTGCCTCTGTCTAGAAGCGGGATTTTTGTATTCATATATGAAGGCCCAACATAATATGGCTTTTTGATTCTGGAAGTAATAATCATTACAGTCTAAATGTTTTTTGTATTATCTTTTGCTAAATGGTCTGACAAACACTGAAAATGTTGTAAGCCATAGGCAAGTGTAAATAAAGCATCAATTTAAGAAAGGGCATCAATGTGGACAGCTCAGAAAAGACTTTTTTTTGTCACATAGTCAAACCCAGACCATAGATGTATTGTGAGATTCACAGTACTAGAGAAGGACATTAAGAATGCTTTCACATAAATCAATAGCATACCTCACCCGGTTTCAGTGAGCAGAACTGATTGCCCCATTTTTATAATGAGATTACACTTTTCAGCAACTTGCACAGTGGTTCCCACAGCTCAATATACTGCAGAAGGAGGTACACCAGGAGCACATAGGCAACACAGCTTTTTGACTCCTGATACTAGTTTCTTCTTTATACACCATATATGGAACTCAAAAACTAGTGATTCCTCCCATCACCTTCCCTTACTTTCATGCTCCAAAATCAGCACTGCTGCTACCAACAAACGAAGGGGTTTTATCTACTAGAGGTAAGAATGAAGTTACTTAATCTGCATTCCGTGGGAGGGAGAAGATAGGATGTGTTCTTCTTAGGGTGGGAAACATCAGACCAACTCTGAACAAACAAACGCAGATAGCAATGTTTCTGGGGCTACATAGCCCAGTGACATGGAGGTCACCTGCCAATCCGAATTGTGTACATGAGCTGAGGAAAAGCCTAGGGTTTGTTTATAATATGCCTGTCTCAGGTCTTCTGACATCACTTATAGTCACAGTTTTCCCACTGGTGCAGCACAGTTCCTTACATTTGCAAACGGTGTATTAATAATCAGTTCAGCTCTCAAGGTCTAATACCCAGAGAGCTACAGGTGATTTTGCAGCTATAGGGCCAGTTACAGAGATGCTTTCCTCAGCCTTGGAATTCAGACTTCGGTAAGGACACAGCTGGCACATGTCTGGGTGAAGAGCACTGCCCTGTCTGTTCTGTGTCATGGCCACAACTGGCTTGACCATCTCACCTGGGACTCCCACCCACGTCTTCTGCCCAAGGTCTGAGAGCTCCATTTAACCTCCATTTAGGCCTGAGTGATGTGTTTTGTCCTCTGCCTCTGTCATTTCATGGGTGGCCCCTGGACACAGCTTTAAGTTGTATTTTGGATGAACTCCTTGGGTGGATGTTGCAGCTGTCTCCAGTTTTCTCGCTGTCCCTGACTCCTGGACAGATCATGGATTCGGTTCATCACCTCACCGTGTCCGGAGCGTCGGTGACGCCCGTTATTAGCACCAGTCTCGGTCCCCTTTCTTCAGTCTGCGGTGCTGTGCCCGGGGAAGTGGAGCCCCAGCCGCGGGGCCCGGCTGCCCTCGGAGCTGCAGCCCGCCATTGCCCCCTGCTGGAGGAGGCTTCTCAGCACCTGCCTCCTGCCCAGGACAGCACGTCCAGGTCCCGCCAGCGGCACTATAATCATAGAATTGTTTCAGTTGGAGAATTATTTCAGTTGGAGATGACCTCTAAGATCATCGAGTCCAACCATCGACCCAACACCACCATGGCCACTAAAACTCTGTCTTCAAGTGCCATGTCCACAAGTTTCTTGAACACCTCCAGGGACGGGGACTCCACCACCTCCGGGGGCAGCCTGTTCCAATCTCTGACCACTCTTGCAACAAAGAAATTTTTCCTCATCTCCAACCTAAACCTCCCCTGGTGCAATTTCAGGCCACTTCCTCTGGTTCTATCTCTAGGGAGAAGAGACCAAGCCCTGCCTCACTCCAACCTCCTTCCAGGGAGTTGTGCAGAGCAATGATGTCTCCCCTCAGCCTCCTCTTCTCCACACTGAACACCTCCAGTTCTCTCCGCTGCTCCTCACCAGATCTCTTCTCCAGACCCTTTGTACCCTTCTCTGGACCCTCTCCAGCACCTCAGTCTCTCTCTTATGCTGGGGTGCCCAAAACTGAACCCAAGTACTCAAGGTGTAGCCTCACCAGTGCTGAGTCCAGGGGCACCATCACTGCCCTGGTCATGCTGGCCACAGCATTGCTGATCCAAGCCAGGATGCCATCAGTGTTCTTGGCCACTTGACCATGCTGCTGGCTCACCTTCAGCTGCTGTCAACCAGCACCCCCAGGTCTTTTTCTGCTGGACAGCTTTCAGCCACTCTGCCCCAAGCCCGGAGCACTCATGGGGTTTTTGTGACCCAAGTGCAGGACTCAGAACTTGGCCTTGTTGAACCTCATGCAACTGACCTCAGGCCCACTGACCCAGTCTGGCCAGATCCCTCTGCGGAGCCTCCCTGCCTTTGAGGAGATCAGCACTTCTACCCAATTTCAGCTTTTGTTGGTTCACTCTAATCTACTAAATTGCTTCTATGTTTTCCTTCAGCTTGGTAATAAAGCAACTGTCACCAGATGCATAGAAAAACATCTACAGTTCCTAAATCACTGCTACAATTTACTCAGCATGGCAGGGGAGGGGCAGTTCACCTCTCTGAATAGTTCTGGAACTGTCTTACCTTAGATAACAAGTTCTTTTCTCCAGGAAAGGCATTCTTCCTTGTATCTGTACTTTCCTGCAAAAAACTCTGGCCAGCCAGGATGAGAACGTTCACTGGGGCTGCAACAGGTACTGCATGAGGTGTGACTGCCTTTACACATTAATAAGAAATGCAAAACGGTAGAGCTGGTTGGAAGCTGCATGCTTGATTCTGATGCAATTCAGTGACTAGATGGGCCTTTCCTGCATCATCCTGGTGAGTAATCCCTCACAGTTCAATAATCCGTCGATAAATTCAAAGTGTGTCATTCCTCCCAGCACGCGTTCGATCCCGGTGCTGGCTGACACAGGGTGACTCCTGTGAGGAATCGCACCACCATTCGACGTGCACACGGGTGGGCAGGGCTGTGCTCTCCACACACACACACACACTTGCAAGAATGCTCACTGCAATGGATAAAACCAGTCCCAAGCGGCAAAGAGAAGCCTTGTGTGAAACCTGCCTGTCAGAACCGCGAGCCTCACACTCAAGGGGCGCAGGGAATGTGCTTTTTCCCCAGAGAAGGCAGATTTTAGGAGCGGACATCTGTACTGAAATCGCATGTATGACGCACTTGGGTTCCCGGCTGTAAGGAGGGCTCGGTGCTCTCTACAGAGGCACCGGCAGCTACCGACAGCGGAGAGGCCGAGCACCCGGCGCCCCCTCCTGACGTCACCACCTCGTCGCTCCCGCGGCACTCTCGCGTCGTGGCACGAACCCGGATGTGAGCGCGAACCGGGGGTGGGGGAAGCCACGCCACGGGGCCGCGCCGGCTTCCGCCCCCAGCCTGCTCCCGCCCTCGGCCCGCTCTGCCTCCCGGCGGGAACTACATCAGGCAGCGTCACCTCCGCGGCTACGCATGCTCAACCTGGCTGAGGGCGCTGGGGCTGAGGAGGGCAGGCGTCCGGACTCACACGTGAGTAGCAGGCCACGCCACCAGTGAGCGATCAGGCCGCGCGGAAGTCCCGCCCGCGGCGGAGGGGGGCTGGGGGGTGGTATTGTTGTGGGTAACGTCACGGGCAGAGGATGCGGGTGTCCCATTGGCTCGGGCTCGACGGTCGTGCTCTCGGATCTTAAAGGGCGACAGGAGCGCGGGCCGCGCCGGCCGGGCGGGGCCCATGGCCAGCGCCAGCAGCCACTTGGTGAGTCCGGGGGCTCGGGGTCAGCGCTTTGGCGTTCCGAGACTGCTGGCGGCTGTAGCCTGCCGTGTGCTGGGGGAAGAAGTAGGCCTGGGCGCTGGGACCGGCCCGTGAGGGGGTGGCCACCGTGCCCTACGCTCTGCCGGGTGGCGGGGTCGTGGTAGGGCTTCGCAAGCGGCCCCGCAGCCTGCCACCTGCCCGGACAGTGAGGGCGGCCGGACGGGCTCTGCCCTCCGTGGGGGCGGTTTCAATGCTGCTGCTCCCGCTCCTCATTTCTCCTCCCGGGTCACCGCGGGCCTCGCGGGAGGGCCTCGGTCCCGCCCCAGGTGCCAGCGGGGCTTTGAGGTGCGAGGCGAGAGCGGCGATGGGCGCTCTGAGCTCGGCCCCGCGGCGGGAGGAAATGAGGCTGGTGCCGAGGCTGAAGCAGCCGCCCCGTGGCCTCTCGCGGAGCTTCGTTCTCGGTTCCGGGTACGGGGCGTTGGCGTGGCTGTGCCAGGCCCTATCCCACCGGGAGAGGCGGCGTTGTGGCCGTGGGGGAATTGCCTCTTGTTCTGTAATCCGTTTGTTTTGTAGGGCAAACAAACGCGTGACGAAGATCGTGAGGGTCGTACCAACACGCCTTTTCAAATAGTTGTTTACCTTAGTCTCAGTGTAAAACTCTTAACGTTTTTGGAGCGTTGATTGATGGAAGATGGAGTTGTAGCTGATACATAGAAGTGCCAATAGTAAATCTTAGTTTAAGTTGTAGATTATGCACTTTAATTAGTGTAGAAACTCAGTTTTGAAGAGAGTGCTTTTAATAAAAATAACTGCCATTTCATTGCTGTTGGTGTAACTAATGGGCAATGATCTATTCCTTGTGCTTGTATGCATGCCGCTGTGCTTTTGGGTTTCGTGTTCAAGTCTATTGGTTGCAAGCTGACAAAATCCACTCTGCATCACTTAAAACTTTTTTTCATGAGTTGGAGTTGGTTCGGGGGGGTCTTCTGTGTGGAAACTGACATAGCTGTGTGGATTCTTGAAGTCTTGCTTCGGTGTGCTCTCCTTCATTCTCAGTGCTTTTTTCATCGGCATGTTACCTGTAATCCTCTGTGTTGACTATGTGGAGTAGCCCCAGCGGGGAGGACGTGAAATATTGCATTGAGGGTCATGGAATAAAGCAATGCTTGATTATTAAAGGAATTAGTTTTGCTTTCCTGCCACTTGATAGAGTTCCATATTTCTCAGCATCAGAGATGGCTTCTGTTTACTTATATTCTCAAATGGGGAGCATGCTTCCCTTTGTGCTTCTTGTCCTTGCTGGTTGCCTCTCCAGGCTTTTCTCTCCAAAATATTTTCATTTCTATTCCTTTTCTATACATGTTTTAAGTCCCTGCTTGTAAAAGAAAAATACAGAAAGAGAATGAATGAAGAACAAGGTTGACAACCATCTTTTTAAAAACTAGAATAATTTTTCAGGGTACCTTATTTTTAATTCTTTCTGTTATGCTTAATATTTCTCTGGTCAGATGAGTGCATTGATTGGGAGTAGCAGTTAGAGGTCCCTTTTTGTAATTCAGATGAAGTAAAAAATGGGAAATCCAGTATTTCTGAGACTGAGCAAGTAAATGTTTGTGTGATGGAATTAATGAGTCCTGTGATTATTTTACTATAAACGCAAAAAAACTGGTGGGGCAGTAGAGCATTCCTCTGCCAAAACAGTTAATTTTTGTATTGATTTATGGAGGGACAATCCCTAAAACAGTCTACTAGCTTCTGAAGACATGATAGCATTGTACTTTTTAGAAGGAAATAATGTCAGTGCTACTTTAGTTGGCGCTGTCAGCGTGGTCTTAGTTATATGCTGGCAATGCCTTCGTTATAAGCGTATTTGGTCTCATGTTAAGGAGTGCAGGTCCTCTCAAAATAAAGCTTCTAGAATGATAGTTATTTACATCTTAATTTTCAGCACCCTCTTCACTGGAAGATGCAGCTGCTCTAGTGATTATTAGATTCTAGCAGTGTTTCTGACCTGCTATAGCCTGTGGTATAGTCACAGGTATGTCTGAACAAACCTGCTCAGGTTTGGGTTTTTTTCAGCTTGTGGAACCAATATAAACTATACTTTCCAAAGAATAGAGTGTGTTCTGCATCTGTGCTAGGAATTTGTCTAGACTAGGGTAAGAGTTCTGTTTGTAGTCATTTGTAGGTATAAAACTAGCAGACAGGCTCAAGAGATTTTTCTTACATACTTATCTACTTAGTATTCTCTTTTCCTGTGTTTTCAGCCTAGGGCTATGTCTGGTCACTATCACTTGTGCATAGGCTTTTAACCGGGGTAAGTTTTATGTAGGTCTCTTACTAAGGCAGGCTGCAGGTACAGATGTTGAGAAGGTACTCAAAACAAAAAAAACCAAAACAAAACAAAAAAAAAAAAAAAAACAGAGGAAGAAGCTTAAGAGGAGCAATTTTCTATGTGTTCATATTCCTAACATATGAAGTGCTGGTAGCTAGTGCAAAGGAGACAGACCAGAGAATACTCTGGAGATAAATGTTCAGCTAAACAGTGACTGCACTGTGGGTAGGATTTTTTCAAGCAAATTGTTCTTTGGGTTATTGGTCTGCTACTTACAGTGCTAGAAGTCATGTCTCTTTCATGCAGCTCTACAAGTAGATTGCTGTAGCTGGACATTGTAAGACACCCTGCCGACTCTGGCTCTAGTCACTTCCTTGAGGCAGATCAGTTGCAACGCAGCAGTGCAGGACAAGCTTGGAAAGAGAAGCTGGCTACTGAAGTACTTGCAGGAGTTTTGGTACAGAAAGCAGGGCTGCAGTCACTTTGTTAGGTTGAAAAAAGTAATAACTGGGCAAAGTAATAAAAATAGATTTAGTCTATGAAGATGTGAAATATATTAGTAATCTTTTTTTTAACAGTAAACTTGTATTTTATCTGATTATTTTTTTCTAGAACAGCCATATAGATTGCTGTGGAACTAGCACATTTATGTAATCAGAAAATACGCAACTGAGAAATTTGTTTTTAATATGAAACGATGAAAATTTAATTCAGAAAACAGTGACTGAAAATTTTTTCTCCAAGTTTCTTGTGTTGGAGCTTCCTGAAGAATTTGTACGAAGCCAAGTAATTAATGATTCTGTTACTTCACATGGGAAAACTTTTTTGCAGGTGGCCAAGTTAGATTATGTGTATGTAATAAAGAAGCAAAAAAGGGGAAGGAGCTGATTTTTCTCCCTCCCCACTTCCCTTTCTGACATCTTATTTGCAGGTAAGCTTGTGGAAAGTTCCTAACTGAAATGTACAGAATGCCTGAAAACAAGCACAAAGTTAGCTATTTGTTGTAGAATCTTGTTTTTCACACCTTTTGAATTCTACTCAACAATGCTGTGGAAAATGACTGGTTTGTTGTGTGACTAAATATTGAAGTTGAGACTTGCTTTCTACTTTGAAAGTCAAGCTGTAAATACTTCACCTGGCAAATATTCTATAGCTCTTTATAGTGAATAATTGCAAGGATTAACTTGCTTAGCACATTCTTCTGAAAAATATTAAAGTTGATGTTCAGCTCTTTACCAGTCCTGCAGGAGTTTAATTTATGGTTCTTTGATTGATTCTCCGTCCAACTCTGTCTATGTATCACCACCTCTGTGCAGCTGCTTCTCTGCTCTTCACCCAAAGAGGTGAAGAGGTGTCTCCTCAACTCCTAGAACTGCTAGCAAAGAGCCTAGCAGAGGAGGTCGTTTTTTGTTTGCTAGAATGACCCCCCCCCAAGCTGTGCTCCGCAGCATCTCCTAATATTGGTGTGCTTATGGGCTAGCTGATGGTGTAGGATGCGATCTCGACCATGGTGATTACAGATGGCTTTTGTTTTCTTCTTAGCTGGCTTGAATTCTCAATGGCTTGTTTACATATATAGCTATTTAGGCCATAGGCAGACTTCAGGTTCTTGGAGATTTTTGTGGTTTCCTGTTTCTGATCTGTTTTGAGGCTTGGGGTTGGGGGCGGGTGTGGGGGAGCGAATGTGGTGGAAGGAGGCCTTGAACAGTCTGCCTCTGAAGGTGCTTGGAACTTAAGTGCTTTGCTAAGCAGCAGAGGCTGCTGAGATGCAGGTCCTTACAAATCCCTTTATTAGCTTTAATTCACACCTGAATTTAGAATTGGAATCCTGGAAATCAGTGGCAGGAAATACCACCATATCTGTAAGGGTGTCAAATTTAGAAAAAGGCATTTGCATTAAAATATTTGAGTCAGCACTGCTCTGTATGTGAGAAACTAATTTCTGTAGAAACGAATTAGTCTTGTGGATAAAATCCCTGTATTTTCTAAATAAGAGTCAAAGCAATCTAACAATGTTGAGGTGCTTCCAAGTCCTCAAGCCTATTGGTTGTGTTGTTGCTGATCTAACAGGAATCTGATTTCCTCATGGCTCACTTACGGATCAACTGTGTTATGAATTTGCTGTAGGTGATCAGCTATGAAGGAGGCAGAGAGTCAGAGATGAGCTTTGTTTCTGGTGTGTTGAGATTATTTTACACAAACAACACAGTGTGTCTTCTAAAACACTACTTTATATATCACATGGACTTTATGAGGGTGTACATCCAGAAAGCTTGAGAAGAAAAGTCAATTAATTTTGATTCTTCTTCAAAATTCCTATTCTTTATTGTTTTGAAGATGGGACTTGTGTCTTCCAAAATTGACTTTGAACATGAGGCAAACAGCTGGTAACTAGAGGCTTGAGTTGTCTTTTAATTGCCTGTTTGTACCTTACAGTAAGCAAAGAAAAACTGTGAAGAAAAAAAATATCTTTTACTAATCTCAGGTCCCAGCCAGTGTTTTTGAAGAGTTATCTGCTCTGAGCTTTCCTCTCCCATTGACAGTTGCAGCCTTTAATCTTGATGTGTATTACCAGAACATTTTGAAATAAATATTTTAAATGGTAGTCATTTCTATCAACATACTTTAAGAGATTTTTTTTAAAGAGTTTTATGCAGTGTTTCAATGAATACTCACCTTCCAGCATTTGAGAGGTTTCAGGTGACACTGCCTATCAAGGTGAGCGCAGTTGTTCTGGTGGGTCAGAGCCTAGGCTTCTTCCATTAGTTAGCATGTCAGTCTGTTTAAACAACTGTCTTGTATACACCTGGGATTTTTGAAATTTGCATAGTTTATTCACAAATCCTCTGTTAAATATCTGATGTTTCATGTGACAGCTTCTGAGATGAAAAAATTTCACTCTAGAGGGCTATATGACTTCAGGTTCTTTTGCAGAACAAAGTCATGTTATTGTTTGGCTTCAAACTTTTGCTGACTAATGATCAAATTCTTGGAGCTGATGGACAGTTTTTTTGGGTTATTAGCTGGATCTTACATTCTCTGTAGTGATTTTTGCATACCGTGGAAGTGTGCTGATGCAGCCACTGTGCTATGGAAGATTAACGTTTGATGTTAACATTTTAAAATATCTGCAAATAACTAAGATTTGAAGTCTGGTTAGTCTACCGCAGTTTTAAGAAAATGGCTTACCATGATCTGCAGAGAACTGTTCTATAGAAAAAAGCCATCTTCTTGTCCCAGGAAAATACCTTCAGCATCTTGGAAACCTAGTACAGTTTTGACTAAGTACATTGTTTGGTTTTTTTTGAGAGGAGTGTTAGTTCTTAGAAATGTCTGTTGGTTTTATTTGGTAACGATTTTGTGTTAGACAATTGAATTGTGTGTCTTAAAGGTTGAACAAGATCTGTCATTTGAATATAAATGTCACTTCTTGTGATATGTTGAAGATTAACCAGCTTGCTTAATTAACTGCTTTAATACCCAAAGCTGGGAGAATTTTTGCAAAATGCCTTTTTCAGATTTTTAAACTACCTTTCTTAATGCTACATCTTGCACTCTGCTGCTCAGAAGTAAGTTAAGTATGACAGTGTTCTCGTCCTGGAGAAGGCCAGGTCTTTGCCAATAGAGTACTCAGTAACTTTTTTTTTTTTTAACACATTCCTTCTTTTCAGTGAATGAATGTTGACTGTGGTTCTTTAAAGCCTTTGGCAATGTTTTCCTTAGATTTCAGAATCTGAAAGTGTAATTCTAAAATTGGTTTTCTTATTTGTTACAGTCTAGGGGTATTCCTTCCTGACAGGGGAGATCTGTAATCTTGTATCCAGCTGAAAGTGTGAGCAATGTGACTGCCTGTGTTTGAGTGCCCAAGTTAAGTGAGTGAATGGTTTGCTACTTGTGTGGTCATTTCAGAAGTACTGTTCAGGCTTAATTTGAATTTTGTCCTGTCTGGTACATGCTTGATGCAGTCTGACAGCATCTAGTGACACTTCTTGAGGCATATGAATACTTTTCCCCTCCTTTTTTTGCAAAATATTTTATTTCCTTAATGGTAATAATAATGTTGGCAGATAGCTGTATTACTAAATTCTTTAAATTATCTGGCAAACTTCTAAGAATCTATAAATGGAAACTAGCATGCAATGGAGTTTGATAAATTATTCAGTGTATTGTTTCTCTATTCTTTATACACACACATGTAAAATTGGTTTATAGAAAGAGGATGCTGTAGGTCACTTAGCAGAAAGTCTGACAGTCTGTTTTTTAGGCATGAGTCCAGAGCATAAACAGCCATGAGCATATAAGGTATGAACATTTATAGGTACTGCAGTTCATGGAAGCACACCATCTCTTATTTTCCTGGGTTGCCTTCACTTATGGCAGTCATGCTGGGATAGCAGCAAGCAGTTTATGGAAGGAAAACTGACATTGGATATTGATGGGAATTGCATGATAATCCTTGTGCTTGTTTTGTGCGCTCTGCACTAGAAGAGAGCACAAATAGGTACTGGAGAACCTGAAAAAGGTGAACATTTTCATTGTTGGACATGATGGGAGAGGAGGCTAATGGGAAAGCTGTGCATAATATCTGTTAATTGCCCTCTCAATGCTCTTTTTCAGGTAGGTGATGTGTGTCAGATGCAGAGGCTGCATCTTTGACAACTCTCTACACCACCACTGTGCCATGAGAACATATTAACCATAACTGCCTAGCTGTTCACTTTTTCCTTTGCATTTTGCAGATAAATCCTCAGGAGATCCCAGGTTGTCAGTATATAAATTATAAGCAGTACAAAATAGATTTCAATGTCAGAATTTGTGGCTTGTATTTTGGTATGATAAAATAATTTAAAAAGCCTCTCAAAACAAGCCTATCTCACTTAAACTCAGTATTGATAAATAGTAGCAAGCCAGCTTCATCTCACCTTACCAGTGAAAGCAATTACCTTCCTGCTGTGAAATAAAGGCCTTTATTCCTCCTTGATTGCACAGATAAGTAGGTGGACTTCACATATTTTTTTCTGGAAGACAAGTGTATTCATTTAGAATTAATTGACTCGTAGATTCAAAAGTTTTGGAAGATCTTCCTGTTTCTGTGTGAAAGGATGATTTGGCAGAGCTGTGATTGGATGCTGTGACAGCTGAAGAGGATGTCTTACACTGTATCATGTAGTGCCTGCTTTGAAAGCCTCTCAAATTCCATTTGTAAGAGAAAAGATTAATTCACAGGTATCCTAGAGTGCTACTCTGTTGCTTTCTGAATCCTAACATATCTTAAGCAGCCTTTGCTGATGTAGGGCATACATGTTTGTATTATTTTATCTTCATCATAACCTGTGAACTTCTTACCACAACTTAGTCTAACACGGCATACGCACCACTCAGTAATTCTTAGGTAAGACTTGCATTGAATTGCAGGTGGTGCTGATTTTGGGAGTTCAGTGTCTGATACCACAAGGCTAGTGGTATCACAGAACAGGCAGATTCAGATGATCAGGGTTTTTTTCTAGGAGTGCATGTCATGATTTTCCTCCTGAAACTGGTTTACTTTGGTTTTCTTTTACAACTGGTTTGCACACTTGTAGTGGCCACAAGACCTTGTTTCTTCTAGTCAGTGCTTTCTAGTGCTGTACTTTTAGGCATGGACTAGGTTAAGTTCTTTGTTTCCCACTGTTATGTCTAAGTTTTTGGACAATATTTTAATTTGTAGTGATGTTTTGGTAGAAAGAGAAGTAAGGTCTTGCTGTTTCTCTGATTTGGCAAAAGCTGTAGCTTGCTTTAAATAAGAGAAACATCACTTTGCCAAAGCATATGTGCTTTTTCCTCAGTCTTTAAATTTATGCAGTTGTTCTTTTTTCTTGCAACCTTGAAGGTCAGTCCAGGTGTCAACTGGAAGAAAACTTTGTATGAGGATGACTGTTAATTACAAGTTGCTTAAGGATTTAGCCAGTTTCACTTAGAATGTGTCCTATATTAATTCTTGTCAGCAGTAGTCTGTATTTGAGATGTTACATAATGCTGGTCAAGTGTTTTATGGCTGTCTACCACCATTCTTTTCTTCAGAAGACCTGTACTACGCTTTACCATAAAAAGCATTCATGAGAGGATTGTGCTGATGTTCTGGCTTACACAATCTCATCAGTGTTGTTTGTAATCAAAACAAAGGCACCAGTGGAGGTGCAGAGCTCATGTTGCTTTGTGTAAATAATCCTTACTGTTAGCAAGGTCTGCTTCCAAAATAATTGATTTTACAGGTAAGTGGATGGAAGAGATTTTCTGATCATGTCAGTACTGTGTCTTAGTGCAGGTAGAGATTCAGTAATACAGCCAGCAGTTAGGCTCTGTGAGAAGAGAAGTGATGGGTTAGGATCCTATTCACACTGACTTTGTGACAGAAATGAGTCTTGCTAGTAGAGGTTCAGTGGTAGCAAAGATATCTTCAGTGATCATGCCAGGCTAGAAATAAAAGGTACTGGAAGCTTCAGGAGGCCCAGTCTTTACAAGTATTTTCTGCTGCTTTTAATGTTGATACAACTGAACCAGCAGAGCAGTGTGGCAGATTTTGCAGTGGGAAAAAGCCAGCTGATGACAGTTGTTGCTTTAGAACAGACTGATATTTGTTCACTGCATACTGTGTGCTTACATATATTAAGTTACAGTGGTAGTACCATTGTCAGAATGCTCAATTGCAGAGCATTCTAAAAGATCCAGGTCCTTTTAGGTAACTGGGAGTTTTCCCTATGACTGGCTCCTAGAAAGGGAAGTGAGGAAAGTATACAAAGAAAATGTAATGATATCTAGTGGGATTTTTGCATTGATTTGGGTTTTCTTAAAGTTTATTTCTCCTGTTTGCATGTGAGAGGGGAGATGATCAATTTTAAGTACTCTATTCACATGCCAGGTAAATAAGAAAGGCTGTCTCTAGTGATTTAGTGAAAAATAATCAATGAAGATTTTGATATGTCTGATCTGTAATTCCACTTGATCTTCATCGGGTTTGTTGCTTTCTTACTAACATCGTGTTGCACTAAGAAGGAAACAATTTCTATATAGAAGAAAGCAATAGCATCCTTAAGAGCTTGGGAACTAGGTAGTGCTAGGGACTAGCCTTTAAAAGCAGAGATAAAATTATTAGATCAGTGGTTACCCGTGTGGCTGATCCATGGTGATCCATGACATGCACGTGTAAGTGTTGTCACAGTGTGGAGTTCTGCTTTCACTGTCTTGCCAGCTGAGAATATTAATAATTGTTGGAAGGAGAGCATCTGAAGCTTCTGAGAACTGCAGGTGCAGTTCAGAATGTTTTAAAATTCTTCAGTGATCATATCTAGAAGTATAGTATTAAATCTGATTTTTGCTTAAAAAAGTGTCTGTACAAGGTTAGTCTGGATGAGCTAGCCTGTATTCTGTCTCTGGCAGATGTGAAGACATGTAGAAACATGCATAGTCTCTGCAGACATGTTTTTTGGGGTCTTTCAAAGCAAAACTGAGAAGATAAAAAAATACTGGACAGAGGAATATGTGGAATGTGGAAAGACAAGTGTAGAGGTGACCTTTCCTCGAAATGTTTGGGTGCAACATACCTAGCTTCATAGTTGTCATTTCTTAGGTAACTGATACTTTAAATTCATTGCATCTTCCTCTGTCCTTGTTCTTAATCTTGACTTGCCTTTGAGAAAGTCAGAGCACTAATCAACATTATACTTTGACTGGAAATAACCTCCTCCTCCTACAAAGTGCTTTACTCCTCTTTCTTCCCTTGGGACTTTTCTGTACTTGATATTCATTGTGACTTAGTTTCAGAAACTGTGTGAGGAAAGATACTGCATCCAACACCTTCCCCCTGTCCTTTCTCTCAGTGTTTTCTGGGTTGTTTTTGTGTTGGTGTCTTGTCTTGGTTGTTTTTTTCAAGGTGATCTTGCTAGCTGCAGAATCTAGTTGGATCACCTACAGTGCTGCTGCTTTATTTACCTGTAGACCCTCAGCTAGTATAGAATAGCCTGATGGGAACCAGTTTATCATTTAAATCCTAGTATTTAGTAGATTTCAATTAATGGGATATTTTTTCTGTTGGCATCACTTCAGTTCTTGAGCAGTCATGCATATGTCAAGCTTGCTGCACTCCTGATAAAAAGGAATACAATCTGGGTTTAATTCTAGTGCTGTGTATCTTTACCCAGGCTGCTGCTTGAGTAGCTGTCTGAAGGAAGGGTGGTTCAACTGGGCCATTGGAATATCATGGAAAAGAACTAGGCCAGGGGAGGTGTCATCTAAAATATCTGCAGAGAAGGTCTAGAAGGAACTGTGATATAGAGCACACCTGTTTTAATGTGTGTACTGTTTTCATAACATTACCATCAGCAGAACTTCCTTCAAAGAGCAGAATGCTGCAGAAGTGATTCTGAGGAGAGGCTGTTCTGCTGGGGGGGTGGTTAGTGAACTTGAAATTCAAAATCCTCCCGTTTGTCTCCAAGTCTTCCCACAGCCTCACCCCTCTTTGTCTTCACAAAAGCTGTACAAAATACAGGAAATAGCTGTCATTATAGGCAGATTCCTCCTCAGACTCTACTGTGTGCTGAGGTTCAGACAAAGATCTAATAAAAGCAGCCATTACCTGCTCTTGATCTGCTGCCCTACCAGTGGGAGTCACACTTGGAAATAGCCCTAAGAAGCAATAGAGATCTGGAGCAGAGAGTGGGAAGTCTTCTCTGATGCTTCTTGGAAGATACTGTTTAGAATAGTTGCTTGATAATAGTTTATTTTCAGTCTTGTGGAAATATTGATAGTTTGATATATTTGGCATATATATAAATGGATACATCAGTTACGGAGAGTGGAGAAAATAGGGTTTAGGTGTACTCTTTTTGAGCTTGTCACCTTCATCTCTATTTACACATCTCAAAGTACGCATTTGCATTATTAGAAATGTCCATCTTGTTCTGTAATTGCACTAAAAGTTTAAGTAGAGCATATTTCTGAATTGTATCTTAGTTTTTGAAAGAAATTTAGCAGTAGAGGCTGCTTTTTCATACTGCATAGAGCACAGAGTAATTGCTAGTTTGGGAGGTAGGTGCTTTAAACCCATATGCATTATTAAATGCATATCCCATTCCTTACTCAGGTGCTTTTTGATAGAAATGCAGAAAATTGAAATTCAAATTGAAATTAATGAGATAAACATTAGTTCTGACAAATTTTGAGTATCAACATGGGATGTGTTACAGACTAGGTCAGGGTTGTGTAATACATCTGTTTTGACGTTAGAAAATGTTCAAGTCAGTTTTGTTCTGCGAGATGTGTGTTAGAATACTAAGGTTTGAAAATAAATTTCAGACGTAGTGTTAATTTCCTTAAATACTCCTCTCTTTCCATACCATTTCAGTATTTTAAGGAACATTTTTTTTGTTTTGGAATACAGCATTCCTGCATTAGTGTTCAGACTTGAGTTACGGCTCTATATGTGTGCAGCATGACCCAGACAGAGTTGTTTAACAAATTAAGAGCTGCTATTTCCAAAATAAATACTGACATTCCCTGCTAAAGACATTTTAGTGATAACCCTTTCAGATAGGACTTTATAAATTGCTCATATGGAAATGAAGTGTAGATGTGTGTGGTAATTTGAAGGTATGGGCATAAGTTTCCCTTCCCTTTTCAGTATGATGCTGTTCCAATCCAGTCTAGTGTGGTGTTATGCTCCTGTTCGTCCCCATCAATGGTGAGGAACCAAGCAGATACCAGCACTCCATCTGTCATTTCCACCTGTGGCAGCAGACAGGGATCCAACATGGAGAGCACTGCAGCTGAATCAAGATCTAGTTCAAACTCCTTGCAGCAGCATACAGGACAGCAGCCTCCACAGCCTCGAAAGAAACGACCTGATGACTTCAAATTTGGGAAAATTCTGGGTGAAGGATCTTTTTCAACGGTAAATTTACCATTTATGGGAAGTGCCAAATATCTTAGATAAACTTCAGAATTTGAGAATGTGTTGTGCAAGTAATGTTGCTGAGAGATCTGGAGAGAGCAGATTGAAGAGCAGATGAGCAGGACACAGGGATTTTAACTGCAGGTGTTGCACTAGACACGCATGCTCATTTGTCAAGTCCCTTTTAAAACCATCCATTGTATCCCTGTTCCATTGTATCCCTGATGAATCAATGCTTGGATTTTAGGCGACTTTGAGCTTGTTTTGGACAATTAATATGTTAAATACCAAGTTAGTGTATGTCTTCAATGAATGGTTACAAGACATTTTTTCTCCTCTGGTGACAGGTGGTCCTGGCTCGAGAATTGGCAAGTTCTAGAGAATATGCCAGTAAGTATTCACTCCTTTGAAAGTCCAATGTGTCAGTGTATTCCTGTTGCAAAACAGCTGGTCGAGAGACGGAATTAGGGATTTTGTGATCATTTTATCTAACAAAAAAGGCAAGCAAATCACTTAGATGGGCTTAATTTGGTTGTACCTCCTGCATTTTCACTTTGTCCTTTGTTCATTAAGTTAAAATCCTAGAAAAACGTCATATCATAAAAGAAAACAAGGTGCCCTATGTGACACGAGAGAGAGATGTCATGTCCCGCCTGGATCACCCTTTCTTTGTGAAACTGTACTTCACCTTTCAGGATGATGAGAAACTCTGTATCCTTTGCTTTATGGACCTATTACAGCAGGTTTAAAAAAGTTTCTTTTGGTTTCTTTGAAACATTGTCTGACAGGAATGATGGAAATCACTGGAGAGAGGCACAATACCTCAATGTTTGCAATGCAGTTTTTGCAGTCATGCTTCTAATAGAAATTAAGCAAAGAGAATGGGAGTGCCCCTCCAGGAGAAGAGTGGGTGACTTGCAGGGCAGGGAAGATGAATAAAGCACCAACTTAGATTGTTCATGTGTAGATGCTGAAGGGTGACTTACAACAATCTAAGGTTAAAATAATTTTAAAATTAAAAATTGGGGAGTATATGAGAAATGTTTAGAAAAGTTTTATTTCTGATATATAAATCAGAAAACATGACAATTCCTTTAACACAGAGCTAGTCAGCTATGTTCACTACTATTTATTTGAAGTATTAGATCTGTTAAACTTTTTTCGTATGTTAAAGTGCTGATAGATTAACTGTTTCCCAAGATCTGTCTCTAGCAGTGATTTCAAAGTGTAGTTCCAGCTTGAAAGACCATTGGTTTGCAGTTGGCTTTTTTTTTTTTTTGTGTTATTGTGGAAAAAACGTTAATCATGTCCTAAACTTCTGCTTTGAATTGGCTGTGCCAATGGTAAAATGATAGGTCTGTCTCTTCCTGGGGTCAGTGAGTAGTTGTCTTTCACAGAGGCTGCTACCAGTCCTCCCAGGCACTCTGTGGTGTGTATCCATACATTCACACAAGCACCAACAGAGGCTCACTTCTGTAATGTAAACATTTGCTCCTTGATCACTGGGCTGACTTTGGGGCTTTCCAGGTGATGGGGCAGTTTTAACCTTGGATTAAATGCTAGCTATGACTGTAAATAGTTCTCTTTGAGGGCAATTATGTAAACAGTTTAAATGAATTATTCAGGTGAGTGTCTGGAAAAACTACAAATGTGTAACCCTTTATAGTCTATATATACTAAGAAATTTGATACTGTGTCCTGAGTTGTTAATGTATTTAAGAAATTGTTTTGTGTTGCTACTATGTAAAGTATCAAATTCACCAGCTTCACTTCTTCCTCATTGCTGGCATGTTTTTAGTAGTACTCTTCTCTTTGGAATGAGATGTGGGGGCTTTTGGTTTAGAATGATTTAGTGATAGCCCTTAACTATACTTACATTCAGATTTTGGGCTTAGCTACGCCAAAAATGGAGAACTGCTAAAGTATATACGCAAAATTGGCTCATTTGACGAGACCTGTACCAGGTTTTATACTGCTGAAATTGTATCAGCCCTGGAGTATTTGCATGGAAAAGGAATAATTCACAGGTAATACCAAGTTGAGACCAAGATGCATTTGATGATGCAAAAGGTGTTTTTAGAAATACTCTTTGTGAAGTCTGAAGTTGATGAGTGCATAACAGCTTTTCATTAGCATGTTGTTATCATAGGGAGCTAAATAAAGAAAACTTTAGGAGAGCCAGCCTAGGTTCTTAGACCAACTGTTCCAGCAGGAAAAAGGGACAAGGCTTTTTGGCCTGCAGTTAACATTACCAAAAGCTTGCCTTTTCCAAGCTTGATCAGTTGATCCAAAACCACAAGCTGACTTTTTAACTACTTTTTTTTTTTTTTCTTTCCCCTGTGGTATTATGTACCAAAAGAAGAATTCTGCTGGTGTGCAAATTAATGTGCAGCATGCCATGAAAACCAAGAAAATGAATATATGTCAGTTTTCCCAAAGCTAAAGAACAACTAGGTAAATGGTGAAATTTAGCTAAGTTTTGATTGGATCCTCACAGGTGTTCTTGATGTAGTTGTACTGTCTGGATAAGCACATTTTGTTGTTCATGTTTATTGTCTGTGATTTCCCAAGCAGTTGTTCATGGAACAGTCGATGCTAGTTGGGAAAAAGCTGGCTGATTTTAATTCTAATAGCATTATTACTTCTTTCAGTTATTTTAAAGGGCAAAGTAGTTTAAGAATACTTTTCTGTGAAATAATTTGGAATATAGAACCTAAGGGGGCTGCATGTGGAGCGTACTAAAAGTATGTAATTCTATACAGGAGGGGAAAGTACCAGTTCCACTTTGATTATAAAAATGACTGTCAGTGGTACTAAGCCTATACTGGGAAGAGCTGCTTAACAGTTGTCTTCATATGAAGGCCACTGTGAGCAGCTGCTTAAAGAAATAGAACTTGAGAACCACTTTAAGATGCCAGGCTCCTCTGGAGGAGAAGATACTGCACAATAGCTTAGTTCTGAGATTGTTCATTACTGTAGATCTTGTTTGAAAAAATGTTAATGTGCTTTTCAAAGTCTGTTAGCTGTCTGCATGTTGACCGCTACAAGCTAGAGGAAAGTTGACAGCAGGTTTGTAGAATGTCTGCATCATTTCTGGTAGCATTATATACAGCAGTCCCTAAACAGTCTTGCAACTTTAACTCATGTACTGTTTAAATAATACAAATCTGCCTTTTCCAGGGATCTTAAGCCAGAGAACATCTTGCTAAATGAAGATATGCACATTCAAATAACAGACTTTGGAACAGCAAAAGTATTATCTGCAGACAGCAGACAAGGTATGCTACGTATTTACTTCGTGTGACACAGGTAACTGTAGCAGGTCCTAGGAAAATGCACCTGTATTGTATTTAAAAAATTGTAGATTTCAGAAGTTGTTATCTCTTAAGGAACAAAACCACTGAGAGGGCTTGAAACAGCTGTGGCTGTCACTGCTTAGTTTGTCAGAAGAGGTAATGCTTGCTGCAGTACTGTAGTGAGCTAGGTCACCAAGTATAGTGGGAAGTTCAGCTATTTCAGATTGCTTTTCATTTGCAAGACACAAATACAGATTGTTACTGTGGCTCAGATGAAACAGTCGGTTTTTATTCTGCTACCCAGTGACTGTCAGAAATCCTCAGGTAGGAACGTTTTAGAATTCTTTTGTCACAAGTTGCTTATTATTAACCAAAGATGCTGCAAACAATGCCTGAAAAAAAAGCCCTAGGCTGAACTGAATTTGGCAAACTTAATTTTTTACTTGAATATAGTAAACTTCTCTTGGTAGATTTTATTTCTAGAAGCATGTAAATGCCTAGAGAACCAAATAGGTGTCACTGAGATGAATTGATTTGTCTTGTCAAAGCAGGTTTTATGGATGGATAGAGAAATGAAATTCCCCTGGCTGCTTGGTAGCATTGCATAACATGTTTTGGTTATTTTTTTTGGTGTGTTGGGGTTTGTTGGGTTTTGTTGTTGTTTTTATAATCAAGTGGGGGCAGAAGGGAAGGGGGAGATTGCCTTCTCCATAGTAGTTATTTATTCCTTTCCCTTTTCTTATCAGCGCGGGCAAACTCGTTTGTAGGGACAGCGCAGTACGTTTCTCCAGAACTGCTGACAGAGAAATCTGCCTGCAAAAGGTGAGCACTCCATTTTACTTCAGAACTTTGCTGACTCTCTCAGGATGCTGTCTTAAGAAAAGATTCAAGTGAAAGAGTTGTGTTGTGACCTTTTTTTTTTGCCTAAAATACTTAGAGGAAGGATTTTAATTCTGAAGGACCACGTATTGCAGTAAGTTGGATGCATCTTTGTGTTGTGGTAGTGGATAATAAGTATTCTTTTTAGTCTCATTACATACCCACTAGTTATTTTGGCTGAGAATTCAGCTTTCTTGCACATGTGCTTGTAGTCAGTTGTGGGATGGTTACTCTATACTTAGGATTTTTTGAAAGTTGTGTGCAAGGCTACAGTTCTGTCGAGGAATAAAATGAAAATAGTGTGGAAATTACACTAGTCAAGTTTGGTGTTTGTGCTGGTTTAAGGAGCAAAAACTTAAGAGTTGTCTTTCTTCAAATTACAATTTAAAGACTTACAAGGAAACATGTTTTTTCCTTTTTCTTTTGAAGCTCTGACCTCTGGGCTCTGGGATGTATAATATATCAACTTGTGGCTGGATTGCCTCCATTTAGAGCTGGGTAAGAGATTGAAGCTAATGTTTTACATGTGGATCATAAATGCACTGACTGGGTTTTGGCTTTTACCTTACTACCATCTCTGAAGTACAACTTCATGCTTGCTTTTGTTTGTCCTTTCTGGTGACATGAAGCTGCTTAGACATCTACAACTAGAGTTTCTGAGAGAGATTCCCTAATTTATCGTAGGATTTTACATGTGATTTATCCCACAAATGTAACTATACCTGCATGAGGAGGGTATAAGGTACCTCTGTATCGAGCCTTTTGAACTTTCCAGGTTAGTTTTCAGGTACCTGATGCTTACATAGATACTAGGAAGGCTGCGTCCCTTTACCCTAGGAAGATTTATGTGAAAGAGTCTTAAGTTACACATCTTATGTTCAGTGTTTGTCTAGGTTATGCACTGTTAAGGTGAATGAACCATGGAAAAATGGTAAGGCGCTGATAACGTTCTCTTTTGCAGAAATGAGTATCTTATATTCCAGAAGATAATAAAGTTGGAGTATGACTTTCCAGAAAAATTTTTTCCCAAGGCAAAAGACCTTGTTGAAAAGCTTTTGGTAAGTGTTTGCTGCTGTTAAATGACTTGATGACATTGGAAACATTCAGCTTATGCAGGTCTTTTTTCCTGAAGTTTCTCTATTGCTAGACAAGCTCTGAGCATTGCTGACTGCGCAGGGCAGCGTCTCAATAATCCACATCCAACAGCACTTCACTTACTCTCTCTTAAAGTTTGAGTTCAGAAGTGTGGACAGGGAATGTCTCAGTAAAGTTGGAAGCAAGTGATTTTAAATACTAGCCGTTGCACAGAAGTGAAGATTCAAATTCTTAGGTTTACATAGCGCTCAGATAAAGTCTTTTGGGTCATACAGTGACTCATTAGGTTGCCATCAATGATCTGTACATCACAGGGAGAGAAATTCCATGTAAATCATTTTAATGTACACTTACCTTTCACTTAAAGCATGTCTCAATAATATCAGCCAAAGAATTACTCTGCGTGTGAATTTTTGACGAGAAGAAAATAGTTCCTTCTCAAATCAGTGAGGTGAAGCCATGACCCTAATGAACATTCAGAAGAGGTTTTTGGATGATACAAGCTTTTTGAAGTTCAGTAATCTATCTTATTAGCATGGGGCAAGGAGTGAGGAGGAAACACTCTTATGTTGGTGGATGATGCTGAGTGCAACCATTGTTAAAGGGCCTTGCAGTATGTTTTCTGTATCGAGGCCAGCTCTATGGTGAAGCCAGTGTCTGCTGAATGGTAGGTTCCAGGTTGAATCAACACTGATAACAGTGTGGTTTTTGGATGCTTGGGAGGTTGATGTTTGACACCAACTGCAGCTTCTGCAGCTTCTTGAATCAATGGAATGTGATGCTGGGCTATACTTAAATTTCCATTAGATTTCCACTGTATGTTTACTTGGTTTTGCTTCTCTCTTTATGAAGAAAGGGGCTGAGGAGGGGATTGCTCAGAAGGGCCTGTAGTGGTAGGACAAGGGGCAATGGTTTGAAACTGGAGCAGGATGGATGTAGGTTGGACATCAAGAGAAAGCTCTACACAATGAGGGTGGTGAGACAGTAGAACAGGTTGACCAGGGATGTAGATGAGGTCCCGTCTCTGGAGACATTCACAGTCAAACTTGATGAGGCCCTGAGCAACCTGATCTGGTTGGAGATGTCCCTGCTGACTGTGGGTCCCTTCCAATCTGATGCAATCTGTGGATTTGCAAAACAAAGACAAAAAATTGTGTGGGCTCAAAGGAGGGCTCCTTTCTCTGGGTCTGTGAGCTGGTCTAATACCAATTGTGGCTGACAAGAGGTACTGACAGAGAACATCTTGTGCTGTAAACAGTCTCCATATGTTCCAGATGTGGGTACTTAGGGCAGGGAAGCAGCTAGGGTTAATGCTTCATGTGCTGCTGTGCAAATGGAAATTATGCTTGCCCCTTCCTTGTAGTTATTGTATGCATGCTAACTCTAATTTGTTAAGGTTCTAGATGCTACCAACAGATTAGGTTGTGAAGAAATGGGAGGATATGGACCTCTTAAGGCTCACCCCTTCTTCGAATCCATTGTGTGGGAGAACCTACATCTTCAAACACCCCCAAAACTTACAGCCTATTTACCTGCTATGTCAGAGGATGATGAAGACTGTTACGGAAATGTATGTTTGTCTGTTGCTATATTCAGCTCTGGTGCTGCGTAAGACTTTCCTTAAAGCATAGTGCTGCATGTTAAGTGTGTTTATTAAGTATAACTGATCAGTTAGATTTTGATGAAGATGCAGTTAATAAGGATATAAAACTCCTGGCTAGAATGTGAACTAGTCAGCAGTTTACTGTTTTTTGGTTTGGTTTTGTTTTTCTGATAAAGTGAGTGTTTGGAAAACAATGCTAGTTAGGTAGCTTCTGACCAGGCATGCTGTTTTGGATAAGTGCCTGTTAATCTGTAGAAAGCAGGCAATCTTTTGTCCTAAAACTAATTTTAAAAGGTATGCTTAAATTGAAAGCTGCAGGTTAGTGCAAAATCTTCATAATCAAAGAAGTTTCTTTACTTAACTCTGTTTCCTCCTTTAGTATGACAATCTCCTGAGTCAGTTTGGTTGCATGCAAGTTTCTGGTTCTGCCTCTTCCCATTCACTGTCTGCCCCAGAGACAAGTACACCACAGACATCAGGAGGAAATATTGAACAGTATATCCATGATCTTGACAACAATTCCTTTGAGCTGGACTTACAGTTTTCTGAAGATGAAAAGAGGTTACTTCTGGCAAAACAAGCTGGTGGAAATCCTTGGTAAGGTCGTTGAATTTAGCTTGTCTGTTACTTGCACAGCAGTAAGGATTCAATCATTCAAGTATTTGTCAATTTCTTCAAGTAAACAATCAGCAACTAGATTTTGCTTGGCTTCTGCTTTTAAAGCAATAACAACGAAAGCCTAATACCATGCTTCTAAAATTTACAAGGCCTCGGTGTTATGGAGTATGTTTATAAATAAGCAGAGATGACACTGTACCAGTGCTAAGAATTCTTCCCTCTGCATAATCTGCATAATTCTAGAACTCAAAAAAGGTTCATTCTTGCTGCTGCCATAAGTTGTTTTTATTTGAATTACAACATTCCATTATCTAACCAAAATACTTCAGGACAATGTATTTAGTAGTTTTCACTCTTGAGAGGAGTTTCTCAATTGTGACTTTTTTTCCCCTCAATCTGTTAGATATTAGAAAAAATCTCTTTGGCTTGGAATGAAGAAGAGTCCAAAACTCATCTAGTAAAGTTCTTCAGAGCTCTTGGGTGGAAAAGGAGATATTAGGGAGAGACATGGAAAATTGCTTGATAATAATGATAATGACTTATAAAAGCTCTTTCTGTGGCAGAATTGCTTCTGGAGTAATAGTTACCTTTCTTTTTTAAGGCATCAGTTTGTAGAGAATAACTTAATCCTGAAAATGGGTCCAGTGGACAAAAGAAAGGTAAGGGTTTTTCTTAATTCCATGTTTTTGCACAGTTGTAGCATGTAGAAGGAACCTGGTTTAGGAGTTCCCCATTTAACTTATTTGTAAATGTCAGATTGTGGTTGGGTTCTGTTTGGTTTTTTGTTTGGTTGGTTGTTTTAATATAGCATTTTCTTGTGAATGGATTTTCTTTAAATTGCTTTGTCTTGATGCATATCTGCATGTGGATCCAGCCACAAATATCAGAAAATAAAATGCAAACCCATATTGTCCTCAGTTGTGGTGTTTTTCTTGCATCTGGTTAGTGCCTATGTCTCGAGAGAGGCAGAGGTGACACTAGAAGAGCTTTAAATACTAACATGGTACAGGTGAGCAGTGACAGTCTTTGTCAGCTTTGCAGGAATGTGGCTTCTCTCTCATTTAAGTTACTACTTAGTGTTTCTGATTTCTCCCACGAAATCATGAGTATTTATTTCTGTGCTGGAATCTTTGACAAACAGATTTTGCTTAATTCTGTAGAGCTAGTTGTTCTGTGTTTTGCCAGAATATAAGTTCTGGTTTAAGGAAGCCATGTATTACTACCATGTAGTAGGAGTACACTGCTACCCTCTTAAAAAAAAAAAAAAAAAAAAAAGAGTGAAGTCAAATAGGTAAAGCAAAAGGGAAAAGTAAGTCTCCCAAACTCTAATATCCAAATACCCTGTCCTGACACTGAGCTGTGCTAATTCAGAGATCTCAGCAGTTAGTTCTTTTTTTGTATGCTTTTTTTTTGCATTGCTGTTTCTACTTCTCTTGTTAGGGATTGTTTGCACGCCGGCGACAGTTGCTGCTCACAGAAGGGCCCCACCTGTATTATGTGGATCCTGTCAACAAAGTTCTAAAAGGAGAGATTCCCTGGTCTTTGGAGCTGCGGCCGGAAGCCAAGAATTTTAAGACATTTTTTGTTCACACAGTAAGTGGCTTTCTTCAGTTTCTTTGCAAGTTGCACTAAGGTCCATGGACAGTTACTGTAAGCTTTTAACAAATGTTTCTGGCGAACATATAATTCCTTAAATATAAATGTTAATTAAAAACAAACAAAGAAAACAACATGGAAAAAAGGCCAAAACACAAACCCTGAAACCCAGAACCTCCCCCAAAATAACAGAAAACCCCAACCCTGCCTCCTGCCCCCTACCCCAGAACTAAACCAACAGACATACTGTTTCCTATAAATACCTAAGTGTGGCTTTTGTTATTTGTGTGTAGAATAACCTCTGAGTGTACTTGGGGATTTGTCAGTTGACTGTACCATTGCTGAGGTGCTAGCTGTGTGGTTTTTCAGTAATACATGATGTCATAGAGCTGCGACTGGGTTGAACTTTTTGAATTTAGGAAATGATTCTGAATAACTAGCTTTTTGTTCAGTGCAGGATAATGACTGCTTTTTGGTTACACTGCTTGGAGTACTCACTCAAATGTTGTTCACTTGTAGCCAAACAGGACATATTACCTGATGGACCCGAGTGGGAACGCTCATAAATGGTGCAAAAAGATACAGGAAGTTTGGCGGCACAGATACCACCAGAATGCTGCTAAATAGCAGAGCGCAGCCAAAATGTCCCAGTTTCCCTACTTGCTGCTAGAACTCCGTGTGCAGCCGATCAGAGGAATCTTTTCAACCCACCTATTACCATCTCAAGGGGAAGCATATGTCTGAAATGTTCTGTTGTTTGTTGTTTGTTTTTTGTCTTTTATTTCTCTTTTTTTTTGTTGTTATTTTGGTTTTGTTTTTTTTTTCTTTAAAAAAAAAGAAAGAAAAAAAAGAAAAGCAAAAACCTAATGGAATTCAGGGTCGCTTTGCTTGCTCTTTGTGCTTCTGTTGAGGCTTTCACGGGCATATCATTGCAGTGAAGATCTTGCTTTTGTGCACTTCAGCTCAATTTCTGCTGCAGACTAGTGGATAGACCTTGCATTACCAGCTTCACTTCAGATGAGTTAAAATCAATCCACACGCACACAAGCTGAATCATGAACCAGCCTGACACTGTATGAGGCTGGAGTTTTCTGTGACTTTCAGATTATCATTAAACTGTAATTCATCAGGGAGCTTTTATATTCCTCTCCTAAGCATCACTTCTTTGTTTGCTCTTCCTCTTTTCACAGTCCTCCAGCTTATTGGTATATGGCATTTGTAGCCAGGTCAGTTGCACCCTTGTGTAATTCCTGATATAATTCTGGTTGCAGGATTTATGTGGTACTTCAGTAATTATGTGAATGAATCAGATGTGTGTCTGGCAGACAGGCTCCAATGATACAGGATTTGAGAGAGTAAAATGCTGAACACAGCACTGAAAGTTTTCTAGAATTGAAATGGCTTCTGAAGGCAGTTAAGATTTTAAACATTCGATTTTCAATTTTGATAAGAATCATTTGTGTGTAATCAAGGGACAATAAACTCACTGGCATGCTTTTAACTAATGCTAACTAAAAAATTAACTAGTTAGTATGGGGGTGGGGGAAAAAAACACGTTACTATTGAAGTAGTAAATAGTTTTTCACCTTTTCAGGAGATGAGGGTTAGAAGCTTTTTCCAAGTTGTGCATGTATTGTGCATTTAGGGGCCAACCTATATACCTGGGTAGAGAAGAAAGTGTGAAAGCTTTGTACAGTAGATTACTTGACTTTATTTTTTTTTTTTTTTGTCTTCTGGTATAATGAAATGCACAAATAATCCTATTTTTGGTCCCTGGCCAAATACTTAGCAACTCTAAAAATTGTAAGCAATCAAAATACTAGATCCATAAAGTAATCTGGTTCAAAATTCTAAGGAAAATACTGGTAATACCAAGGGGAAAGTACATGGTACTGAAGGCATATCTATGACATGAAAATATTTCTCATATCAATCTCCTTTATCCTCCTCAAATTAAGGATTTTTTGTGGTCAAACATTTCTTGTAATGTTGCAAGGACATAACTTTCTATGTGCTAAAAACAACTTTCCTAATGGTATTTTCAGCATGCCTGTGTTCCTGAACCTTGCAGAGAACAACGACCTAGGTCTGGTCCTTATTTTGAACACAGTATAAACATCACACCTATTTACTCACTTTTTCCATATACCAACTCTTTGCATTTTGAGGTCTCATACTATGATGTGCATTTCCTTCCACCAAAGAAATGCTCCTTTGCAATGTTGGAAAAGCTCCTAGGCTAGCAGTGGTGTCTCAGGATTTCTCAGAAAATGCATGCATGTTGGGTATTCTGTGGTTGTGCAGGGTGAAGGAGATTTATTACTGATCTCTTAAACTGTGCTGTGTAGTTGATGGCAGTTCAGATGCTCTTTAAAGGAGAGAGGCAGTTGCCTTTTCTTTTTAGAGGAGCTACATTGTCATAGTCTCCTCTTACCCCACCATGTACACACGCTTGACAAAAGTAAATCCCTGCCTTGCAGTGCCTGGTGTTTTAGAAGCCAAAGTGTCCTGTGAATGGCTGAGGTGAGAAAGACAGAACACCATTCCCTTTGCATCGTGAGGAGTTTCATCATGCACAAGGTGCATGCCTTGTCATTACAATCTGAATAGCACAGGCCACCTTCTGCCTGTGCCTGGATGCATTCTCTGTTTACCATTCTAACCAAGGTGACATGTATTTGAAGTCTGCAGTGCTATCCATTTGCTCCGTGGCTGACAAATTCCAGCTGCATGTTGGGTCTGCTGGATATAGCTCTACCACTTTTGGGTTTAGTCCCTGGTATGGTGCTGTAGATGCATTCCCAACTTTACACTGGGGAGCTTGGCAGTGGTGGAGGTCTGTGATGCCACTGGTGTTCAGTATGACAAAACTTGGCCTCACATAAAATGCCTGGCAAAGCTATTCTGCTCATAGTGAATACCTTGGCTTACTAGGAGACAGAGGGATCTCCATTGGCTTCTTCACTAGGTGGAAATGTAGGAATGCTTCAGCATCTTTTCTGTAATATTGAGAATTGTAGTCATTTTGCAATAACAAAATAATTACTCTTTTTCACACCTTGAAAATCCTTTCTGAGTAGACTTCTGGCCCTGCCTACCAAAAGCTTTAAGGCAAAAATTCTTATAGCAGTAACCTATCAAGAAAGTGTCTGGAAGGCTGATATCTGCATTCTAGCGTTCCTTTATGCTTCTGGCAATGCTGTCGTTAGAAAACTGTGAGCATCTCTTACAGGCCTCCCTCCCTGTAGAACATCAGTGTTCCAAATTAAGTCTTCCTTAGCTGCTGCTTTTTTGGGACTGGACTAGAACTTTTCTGGGAGAGGTATTTGTCCTTCTTGGACTCGATAAGTGAAACGTGGTTTTGAAAGATGGCAGAAGAATAGAGTGAGGCAAGACAAAGCAACCCCGTGGATTTAAGTATATTTCACAAACTTGTCCACTTAAATTGGCAGGTGCTGCGTACTGTGAAGGGCTGGCTCCTCTTTTAAATGCTTATCCCCGAAGTGGGGTAGCTTCAGATCTTTGTCCTGAAGATCACTCCTGTGGTTCATGGGAGTTCCTGGAATGAAATGTATAAGGGAGATTCTTCACAGTTGCAGATGAACTAGTTATCTGTTCTTTGTCCAAGAGGCCTTTCAAAGCAAAAAAGGGGTTGTTAGGCACTTGAAGACTCTTCTTCAGACTCCTCACTGCAAGCCTACTGAAAACCCAGTCTGTTGATGGATTCATTCCATCTTTTGCATTTTGAACAGCTGCCAGTCATTTATGGAGATTCAGCTCAGTAATGGAACTTATTTTGTTTGGGAACTGAACTTCAGGAAGGTGTCTTGCATCTGTCTTCTGTGGGGTGGGTGAAATGCTAGTGCTAGGGATGGGTTTTGAATCACACTTCAATTGGGTGTGTGGCCCAGTCACAGGAAGTTTAAAACTGCTTTGATGAGCTAGAGATGAGTTTATTGCCATTACCCTTAAAGTCTGGTTTTGAAAGGGTTTATTTTAAGGAAGTCTTCCTTCAGATGTGATGTTGAGGCATTGTGAGCAGATTAATACTACCTATTAAGATCTCATTTGCTAAGCACTTAGGTGTTGAAGATCTCAAACAGGGCTGTGCTCCACTTCTCCTGATGTACTTTAGTTGTGAAGTATCTGCTATTTATAAGCCCAGAAAAAACTCTAGGTTAAACAAAAAATGTGATATTGTAGTTCATGCTTGAGGTAATGTGCTCGATATCATTACATTTTGTGCTGGGAGCTTTGAAGGGTCCTGAGGACTTCCCACATGCACATTTAAAACTGTCTTTTGAATGCTTTAAGTGAAGTCAGCGCAATTACTTCCTTTGGCCTGTGGACAAAACATCAGATTTCAACACCTTGCTGAGGAGAGAATTTGTGTTAGTAATTGCCTAAAGAGCATTCTTTCTTCTAGCAAATTACACAAATAGGTGTGGTATTTATACCTAAATTTTGCTGAATGCCTGTAATATTTTATGCAAATATTTTATCAATTAAATGGAAGTGCTCCTGCAAAGCTTCATGACAGACATTGTCCATGAGTTGATCAAGTGAGCTTACAGACAAGCAATTCTCTGACCCAAACCAGCATGCTTTCAGTGAAGAATGGTAAGAGTTTCCTCTTTTTCAGAAGAACTATGATTTTTTTTTTTTATACAGTAAACAGTTGGAGAGGTTCTTAAGCACCCAGTAATCTGGTCTGTCAGCACAGTATTGAATGTAAGATGACAAAGCTTCCTATGGCCATGTACTAACTCGGGATGTGGCAAATGTTCTAAATGGTAGCAGAACTTAAATTACTATATCTGACAAGTGAAAAAACAGGAACCAGGAACCATACTCAGTTTTGGTAGTTGTATGCTAGCTGTTTGCTGGTTGGTGGCAGTCAGTTATGTGTGTAATATTCTCTACCTGGTTTGTAGCTGTAACTGTGATGTACAGAAAAAGAAAAAAAAACCTAACAAAGAAATCCCCAAACCTCCTCAAAAACTACCACAAAACAATCTCCCTCCCCTCTAAGAACTTGTGAAAGCAGAAGCAAATAATGCAATGATATGATACACACTTTTGTATTTTTATTCTTATAAGGTTATTTGCTGACTCTCGTTGGCCTCTAGTTCAGTCTGTGTTATTTAAATTCTAATATATGAGTTATTTGGATTGAATTCATGTTCGGGGCCATGGTGTTGTATGTATTGATGTACAGCCTTGAATGTGAATAATTATTGTAAACTATATTTTACACCTTTTTTCTGGCTTTATTATATAAATTTTCTATTGGTCGATGATTTAATCATATCTCATAATTTAATGACCGTTTATTCTCCTCTCGACAGATCTCTGTGCTGTAGATGTGTAGCTAGTGACTGGATGATGGATTTCACTTATGCTTGGTAGTCTGTAATAAAGGCATGTAGGGTCCTGGCCCGGCCTCCGCCTCGTCCTTCGGGCGGGGGTGGGGGGGAGGGGACAGGCGGGCGACACTTCCGGGCCGGCGGCGGCAGTGCGAGAGGCGTGTGTGAGGGCCGGGGCCGCGGCCTTGGCGCGGCGGGTGGGCAGTCCCTACTAGCGCGTCTACGGACGACCGGTTCGTCCCTCGGGCACGGCTGCCCCTTCTTGGATCGCCACTGCTCCCGGCGGATGAAGCTGCTCCAGCGCAGGCGCCGGGTGAGGAGGCGGAAGGGAGCAGTTCCTAGCGGGACGCTTCCGGTGGGAGCTACGCCCCGGGACCTGTAGCTGGGGCGGACTCTTCCGGCGGCGGCGAGGATGGCGACAGAGAACCACTGCGATTTCCCGGTATCCCCGATCGGCGGCGTCAGCCTGGGAGGGCCGGGTGGGCTCTGCCGCCGGTGCAGCTCAGCGCCGCCTCCCGGCGCGGTGCCCGGCAAGTGGGTGCGGCTGAACGTGGGGGGCACCTGCTTCCTGACCACTCGGCAGACGCTCTGCAGGGACCCCAAGTCCTTCCTCTTCCGCCTGTGCCAGGCCGACCCCGACCTGGACTCCGACAAGGTGAGCGCGGTCCCGCCGTGCCACTCCCCCTCCCCCTGCCGGCCCACGGCGAGGGCGGGTTGCGGCGGGTGCCTCGGTCCCGCGTAGGAGACGGTGCTGCCGGGGCTCGGTGCGCGGCGTGGCCTTCCCGTGGGGCGGGCCGCGGCGTGCCCACGGGCGGTACGGCAGAGGAGAGGGAGCGCAGAGCTGCCCTGCGCGGCTGCCGAGGCGGCAGTGCAGGCTCTGCCGTGATCGGGGCGGTTTCTAGAGTGTCGTGCACTGCAGGGGAGCCCAGCCTGGGGGGCAGCGTGGGCTGAGTCCGTGCGAAGCGGCTGGGTTGCTGAAAAACACAACTGCTTCTAAAACCAGCAGAGAGCACAGGATCGTTCTTATGTTTGCTTAATTTTTTCTGTTGTTTGGCCGGGGTTAGTTTTAGAGCTCTAATAGAGTGTCTGCCAGCACCGATCTGGTGTTAATTCTGCACTGTCATCACCCTCTTGTTTAGTCTCATGAACCAGATCAAACTGCTTCTGACAATAGCTTCTCTCTTAGCCACAGCTTTCTGGGTTCCAGCAATGCTTTGAGTAAAATGTTACTCATTCTGCATGGATTGCAGATGGATACTGAATATTCGTGTATTCATCCTGACTCATTTTTAGTAGGGAAAGAAGTGTTACTGATTAAAAATTTGTTTATGGAGTGGTGTGTAGTAATCAATATAAAGTATTGGTATGCAGTGCTCACTGAAACTTATTTTGGACCATAATGGACAAAAGAAACAAAAAACTTCCAATATGGTACGTGTAGGGAAGATAAGGGAACAGCTTATAACCCTTGGATATATAACCAACAGGTTGAAAATAAAGAGTTGATTTTTATATAAAAATGTTTAATATTTTTTTTTTGTGAGGATAGTAGCCAATGTCTTCATTTTCTCACATGTAACTGTCAGAAAGGTTGTTTAAATGTTTAAGAAGATGGCGAACAGAACCTGAATACTTGTTTCAGAGTTAGAGAAAAAAATACCTTAAAGTGTGCTGGTTTTTTGGAGAGGATTAGTTTAATAAAAATAAGATTTGAAATGCAGATGGCTTGTTGATAGGTGAGAAACTGCCTTTACTTGCGATGGAGTTGGAAAGCTTTCTTCTCAGGTTTCTTAAATAAAAGATAAGGCACACTTAATTATTAAGACAGCTGTTTCAGGTGTACCACTGCAAAAAAGGCGCTTATTTGCTATTTCTTAATGCCATCAGCAAGAGAGAAGGCCTATTTTAAAAAGTTCTGATTAAGGCATTTGACTGCCTTGCTAAAATCAGTTGTCTTTCACAAGCACAGTGACTGTGCTGCTATCTTGCAACAATGTAAGAGGCTACTAATCTAAACATGCTTTTTTTACTGTGCCCGCATTTTTTTTGTTGTAGCAGCAAATCATAAAGTTATCTTAAGATTATGTAGCTATTTGGTAGGATGTGGAGGAACTTGACTCTTTTTGAGATTTCTGGACTTAGGTAACTGTAGTAGTTCATAGCATATACAAGTTAAAGGTAGCTGCAGTCAGAGCTATAGCCATAGCCTTTGCTTACAAGGAATGTGCTTATGTATTGTTTGAGGTGCTTAGATATCACTGTCATCCTTTTTTTGCCAGTGTAGAAGCCTAATGGAAACCACTTTAACGAGATACAAACAAACTGAATCTTTCTGTCATTTGGAGAAGCTTTTTTAATAAAATTGTAGCTGGTGTAGCTCAGTAACATCAGGAAAGGAGCAGGTGTAGAGACAACTACAGATTGTTGGGTAAAAGCTGGATTTGAAGAAAATACTGTTATCCGTAGTAGTCTAGGCTTTCAAACCTGGATGCCTTCAATTTGGTGTACAAAAAGCAAAGCCTTTCTTGGTTAAATACCAACTGTGGTCTTCTTTGCTGAACCACAGTTGTCAGAAGTTTATGTCCTGTGTCTCAACCATCTGTAGCCATTGATTTCCACTTCAACCATTCAGAAGTGGTTTCTGCAGTCACCTGTTATCTTGGGTTTTGCAGAAGTGCCCCACCTCTTAGGTTCCCCATCATAGTGCATTAATTACAGTACCTAAGATTGCTTAAACACATAGAATCTTTCTTCCAAAGATTTGATTCAGAATCTTCAGACTCTTCATCTCCTGTAAAGAGCAAAACATAATCCATGCAGTTCCTTTTTTTCATTCTGAACAGTAAAAGGTACCACAGATGCCCTTTCAAGAGTAAAAAAGTCCTTCTTCCCTGACATCCCACCAGTTTATGAATGCACTGCCTTGATACAGTAGCACATCAGCATATAGTCTGTATGGTTTAATTTTGAGATACCCGATGCCATTAAATGATGAGCACAGATACTGCAAGGGAGTAGTTGGTGAGATTTCTGTTAGCCTCCTGAATACTGGTTCTTCTTATTTGCCACATATATATAAATCAAAATCTAATAGTAGTTTATTTGGTTTTTTTACCTCATGGTTTTACTTTTTGGAGTGCCATTACGAGCTGTCACCTCATAGTAAGTTGACATGTTTTTCTTAATCATACATTACAGATTATTTATAATGGCTGCTGTGTAGCACAGTTTTGTGCAGCTAATAGATAAAGCTTGGAGTATTAGAACTGGTTTTTGACCTAGAACTCCCTGGTTGATTGCATTCTGTTTTCTTCCTAAAAATTACATAGGTTTGAAACACTTGGTTTTAAAGTGATAGAGAATGTGTCATTGAGCTTATATGTAGGCTGATGGCTGTTACACCCATCTCAGCTATAATTGTCTCTACCTCTAGATGAGGATATGGGGGACATGGAATGAGGAAAATCCCGTCAGATGAGCCAGCAGATGAGATTACCAGAACCGATAGCTACAGCCCTCTGTCTGAAAGAACCATGAAAATTATAGCCTTAACAAAGCATGAACTTTGTCTGGGATGTGCTTCAGTATCTCGCTTTGGGAAGTTTTAGATGTGTTTTCAACAGATTAATACTAAATTGTGCTCATAGTAGAAAACATTTGATAGTTTCTAGGGACATTTCACATTCCTCTGATCATGTTTCATCTGATAAGTATGCAACTCAGCAAAAATCAGGTGGAGGTGTGTTTTTCACAATGTTGGAGATTTAAACCAGCTTGTATGTTTCAATTACCAGAAAGGAGGAGGATAGACTGAACATCTAGAAGCATGATTAAGTAGAAGACTCAGTAATTAAATCAGCTTGTGTACCAGTGTTTGAAGGAAGAAGTTTAGTTCATGTTCTTTGCAAGACTGCCAAATCAGAATCTTTAGAAACTGAAGCCATAAGAAATGCTTATCTCAGATGAGAACAGACCTACAAGCAAAACTAAAAATTTATAGCAGAGCTGTTTCTGCCTAAACTCACCTGCTGAGGCTTGTGAAAATCAAGTTCTTGAAAGAGTTTAACTGGACAAGTTTATTAGAAGTGAGAATAAGAACCTGAAATAGTTCAGAGGTTGTACTTCACAAATGGCAGTTGCATACACAGCAGCTTTCCTCGACTGTAATTTCTACACCAACATGATTTTTTGTTATTTAACTAATGCTTGCTGTTAAAAAGAATGAAAGCCTTCAGAAAAGGCAGCATGTTTGCTTTCACCTGATTTCCAGGTGCTGATGTTGCATGAGGCCGTGCAGCCTGTCTTGGCATCAGAGATGTTCCCAGCTGCAACAAAGGGAAGATTGCCCTTGGCATGGCCAGTGGCAAACCCAGTCGAATGGAATGAGATTGTGGGGCTTATTTTCTGAATTTAGTATGTTTGGCAGTGTTGTAGCCATCTTTGTATTTAAGATTCTTCTTTGTATTTAAACCTAATGCTCAGATTTTATATTTTACTGCCAGGTATTTCCTGCTTTCAGCACCTTCCCTATTTTATCTCTATAGCAGGTTTTCTTTTATAAACTGTTCTATCATTCTTTAAACTTCCCCCTGAGATTATCAGCCTTTCTTGATAAGGTTTTTGGCAACAGTGCTCGAATTTTTGTATGTCTTACTCAAGTTAAGCATAGTTGTCCTGAGTCAGATTCTGTTATGGAAGGAAGGAAGAACGGAATGTTTTAGAAAAATCAAAATCTTCCTGATAGCACATCCTTACCTGTCAGTGCTAAAAAGTATCTTAATTGTAGTCATTATTGTAAGATAAAACTGAGGTAAAGTTTATTGAGATTTCTGACTGGTTAAGTGAGCTGTGCTGTTAGTGTGGTTTTGATCAGTACTGGGAGTCCATTGATGCTCAAAGTTTTTAGGTCACACAGTTTGAGAAAAATGTGTTCTGAGCATCTAGATCAAGATTTTAAAAATGCAGGGACCTAGGGGAGACAATTAACTTCTAAATCCAGATTTAGTGCCAAATATCACTTTGTGCATATTGCTGCCTTCAGCAGAATTGCCACTCACTCAGCACGTGTAAATGGTGTCAGGTGCTCAGATAGTTGCAGCACACACCTTTGGGCCAAGAGCTTGGCAGAGTGAATTCTGAGTGTGTCCATTCTGAAAAAGTATTTGATGAGAAATCTTTGGAGTAGTTTTGACTTCAGTAAAGAAAATTAACTGGAAATACATTTCTGACATTTGAACTAGTACAGTGCTTGAAGAGAACACGAAGTGGAATTATGGAGCTGGATGCATTTGGTCCTACCTTTGAGTCTTACTGGAGTCTTGTAGCCGACTCTGGTATCCAAAATTCAAATTTGGAGATTCTCGCACTTGATGTGGGAGAGTAGTAAAAAAAACAGTCTTCGCTGCAACTCAGTAGTCTTGTTTTTCAAATGGTAAAATGGACAACTGGAGCATTTGGTTTGAGTGTCCTTACAAAGAGTGGCAGAGTTTGTATGGAACACCTCAGGGGTCCAAATGTGGGGTTATGTGTCTGCTGAATAGAGAGGAAACCTGAGTTTCATCAGCTGTGCTGATAAATGTTAATACCTGCTTGTCTAAAATATATCTGCAGCAGAGAGAACTGAGAGTTTATTAGAATACAGACTTGTCAGGCATTTGTGGTGTTCACCTGAGACTAGGGAAGGGGCCAAAATACCCACACAAGTTGCGTGGGTGAAGATTCAAGCTTGCTCAAAGCTAGTAGAAAATTAATTAACTAGTTGGCAGAGGAAGTAGAGTAGTTGGAACAACACAGGCTATTAATAGTCAAGCTAGCCAGCCTGAAGCTTCTTCAGTTATATCTGCGCAAACTGCAGCTACACCATTAAACTCTCTACATCACATCTGAAGTGCAGTTTATTATTCTTGTCTTACAACAAAGCAAAAATGTTTCTTTTAGAAAATACTCAAAACCCTAATTGCAGGTGAGGACATAATGCGTTTGCTCGTACACATGGATGGAGCCAATCCTGACAATATTCTGACTGTGGAAAGACTTACAGCCTGTATTTGGAGAGTTCTAGGTGGAGCTGGTGACTGTGTTAGTGGTTTTATGGTTGAATAAACATTCTTAAAGATCCAGTGTAATCTGCTTTTCTTAGTGATTTCAAAATGAAGTGCTTAGTGAACACTGAAGGGCAATCGGGCAGCTGAAGGCATTCTCTGTAGGAAGATGCCTGGGAAGTGCCTCTTTTGCCTGTGCATTCTTTGCTTGTTGTGACTGAATGATTTACATTTTCAGTCTTGACTCTCTGACACTAGTGTGTAGTATACCTGAGCTGTAAAGTCTTAGTCCGAGACACTTCTCTTTGGAAGAAGATGTGGAATTAATGCAAGTTTTCCATACCTGTGATCTGGGTGAGCAAGTGGCCAGTTACTCTGAATTATTCAGGCTATTCATAATTTTGCATGGAATTAGTGTATTGAAGTGAATCTTAGTGACAGAATTTGGATTGCTCAATGTTGAAAATGAGCCAGAGTTCTTAGACTTTAACTATCGGTTTTGTATTAATGTGAAAAAGAAAAAAAAAAAAAAGCTACTATCACACCATAAATTGTAAGACTTTTGTGTTTCTTTTTTCTTCTTTTCTGTTATGTTTTGAAGGCACATTGTTGCCTGAATGGCTTCTTCTAGTCCCACAGTGTGTCTGACTGTGTGAGCATTTAGCTTGTAATTATAGAAAGATGCTTAGTTCTGGCTGTGATCTTTCGACATTCTACCAGCTCAGCTCAGACAAGAGCACTCCTTCAGAAACTAAATCCATCTATCTGGAAACACACTCACTCTCCTACTTCCAGTGTAACGTTCTGTGAACTTTACATACTGGTAAGAGAATTTTCAGATGTCACAGTTCAGTGCTCAATCCTTTATGTGTGACTGTTAATGTCCAGATGCAGAGCACTGGGGCAGTGGAATTGTTTTCATGTGGAACAAGTATTGCTCTCACACACAGTTTTGGGGGAGAATGATTCAAATGTATCTCAAATTTTTGGTAGTGATTTTTTTTTTTTTAGTATCCCCTGTAAACTAATAGAATATTAAAGATTAAAAAGGTGTTTAGGGTGCTGCCAACTCTCTTCAATATATATCTGTAGATACGTATTCGAGAATAAATGTAGATGCTAAAGGGTTAATGTGGATCCACCTGATAGCAGAAAGGAGCAGTGGGTCTGTTGGACATCTCTCTTGCCCATCTTCCTTAGACCTCTGGCCAGCCAGAGGATGTCAGTGCTGCCCTGATTGCAGCTGTTCATACATGGACTCTGCAGTACTTAGCAAGTGCCAGGTTTGCTCTTTCTCTCCGTCAAGAACACCAACTCTGAAGGTGGATCCCTTGAACTGTGCTTTGCATTCCTTGGAGGCTGTGCTGTCTTCAGTAAGCTGAGCGTCAGTTAGGATGGCTTGTCCTTTCTGTGTCCACATGGGGCAGGAAGGAGGGACATCTTCAGCATACTTTGGTTTGTTCAGAACATGCACCTTGAGCCATTGCTTGGCACGCAGCTGTTCTCAGGTCACTGCCAGTATTTCTACATGTCAGCTAAGACAAACCCAAAGGGTTTACAACAGAGGGGTGAGGTTAAAGAGAAGGTAGCTTTGTTTGCCTTTGGTTTTAAAAGGGAAGAACGAACTGGGGATTAAACGCCACTGGAATGTATCCTTTGTTTGGATTCCTCAGGTTTCCAAACAAAATGATAGTTTCCTGGTTTAAAAGTGTGATCTTCAACCTTAATTTTCAGTGTTGTCATTTTCTTCTTACATCTTTCACACTAACATTGTTGATAATCTTTCGGTAAGGGGCCAAGGGGGATTGATCAGCTAAGAGAAGTTATGTATTACACAGCTGAGTGATCAGTCTGATACCATTACAGCTGTGCTGCTGGTTTCCTTTTAATGTCTTTAATAAACTCGGCTTGAAGGGGTGTGGTTTTGTCTAAGTATCTGCTTGCTGTTCAGATGCCAAGCTGAGTACTAGCTTGCAGTTACTGTTCAAATCATTGTGGTTTTTTGGGCTTCTTTGTTTGGTTGGTTTTTTTTTTTTGGTGGTGTTTTGGGGTTGTGAGTTTCTTTTTTGTTGTTGTTTTTTTTCTTTTCCTCTTTTTTTTTTTTTTGTTCTGTTTTGTTTTGGTTTGGTTTCTGTTCCTAATCTAGGATGAAACAGGTGCCTATTTAATAGACAGAGACCCGACCTACTTTGGGCCAGTGTTGAACTATCTCAGACATGGGAAACTGGTTATTAACAAGGACCTAGCTGAGGAAGGTAAGATGTTACGAAATCTCTTGCTTTCTTTTCACTTACTCATTATTTCCACTGCTCTTGAGTCAGGAAAGGTAATTTGCAAGTTGATGGTAAATCTTAATCAGTGAAGTACTTTGATCTGTTTCAAGCAAAGTTGGTCAGTTTTGTGCATTTCTGGTATATGCTGTTATTTAAATGTTTTGAATATGATTCCTGATCTCACAGCCCTCCTCTCTGGTCTAAAATAAAATTTTTTCAAACATGAGGGGAGATGCCTTTTAGCATATAATCTAGTGTGAAATATTTGGGTTTAGTTCTCTTCAAGGAAAAGAATACTAACTGTCAAGCAAGCTTTAGAAGGTGTAGTTTGAGTGAAGTTCTGGGATGTTCAGATGTGTGGAATATACTCTAGAAGAGTGAATGCTGTCCCCAGCTTCTCCCTCCCTGTTGCAAATTCATACAGTTTTTACTGTAATGGAGGACTGATTTAAACCATATAGCACTGATACTGCATTGATAAGGTATTGAAGAGATCAATGAAAGAGAAATGCAACATGAAATAAATGTCCACATGCACTGTCAACCACAGGCTATATGTGGAGAACAGCTGTGTCCTGAACATGTGGCTGAGCTCAGTCTATGTACTGTGTCTTTAAGCCTTTGTTTCAGAGTGTAAGAGCTCAAATGACAGGAAGAGAAGTTTTCTACACAGTAGCAGCTGCAGAACTTTTCAGGGCTGTATGAATTTCTTTTTAATATTCCACCTTGGGGCAAGGTCTGAGCCATGGTGGTCTAACAGTCTCCTGTGGAATGGCATTCGTGCTCTTTTTTGTGTGTGTTTCCTGCCTCTCATTCTGTATGTGAAATGCCATTAGTTTTATGTGGGGCTTTTTAGGATAGTTTGTCAGAATGAGATAAATTTTGACCTGCATGTGCCTCGAGGAAGCCAGAAGCATTAGTTTGGTAAATGAACTTTTCCTATAGCAGGAGAAATCATTTTCTAGCTGTAGAGAAGATAATCTTAGGGACTGATGGGTGGCTTTATCTTCGAGTCTTTGGTTTATGCTGTTTTTCCAAAAAATGTTCTCATACTAGGTGTACTGGAAGAGGCTGAATTCTACAATATCACATCACTAATAAAACTGGTAAAGGACAAAATAAGAGAAAGAGACAGCAAAATTTCCCAGGTGAGTGTAATTTTGATTATTTGTTTTATGGCAATTAATAGGTGGGTTCCTTTAATTGCTTGTTTCCTCAGTAAGATACTTAAGGGCTTCCTCCATCACTGGTTGAGCTAAGAAGGCCACAGAGCTGTTGGGGTGAATCCAGAGGAAGCCACAAAGATGGTCTGAGGGCTGGAGCACCTCTGCTGTGTGGATAGGCTGAGGGATCTGGGGTTGTTCAGCCTGAAAAAGAGTCCAGGGGAACCTTAGAACTGCCTTCCATTACCTGAAGGGATCCTACGGGAAGGCTGCAGAGGACTTTTCCTGAGGGTGTCTAGAGAAAGGACAAGGGGGAGAGGTTCGAAGCTGAGGGAGAGCAGGGTTAGACTGGATCTTAGGAAGATGTTCTTCAGTAGGAGGGTGGTGAAACTCTGGAATAGGCTGCCCAGGGAGGTTGTGGATGCCTCTTCCCTGGAAGTGTTTAAGGCCAGGTTGGATGAGGCCTTGAGCAGCCAAGTCTAGTTGAGAGGTGTCCCTCCCCATGGTGGGGAGGTTGGAGTGGATAATCTCTGAGACCCTTTCCAAGGTGAGCCATTCTATGATTCATTGATCTGGGTGGGAAACTTTGACAGGGAAATACAGTGTTTAATATGGTCAGGCATTCCTTAGAGCTTGGCAGGCCCCTGCAGAACCTCAGCCTGATTTTGAATGGTGTGGTTTGCTTCCACATGGAATGGTAGGTAAGAATTGTTTTGTTATCACTGTTAAGCAGCGCTTCTAGGTTCTAAAGGCGAAGCATTGAGTCTTCTGCAAAGTGATTCTGAACTAATGAGATTTCTTTTAAATAAGGCAAAAAAAAAAGAAAAAAGGGCAAGTTGTTCAAGGTGGTGTTATCATTTCTGAAGAAGGGGGACTTCAGACAACTAACAAACAGTGAATTCCATGATGTATTGAGCATCTTCTCTTTCTTCCTGAAGGTGCCAGTCAAACATGTGTACAGGGTGTTGCAGTGCCAGGAAGAGGAGCTCACTCAAATGGTTTCCACAATGTCTGATGGCTGGAAATTTGAGCAGGTAAGAAAAAACCACTTGGGATATCATTACAGAACCTTCTAGAAATTCAGTTGTGTGAGAGAGGAATATAAACTCCGTTCTGTACATATTTTTAAATTCACTAATTTTCAGAAACCAGATAGGTGAAGATACACAGTTAAATTAAAATGTGATATTTGTATCCTTATTTATTGAAGAACAAAAACCCCATAGCTTCCCAGGAGGTAAACTGTGCTGACCTTCTGCAAAAATATCTACATCATGTTTGAAATGTTCTTCATTTAAAGGATGAATAAACCAACATTAACTAATATAAGTTTATACAAATGGTATGGCAAATATAAAAACTTCTGGGTGAAAGAAATGAGCTTGGGAGAGAAATGTTCTCAGATCCAAACAATGGTTCTGATACAAAGGACTGATGCACATAGGAGGGTGACTGTAACCAGCATGGATGTGAAGCTGGATAGGTGTGAACTACACAGATCTTTTTGTTCTTTGTACTGCATACAAATAGCTTTGTGTCTATGTTCAAGAATACAATGTAAAGTTACAAGATCTTTCTGTTACCTTTGCTAATCTCTGTAAATAAGAAACTGACTACTTGGCCTCTTCGTCCTTCGCATTCCTACCTGCCAGAATATTTAAACTGCATTGGAGCAATGACTCTTATTAACTCTGGAGTGAGGCACAAGTGCTTAGCTGCCAGCACTGTTCTCAGTGTCTGGTGCCAGCCGTAGGAGAGATTGGAACATGCACAAACCTCTCACCCTCTGCACTCTCATTCAAATAGCACAACAAAGCAACACATTTCGAAAGTGTGGCACACAGAGGTAAAAGAGGAACATTTTGATTATATTTCATGAAATGCTTAAGGTGCTGGTGACATGGAGACAGTCAGGATCGGATGAACTAACCAGCACAGAGAAAGCTTCCCATGCTTCATTCTGTGGTACAAGCATTACCAGGTCTGTTTGGTGTGCCAGCAGCTGCATGCTGCTTAATTCCCTGACAGAAACTCTCTCTTAATGCACAGCAGTGTTGATTGACCAGTGCATTGTCAAAGTTTCTTTGACATAATTGTCATGAGAAACCAGCTTTCATTACAAGGGGAAGTTCTTTAGTTTTTAAAAGATTAAATGACACTGGCTTTTATCTGTCCTAGTGCCTTGTGTTCCTTGGGGATATCACATTTGAGAGTGATGGTGCTTTGACAGTGCAGTTGCTGAGAAAATATTGTCATCTCTTTTAGAACTGGAAAATTCCAGGGATTTTTTTTTTTTAACATTATGTTCTTGTTTCATCCAGCTTTCTCCCTACTCCTCCCTCCCCCATGTTGCTTTCTCTTGGACACATAATGTGAAGTAGATGAAACACAACAGCTGTATGGTTTCGTAATATTCAGCTTCTCATTACCTCAGACTACTCCATTCTCTCCTTTGGTTGTATTGTAGACCTGCTTTTAGCAGAAACTCACTTGAAAGGTGATTGGAATATACTGTATAATATGAGCAGTTTGATTGTTAAGATTTGAGATCACTATGGCATTTCTGTAATGTTTTATCTTTTCTAGACTTACATTGCTCAGCAGCACGCTTCCTTCAGAAGCAGTCTTTGGAGTGGCACCTAACACACTTTTACATATCCCTGGTGGGATAGAAAATAGCTTCTTCAGAGCAGTAATATTCCTGTGGGTTGAGAGTTTTTGTGCTCTCTGCTCCATAACATATTTAAATGGTTGGTTTTGATCAGAAATATTTCTTTCCCCTCAACATTTCAAAATTTTCTTGTAAAATAATTTGGTGTGGTGATTAAGTGGGAGTGGACGGTGTTGAACTTGTGGGGCACTTGTGCAGATGTGCTGATGCTCTTTTCCAAGGAATAGGAGTGAATGCACTTCTAGAATACTACGGTTCTGTTCCAGTCCAAACACTGCTGCCAAGAATTGTGCTGCCCCACTTCTGTGATTGTAGTTGATTGTTAGCTTCAATTGTTACCACTTCACAGTCAGAAAGAAAACCCAATATTTTGTCAGTACTACATAATGAGGAACTATGGGTTATACAAAATTGCCACAGAGGAAAGCTTTAGGCAGCAGTGGTGTTTTGGTCATGTAAGTTTTAACGATTAAAGTAACCTGTGTCTGTCACCATGATGCTATATTAACTTATGTTCACTGTATGAGGAGGATGGTATTTAGCTGCTGCCTTCAATTTTTCACATAATAGCAGGATAAAATTAAATTTAGTTTTCACGAACCTTCTTAGCAGCAGTAATAGCCAGTTTACCCAGGACAGGCAATTGTTGTCTAGTTACTCATACTTGATTTAAAGCTCTAATCTTAAGTGCACTGACAGGCTATGCTTTAATTTAAATGACCTAGGAGCTGCCATGTATTATTATGACAAAATATTTTTTTGTAATATGAAGTTGAGAAATTTAGCTGAGGTTGTTCTGAAACTCCTGAATTATTAGATGTTTGGCAAGAGTGAGCAGAATTCTTGGTGCTGATTTTTTATGAGAACAAGACAATTTTTTTCCATTCCAGTTATATTCGTAGATCTTTGGTAAATTACCCCTTCAAAACCAATTTACAGTACTTAACCTTTTCTTCCTTTAGTTAACTCCCCATGTTTCCTTAGCTGTATTTTTGTTTATCAGTATCTGGAACAAGATGAAGTTCTTTCATACCCAGGCTTGGTATAATGCTTTACATAACACCTTCCAGTCTTCTGTCCGTGTTGCCTTCTGCACTTGGCAAGTATCACAGGAAAGCAATGCTCACTTTCATAATGCACCAAACGTTCTGCTTTTCAGAGCAGGTGGCTACATCACAGTGATATGAGGAGTTCTCTGACTTTCTATCAGTAGCTCTTCACTTCTGTTGAAACTACAAAAGGCTTTGCAGCTGCCTCCATAAATTTTATGTTGAAATGAAAGTTGTAGCTTGATGGCAGCCTGTCCTAGTGGCAGGTGAATGTTACCTGTGTGATTTGTACATTTGGATAACAGTATGTGCTTGAGCTTTACAAAGGTTTCTTTTTTTTTCTTTTTTTTTTTTTTTTGCTCTGATTGGTTATTTCAGCTTGTCAGCTTAGGTTCCCAGTACAGCTGTGGCCGGGCCCAGCAGTCAGAGTATCTGCTGATAGTGTCACGGGAAGTGAAAGGGGAAGAGAGATGCTTCCAGAAATGCTGCAGTGAGGTGTGTCACACCATTCTTCTTGCCCTCACACTGATATGCTTGGCCTCCTTGCGTTTCTGCTGCTTTCAAATCATTCCACTTTACTCCTGGATGTACGGCGCATAGTAATTTGTGTGTATTTGTGACTGGCTTTTATTTATATTCGCAGTATTTCATGATACATTATGAATGTTCATGTTGAAAAGATCATAAGAAAGCAACCAAACAAGCCCCTCTAGTTATTAAGTTAAAGGGTTTCCTTAAGAAGGGTTCTTACCTGCTCAATAGGTGACTTCTTTTCCTGAAATCTCTCTCCAAAGTTAGCAGTCTTTGATCGATATTTGCTAAGTGGTATAATTTAAGCATTAGGAGCCCTGTAAATAAAGCTTTGAGTTCACTGAGTTTAAAAAGGGACATTCTGTATTAATTGTTGTTCAGTTCAAGTGTGTTGCATCGACTTAATAGTCAAGTTCTGAGTTCAAACCCTTTCCTTCTGGAACTCAGAACTTAACTGGGTTTTTTTTGGGTGGATGAAATATATTCAAACTGAAAAACGAATAACAGAATTTTTCAGGAATAAAGTATGGAGATGTGAGGGAAGAACAAATCCAGCAGTTTTAAATCTTGTCTCAAGTGGAACAAACATCCTGGGTTTTTTTGTCTTTATATATATTTGTTTGTTTGTTTGTTTTTTCCCCTTTGGGAGCTTCTCTTGAAACCAAATTGAAGAACCATAGCTTCAGTCATTGACTTTTGAGGCTGTCTCATCCTTCCTGCTCCCCTTGCCCTCAGGCCACTGCTTTTTTAATTGCTGTGTTACTTGCCAGTGTTCAAGAATTTGGGAGGGATTTTTTGCATTGGAGGCAGCTTCCGGTTCTTTATGTAGCCGTGCTCCGTTTTTAACTGTTTCACATGAATTGGATGGGAGTCTGGGGTTCTGTAGTAGTTTTCATCCATAAAATACTGGGGGTACTTGTTCTTTCCCTTGCTGTGTAGGTTGCTGTTCCATCTGAAAGATCAGAACAATATCATGAGGCTAGTAAAGTGACTTGCCATGCACAGGACCTTGCATTTGAGTTTCCATGGGCACTTAGCCATGCAGTTCTAGATGTTAACCCTGGACTGCTGCCTAGCTGTGTTCCAGAATCTGCTTTCAGTGTGCCAAGCATTATCTGTTCCCTGCAGTTATATAGGGGTAACATTTGGATGTGGAATTAATGCACTGGATTTGCAAACTTTCTGGATCTCAGTAGGAAATGTGGCCTGCAGTTAGGGATGTGTAGGGTACAGGCAGCGTGATGTTATCCATATGGTCGTGTTCTAGAGAGCTCAAGTGAAATTCAACATAATGTAATGGGAGATGGGGGAGAGCAGTGAAGAAAAGGAAAAAAAATCTGCAAGGGAATGAATTATCCTTCCTCCTAGATCTGAAGTCTAACAGAGGCTTAAGAGCATTGAGAGACCTGAAATAAATACACTTGGGGTCCCCGGGTATCAGTTGTCAGTGCTGAGGCTAATGGCTCATACGTGTGTGTCTATCTAGTAGCCTTCTGCAAACCTTCTGAGAAGGCAGCAGTAAATGCATTGTAACATTCTGACTCTGAAAGGGAAAGAGGCCATTCCTAAATTCACATTCGACTGAGGGCAGGGCCTTCTTATTCTATCAGCTGTTGGTTTGTGTAATTTATTAAATAAAATAATAATTTAAAAGAGACAGGCTTTCCAAGATGAGCTTTCTCATGTATGAGGAGTTCACCGCATCTGAAAGAGAAGGAGTAATATTCAAAGTCTAAGAATATTTCAAATACAATTTGAGAATAATTGTTAGGAAATTTATTCAGTTTTGAGAATCTTTCATCATGGAAAGAGAAGGAAATTGGTAGTCATGAAGAGTTAGTTAATATGAGTAACTCCAGTGGGAAAGCGAGAAGCAGAGAAAGCCAGGGTTGCTGTTTGTGCAGGCTGGAGTGGTTACCTGTGATGGCAATGCCATTGCTGGTTTGTCCTGTAAATGTGCTGTGCAGGTTCTGAAACAGTGATGTTAAACCAGGTCATCAGCAATGTGTGGGCAAGTTACTGAAATGTCTGGTTTTGAGACCTGTCTCAGTTCAGTCAGGCAGGAGATTTGTACACTTAAAAAATGAGATTCCTAAAGGTGATGCAACAACCATTTTGCCTGTTCGTTAGGATATTTTTAGGTGTACAGTCATTGATTTAAAACAGGAAAAAGTTTAGGTATTTTGCTGCTGTTGAGTAACTTGATGCAGGACTTATTTGATCTCTTCTCTCAGCTGTACCATTCTGTCATCTATTTTTGTTAAATGTTCTTTTTTGAAAAGCACAAAGCTGCAGGTGTAGGAAAAGTTCTTTGGGAATTTAATTCATTATTACCCCTGAAATAAATGCTTAAATTTTTGAAAACAGTCCTGACCATAGCTTTGCATCAGGTAGTCTCCACCCACCCTTATTCACATGAAACTGTTGGATTTTTAAACTTTGCCCTTTCTGATTGTTTTTATCTTACTTAAAAGTCTAAACTTTAGGAGACAGAGTCATAGAAGGGTAGGGGTTGGAAGGTACCTCTGGAGATCATCCAGTCCAGTGCAGGTATACCTAGATCAGGTTGCCCAGGATCACAATGTCCAGGTGGGTTTGGAATATCTCCAGAGAAGGAGATTCCACAGCCTTTCTGTGCAGTCTGCTCCAGGGCACCAGCACCCTCACAGCAAAGAAATTTCTCCTTAAGTTCAAGTGAAACCCCTGGGTTCTAGTGTGTACCCACTGCCCCTTGTGCTGTCAGTGGCCACCACTGAAAAGAGCTCAGCACCATCCTCATGACCTCCACCCGTTAAATATTTATATGCATTGATAAGATGCCCTCTCAGTCTGTTTCTTTCATGGATAAAGAGCCACAAGTCTCTCAGCCTCTCCTTGTAAGAGAGATGCTTCAGTCCTCTGATCATCCTTGTGGCTCTCTGATGGACTCTCTCCGGTATTTCCCTGTCCCTCTTGAACTGGGGAGCCCACAACTGGGCAAATATTCCAGATGTGGCCTCACCGGGGCAGAGCAGAGGGGGAGAACAACCTCCCTTGACCTGCTGGCCACACTCTTCCTCATGTACTCTAGAATACTGTTAGGTTTCTTGGCCATGAGGGCACATTGCTGTCTCAGGGCCAACTTGTTATCCACCAGCACTCCCAGATCCTTCTCTGCAGAGCTGCTTCCCAGGAGAAAACTTCCCTATTGTTATTTCTCTGATCTTTTCTTTTTCCCCCCCAGGAAAATCGTGACCTGTACTGGCCAATCAAGCAATAGAATGCAAATACTTAAATTTCTGTTGATTTAATAATAACCATGCTGCCCGTTCCTACCTTCTTTAGTTACAGATGACAGCCTGCTAGTGTCAGCACCCTCATTCCATGCAAACAGGGAATGGATCATGATCTAATTAGTGTTCTGTAATGAGCAATGTTGGCATTTCCCTATGCTGAGTTATGACACTGTTGAGATTTCAGGGGGATGCTCAGGCAAGATCTCACTACTTTAGTACAGAGTATAATGAAACAAGTTACAGAAGGAAAAAAACAATAAGGAAAAATACACCTCTGCATGGATATATGTAGATATAGCCATACAAAGCTACAAAACTTGGAATTTCAAAATGTAATTTTTTGCCTTCCTTAAGTTCTTGGTCATTAAAACTCCCTCTACTAGTTAAGCCCCATGAAGTAAAAAGAGTTTGTCCTTTCAGAAAGCCTGAGAAGCAGTAGGCTGGATAATCTTGGGAAATCCTTTTCCCAAGCATTGCAGCACATGTGTCTAGCAGACCTCAGATTACACTGATGCGTGGTGTGTTCTTTTTAGTACTTTTTTTCAGGGGTGGAGGGCGGGGACAGATGGACACAGGGTAGGGGAATTTAACAATTCCTTCTGGTTTATCAGCATCCTTCTTAAGGTGTTGTCACCAACACTGGGAACAATGGAGTGACTTTTGGAATACAGGTGCTAAAATACTGCTTTGTTACTGTCACAATGGTTTCTGTTATCTGCAGTCATTTCCCATTGTTTCTTTCTCTACTATCACCCTTGTTGCTGCTGCTGCATCTCAAAAAGTGAAGTTTCTAGCATGCAGTTGATAGTATGCAAATAATACATTCTTAGTTGCACGCATGTGGAACTGCTTCTGAAAGTATCATGTGTTGGAGATTTGAAGAACTTGTGTTGCCAAAGTGATTTATCTTGAAATGCACCAGCTGATTAATAATGGTCCAAAGTTATCCAGATGCTTTATAATCAATTAAATTAATAGTCCTATCCAACTAGCTATGAAGTCTGCTATGCCACCTGAAAAGAATTATGTGCAAGAGGTCAGTTAATTTGGATTATGAACCATTAGTAGGACGAATAAGTAGTTATCAACTGAGAACCCATCAGCCTTCTTGAACCGGGATTGATGGTTTGGCTGATGTTTGGATCTTGTACCATATCTGCTTGCAGAGAGGAAATTTATTTCTTTGGAGTGTCAATCAGTAAAAAACCATTTTTGCTTCTGGTAGTTGTTATCACAGCTTATCTGCTATCAGGTTCTTGCCATTTTGCAAGAAGAAAAGTTGACTGTCTACTAAACCAAATCATACACTTGAGTTCTGTTCTTCAAATGCTGCCTCAGAGAAGATGAATTATGCATGGCTGTATTTAAACATGTGTCCCGCTTTTGGCCTTTAAGAGGGAGTTAAAAATACTGTTTAAAATAGTTAAAAATACTGTTTAAAATAGTCCCACAGTTTACCTCAGCAATTGAAGCAGTATTGTATCATATGGTTTGTAATTGCTGTGAAATGTATAGGATAAACTTTATACCACTTCAGCAGGTGTATAGCCATCTTAACTGGATGTTTTTTTCCCCTGAAAATCTGTGTATAATATGTTTTTGCTGAAAGGCAAGAGAATCAATAAATCATCTCTATATATGAAGTAAATCTGGGTTGATTTTCCAGTTTTTCAGTGGACTTAGTCCACTTTGTGCAGCTAAGTAACTAGTTACTTTATCGATTTTCATAGAATCACAGAATGGGTTAGGTTGGAAGGGGCCTTAAAGATCATCCAGTTCCAACGCTCCTGCCATGGACAGGGTCACCTCCCACTAGACCAGCTTGCTCAAAGTCCTGTCTATCCTGGCCTTCTGTGCTTCCAGGGAGTGGAAATCTACACCACCTCGGAGCAACCTCTTCAGTTGCTCACCAACCTGACAGTAAATAATTTCTTCATGATACCTAATATGAATCTCCTCTCAGTTTGAAACCATTACCCCTCATCATATCACTGCACTCCCTGATGAGGAGTTGCTCCTTACCTTTCCTGTAGGCCCTCTTTAAGTGCTGGAAATGACTGTACATCACACAAACAGGTTGTGATGCAGGCTGTGGAAGATTAGCTGCCTTAACCTCTCACAATGAATGGTGCTTTTGTATTGCAGTCAGGTCATGTTGGTACTTCTGCAAAACCTTGGGGCCTTGTAGCTTTGTTACGTGGTTTTGGTGGAAGAAATGTCTTTATCACGTTCCCTTTTGATCAGACTGTTACTCTGTTTACATTTTGCAAAGCTGGAGTGGTGTTAGGAGTGGAGGAAAGAGGAAAAAGTTTCTGGTCATCAAATCTAGATGGTGTAGTTAAAGTGGATAGTTTGAGTGTTGGGTTTTGATTGCCAGCAGGAGGCTGAGCCTTAGATGCTGTAATACAGTCAGGGTCCAAAAACTCTGACATAGCCTAGGCCTGGCATCGAGTTGGCATCACTATGCAGACACATTGTCTGTTCCTCTTTATAGACCTGTCTGTGGAGGTGCCGTCCTGGCTGTCTTACCACAGTGCTGGAACATCTGAGCGTCTCTCCTCTCCCTCCTTAAAAATACAAGGAGGCTTTATGTTCTTCTGACAGTGCTATATGCAAGCTGCTTTTAACCTTGATCTACTATCTGCTTTTGTTAGGGGAATAATCTTGCCCCTCAAGTACAGATTTTTGACCCAAGAATAATTCTTGGCTGCATCTTCTCTTCCTGAACAAGGCTTTTACTCTCTTTGGTGCTGTCCTAGACTAATTGCAGTATGAGGTTTGTTTTCAGATGGTGTTTCAAGTAGTGTTGTCCAAGAAAACAAGTCAAGGGCACTTTAATGATAGAGATGGAGGAATAGGACAGTGTTGTCAGATGCGTGGTGATTTGGTAGGTAGATTTAATATAGTTTTGCCAATGACATTTCAATACAGTGTATCTGCAACAGGCTGATTTTTGGGACTTGGTGTCAGTAGTAAGAGCACCATACATTATCCTGTCATGCTTTTGAAATAAACTATTAAAATAAATGAACCAGCTACATTTGAACTGATTCTGGCTTGGAAAGGCAGGCTATGTAAAGCTTCTAGCATTAGGTAAGTGTGCTATGTGTAAGGTAAGACAACTTACATGAAGTTTCTGCCGTTTTATTAACATGCTGCATACAAGGTAGTGGTGGTGTTGAGAATATCCTTCTTTGGCAGTAACTTCATTTATCACTTGCTATGGAGACCTGCAGAAGCTTGTAAATGCACCACCTTTCATTATACATGGCTTCTGCTTGTAGTGCTTCCTTAATTAACTTCCTTGTAGTAGTCCATATGAACTTTAGATGTTAATCTTTGTGTCCCACCGTGCTGTGTCTTGCTGTTTTCCAATCAAATGCAAAATTTGTCTTTGTCCACTCAACATATGTTTTAATAGAAGTACCTTTATTCTGTAAGTCAAGTGGTGGGTATCTCTTAAGGCTAAAGTGCTTCCTGCATGCAGCCATTTACATGTAAATCATGCTACATTAAGATACCATGTGCAAGCTTTTTAAAAATTAACTGTGGAGGATGGGAAGGTTTCTAGTAAATAATAGAAATAGGCAACAGGCTGCTTCTCCACTCGCCTGCCTCTGTAGCCTCTTCTTTCACAATATAATCGTAACTGCAAGTGGTTAATTCTGTATTTAAAAATAAATCTGTGTTTATCTTATCAGAGTGTCAGTGTATTTGTTAACATCAAAACATTTGCACTGAAGTGGAGAATCATGCTTCAGGTACAGTCAACAGCCTGAAGTGTGAGGACTGTTTGCACTAATGACGAGTATTTATGGAATTTCTTTTATGTGGAAATACGATTGATTTTTTTCCCCCCCCTCATCTTTCAGCTGGTCAGTATTGGTTCTTCCTATAACTATGGCAATGAAGATCAGGCGGAATTTCTGTGTGTTGTCTCAAAGGAATTGCATAACACTCCTTATGGCACAACCAGTGAACCCAGTGAAAAAGCAAAGGTAAGTTATGAGACATTGGACTGAAGAAAATTATGCCAAATTTGGTGGGCTTCATTGAGCCATACTAGGCCTACCTCTCTTCTGGACCATTAAGTAATTGCCTTTTTTCCCCTCACTCATGACTAATAATGGCTTCCTGTCCATTGTAAGTGGTGCAGTCAGCACCCATTTGTTATACCAGATGGGTTCTTTAAATGCACTACTCTCTGCTGTTCCTGATACCTGTTCTCTTTTTTTCAGCTATTGGCAGATACTTGCTTTTCACAGTTGAGAATCTGAAGTTTGTTTCTCACACATATGAATGCTTCCTTATTTTGCCACTGGTTCAGTTGAAAACTGAATTAATGCTAAGAATTGATCTGGGTCTTGACACTGAGGCCTCAAGTAGATAAAGCTTCACTCCGTTCTGTGCCTTGTAACTTGGTTATGCAGCTGCACATATGGAGAGATTTGTATAAATCGTTCTGTAAAAATACTCCAAACTTTATGCTGGAATCTTAGTGAAATGCTTTTTGCCCATCATTGAGATAAAAATTCCAGAGAGTTGTAAGGGAATAATATAGTCAAGGGTAAAGCAATGAACCTGGATAAGCCATGGCTCACTCTTTCCAAAACCTTAGTCAAGGTCTGCTTTTGCCAGGATGTTTCAGGAAAACTTGAGATGTTGACAAGTGAAAGAATTGTGTGGTAATAATTGAGTGCTGAGATATATACCCAAAATAAAATGTGGCATTCTAAAACCTGATAGATGTCATCATAAGGAACAGTATTGTCTTCATAGAACTTGAAAAGTTGCCAGAGTTACATTCTGTGATTGCATTCTTGATGTAAAAGAAAATACAAACCAAATGAAACTATTAAGCTCTAAATACATAAACTAGTTCAGAGTGCATTACAAATCTGTAAATTCAGTAGCTCTGAGAGCAGCTTAATCTTAGCTCTGTCCGTTGAAGTGTTTCTTGGTTGTTGTTTCAGAGAAGAGGAGAGCATAATTTGACCAAGGGGGTGAATAAGAATTACTGAGGTAGAAACTTTTATGTTCACTCCTTTTGTCCTGGAAGAATCGAGCTGTCAATTTAAGGCAATACTTAAAGAATTCTTTTTATATATATATATATATATATATAATGTTTCTAATAGATAAATTATTTTTCAATAGGTTGTGCTTATGAAGAAAAAAATTTTCTTTTTTGTTGGGAGGTCTCTGACAGCTGTGTTCAGGAATCTTGACTGGAGCTTGGGAGCTGTCGTTTTAATAGTTCCCTCTAAGACAGTGTTAATCCTCCAGTCTGCAATCTATTCATTAGTATTTGACTTGGTCTTCATGAAGTTTGTATGATGGAAATTCTGGTATCCAGTGATATATACAGAATAATGTGTTTATGTACTGGGACTGACTTTTGGAAGCCATGAGAGAATCTTCTGACTACTTTTACAGCAGGTGGGATTGGAGGACACAAAAAGTTGCCACTATGTAATTTTTATTGACAAGCACTTCAGTTTTAATTAATAGCACTGGACTTGCAGAACAAGACAAAGCATTTTCTGATAGCCCATCCAATCAAGCTGCATCTTCATTGCTTATAGGAATCCTTTTCTGGTGTTTTCTTTTTTTTGAATACAGCTCACATAGTAAGTTAGCAGCTGACTTCTTCCAGTACACCTCAGGGAAGGACATCAATGGCATTTGAGACTCTGACTTAAATGGTTCTGATGGCTGTCACTGGCAGCTATGGCACTCTCTGAAAGATAACCTGTATTTGCATGAGCATTATTCCCTTTCATACCACTTTATTGGGCTGTCATCCTTGGGACAAATGATCAAAGCTTGTTCATAATGTTTGCATTCAAAGTGAGGTTCTCAAGTGCTATCCTTTCCCATTCATGGCAAAGAGTACACTGAAGTTAAGGTAGCTGCTGTTCAGTTTGGTTTCGGTTTCCTCTGTGCTTATGGTCCCTGCTGTGATGTTGCATGGCCCTATTGGCTTCTTTCTGCTGACTTTAGGACATATAAAAAAGGAGATTTTAATAAAATCTGTAATGTTCCTCCTTGAAATTGCCTGCTGCCATACTTCCTTGCAAAGAGTGAGGGTCCCAGTTAAAAGTAAATAAATGTCATTCCCAGATTCTTCAAGTGTAAGTGGACTGTACTTTGTTGCAGCTCTAACTCACTTGCAATCTGTTTTTTTCCCTTCCTTTTTCTGCACTTGCTGCATGCTGCATGGCACTCAGAGTGAGGATGAAGAGACGGATTACGATATGAATGACTCAGATTAAGTGTAAATGCCATGGTGAGCACTGGCTGCCTAGGGTTTTACCCAGCTGCTTTTCTGCCCCATCCAATTCCTAAACCCACTGGTGCTGTCGCTTGGCTAGTCCTGGTGCTGTGCATGTTTGTGATTAGAGTTGTGGCATGGTTAGCAAAGGTAGAATTCCTGTTCTGGGTATTGCTTCTTTGACAGAATAATTAGTGCTGCTGTTATTAGCTGTATTGTGATTGGTTCCTTTAAAGTTTTGCTGAGACGAAAAGTTTTTTGTAAGGATTCTAGCGTCAGAATTGCTTTTGATTTTTATTTTCCATGCACCAGCTTTTCCATCAAATGGGTTTTTTATGTGTACAGGCATCTGATACAAACTTACAGTACACGTTTTCAGTAAATTTAGTCTATTAGCAATAATTGGCAAGAGATTAGCAAACTTGACTGAAGAGCAATATAGTCCAATGATGATCTTACCTGATAATTTCAAAACTAGTAATTTTCAAATCAAGACCTGGCAAATATAAGTTAATAATTTGATCTTGGGGCTGTGGTTTTACTTACCTTGGGAAATAACTCTCTCTAGGGAGGGATTGGGTCCTTTCCACTGCAGTTTGACATCTTATTGAAGATCAAGGTACTTCCAAAGTCACAAGTGGAAGAACACAAAAGCTGAATTGGAAAGAACAACTTCTGCAGCCTTTTCCTAACATGTCCTCAAGCACTGCCCTTATTTATTCTGCTGTCCAATTGCCCAAAGATAACTTATCTTTGAAAGTTCAGTGACACAATGTGTGGGTGGTCACTTGAGCCTGTAGAAACTGAAGATATTTACCATTGCATGAGACTGAACTCCAACTTCTTACCTATACACTTAAATTTTTTAGTGGTAAAGCAACCTTATACTTATCTCTGAAGTGTTGCTTCCACATGGCTGAAGAAGAACCTACGTTGTTTTCTTAACTGATGCTAACAGAAACTACAGAGTAGGTAGAATAAGATTTTTCTTTTTGCCAAGTCTGCAGGAATGGCTGCAAGGAATGGGTCAAATCTAAAGTTCTATTGAAAACATTAAATTGGTACTGTGCTATCTTGTGAATGCAGGATTCTTAAGCTGAGAGGCGAACAGTCCTTAAAACGCTATTCTTTCTGCAGAGGATTTATTTTGAGTGGGAGGAGATAGTTCTCATGTTCTGCTTCCCTAACAAGCAATCACACTCAGACCCCTAGGACATGAGAGTTCTTTCAGCGTTGTTTGGAGTTTGTAAGTCAGCTTTGGCTCTGATGCACCTGGAGGGAAAAAAGAACAGAAACCTGAAGAGAAAGAAAATTCTGAACTCTGCAGATCTGTAGCAGGATCAACCACAGACTGGGTGATGAATGGACTGAGAGCAGTGCTGCAGAGAAGGACCTGGGGATCCTGGCAAGTGGGAAGTTGGACATGAGCCAGCAATGTGCACTGGCAGCCCAGAAAGCCAAGCATCTGGAGCTGCATCAGGAGCAGCATGGCCAGCAGGTCGAGGAAAGTGATTCTCCCTCTCTACTGCACTCTCATGAGACCTCACCTGGACTACTGTGTCTTCTGGGAAGACAACACAGAAAAGATGTGGACCTCTTCAAGTGGATCCAGAGGAGGGATACAGAAGTGGTCTGTGGGCTGAAACACCTCTGTGATGAAGAAAGGCAGAGAGAGTTGGGGTTGTTTGACCTGGAGAAGAGAAGGCTCTGGGGAGGTGTTACGGTGGCCTTCCAGTACTTAAAAGTGGCTTATGAGAAAGATAGAAAAAGACTTTTTACCAGGACCCATAGTGACAGGACAAGGGGCAGCATTTTTAAACTGAAAGAGGATAGATCTAGATTGGATATAATCACAAAATTCTTTGCTATGAAGGTGGTGAGGTGCTGGAACAGGTTGCCCAGAGAAGCTGTGGATGCTTCATCCCTGGAAGTGTTAAAGGTCAGTTTGGGTGGGGCTCTGAGCATCATTTCAAGCACCTCATCTAGTGGAAGGTATTCCTGTGCATGGCTGGATGGTTGGACTAGAGGATTAACCCAGACTATTCAGTGATTGTTGTGGTCCAAGTTGTGTGGACAGAGGGGCATTATCAGTGAGTCACCTGTTTAGCTAGCAGAGCATGTTCTCAAATAGAAACTCCTTCCATGTCTGGTTCTGCTTCAGACGCACTCCTCAGTCCCACCTATTAACAGCTTGGGACAAGGACAGCCTTTACTGTTCTCAAATCTTACTGACCTCTGTTAGTGCTGAGACATCTGCTCTTGGTGTTTTTGTTCAGGAGGCCACTGAAATTTTTAGGAACAATCTTATTAAGGGATTTTTTTCAGGAAAGACAAAAAGGAGAAATTTCAAATGGCAGAACAGAGTTAGTCACCCTTTAGTGTTTAGTTAGTAGGTACCATTTTGTTAGACTTCCTGATAACTGAAATTCAGTTTTTTCTTTGGACAAACTGACTGCCTGTGACTACAAAAAGTCCTTTCACACAGCTCTGAACAAAGGTGGATGGAACACCTCTCACAAAAGCCTGTTGATCCACTTCCTCTTTAGTAAAGGTAGGGGTTACAGAAGTACCAAGCAAAGGGCATTCAGATATTGCCTGGCCTGATAGAATTTTGTGCTTTACATTGGGTTTATTGGCTCAGTGCAGCGTGCAAAGTTCAGCATTCAAATCTGTCTTAGCTTTATCTTATTGTAGGTGTTTCTGAAGCTACAGAAAATAGTTCTGTTAATCTTAGAAGTATTTTTTTATCTTCTAGGAAAGAATAAACTCAAATATTTAATTTTAAATTGGAAAGATTCACAAAATGAGTAGATCAATATTATTTTGTTGCTGCACAAGAGCTTGCTTCAGCCATATTTTTGTCTCTGTTGGAGATCATTTCACTTGCTGACAATATTTGCTGGGTCAGACTGTTGCCTGCTATTGTGAACATCTGCTCTAGCCTTTGTTCTCATCTGTGACCAACAGCAAATACTCTAGGAAAGAGTTTTAAGCAGGAGGCATTTTTAAAAGTAACTCCTGATACATTTCTCCACATTCCAATAAGCCTCAGTTTAGAAAATTTGGATTCAAGCCTGCATCCAGACCATTGTATGAAAGCTGCAATGATACCATGATACCCTGTGTAGGTATCAATGGCACTGTCTTATGTGAGTTTGTCTAGTCCCTTTTGAATATTCTGCTAGAAGTTGTTGACCAGTTTTCAGGGCCTGACTTTTCCTCACAGAATTCACTTTTATCTCTCCTATTGTTTCCTGTGAAATGATCTTTGCTTAGTACATGTAGTAAATTACCTTCATGAAATAAGCAATGTTTGCATCTAAAGCATGCCATGGCCCATGGGAAACATCTTTCTGTACTTTGGCAATTTATGCAAGTAGCTGCAATGACATCTGCCTCCACAACTTCAAAATAATGATACTGAATTTGAGATTAAAAAGAACTGTGTATGCACAAAGTTAGACCCAGGTACTGGAGCAAGTGCAGTGTGCAAGTGATAAAGTGGATTTTTAGATGACTTTTTTAAGCTAATATGGAAATGTCCCTGAGGCACACAAATGCTGATGGGTTCTTTATGAACTCCAGTCCTTAAAATATCCCATGGAGTTGTGCAAAGCAGGGGACACCCTCCTTGAATAGAGTAATTATGAAAGACATATTAGGGTTGTCACCTTATAGAGCCTAATAGGTTAAATTTGCAACACTTAATATTAAAATGAAAGCAAATACTTAGACTTTTATTTAAAACTGTACATGAAACTCCTGTCCTAGGTGGCTGCCAGACTCTACTTTCCAAACACAAAGATAGAAGTGTTTGTGTGGGCCCTCTGGGATGGAATGTGCTTCTGGGCAGTGGTTCATTTACCACACAGGACACCAGTGTCTTCAGAACTAGGATGGGACTTGCTCTGTGCATCTTACCAAGCCTTAGGCTTTGGCTGTATTAATCACCATTCATAGCAGTGATTTGCATCTGCTTCCATTATGTTGAACAGTAGACAATGTATGTATCAACCTGTCCTTTTTTCAGCCTCAAAAGCACAGACTTCAGGAATATCCTCGAAATCAGTTCCTTGATGCTTTATCAGTTGTTTGTAACAGTCAATTATGTTTTTCTCTGACCCTCAGGCTTTAGGAATTACACTGAATGAATTTTCACTTACAGAATTTTTATTGGTCTCTCTTTCAGATTTTGCAAGAACGAGGTTCCAGGATGTGAAGACAGTATTGAGCGGTGACAATTTTTTCTCTTTTATTCCAAGACACAGTGAATTGTCACACTGAAGACACTTGGCTGGAAAAAAAAAGAAAAAAATCTGATCTGACAATTTTCTGTTGATTGGGGTTCAACCGTTTTTGCCTATAAGCTGGTGTCAGCTGGCTGAAAGCATTGCAAGATTACATACTGGGAATAGATGGTGTGAGAGTGTTTAAGTTTTGGTTTGTAGTGCATGGTTCTACTCTCTTGTGGGCTGACTGGCAGTGGTCATTTGAAAAGAAATGACCATGCACTCTTATTTTCCTCTGAGACATGTAGCACTTAATGTCTGGTGCTGGATGACCCAATGTTGATCAGTTTGGAGACATTTTCCTACTAATCATTGTAAACATTTAAAGGACAATGTAATTGGTGCTACACACACACACAAACACACACACTCACTCATTACAGCCCACAAATGCAAATATTTGGGCCTACATTGTTTCAGAGTCAGTGGCAGCCCCAGCTGACTCTGTTATACTGCACATTCCTTATGGCTCTGTGACATAATCTATTGTGTAATGACAGCCTAGGAGATCAACTGAAACTAGCATGTAAAAAGTTACACAACAGGCAAAGGGTTTCTCTCAAGGAGGGGTGTATATATTGACTGGATTTATAGTGTATTTTAATACCCAAAGGGAAGACTAAACTCAGAGAAAATGGCCCCCTGAGAAAATGGCCTCCTGAGTTACTCTTGATGTTCTTTTTGGTAAACCAGTTTCCTGCAAAAGTTATGCTCCAGTCTTAGCCAGGTGTTTGAAAGGGGAATCAAAATTGACATGAAATGAACAACTGAACATTCTGTTTCTTCTGAGATGTTTGTACACACATGTTTGTGCTTTTATAGAATGCCTTTGAGCATTGAACTCTTTGGATTATGGTAGAGATTTTCCAAGAGCTGTGGAGGCTGTACAGAAATACAGCTGGTATGTCTTAGGTTACTGTCTCTATGGCTGGGATTAAAATCAACCTTGAGTGTGAGCACAAGTTTGTCCAGTTGAAAAACTTCATTACTTCAGACATTCAGGATACCTGTAATCAGTCTCTTTCTGTACCATTTCAACTGTGCTGTTAAAGAATACTGGTTGAAAACTTCTGGTGCAGCTTTATTTGTCCTTGATGAAGGCTAATACACAAGACTGGAGCTTTTTAGTACACTATGTTTTGAGCAAAATCTTTAGCACATCTTTAAAACACTTAATGAAATTGACAGTATAAGCCCGGGCTTAATTGTCTTAGAAAAACAGTGGAAGAGAGTTTCAAAAAGGTTATTTTGACTTCTAAAAATATCAGTTTTCATTCTCAGTAATTTCAGAATTTACCCATATACTCTTGGTAAGGTCTACTTGTTTTGGGGGGTTTTTGGTTAGTTGGTTTTGGTTTTTAAAGGACTTGTTATACATTGATAAAAGTTTGGCAGAAGCAATTTGTAAAAAACATTTCTATTAAGCAGGTTAAGCAATGGGCTCATTGTTTTGTCCATGTATCTTATGCTTGAAGGGTTTGTAATGCATTTTGCAACTTGGTCGTGGTCTGTGTGGGAAGCTGCTGGCCCCTCCACAGCAACACAAAATGTTTGACTTTTTTTAAGATGATAAAACTGAATTGAATTTATTAAAAATGTAATTGTGTAGGGGAAAAATGTTTATACTTTTGTACTTTTTTAGACACCCATATTTTTCAGCTTAAATTTAGCACCCAAATTGCCCCTAAATAGTAACAGACTATCTTGTGTATCTGAAAATAAGCATAACAGTTGTCTGTGTTAACCGCATGTTAAAACATTTCCTCTGCTGCAGTCACTGGGTTTTCAAACAGTACAACTCCACCAAATTCTCTGAGCTCCCTCGTTTATGGAATTGCAGCCAACCATGATGGTTTTCTTGATGTGCTCTACTGAGTGATTCTGCATTGGCCTCTGTAGATTTTAATGCCTGAAATACCTGTTTCACAACGGTCATTCTGAATGAGCACTTCTGTTCTCTCATATCTACACCAAAAAAGAATATTTTATTTCATAAAGTGAAATTTTCAAGAATGTCAGCAGCAAAGCATGAGTAACAAAGTGAGCAAACTGAACAAATTTGGAGTATGCAAGAGTGGGTTTTCTAAGTGTGTTTTTTTCACTTGAGAATTTTCCATGTAAAGGGATGCTTTTTGGTGAGATACCAGCAATCCGGTTTACTTTGTACTCCTGTTGTAGCAAAGTTTGGGGAAATGAGTGGTTAATGATTTTGCACTTTGTCTCCAGTATCTCACAAAGATTTTAAGTAAGGAGAGGAAAAAGGTAACTTTAATAGGGAGGTACCCTGTAAATTATTTTAAAGATGCTGTTGTTTGAGACCACCTGAACCAACTGCTTTCCTGTTCTTTCTAATGTCATCATTGCTTTAATTTTTGTGGACTTGTGAGGCTTTCACATAGATGGAAGTGCTACTCTATGCCTTTTTGAAGGCATTAAGACTAGATCCCTAAATAAGTTTGGGTGTTTGGGGGTTTTTTTATTTGACTCTTGTAATATCAAATAAAAACAAGGCAATTGCATTAGAGTCCAATCACCAGGTTTTGCAAACATTGCTTCCATCCTGCAGGATGAGGTAATGTATTGATACAGTTTAAAGTCCTTTGTTCCTTTTCTGTCATTTGTAGAGTATTTGATCGAGAGCACTGCCTGTGACTATGTAAAGCCTAATGGTTCACTAGGTGGCTGTAGCTGAAAAGCTATACTGCAAAGGTCTTTGATATGAACTCTGGATTTACACAGTTCTTCTGTTCTTAAATCAGTATTCCAAGTTAGAATTTAAGATCCTGAGCATGAAGAATTCCTGGCAGAAGAAAAAAAAGCAGGAAGGGTGAAATACCAAAACATGACAGTTAATCAATTTGCATGAAAATGCAAATTCCATGAACAATTTAACTTTCTACTGTTTTGCTGGAGGAATATCCTGTGAAGTTTAGCCTGTTGTCCACAGAAGAAGAGGTTACTTCAGTGGATTTTCCCTTACGTTCTTTAAAGGCCTTTGCATGACAAACAATGCAAAACTTGTTTAAAAACTGAGAAGCTGAAATTTAAAAGTTTCTTGCTTTGAGTTAGGAGACAGCATATTGTTGACCATAAGTTTTGTCAGAGGCTAATTCTCTGTGTTGGATAAGATATTTTTATATTAAACGCTTTTGGCATCTTCAAGCAGCAATTAAATCAGAGTTTATCTGCAATGAACAAGTTATTCTAAAGCCTCTAAAATGTGTCACCTGGTCCATAATAACTGTCTAGAAGTATAAACTGACTCATCAGCTCCCACGGTAAATGTGAAATAGATACTTTTTTTTTTTTTAACAAAAGACAAAAGGTTACCTGAAATTTTCTCTGACTTACTGTGGGGTTTCTATGGATTATGGCTAATTGCAGTTTGTTATCCCATGGTAACTTAATTATGTGTCAAAGACCTGGTTGTATTTAGAAGCCGATATTGATTCTTAACTAAAATTTGAGTTCTCGGAATCCTATACTCGGGAAGTTTGGCCAATGTACTGTTTTCTCTTCCAATGCAGCTAGGTTTCTTGTAATGATGAAAGTTCCTTTTGCCTTTCCTTCCTTGTAGTATTATTAAAAGGTATTTTTTTAAGAAATTGATATATCCATCCAGCTTCTGTCTTCAGACTTTCTTTAGACAACAGCTGTGTAGCTCCATTTCTAGCAATGTGAATGCATGGTTAGGGTTGTTTAGAAACAAGACTGTTTCCTGAGGTAACAAAATTCAATCAATCTCTTTCTCTTGAGAGGGGGGGGTGTGTTTTTTGGAAGAAAAAAAAACCCCAAAGTTTTAGCAGATTAAACAAAAGCAAACTTGATTGCAGGCATGCTTAGGGAAGAGGTCTGCCAAGTAAGATGATGGTGTTTCCAGCAAACTGCTTCTCAAAACAGGAGACTATTCTGTGAATGTCTGTTGAGGTTGTTGAGAGCTGTCAGTCTCTGTTTGAGAGACACGCTAATTACAAAACACTGGGGTTTAATATTACAAGAATGAACTTTTGAATGCAAAAATGCAATAGCATCTGACTGAACGAAATGACATAAGAACTGAAGTATAGTGCGTATGGTCCAATCATTCAGGTATACTGGAATACATTCCTTGGGAGTTACTGAGAGAAAAGTCAAGTACTGGGATTGTTGTGGGGATAGGTCAAGTGAAAAAGAATCTGGAGATGAAGTCTGGGATTTTGTTCACTAGAGATAAAATCAGAGTGTTGTTCTCCTAATTTATTCTCACTGCATCAAAAGCATCTTTCAAGTTTTTCAGATTAACTTCTTCAGTCATCCCTGAAAGGTGGGGCCCTTGAAAAGGTAAAAGATTTGTTATGCCTTTAACAGTTCCTGTTAGCTCAGGACAGTAGGTTTAAAACCTTCAGTGGTCATTGGAGAATGGCTTTTCTAACAACTGTTTGGAAACACATGGTCTGAGAATGCTGCCTGTTACTTGGTTATAGTTTAGGCTGCAGTTACTCTAGCTTTGATGACAATCTCAGGATCTTGCCTGGGTTTGTGTGTAGAATTTTACTGAGTCTTAAAATAGTTTAAATATTCAATTAACAAACAAAACAAGAGTGGAAGGCTTTCTGAACTCAGTGTCATAACTTTTATTTTGGGTTCATGACAATCAGGAGCTGTCTTCAAAGGCTTCTTGCTGAACCGAGGCTTTAAAGGGCTAAATAGATCTTATTGTTCAGTTTACCTAGTGAGCATCAGACAGAAGGAGCTCCTTCCATTTTCAGTGCAGAAATGCTAAGGGCTAAAATCCTTTCCAGGGCTCACCTGACATTCTAGGGACACAAGATGTTTAAAAAGCAGCTTGTCTGATTTTCCTTCAGCTCACAGACTCTGCAATAATGTTTACAAATGGCTGAAACAGTTGCAGGTATGAATGAGTGTTTGTATGTGGCGCTTGGACTTTTCAGTGTCCAGCATGGTAAGGAACACACCAGAGAGGACAGTATGCTTGCCACCACTTCATCATTGTCTGTGCTGAAACCCAACACCTTTTATGCACTGGCAATAGAGAGACTGTGGGGAAGATTATACCCCAGAAACTGTCTCTTACTATTTCATTGTAACTTTGCTGTCCTACCAAGGCATAAACTTCTCACTAGATACTGCTGCAAACATAGCTTTCTGGGCCTACCAAAGGGTTCTCTAGGATGTTGTGTGTTAGTAACTACTATGATGAAAGAAACTTTTAAGAAAGTTATTTTTGCTACTTTGGGGGTGGGTGGAAAGGAAGTTTTGTGACTGTGCTGTCCTTGCCTTGGAAAGCTGAGCCAAAATTTTGACCTGATTTAACAGACGTTCAGATTTCGAGGCCTGGGCATCTGAAATGTAAGAGTTAATATATTTATGTACACAATTCTTGCTTCATTTAAGATTTCCAAAAGCTCATGCACAACTTTACTCAAACTTAACTTGGCTCACATGTACTTGCTAGTGGGAAGCAAGTGCCAAGGTGCTGTAAGGGAAGTGTTGCCAACCTGTCTACGTGGAACTGAAGCAACATCACCAAACTGAAGAGGTATCAAATGGAAACTATTTCTACCTGCTTCTGTTGTCAGCCTCATCTGGTTCTAGCTATGAAAAATCTATTTCCTATGGATGGACTCTCTAGGCCCACAACTGAACAGATGTTCATTTCTTTTTTTTCCCCTTTTCTTCCAAATCAGTGATCTCAAAAATTAGTTGTGCATCAGCTGTTTCTGTTAATATCTAAATGGCCATACATGCAACATATTGTTTCTTGGATAGTGGATTAGCAGTAACATTTTATTTTGTGCCAATTCATTATCTCTGAAGTGTTCTTACTGCAGCAACGTTTGAGTTTTGATCTGGTTTTAATGCTTTTGCATTAACCAAAACTCTTAGCACAGACAGAGAAGAACCTGAATCCATGGAATTTCCCTGGATAAAATTCTGCTAGGGCTTCCCAAATCATTCAAAGATGGTTACAGTAAGCCGTAATTTTTAAAACAAACCTAGAATTAAAATGTGTGTGGGTATTTTTTAACCTCCTTTTCATAACACTAGCATATTGTAAACTGCATGAAATAAACCTGTTTTTCCCTTTTAAAGTTTGATGTGTTAAATCTTATTTTCTAAATCAGTTGTGTTGACATGAAGAGTTTCACTCATATGCCTAGTTTAGCACTCCAGATATAAAATGTAGATTCTTTTTTATGCGGTGACTGAAAGCATTAATATCTTTTCTGTTGTAAAGGAGACAGTCTTTGCTGCTGCCCCAAAGACTTTTTCACTAAAAAGTCATGTTTATTCAAGTATGTGTGCACTGGGAAATTAGTGTAATTAATGTAGTTTTCTTTTGAATTTACTGTGGCTGTTGCTGGTCATTATAGTAGGCAATAGTCCCCTCTGCTATGCATATATCATACCAAAAAATACATACCAAGCTATAACTAATCACTTTGCATACACAACCCACAAATCACCCTGTGTAACATCATAGATGTATTTTAGAATCCAGTACTTTGCTTTTTAATAAAGTGCTGCTTTTGTCTGAAAAATCAGCAATAAGGTCAGCATATACTGTAAGTAACGTAAATAAGAAGCCACTCTGTACGTATTTGCTTCAAAAGTTTTATAGACTGAAATAATGCTTGATTAAAATTATAAAAATAAGTAAAAAACGAGCAGAATGCGATTCCTCCCCTGAATGCCGTTAAAAATGCATTCCTAGAAAGCAAGACCAACCCCCCCCACCCCCAGCAAAACAATGGAAAACAAACCCCACAAAGCATAAATGAGGCTGCTTCTTTGAAAATAGGCAAAACAAAAGCAGATTTGGGCTAAACAGACATAAGGACTTCACGGAGCACTCCGCGCGGCTCTGCGCTCCCCATGGCCCCGGGGCAGTCCCCACTTCCCGCCGCGCTACCCCCGCCCCTTCTGACGGGCTCCCCCGGCTGCAGATCACTGCCAGGGGCAGCGCCGCCGCACTCCAATCAGAGACCCGTCTGGGCACAGTGGGTGGGACTCGGATAGGCTCGAGCGCGTTCCGCGGCAGGCGCGGCCTGCCAGACCCGCGTTAACGCCCGTCGGGGGACAAGGCGTTTTCGGGACGCAGGTGACTCTCGCAGCGCCTGAGGTAAAAATTCAGTTATATTCTCGAGGAGCTGAGGGGCACGGGGGAGGGGTTGCACTCGGGAGAGCCCTGCTGGGATTCCTTCCTGCGGTCCGTGTTCAGGCATGTTGTGGCCACCTCCGGGTCCTATTTTGCGAAGATGCGTAAAGCGTGGTGGACGGATCGTATTTGGGGTCATATCGCGCCGGCGCAGCGGCACGGACGGATCGGGTTAAGGGACATAGCACTGCTACGTTCCGCACCGAGGAAAGAGGGAGGGAAACTCCGGACCAGAGACAAAGGTGGGGGGGGGAGCCGAGTCGGGAACATCCGGGTCATTCGCTGCTGCTTCAATCCGGGACACGCGCGGGTGCTGCGGCCGATCACGGTGAGGCCTGGCCGGGAGCGGGGCCTGGGACAGCCGGGGCCTGGCGTGGCGCGCGGGCAGCCCAAGGCCCGGGGAGGGCTGGGGCCCGGGTTGGCGCTTGCCGCTTGTGTCGTGAAGGAATGGGCAGCGGCGGAATGTGTGGGCCTGGCGGTTTCTGTGCGGCCGCGCGGCCGGGCCCGCCGGCACATCACTGCTCGCCTCAGGCGGGTTCTGCGTCTTCCGTGGCCCTGGAGGGTCTCGGTCGCCGCCAGCCGAGATCGCTAAGGAGGTCTGGGTACCACCGGGCCTGCGCAAAGCATTACTGCCCCCATGAGTGCTTGCCCAGGAGCCAGCGGGCGGACTCCATGGTGCCCTGTGCAGGCCTCAGACGCTGGCCCCAGTACCCTCGCAGGGCACGCAAGACCGGCGGCCTTCGGCAGAAGCGGGCAGTGCTCGGCCCTGCTGCGGCCGCTCCAGGCGAAGTTACTTGGCCTATCGGCAGAGACCGATTGCCGCGCGGCTCCTATTGTTGCTTTCCTGGCGACGCGGGTAGCCGTCCGGCTGGTACCGCCTCTTCTACCTTTTTCATGCCGCAGGCAGGAGGAGACTTTCTATTCCAGTTTAGAATTAGCGTGCTTTGATTAAACACAAGCCCTTGGCTTTCTCCACCTTCTGAAAAGTAAAGTTTGTATAGTCTTCGAGCAAACTACTACAAATGGTATCGTCTTCCTGTGTCAGTATTTAACCTGCAAAGTGAAAACGTAAGGCTAGCAGCCTGCACGATTTTTCCCCCCTTTTTGCTTCTTGGAATTAGTAAGAGCTGTTGAAAGTTCTTGAGACTTAAGCAGCATGCTGCTGATGTGTTTATAGACTTGTCATGGGTCAGAATGGTGTGATCGCTGTTTTCTGTGGCACAGGATTGCTTCTTTGCAAGGCTTGCCTTTTGTGTTTGGAAGTAGGTTCCCTTCTCCCCTGCAGTCAGAGGGTATGGAAGGATGAGATGATGTGTGACATAACACAAAGTTTGTGTGCATGATGAGTGCTGGTTTCGTGTTGTGCTTCCCCCCTCCCCCAAAATAGGTAGTAGCAACAGCAGCAGAGGCATGTTATGGAGAAAAATTGGAGATTTCTGTTAATTTTCTTTCGAGTTGATAGCAGTAGAGGGACATTGCAGCCTCTTAATGCTGGGCTGTGTTTGAGGGGAATTAAAACCAAACAAAATGTGAAGACTGGCTTTGTACCCCCTGCAAAGTAGGGTTGATACACTTCCTGTGGTGCCAAAGTTTGTGTTTTTTTCCAATGATGCAGTGCATAAATACACTGGGACTTAATTCTGTTCATTAGCAGTAAACTTCTCAGAGGAAGAAAACAAATTACAAACGAAAGACAAAACCGAAACCAACCAAAACCCAAACAACTGAGCACTTAAGAACTGGGGTGCTTGGGTTTTTTTGTTTGATTTTTAACTATTTGTGGTTAATAGAAATACAGCTCATAAGAGCTAAACTTGACCTACAGATACTTTGGCAAACCGCTGCTCTAAAGGAGAGAGGAAAAAAAAGACAAACAAACAAATGCACAAAAATCACTCAAGATAAAAGTAGCGCTGGAAATATATCTTCAGACTTAATAACTGCCTAATATCTCATTCCTTCCTGCTGTTCCATAATTTCTGAGACCAAAATATGTACTGAGATGATCAATCTCTCTTTGCCCTCTCAGGCTCCAGTAGGTCTAAAGTTAAATTCATTTACTGAAGAGCCACTCGAGAGTCTATAAATATATTGGCAATTTGTTAATAGGTTGAGTGGGGTCTTAATTTTTGAAGTGCACTTTCAGTCATCTTGGCCTCCAGTCTCTACTTGGTAGTGTTACACTGAATTTTTGGATATAGTCTGCCAGTGAGCAACTAAGTCCAGTGCCTCAAGATTTGAAAATATACTTACAGAACATAATCTTTAATTTACTGTGCACTAGTCTAGTGCATAACCAGCTGCAAAGGCAAGCAGGATACAGAGCCTGAAAACTGTTGGGTTTTTTTGTACTGTTAAAAAGTTACTTGATTGGATTGTTCTGTAGGACGTTCACTGTTTACATGCCCTCTGAGAAGTTGGTATTTCCCTTGAGGTCCATGCAATTAATTGGCTATTAGCCCCAGGAAATGCAATTTATGTATTTGAAAGCATCCTGCAATGTATTTCTTGGCAGAAAAGGTAGCTGAGTTACTAAACCATCCAAGAATATGTGAATGGGTTATAAGCACAAGAAAGGGTCTCAAATGATTGTGGAAGTATTACATTGGTGCCCTGGGTGCTAACAGCAGACCTGAACCTCTCTCTAGATTCAGTAGGTCATTTACATCTGTGGCAAGGGCACAGGCTCCCTGTGTAATTTTTGTTCTTACGGTATGATTTCAGTGGTTATGCATCTCCTGTGTGTGAACAGACTAAAATCTGAAGTGGAACATATAGTTTATGCTAAGTCATGCAGATCTTCTGACTTAACCAAGATACAGATGTATTTGTTGGGAATACTAGAGGAATATGACATTTTTGTGTGTTTGTGTTTACTTAGTGTTAATGGTCCCTTTTATTTCACATGAATTTAATTGCTGGTTTGAAGTTTAAATGATGCCTTATGGCCACTCATGCAAAACAGACTGATAAAAAAGCTAGGAGGGATTGTGAAATACCAACTGTCCTAGGAACTGCATGAAGCTCTTAATGTGCTCTTAAAGACTTTTAGTTACAGTATGTGCACTTTTCATGATGTATAAATACTTAAATTGGAAGTGTGCTGTCTTCTACTATTTAAAGAGTATAGCAGATGAACATTGAGATGAACTTATGTGGGACAGGTCAGTGCCTGGTAAATCTTTCTGGCATGAAGATCATGCTAAAGGGCACAGCATGAATGGGTGAGAATTTTAAAACAAGCTTCAATGATCTGGATGAAGGAATTGAGGTCACCCTCAGTAAGTCTGTAGATGATACTGAATTGAGCAGGAGTGTGGATCTGCTGAAGGCAGGAAGACTCTGCAGAGGGATCTGGCCAGGCTGGATCAATGGGCCTGAGATCACTTGCTTGAGGTTCAACATGGCCAAGTTCTGGGTCCTGCACTTGAGTCACAATAACCCCATGAGTGCTCTGGGCTTGGGGTAGAGTGGCTGGAAACTGCCCAGCAGAAAAAGACCTGGGGGTGCTGGTTGACAGCAGCTGAAGGTGAGCCAGCAGCATGCTTGAGTGGCCAAGAGCACTGATGGCATCCTGGCCTGGATCAGTAATGGTGTGGCCAGCATGACCAGGGCGGTGATGGTGCCCCTGGACTCAGCACTGGTGAGACTGCACCTTGAGTACTGGGTTCAGTTTTGGGCACCCCAGCATAAGAGAGAGACTGAGGTGCTGGAGAGGGTCTGGAGAGGAGCAGCTGAGGGAACTGGAGGTGTTCAATGTGGAGAAGAGGATGCTGAGGGGAGACCTCATTGTTTCTACAACTCTGTGAAAGGAGGTTGGAGTGAGGTAGGGATTGGTCTCTTCTGCCTAGTATCAGGTGATAGAACAAGCAGAAGTGGCCTGAAGTTGCACCAGGCGAGGTTTAGGTTGGAGATGAGGAAAAATTTCTTTGTTGCAAGAGTGGTCAGAGATTGGAACAGGCTGCCCAGGGAGGTGGTGGAGTCCCTGTCCCTGGAGGCATATAAAAAAACCATGTGGACATGGCACTTGAGGACAGGGTTTAGTGGCCATGGTGGTATTGGGTCAATGGTTGGACTTGATGATCTTAGAGATTATCTCCAACTGAAACAATTCTATGATCTTTGTGAGCCACAGTCCATGTAGTTGTGGTAGTAGACTGCAATACTCTTAGAACTCATCTACATATTAATAGAACATGAGTTTTGCATAATTTTGCAGTATTTAGATGTTTGTTTTAATAGAGTTGTAATCCCATGTTCATATATCTGTGAGGTAGTTTAGTGGAAGAATTCTATTCTCCTGGCTGTCATAAAGGCTACATGTGGAATTGAGAACAAATTGACTTGGCTTCTCCAACTGCCAAGCATCAGCTCTTACATAAAAAGGGTAGAATTGCAGTAGAAAGGAGGATTAAAAGCCTTCATTGGAGTTCTAGACCATATAGCATATGAAATCCTGAGTTTAGATGCAATTTGACAAGCTCGCTTTGACTGCTGTTCTGGGTGAATGGAGGACCCTCCTCTGAATGTGAGCGCACCACTCTGATGCAAGCATCATGTCTAGAACTGTTCTTGCATCACCTGCAGCAGTGGCCTGTGTTCTGTGTGTGTGCTACAGTCTCAGTCACTGTGCTTGGCTGTTGCTAAGGCAGTGAAGCTGCAGAAATATCATTCAGTTTCTACTGGAACTGAAATCTTGCCTTGTGGAATGAGTGGGCACCTGTCTTCTCAGGTCAGTTCTGTAGTGCTCTCTGTTTTTGGTGCTGACAGTTACAGGGGCATCACTGAAAATGGAGGTAATTTGGTTGGGTTCTATGCCTGTGTTGCTTTTTTGTAGAGTCCTGGCTTTCAAAGGGAATTTACATTCTAAAAATAACATTTCTTGTTCCCCTGTTTACCAGAAACAGGAACAGCACAGGTGCTTGTCTGCAGAAGAAAGCCAAACCTTTTGTTGTGTAGTTAGGAGACTAGTAGAAAACAGGGTGGGGATAATATTTTGTAGGGCAAGTTCAGTAACTAAGAGGTTGTTGACATGGAGAACTGGATGTTATTCCTGACATTAGCTTCTGCAGGGTGTGCAAAAATGTGTCTTGGCTATAGGAGTGAAAATCAGAGGCAAAAATATTTCTGAGAGAGCAGGGCTTATCAACAGATAATATAATGTGTTGTTTATAAGTAAAAGGTTGTACTGAAAGCAATTATTTTTGTTTTAGAGGGACTCTGAATATGTCTGGCATAGCTCTTAGCAGACTCGCACAGGAGAGAAAAGCCTGGAGGAAAGATCATCCATTTGTGAGTATGAGAACTGTCACATTTTGTGACTGCAGTTATTTTGGTGTTCTGATAATGATTCTTTACCCCGATTAAAAAGAATGAAATATTGTTGGTAAATAAAAAAGCCTAAAACTGCATAGTGCAAAAAGAAATAACTTTGTGTAAGAATTAAGTATGTCATGACTTATTCCACGTATATGTTCTGAAAGCTCACCCACTTGTTTTTTTGCCTTCATTTCAGGGATTTGTAGCAGTACCTACAAAAAATCCAGATGGCACAATGAATCTAATGAACTGGGAGTGTGCTATTCCAGGAAAGAAAGGGGTAAGACTCGCTGTTGTCCTAACACCTCACTTATGGCAAAGTGACGTAAAGTCTGCTCATGTGTTACACTGACAACTGGGAGTATAACTTGCACATAGTTCCGTAGGAGTCTTTGGATCCTGCTGCTGCTTTAGAATCGAGAAGGAGTGGGCTGAGAAGGATCTTGGACAAAACACACCATGAGCTTGTTCAACTGACCACCTTGAGAGTAAAAGTTTTCAAAGGAGTGTGTAAGAATCCAGCACTGAGCAAACTTGAGATTGTCTTCTGCTTCATGCCAGGGTTTATTGTGATGTTTGTTCTTTATAAATGCTGGTTTAAGCCCTTAAGCTTGCAGATCAATAGTTGTTAAGTAGTTAACTAGCAGAGGTAACACTTGTTCCTTTTTTTGTCCAAAACTGGTGCAACCTCTCAGTCCTACAGCAGTGCTGTACTAATGTTTTTTTACTTTTTGGATTTCGTAGAAAACAGTTCTGTGTTGTCATATCAGAATCTTGTTGCCTTCCGTTTAATGGAATTTTTCTCTTTGCATTAGAAAAAAAAGAATAGAACTCTAACATCGTTTCTTTCTATCTGCAATTGTGCTTCTGGGTCCTTTTCCTTAAAATGCAGAATTTTTCCTTGTAAGAAACCATAATTGATTATATTTATCATCTTGATCTGATTCTAGGGGATAGGGCAAATGCAAACTTTGAAGTGGAAATAATCATTAATGCATGAAGCTGCTTTGATTTTTGTACACTGACATTATAATATTCTGAACAGAATCTTGTTTCTATTTTCATTGTGTATAGAGATTATTCTTGAATTCAATAGATGCAGTTTCTTAATTTCTTGGTGGTTTCAGTGTTTTACGTTGGATGTGGCCTTCTGTTGTTCTGCCTGTTCTGCTGCCTCTTGCAAACTTGCTTAAGTCCGCTTAAGATTTTGTTTCTTAGATTCTGAGAAGACAAAGCACACAGGCCAGCCCTGCACATTCTGTACTACTGTCTCAGTTCAGTGCTGAACATTGCATTTCTGGTATAAATTATTTAAATCAAATTACAATCATCATTATTTTTAGCTTAGTACTTCGGTAATTATCCACACAGCTCAAGTTAGTTCTTGAAGAAGCACCTAGGAATTCAACTGTCAGGAAAATATCATCCCCTTGTGTTCTGCCAGAGCAAGATTATTCCTCATAATAACCAATTCTGCACTTACTGAGATGCCACCTTTAAATAATTCTGTGAGATCCTTGTGCCATGTGAAATTTTCATGCTACTGCCTTAATGTTTTAAAACCCACAACATGGAGTGAACAAGACTTCTGAAGGCAGCTTCCTGCCTACCAGAAAACACATCATGCCAGTCATGCTTGTGTGGTTCCTTTTGTAGAGGTTCCTTTAAAAACTTAAGGTCTTCACTCCAGTAAAAATGCCTTCTCTATAACAAGCAGCAGCATGTCTTGCTCACTAGCCAGGCCAGCCAGTTTCTCTCTATTGCTATTGTGTTTGGAGGCACACTGAATTGCAGCTGCTTCTCTTAAGATGGTTGAGTAGTAGAAACCCTCAAAATACTGTCTTGTCATCCAAATCAAAAATGGAAGTAAAGTGTTGTTAGTCCTGGGCTGGATATCTCCATGCAATTTTTGGAACAACAAATCACTTGTTAACTACCTGGAATTTGACTTGAAGAACATCTGCAACCTGGCCAGTAAGGCAAGATAATCTTGATACTGCTGTCATGCTGTTACCTTAGTAAGGCTCTTGAGTGTCTGTCTGTCATCCATAAGGTATGTTGCTCTGTCAGAAGGACAGTAAGAACTTTCTATTGACTGTTTTGGTGTTCTACCTGAAGAAATTACTGAAACTTACCTGTCTTCCCCTATGGCTGAAATCTAATGAAATAGGAAGTTTATTCTGTCAAAAGGCTCCTCTCATAAAAGTTGGCAAGTTTGTCTCCTCTGAGAAGGTATGGAAAATGTCTTTCTGGTTGTTGATGGCTTGACTACAGCTGTCCAGAACAATGTTTTTTAAATCCACTACAGCAAATATAAGCAAACCTGTTTGCTTTTTAAAACTCCGTATCTAAGTATTCCATGGCACATTTTTTTCCTATTCTGGTTTAAGACTTCGCACAATAAATACCAATGACAGTGGAGTACATTTTCTCTTTTGGGATTGGGGTTTTTGGTGGTATGTTTTGTTGTGGTTTTTTAATCTTTGTTTAAACATGACATAATTCACCTAGGAAGGAATTAGGAATTTCCTCCTAAGGTGGTCTTTAAACATACTTGTCTATCCTTGAGGATAGGTTTGATAGTTTATGCTGATAAGATGTGAGAATTTACTCCAGTTTGTTTTAAAGCATGAACTCACCACTTAACTGTCATTGCAAGTGTTTCCATAACAAGGGCAAGAATTTTACATTAAATATTAAACTTCTCTGTATTTATGCATGTAGCAGAAATCAGTTTGTCAGAAGATGGACTTTTCTCCCCATTGCCAAATAGGATAACAATGAAGTACATACTCAAGACAGGCTTTTTGTCCTTTGTGTTTGGATGATTCTTTTGTGTAGTGCTCTCAGACCAAATAAGGTCCACTCTGTAGTATGGGAACTGCTCCTAAAAGTGCTCATCCCAGTTTCTGATAGGGATAAAAAGCTTCTTAGAGTATCTGTTACACAAAAAGAAGAAATCTCAGAGACTACACGCTGTCAAATGTGGCCAAACTTAGACTAGCGAACCTCCATATTAACTGTAGCAGGACTACAAGGCTGTTCAGGTTTTCCGTTCCTTTGTGATTTTCTTGGCCATGTTCTTGTGAGGCAGAATAGAAGCAATTTGCATCCATGTGCTTAAGGTTTGTATCCCTATCCTATCTTCTTGGACTTGGTTTAAGTAGGGTATAGTAGCCCGTTCCTTGTTACATGTGCATCATGTAAAACTTAAGGTGTATTCTGTTCATGTGCTATGGAAATTTTCCTTGACTGTGTAATTATTAGTGATGTTCTCAGCTGTTGATGACTCAGCAACACTTCCTAGTTGTAATGAAGTGGAAAAGCAGGGTTTTCTTTCTTCAGCTCCTTGTCTCTGTCTTGACAGTGTGCTACAGTGTAGGACAGCTATTTTGTCTTGTGTAGCAGAAGGATGTCTGGTGTTTTGCCTCATAAACAGTTCTTGGTGAGCTTTTTTCCCACAAGTTTGACTTTTCCTTGGTGTATTCTAAACTCTTAACTTTTTATAGACACCGTGGGAAGGTGGCTTATTTAAACTACGGATGCTTTTCAAGGACGACTACCCTTCTTCACCCCCAAAATGTAAGTAAAATGACTAACCAGCATGGGTTTATTAGAGCACTGTTCAACTGCTCCATGAGGTTCTGTGAATGGTTATTAATATTTTTTTTTAAAAAAGGTAAATTGCCTTTTTTTTCTTTGCCCACCACATAGCATTTAGAAAGGTCTGACAAAATCATTTAAGTGCTTGATGTAACAAAACTCTGATAGGTAGGATGATTGCTGTGTGGGTTTCCTCAAAGTTTGACAAAAGGACCACTTGAGGTGTTTGCTACTTGATTAGCACTCTTTGGAAGCTAACAGGTAGGCATGGTTAGACCAAATCCCTTTCTTAATGTTAAATTTGTCTTAATGTTTGTAATCTTCAATTGGTCTTCTAAGTCAAGAACTCAGAAGGCATTAAATAATTTTAAAAGGTTCATCAACCTTTTCATTGATGTGCTGTAAAATGTGGATCTGCTCTTCTCCTGATACTGTGTACAACAGTTATCTTTGGATACCTCGTTTCCTTGTTAGGTTTTTGAAATGTCCTTATCCCATCTCAAACTTGTCTGCTTTAGAAATTGGTTTTCTTGGTTGGTTGGTTGTTTCACTAGTCTAAACCAAATTCCTGATCATGCAAGTAATTCTCTCTTCTTCATCAGGTAAATTTGAGCCACCATTATTCCACCCAAATGTGTATCCTTCAGGCACAGTGTGTCTCTCCATCTTAGAGGAGGATAAGGACTGGAGGCCAGCAATCACAATTAAACAGGTCATTAATTGTACTTAGACATTCTTAGCCCTTTGATTGGCATTGAATGTCAGATACTCACTCTGTTTCTACAGTTGGTTTCTAAGGGTTTTCTAATGGAATGTCTGTTAGTAATATGTATGCCTATGTGTCTTCCATTCCTTCTTCCCTAGATCTTGTTAGGAATACAAGAACTTCTAAATGAACCAAATATTCAAGACCCAGCTCAAGCAGAGGCTTACACAATTTACTGGTAAGTATCTTTGCCTCTTAGCCTGGAAGCTGTCCTGTTGCTTACAGCTGTCTGTAACTCAGTGTAACACATGAATGTTTTAGGAATGAGGTATTTCCTTAACCTTCATGACTCTGTCCTGTTGGAGATGCTTAGCTTGTGCTTGACTTGAACAAAGTAGTGATTTCATAGTGAATAGGTTAGTGGAGCTTTAAATAGCATTGCAACAGTAATAATTGTGAAGATTCCTTCATTCAGACCGTGAGTAGCTGTGATGAGGCATAATGATTTCAGCAGCAGAGGAGACCAAATTAGGTGAGAAGTTCCCTTCATCAGTATAGGAGTAACTTAATCCTGTCGAGAAGCACTTGTGCCTCTGAAGGATAAAGGAAAGCTGCTCTAATTTCTGCAGGAAGTATGTGGCATTTTGTGAAAACTGGAAACAAAGAGTTAAAGTACAGAAAGCTTAATCTTAAAATTTTCTCATGATTAAAAATGGATGGCCGATCTATAATCTTTAAGGGAGAAAGACACTTTAAGCAAATTAATTTTGGCATTGACAGCTACTTGAAATAACTACCAAGTTGGAGATGTGAAATTATCAGTCTGGACAGAAGATCAAGTCTCCAGGAGAATGCCAAATTTGAAAAATGGCATCTTAGGAGACTTCACATGCAAACTGTCAAAAAAAACGTCTTGCAGGATGCTAGTGAAAAGGAAGTGTAGGATAGGTAGTGCATCTTTGAGTCAATGAAAAAGGCCTCACTACTGTCACTTCTGTTGTTTCTGAAGAGCTTTTCCCCTCTCTCCCCAGAGCAGTGAAGATGATACTTAAAATCCTACAAAATCCACTGTCAGTGAATTGCTCTCATTGACCCATTTGTGCTTTTAGGATATTGGAATTTATTGTTAAGGACTTCAGGTCTTAATGTGGAGAGTGGCTAACTTCAGATGGATAAGAAAGCTTGGGTGTGAGGTGCTGCTGGCTTGAGAGAGAGCAAGCACAAAGCATGTTGGTGGAGATTGGCTTGGTCCAAAGTCAGTGCAGTCATTTGACAATGGGTGAAATTTGGGAAGTACCTAGGTAAGCAGTACCTTACGTCCAGAGTAACGGTCCAGAAAAGCCTTTAATGTATTGCAGTGTTCAGTGAATTCCTATCTGATGGGTTTGCCTTCAACAAGGACTTGGTTTCATAATGAAGATAAGTAGAACAATAACCCTGTAATAGGGCTTCTGATTTCACAAGCTGTAATTACACTGTCTCTCTTCTATCCAGCCAAAACAGAGTGGAATATGAAAAGAGGGTTCGAGCACAAGCCAAGAAGTTTGCACCATCATAAGCATCTGTCATGCAGCATCTTAAAAAGGAAGGGATTGGTTTGGCAAGAACTTGTTTACAAAACTTTTGCAAAATCTAATGTTGCTATGTACAATTAATATCCACTTAGGGGAGGGGGTTGTATGTGTGCCATTTTCCATATTCGCCACTTGTATACAGTTCTAAATTTGCTGAATTGCCCCCAGTTTTTTCATACAGGGTCTCTTCCTTCAGTCTTTTGTATTTTTGATTGTTATGTAAAACTTGCTTTTATTTTAATATTGATGTCAGTATTTCGACTGCTGTAAAATTATAAACTTTTATACTTCTATAAATTCACTAGTATCTCTAGTTACTTTGCTATCTGATGCAGGCATGCTTTAAAATGTTAGAACTATATTTAGCCTCTAGCTGGCTGTATGAAAAAGAAAATCATGCCCTCCACCCCCTTCCCTCCCTGAATTTGTTTTTCTATCTTTCAGAAACTAGGTTGTAATTGCTTAAGAGCCTCTGAGATCCAAAGTCAGCCAGCATCCTTACTCTGCATCACTTCCTTTGTGTTTATATGGCGTTGTCTGTGTTGCTGTTTAGAGTAAATAAACTGTTTATATAAAGGGTTTTGTTTCATTTATCTTCATTAAAATGCTCCCCTTCAAATGGCTCTGAACACAGTTCAGTGCAAGTCCTGTTAAGACCTGTGATGCTGCACTTACCTTTTGTTTAGATGTTGCCTTCATTTCTTTTCCATGTCTTCATCCTCAAAATGAAGGCAGCCCCTTGGGACCCCTACTCAGCTTTGATCAGTTCCTTAAACAGCTTGTGGAATGCTGCCTAGCTAGAGACCAGTTGCTTACTGTGCATAAAGAGATCAGCACCCTGATGTGACCACAGGGACACAGTGCAAGCATTAGACTGATACAAACAGCAGCAAAAGCTGTCTGAAGAATGCAACTGGGGATTTGAAATGGTTCTTGTTTATCAGAAATACTTCTGTGCCTTCTGCCATAGATTAATGTGTATAGCGTCTAGGAAAAGGATGTGCTCTATGCAATTGGAGTTTCCTGCTGTAAAGGAAATCAGTTAAATTATGTAAATTATTTTCATGTATGTCAAGCTGATATGCCCTCCATTAAACGTTCACTTTTTTTTTTAATTTGTATTTTTTAGTCAAAATCATTCTGCAAATGAAGTGTGAAAGCTTTGTTCCGAGCTGTAGCTTCTTCAGTGCTTCTGTTATTAAAAAATGGATATTCCTAGAAGCTTAAGTGTGATACAGCTCTGTTCTCAGATCTGTTCTGCAACAAAAGCATTCCCCTAGTTTGGGATAGCAGCCTCCATTCTGATTCGGTCCTTTAAAAATGGTTCCTGTGGGATTGCTCCCTGGTCACTGTCCAAGAGTCCATCTTACAACAGCTGTTTTGGGGAAGACTTTATATGCTTGGTGTGAGAAGGGAAGTGCAAAACTGAGGTAAGGAAAAGATTCTCTGCAAAATTCATTTATGTGGGGTTTTTGTTTTGGTTGCAACCCCAAGCAGTGCTGCGGGCCTGGGGAAGAGTGGCTGGAAAGCAGCTGCCCAGGGTTGGCTTGGGATACTGGGTCATGACATCACCATGCCAGGCCATCTTCTGGGAATGGACTAGTTATAATCAAATGAGCTCCTATCTCTGCTTGGTGGGCAGCAAGCTCCCTGAGGCTGCTTCTTCGTGTGGCTGTTTCCGCCTCCTGTAGCGGTGCTGCCAGGGTGCTGCCACCTGAGCAGCTGGCCCACAAGCTGCCAGCCTTGGCACAGGTGTGCCACTTTCCATGCCTCAAAAAGCCCCCAAAGGAGCTCCTTTTTGGCCTGTTTTTGCCACAACTCCCTCTTCCAGTGCAGACTTAACTACACTGGAGCTGGTTTCCTTGAACTTGTAAGCTTCAGGGTCTTTACATAACACTTAGAATTCCAGAAATAATCATCTAGAAACTGTCTGATTTAATGTCTTTGCATGCACAAACAGACCCACACACTGCCTCAGAGTCAGTCACCTGTGGGAAGGCATTTGTGAAGCACGAAATTACAGGTTAACAAGCCACACTTAACTGTTTACAAGAAAAATCTCTATAAAGGATGTTACAACTCTGGGACAGTTGGGGATTGATCATTTGTTTGGGCGTCTGGGTTTTTTTACTTCTCAAATAGTTGATTTATTGGCTGTTGGTGCAGCAACTTTAAGGTACCATTATCTTCTGGACTGCTTTCATCACTGGTTTCATTGGCATCATCTGGAATGCCCACATTGTCCTCCTCAGATTCTTCACTACTTTCTGCTGCTCTGGAAATATTTTTCAGGATTATAAAAGCAAAACATCTCATAAGAAAAACAGTATTTAAATGAAAGGTCATTACCCTGGGGAATTGATTGGTCTGTTTGGATTTGAAAACTCTTTTCCTGAGTCAACATCAAATGGATCTGGAAAAAGGAGGAAAAAATACCCATTAATTAAGAAGGCATATTTTAATGATTGTGTCGGTGTGAGCTGAAATTCCCCCCCCCACCGACAATAACCAGGCTAGCTCAGTCTGGAAGCAAATGAAAAGCTGTATTTACAAGCAGAGTCTAAAATCTACGATGAAATGCAATGAATATGTACAAATACACAAAATTCACAACATTTACAAATATATACAATCAATGGAAAAGCACAACCGATCTCCCTTTGCTTCCCCCCAAGGGGACCCTCCCAAAGGGGCCTCTCTCTCTCCCAGGAGCTTCCCCCCCAGACCCCCCTGGACAGAGAAGCAGAGTTTGTTAAGCAGAAAGTTTAACTTAGCTGCCAAGGTCAGTGTGTGTTATCTTCAGCCAGAAGAGAAGAAGAAACAGCAGCCAGACAGCCCAGCAACTGCCCCCACTGCAGAACGCAGAATGTGCAGAGTACCCACTTTATTTTGGGTAATAGTTCTTAAACATTTCTATCTATCCAATGGAAGTGTTTAGAACAATCAGTATTTTGCTTTCTTAAACCCAACAGTGACTTATTTACATTCTTTCACTTTCTCTGTTCTGAACTTTGCAAGGAAAAATTAAAAAGACAGTTTCAAACCATCACAATGATCTACCTTAATTTTCATGTTAAGAAATTAGTGGCAGGGAGGGAAAAGCAAAGGGAGTCTGGTTGAGCTTTTTGGTAAGTTTACCATAGTTGTTTTACCCAAAACTAGGGGAGATGAAAAACAATAGCAAAACGCTGCTCCCCCATTCTAGTCTTTTCACTCTTTCATGCGTTTTGTGGCCTCCTACCCAGGGGTTCAGTAGCTTGTACAGGGTAGTCAGACTGTACACAGCCATAGGTTTGGAAGGCTTCGGTAAGAAAACATGGATACTCTCACAATGGTTTAATTCTAGAAGGGCTCTCAGTTCATGAGAAGTGAAGTGTATCTGTCCAAGTGCATTCAGCCTGCTGTGTCAGGGCAAAGAGGTCAGGGTTCAGAGAAACTAAAGGCTGTCTTGCCACCTCCTTACAGTGTGATTCCCTGGCCTGGTTTTATGGGACTTAACCCCACTGTGGAAGGAAAACAGGAATTAGGAGCAATTCTCTTCATATGTTCTGGAGTATTAGATTTGGAGTTTTTTGTGTCGTCTTGAATGAGAACAAGCACTCGCCAGTGAATATAGCCTGAAAGAGTGGAGTACCAGTAAGCTACTGGAAGAATCTGGGAATACACTACTGATAAGCTATTTTAATTATAGGTGTAATTTTTAAATATCTTCATTAGGAAATACGTAAAAACGTCCATTACAGATCTTTGTTAGGCTTATTTATAACTGACTTGCAGTCTCCTGACCACCAGTGTTTTTACTCTGCTTTTAACATCTTATAAATAGGGAAGCATCATACTATCTTCCTACTCCTTAGTTCTCCAGTATTCTTAATTTCATTAGGGCAGCTGCTCTGTAGTTCAGCTGTGAATACACTGCTGTAAGCAGTAAATTGCTTTACTCATTTTCATCTTTTTAAGTTGGAATAAAACAGGCAAACTTGCTTATAAGAACACCGAGTCTGAAGACAGAACAGCATATCTCAGCAAAGCTCCTACCTGCTACTTTTCCAGTATTTTCATGAGGCTACAGGAAAAGATTGTAAGTCTATTACTTAGGAAAAGGATGGGTGTAATATGTCTGCTTTTCTTACCTATTTCTTCATCTTTTGTTTCTTGGACACTGGCTAAAAAGTCCTTTTCAACTCTCAGCACTTCTTCTTGGCAATGACAGGCTGCGTATTTCTCCAAGAGACTTTTGTTCAAGTCAATAAATGTCTTACCCCATTTAAATTTCTGTAGAAGAATGGTAGCTAGGTCTGGGAATCCTAAACCAGAAAATAAATTATCACTTTTTCAGTGTGAGAATTCACTCAGCTCACAGATTTCAATGTGCACTACATGCTTATGTATCACAATAGTGGGATGTTCGCCAGCATGTTTTCAGTGTTTGGGGATTTAGACTTTTAAATAAATGATTAAAAATACTTTCATATTTCGTTCAACTTGGACCATCTAACCGAACCCAAGAAGGGGTCATAGGCTTTTGGTGAGCGTTACATAAAAATACTTCTTACAGCTAATGAATGATTAGATTCTACCTGCTGAAGTCCCTCAGTAAGAAAGCAGCAGTGCATGTTCAGAAGATTTGTCTGCAGTACAGCATGTCTCTGTAGAGTGGTCACAAAAGTTGCGTGATGAGTTTGCAAACATCGCAAGAGGGGGCGATTTCTTTTGCTCTTAACCAGAACCCACCCTCTTAACAGAGATTTGTTACCTCTCATCCAGAGAAAGGTGCTCAAGGATTTGGACTCTATTTTCTCTGGCTTTTTTTAACAGCTTTTCTAACATTAAGGGCAATCCTGACAAAACCAGGATGATTGTTTCAGGTGTCCTGTTTAGCAGCTGACATGAACACCCCACAGATAGCTGGATACTACCAGATACAAGCACTTGGAAAAAAGCTAGACAACCTGATTCCAAACTCTTATTATTCTGGTAACTTATTTCACATTGGACACATTGCGGCCTACCAACAATGCAAAAAGCTGCAGCAAAAGCTTCCACACAGGACAGCTTGCACGGCCGACCATAGTTCACAGGATTTGCAGCCACTAAGTAAGGCAACAGCCGCAGACGACTTCCTCTCATTCTCTGAAAGGGAGTTTCTTCTAATTTGGCCCATGAGCAATCTATGACTGCAATTCCACTCTGAGCAATGACATGTCTAAAGAAAGAAACATCACTGTGTTAGAAAAACTGTTATGATTGCATTGATAAAGTGAGAATTACAACTGCCACTATATTGGCCCCAAACCTGCATACAGCCCCCCACCTTTTGTCAATCAAAAAGCATGTTTTACAGAGGTGTGACGAGAAAGAGCAACAAGATGTATTTCCTCTGAATGTGTCTGGCAAAAAAGGTTTATGCATACGTTTCAAACGGAAAGTGCAAAATTCTAGGTTTAAAAATGTGACAGATGAATATGGTTAATAGTAACAGGCACATTCTTAAAGGTACATTGAAGTTCTCTGCTGCTTCCTACATTTTGGACAAATATTTTCTCAGAGTAACTGCCTCTTTAAAAACTTCTGCAGGCACATTCTCAACATTCCCCTCTATGACATTTTCTAGTTAATACATTGTGCTACCTAGCTGAAGAACCTGGAGGCATAACATTAGGTAGCCATGGGCCTATGATTCTCAGCAAACTGACGTCCAAATCATTGGAATCCACAAATCCTTTTTTCACTGATATCAACTGTGCAATGATGTTAACCTAATAAAATGGCTCTATTTCTCAAGCTCATGCATCAATTTAATCTAACAGGAGGGTCACATTCATTCTGTAGCACACTTTGGGCCATGGTTCAGTGGTTAAAGTGTTCTTCCTAACATCGCTGCAGCACATGAACCAAGTGCTGCTCTTCACAGCCTGCACCTCCGCGGGTTTGCACACAAGCACCGAGGTCATCCGGGTGCGGGCCTCACCGGGACTTACCTGTCAGCTGGTGAGACATACTCTGTAGCCAGAGGACTGAGGACGAGACCCGGGAACCTCTGGCGCAGGCGCAGGGTTCGCAGAAACCCTTTACGGGCCAGTTTTCTCCCAGTGCATTTCTTGGGATCGCAATGTCCGAGCTCCCACATGGCAAGGGGACACGGGAACTTCGCCTGCGGGGCGCACCCCTCCGCGGCCCCCTCGCTCTCCAGGCATGCTGAAAAGAGCAGACGCGCTTAGTGCCCAGCGGCCGCCCCTACGCTCCAGCAGGACCTAGGCCAGGGCCCGCCCGGCCAGAGCCAGGCCGCCGCACGCTCCCGCACCTCTCAGCGCGGCCTCCGCTTCCGCCGCGAATGTCTCGAGGCCGCGAGCACCGCGCCGGTCACCCCTGCACGAGGCAGCTTGCCTGCGACGCGCCATGCTCCTGCGGCTCGCGCCCTTCCGCTTCCGGCGGAAGTGGCGATGGCGGCCGCCCGGCTGCTGCTGGCGACGCTCGGCGCTGCTCTGGGTGAGCCGTGGGGGGCAGGCGGAGGGCAGGTGGGAACGCCGCAGGGTCAGTCTGCCCGCCGCAGCCAACCGCTCTCTGCTCGGCAGGTCTTTTCGCCGCGGCGGGGAAGATGAAGATCGTGGAGGAACCGAACACGTTTGGGTACATGACTGCCCTTTCCCGCGACCCGCCCGGGCTCGGTGGGCTCGGGTTCGCCTGCCGCTGAGCCCCCTCCAACCCTGCAGCGTCTCCTCCGACTCCTCCGGTGGCCCTGTGGGTGGTCGCCGCTCCCCTCATGTGGAGCGCCGTAGATGCTGGGACACTCGGAAGGAGAGGGTATAACCGTAGTCAGATGCACGATTCAGGTTTAAACGTTTAACTTCCCTTCTTTCTTTCCTTTTTTCGAAAGGTTGAATAACCCGTTCTTGCCTCAAACAAACAGGCTGCAGCCAAAGATGTCCCCGTCTGCAGTATCAGGTATATGCAAGCGTTCCTTTTTTTGTGCAGATTTCATTATTTAGTGACAGTGAGTTGCAAAGTAGCTTAGCTTGCCCTTGTGAAGACAAAGACTAGTTTTACTTGTCATTTTATGAGCATCATGGAAGATAAGCACAGAGAAATGTATGTTACTGTGTTTCTGATCTCTTCGGTGTTCCCTGTCCCAGTGCTCTTTGGATTGTTTTTGTGACAGTGTTTTACACTGTATTTTTTAAGCCAATCACACATCTTCTGATCCTTAGTGAAAATTCTCTTCTTGAAGCAATTCCTGACATCCTCATGATTGTAATCCCATCATCTGATAGTATTTAATACTGCAAAATTGTTTGATAAAAGTTCTGAGTAGTCTTGGAACAAATCAGTTTCACACAAAGCCTGAGTGCTGCAATATAAATCAAACACTTTAGCAAAATAAACAGGAATCTTAACAATTCTAGACCACATATAGAGGAGAGGAGATAAACACTGAATGCAAAGAGTAAACTATAGGAAATAATTCTTGATTTGTCACATACTTCTTGCAGTTTTGTCACCACAGTAACTTCTTTAAATTTGATGAAAACATTTATACTGTTTTGTGGTGGTTTAGGCCCTGCACATCTCTTCAGGCTTGCTGGCAAATGTTTCAGTTTTGTGGAATCGACGTGAGTAATGGATACTTGATAATTGATTCTCTATATTTGTTAGGAACTAACTAGGTTTTGCTTTCAGTCTGAAACATTTCTTGTTTTCTTCTTGTCTGTATTTTTTCTTTCAAGGTACAAATATGAGTTTTGTCCTTTTCATAATGTCACCCAGCACGAGCAGACTTTTCGATGGAATGCCTATAGTGGGATTTTAGGGTGAGGCGTTAAATTTTGTCTGTGTTGTTACCAGACCATTTTATAGATTGTGAGAAAGAGTCAGTTTTAAATTTAAGATTCTTCTATTGGTCAGTTTAGGCCATTCTAGTTCCCAAGGCATTATGCCTAAAAATAACCCATCTTGAAAAATCAATTTTTTTTCATGATAAACACTAACCTCTCATTGTACCTGGAAATTGATTAATAACCAGTGACAACTGCAGATGTGATATGTTCATGTAAGGAAGTCAGTCTATATAACTGCAGCTTATGCTGACAAAGATTTCACATCTGTTAACTACTTTCACTTGAGTTGAACATAAAAAAATGAAATGTGCTTAATTTCTAGTGATTGTTGTTAAGCATATTTTAAAAAATATAATAAAGGAGTCAGTGTAAATCCAAGAAAAGTATCCCAAAGTATTCAAAGACCCCAGAGTATCTGAATCATAAGACCTGAATTAAATGTAATGGTAGAGCACTGGTCTAAAATTTCTGCCTTTCTAAACGTTTTTTATATAGATATCTTGTTTCCTTATGTGCACAATAATTAGCATGCCCATATGAGAGGAAAAGGGTACCTGAAGATGCTGAGAGTGTTATGGCTTTAGGACTAGCAGAAGTAGAGGCTAATTTTTGTGGTTTTTCCAGCACCACTGCTGCAGTCTGAGTTACAGAGTACTTGCATAATGGAATTTGTTGTGGGATTGATCTAAAAGATGTATTTCATTAGATTTAAGCACAGATTTGTAAGTGCAAATGGTTTGCAAACTGAAAGCTGATCCAGAACTGCTCTAAAAGTAATTCTGATGTACCCTACGCAGCAGCCTGGATGAGAAACTGCACTGTTTATAATGTCTTGGCTTCAAGAAATGGAAATATTAAGACAAGAAAAATGAAGTACATACAGTTAAATTGGTGTAAGGGGTATTCCTGTTTTAGTTGCTGAGTGCTCACCTTTTTTCTTTCCAGTAACTTAAAAATGATGTCCTGTTTTTTTTTTTTTTTTCAGAATCTGGCATGAATGGGAAATTGAAAACAACACATTTCTTGGAATGTGGATGAGGGAAGGAGACTCATGTGAGACTAAGAGCAGACAGACAAAGGTATAATAACCTAGAGTATGCTAATCAAGACAGCATGACTTTCTACAGTGTCATTCCTTGGGAGTCCAAGGAACAATGATAGGTTGAGGGGATCATTGGGATAATTTCCAATTGCAGGAAACAATTTTGACATTTGCTAAAATAATTCAAAGATCTGTTTGCTAAGATTCTTTTTCTGCAGGTGACAGTTTTGGAAGGTTTTATATGACAGTATGTACAGAAACCAATCTGCTAGCACTGGAAGACAGAAAACTGATCATCAATGCTGGTCCTTTTTTATGTGGAGACGTCTTTCTCATCTTTGTTTTTGATGTTAGGTTCATCTTGTTTGTGGAAAGAGCAATAAAGTGGCTTATGTGTCTGAGCCAAGTACTTGTGTTTACTCTCTGACATTTGAGACTCCTCTCGTGTGCCATCCCCACTCTCTTTTAGGTAAGATTCAGAAAAATCATTTGTGTGTAGAGCATCTGGCATATGACGCCAGTCTCAGTGCAAAATTTTAGGTATTTGTAACTTAGTATAAATGAGTATTAAATGCAGTGTAACACAAGAAGTGTATTTTAAACCCCAGTCATTACAACATGTAAGTATTTCTCAGACAGATTGTCATTGTTAGTGTAGACCCAGGGAGTGATTATACATTTTTTTTTTTATTTTTTTTTAACTATTTTAATTTTTTCTTGGACTGGTCAAAGGAAGCAGTCCTGTAGTATCTGCTTATTTAGATTACAGAAAGGGAGAACTCAGTTAGAATTACATTCTGCAAAGAAAGTTGTGGCCTTCCAGCTGGAAACAAGAAAATTTTTGGTTTGTGGCATTGTGTGAAGTAGAATGTAAGTTTAATTCCAGCTCTTGAAAGCAGTAGAGACTGTGTACAGTATAGAAACCTGGAGTTCCTAAGTATGCTTGCATGCTATTGGAGGAGCATTTGACAAATGCAAGACAGTTCTGGTGTTTTTTACATGGTTTGACTTCCATTTTTCAGTTTATCCAACTCTGACGGAAGCCCTACAAAGAAAATGGGATGAAGCAGAGCAGCTTCTGTATGATGAATTAATAACTGTGCAGGTTTGTTAATTTCTTCCAACTCTATTTGGTAAAGAACAATTGCTGTCAAATTGCCAAACCTGGCTTGTGCGGTTTCTGCTTTTGGAACAGATGCATTTGTTCTGCAGTTGACAATAATTTTTGTGCTGTGCAACTGCTGCACTAGCTGGTAATTCTGATGTTTTCTACAGTGAAGCTTGAGGAATTGGAACGGCCAGTGCAAATTACAAGCAGAGGTGAGAGGTTGGTGGTTTGATCTGTTGTCTCTTGGAAACTTTCTTTGTTTAGGGATACAGAAAATTACTGAAAGAGATATTTGAGGAAGCAGGATTTCTAAAAGCAACAGAAGAAAAGGAAGTAGAGAATCAGAATAAGAAAATCAGTCTGGAATTTGAAACAGTGGAGAAGTGCAGTAAGGTACAGAGTGTGGTATTTACAATGTAGAATTAAACTGCTATCTTTTTACTGTATGACAGTGTTAGTGTGATAGCATTGTGTAAATACTCTCTGGGTTCAGATTAAATCTGTTAATGCTATTACCTTTTCTGCTTTCAATATATAAGAGTCTGTGTACAGCATGACTTGCCATCTTTATTCCAGCTATGAAATCAACAGCAATCCAACACAATTGTGAATGCCCCATAAGACAGGTGGTGGCGGGGGATATGCAGGAATTAGTGTAGGCACTTGGGTTATGAACATCTTGTAAGCACTCTTTCTGGGGAATATCAGTCTAGAAATAGGAAGGAATTACTATTACTAGTGAAAATAAATGTAACCAGCCTTTGGAATGTTGACACACGGGATAATTATCCATAGTTGTGTCAGAATGTGTTGGATGTTACACAAAGACAAGGCAGAATGAGCTATGCGGTGTCCATTTCTGAATGACTTTCATGTGTCAGCAGTCCTGCAGCAGAACTGAAATGGAGAAAATAGATGGTGTGGTTAGCCTGAAAGAGTGCAAGCTGAACGTTGAAAAAAGAGCAAGGAAGGGAATTTTTTCCTCATAGTGCATAGAAGAAAGTACTGAACAGTCCCTGACTTTGTAAGTTAACAGAAACTGCTGAGGCTATAAATCAAGGCTTGTCCTCTAGCCGTTTTGTGTCGTAAGAAAATACTAGATAGAGGATAAATCTGAAATAATACAGAAAGCACTCCTGAGTTTTACTCTTGGGCTTGGAAGAAGCTGGCTTCTGTTTTGGCTAAATAGAAATATATCCTTTTACAAAATTTGCACCTTGTTCTTGGAATAAGCAGTTTATGTTTGAGATCTTTTAAGTCAGAAACTGTAACAGCTGTGCACAGACCCATTATTTTTTATAAAGGCACATTTTATATGTGCATGTGGAGAGTGGGAGAGCCATCTTAAACGCCTGGCGCTTTTGTGTTGGTTTTTTTGTTTTGTTTTGTTTTGTTTTTTTTTCCCTAAGGAATACGAGCAACTTTCTAAAGAACTGAAAAAACTTCAAAATTTATTAAGTCAGCATGGTATTGCATACAAAGGAGATTCTGGTGAGTTTTTTTGGTATTGTTCTTTTTCTTGTCTATTCAAAATGTGAATACCCAAATGCTGGTTTTGCTTACAGCAAGGATTGAATAACCATGTACCTGTTGTACATGGAGGTAAAAATCAGTAGACAAAGTTTCTAGTATTTAGGTCTCGATTCCTGCTCAATAGGATTTACATTTCCCCCTCCACTCCCCAGCAGCCACCAATATATTGATGACTTAAGGTGTTAGCTTTATAGAAAAATTTTGACTGCTGTTGTGGTTGAAATTTATCTTCAGGACTTACAGTGTTAAAGAAAATCATCATTACAGGATTCACAGCACATAAGCATCTTTTAGTTAACTCTGCTTTCTAGAACAGTCTACTACAAGGCCTGACTTCTTCAAGAACACTTAAAATGTTTTTTGCATCTCTATGAATGGTTTTTTGTGTCTTTTCTTAGTCATCTTTTTTTCCCACCCTTTGATTTTTGGTTAGGTAAGTACCATATCACATGCAGATTTTGGTGATTTTCTTCTCTAGGCAAAATGCATCATAGTAAAATTTTAGTGAAACATTTTATCTGCATAGTTTAAGCTATTAACTGTGTAACTTGCACAGTATTTCTGCCTTTTTGGTAATCCAATTTATTGAAGATTAGAGCTGGGTAATAAAAAGCAGAATTTGCAGCTTACTCTAGATAACTTAAAACTGTTCAGTGAATTCTGTGTCAAAAATCTCACAAATGACAAAAATGTAGTGTTTAAAAGCAGAAATAACTAATGTCTTCAACTAAATATTACAGCTGAAAATACAAGTGTTGAACACTTAAGTCACAAACTGGCAACTCTAGTGACAACTTTTACTAACGGATCAAAGGATGATGAGCACCTGCATGGTGATACAGGAGTTTGGAGTGACACTGCATGAATAAACTTGGATGGTAAACAGCAAGTGCATACAGAATGTGAAGCAAGTTGAACATGTGTGGTGGCACCAAGATGATTTATCTTCAAGCTTATCTGAATTCCTGCCCTAAAGCAGAGGGACCATAATGGATTGAGGACTCCTCTTTACCAAGAAGAATTTGCTGTTTTCTGAGAACATTTGTAAAATGTCAAGGCTGGATGGGTTTAGATTCTGTAGCTCCAGCTTTATTTTCTTTAATTAAGCATGGTACTTCGTGGTGTAAATAAAAAATAATTCGAGACCAATACTGGAAGATTTGTACAATCCCTGGAACACCGTATCTCATCTCTTTGCTAAAATGTTTTCTGTGTAACCACTGCTCCTGTGTTCAGAGGTTAATATCTTTGGATAGGAAAGCAAAAACTGTTCAGCATCTGACAGAAAGGTGAAGACACGGGAATAGTTGCAGAATACTTGCACTGCGGGAATACGTGGCCGTTCCCTGTACGTGACACGGAATACAATGAACTCTTCCCCCACAAGCTGTGGAAACCCTCTTGTGAGAGTAGGTGGAGGCCGAGCAGGTTCTGTTTGCCGGGTGGATCGTACCTAGCTCCCCCTCTCCACTCGCTTCGGCTGCTGCCGTGCACCCCCCTTCCGGCGCGCACAGCGACCCCTCCCAGCACCCTCTTGGCCGGCACGGGCCGCCCGGTCCTGCTGCCGGCGGGCGTCCGCGCTTCCGCTTCCGGGAGGAGCGGGGCCGGGAGCGCGCTGGGATGAGCTGGGCGCTGGGCCGCTGGCGGTGAGGCGGCGGCCGCGGGACTGGGGTGCCGGCGGTTTGTTCGCGCCTCTCATTCGTGTGTTTTTGCAGGGCGTGGCGGCCCCTGCGCCTGCCTGGTCCCGGGAGGTGGCTGGCACAGCGGCGGGGTGCTGAGGACGCGGCGGGCGCGGATCCGCCGGACGAGGAGGCCACCCCATTCTCCGTCAGCAAGGCCAGTCCGCGGGTGTGGCGCGTCGGCCAGTCTATGGGGAGCGACCATGAAAAGTCGTGGACGAAGGTGCTACCTCTGAGTCTGCTGTCCACGGGGTTGTTGCTTTGGTGTGTGTTCAGGGAAGAAACGGAGATTGATGAACGACTGGAAGCAATTTTCTCCGGTGAGATCGTGGACTCTTTAGATGCGGCTCAGACAAGCAATGTTCCCTTGCAACCACTGGAGAAATGAGGGCGGCAGTGCGGCTGCAATGAAGGAGCTGCTTGAAGTTTGCTGGCACTCACCTGGTTAAAAGCTGCACTGACACTTTCATGGGAAAACCTTTTTTTTCAGCCTTAGCTTGCAGGCTTAGTTGCTTCATGTATAGTGCAGCTTTCTGTGCTTCTCTTAGATGAGTACTTTAGACTGGTAGCACAGGGAGTAGTTTCTTCCTGCATTGCACAGTAGGAATGAACATGATGTATTGCAAATCAACTTGGATTTGAAGATACATTTTATACAATCCATCTCTCTTTATGGGGTTGTTTTTCTTAGATGCACAGTGTTTAATTAAAGTATCAAAGCTCTGAGTCTGTAAAATTGCCGTTGAAGGTGACCTTCGTTTTACGTTTTTCTAGCCAGAGTATGTTCTTACATTGCAGACAGCTGTAAGGGTATGATTCATTAAAATGTGATTCTTTCTGTTGTGATTTTTAATTTTCTTTAAATTCTACTAAATAACATAGAAATTGCCTTCCATAGCCCTTAATGCATAGTCAGTGCTTGCTTTATAGACTAGAACTTAGGCATACTTTTGGTTTAGATAATCATTACCGATAGGATACTGAAAGGATCTGCTTGTTTTTGCAGAGGATTGAAGTGATTGGCTTGCATTATATTGGATGGGACACCCCTGTTTTGATTGAACAATGGAGCATCTTTTTTCCTACAGATACATAGATACTTGCACACTGTAGAGACTTATTGGAGGGGGAGAAGCTAAGCTATTTTATACAGCTTAGTTCCCTTCAAAGGCATGTTTTTTGTAAAGCTTTCAAATTTAAAACTGCGTAACTTTTTATGTCATTAAAATTTCTAATAAAAAAATCAAAACCCCGAAACAAAAATAATCCAAACATGGCAGCAGCTAGTAAAACAGGCTGAGGCTACAGAGAAAACTGAGCATCATATTTGACCAACGCTGCTGATTTGTCTCCAAACAATGTGCCACCAGAGGTGCTTTCGCTTTTATTCTTGAGTCCCTGTAGTTTAACTGGGTGATGCCTAGTAAATGAATATAATTGGTTCAGTACTGTCACAAGGTTTATCTTGGGATTCAACTTTCACCACGGAATGTTGTGGGATGCATGCAAGAAGGCATCCTGGAGAGCAAAGTGCAATCCTGGCTTGCATTTATATTGACCTAAGGTTTGATACCTGTTGCTGACAAGTTTTGTGTTCTTTAAAACAATGAACCTGGGAGCCCAACAACTGCTTTGCTCAAGGAAATAAAGACCTGCCCCGTCGCATGAGAACTTGCAAACTGTTTGCAGAATTTGGCTGTTAAAAGCACAGCGCATGAGGCCGTCAGGTGCCGCCCTCTGGGGAAGCTCAGCGTGCTCTTTCTGGAACACACTTTCTCCAGGCCTTGGAGGACACAGCCTCTTCTAGCGGCAGTACGGAGGCCTGGTCCGGAGAGGCGGCAGCAGCCGGGAGCGCGGGCGGGCGCCCGGGGCGTGGGCTCGCGGGGCGGGGCCGCGCCTGCGCTGTGCTGGCCGCCGGGGACGATGCCGTCGGTTTCGAAAGCTGTGTCGCGGGGCGGCGGGGCCGGTGGGTCCCCGCAGACCGAGCAGCCGACGCATTATACGTAGGTATCGCGTCCTGGAGGCGTCCTGCTCCCTGGGCCCCAGCGCTGCGCGGGGAGGGTCTCAGGACCCGAGGCAGAAGGCCCGGTTGTGTGCTAGGCCTGCTCTGCGCGGCCTCCTGCGCTGGCGGCAGGTCCTGTGAGGAGCTTGTCTGGCCCTGGCCAGCCTCCGTCGGACTCCTTTTTCGGCTCCTGTCGCCGCAGGGAGCAAGCCGCATCCTGTGCCGGCCAGATAGAGATGACCTTACCACGGCTGGTTGGCGAGCGCCCGCGGCGCTTCTCCGCGCTTTGTGTCCGCTCCCACGGTTGTGCCTCTCTGGTCCGCACGGGGCCGGCATCCTGCGCCATCCCGAGCCCCGCGGCACCCTCTCGCACTCCGAGACCGCCCTCTCCAAGCCGTGACAGTAGTGTTCACTTCTCTTAAGCGCGCTGCGTAGCCAGCCTCATCTCTTACCCTTGGGATGTTTCTGTTACTACTTTTGCTGTGCTTCGTGCTTCCCGTATTGAAAATTCGCCATCCTCTCTGCAAGTCTGTCCCATTTTCTGCGGAAAAGACTTTATATGTGGCCTGTGAAGTCCTTGCAGCCCTTTAGCACCACTGACAGCCTATCTCATGTGGACTACGGGCTCCCCACCAAGTGCGGAGTAACTTCTCACTGAATTGTGGCATTCCTTCACACCCCATCCCCTGTAACATCAATTCTATAATATCAGCGTTTCCAGCCCTCTCAGAAAGACCACGAGAATATAGCCACTTGCCTAGATAGTGCTAGAAGCCATCCTACAACCCTTTATGTCCGTTTTTTCCCCCCTACAGTCCACAATATAATACATACTTCCATAGTGGTCTTACTACAATCCTCTCATGTGCCAATGTAAGCAACTGAGATGCCTTTAATTCCTCCTCCTCATCCTTTTGCTTTTCCTGCATCTTCAGTTGCCCTCTAGCCTGTTGGACATCCTGCAACCTTTCAGAGTCCTCTTGGAACTCTTTAAGGTTCTTGTGAAAAGCCCCCATATACCCCTTCATCTGCAAATACTTTGTAACTTCAGAGATGCAGTCAGCTTGCGAAATTGGCTCATATATATAAACTGACACAGCAAGAAGTGCGGTCTTACCTGCTTTGATAAATGCCATGGTAGTGCCCGGTCTGGCAAGACCTGACTATCTCAACAATAGTGTAACATTTGTAAAATATTTGCTCAAGTCCTCCCCTAGCCCCGATGACCTCCATGAAGCTCTTCTAACCCTCTAGGTTTCTATAGGGTGTGTCTGCATTCGAGGAATGTTGTGATTAAGGACTGATGTTTAAAGTAGGTGGTGGTATTTGTGTGTAAAATGTGTGGTATTTAGTTAAAATAGCCTTTGTAGGGCTATTGTGTATGGCAGCAAGCATGATGAAAGTTCATTCAACTACTTCTTGAATTTATAATCTGGTGGTTACTTAGGAGAATATTCTACGTACTGTACTTTTAAAATTAATGTGTTTAGTTTAGTTACAAAGCATAGTATAATTTTCCAGGTATTCCACTGTATTTTATTAGTAATGCATCTGTCATAAAAAAATGAAGTGACTTGTATTCAACAGCTAAGCAGTAAATTGTGCATAGGAACTAAATCTGTATGCAGGTACATTTGTACAATTTTTTAATGGGCTATATGCACTGAATTGTCAAGTGCCCTGTTACTACTGTAAAAACATGCCTCCAATAAGATACACTTGTAACACAGTTTAATTTTTTTAGGTATCTAAAGGAATTTAGGACAGAGCAGTGCCCCCTATTTTTGCAGCACAAGTGTACCCAGCACAGACCATTTACCTGTTTTCATTGGCATTTCCTAAATCAGCGTCGTCGTAGACCTATACGAAGGCGTGATGGGACTTTTAACTACAGTCCAGATGTTTATTGTACAAAATATGATGAAACTACAGGAATCTGCCCAGATGGAGATGAGTAAGTGATTTCTTTCAGTCCTAGGTGTTTATAGTGCTGTCAGTGACATTAAGAAAAGATGCTAATTTCTCATTAGCAAATATGATGGATAGAATCCTACTGCAGTTTATTTGAAAACAGATTTCTGTAAGTGATTTGTCAATTTTTTGACACCTGTATTTTGATGCAAGCATGTGTTCTGCAGACTATCATAGAGTTCAAACTATCCTTTTGCACTGTGACAGTCTTTAAAGGATAACATAAGAGACTGGTTGTCTGATAGTACTGTTGCTGCGCCTTTTTTTTTTTCCTCCAGTTTTGCTTTCTTTTTCTTGCCAACAGCATAGAAATTGGCTAGTGGGTGCAAACCATGCAGTGTAAAGGCGACACCAAGATTTTAAACTTCCATGAGCTTTGTGAAGATTAATGGCTAGAAGAGGAGAATGTTTTGTGCTGGAGTTCATTGTTAGTTGTCTGGCTAGCCTGTTAGCGTTTGCATCTCTTCTAGGTGGTTACAGAGGGTCTTTACTGAACTTGGGGAGGGGTAGAAGCCTTATGGAGATGAGAAGGAGCAGATGGTCCAATATGACAGGCAGGCGTATATAGAGCAGCTGGGTATAGTGTGGTTATGTATCAGAGCAGCTATCTTAATCTGCAGGGATGAAGCAGGGAAAGACTTCTGCCCCCCTGCTACTCCCCTCCCAAAAAAAAAAAAAGAAAAAAAAGCAGGAGACTACCCAAGAAATATGTAGTTATGCTGGTTATCTGTTTCAAAAAAGGAATATTAAGTAGTTTGGTTACTGTAGTGTATATCAGCATTTGTCACAGGTCAGGTATCTTTTGTGTTAGAGGCTGTAGTAACAGAAGAAACAGGTGGATTTTTTCCCAGAGGCTTTACCAACTAAATGACAGGATAGAAGATGAACGAGAAAAACACCCTAGGCAGCATGACAACATTGGGTACTCTGCCTGAGCAATATAATCAAGAAAAAAATGTCTCGAGAAGAATTCATTATGTTTTCAGGTGTTTGTGAAGCACTTCTGCCAGTCCTGGGGCAGCATGGGCAATTCTTTGAAAATCAACAAATGAGGATAATGGATTTTCATATCATGTTTGGGCTCAAAATTTGACCTTTTGTTATTGAGTGATGAATACTGATTCTAAAGGAGGAAAAAGGAAAGAATGGTTTAAAAGGATATTAGCTGGGCAAGACTAAATCATGAGAAGCAAATAAGAGGAGGTGTTTTACTAACTGAGATGTGAGATGGAAGCTTTTTTGCAGCAGTTGAATTGGAAAGGTTGTCCCCAACAGTTATCAAAGATTGCTTCCTGGTTAGGAGCCTAACTGACATACATGAGAAGAGGTTTATCAAGTTTGCAGCCATGTAATCTGATGATAATTACTATCAGCTATTTTAAATCAAAATACTTGCCTTGTTTAAAGCTGTATATTACAGTGGTTTATTTCATTAATAAAACGAAGGTAAGATCTAACATTCCTCTAGTTTGTTAAAGGACATCTAGTCTGTGCACATTTTGGCATGTTGGGTTAGTCTGACACCATGTGTCAATAAGCACTGTCTTCTGTCTTTCTGACGGATGATCCTGTGATTTGCTGCAGCTGTCTGTTGCTCTGGTAGTGTATGAATAACATGTTCAGATGTCAAACATTGAGGTGCAAAATTGATGCTACTGGTTTTGATCTTTGAGGTTTATATGTTGTGTAACCCTCTTGAGTCATCTTTAGGACTAGCCCTCATCGAGTTCTTTACAAGTCTTAGACAAAATTCAGATAAGATGTCCCATTTGTGCTGGATAACCCCATTAAAGCATTCTCTTGGTTTCTGGAGGACTTCACCTGTTATGGGACTCTTTGCTAGTAAAACATGCAGCAGGAAAGCTGTGTTTTCTATGAAATTTGTTGTTCATTAGCTGTTGATGTCATGAGTATTGAGTCTTGGTGCAAGCAAACCTAAATTGAGTTCAGCAGAAGTGAGTCTGCTGACATAGTTTAGATTTTCTTTTTTCCAGCCTGATTTTGGAATCCACGTTGTCTTTTTGTGGGAGACATTGTGACCTGAGTATTTCTTCTCCTCTCACATTGTATGCTAGTTGTGTTTTGCTTGTCTGACAAGCTATAGCTATGCTCCATGGCATTGCGTTTTTTTTTTTAGCAGTAATTTAAAAAGAATTGAACACTTTAAATATTGGGGGTTTTGGGGGGACACCTCCACCTGTAAGGTTAGGGAAACAGTGCAAATATTTAAGGAAAAATGTTTGCCCTCTGATAAGGAACCATGGACTTAGAGACAATGAGATACAAATACTTGTACACTTCTTCCATGTAACACATTTAATTCTTGTTTCCAACAGGAGCAAGCAAACTTAAGTAGATTAAAGTGTAGGCATGAACATTGTGCATGAGAATATACCACAGTATTCTCCCTTTTATAAGGTGTGCATGTGTAAGTGAAAGATTAGAGATTGCAATGAAGAGGCTGCTGGGAAAATGGAAATATCTGACCTCTGCAGAGATTCTGACAGTGGTGAGCCAGTTAGCAATTAACAAAGCTATAGCCCCAGATTGCACTTCCTCTTGTTTAGAGTTCTGTTCAAGATTATTGCTGGCCAAAGAATCTGATTGATTCTCAGAAATCATAAATAATATCAGTACTTGGAAGTCAGCACAAACTGACTACTTGACTGGTAAGAATGTATTGTTTTCATGTAAATAAATACCACAGTTGTAAATGTTTGCAGACAATTGTATTTGTTTAGTTTCTAAATAACATTTTTAGAATATAGTAAATAAAGCTTAAGTTAGCATAAATTCTTATGAATGTTAAATTCTATTTAATGTTTTACTGTTTCCCATTCAAAGTAAACCATTTCTGTGAGACCTTTCTTGTTCTGTATCACTCTCTAAGCTTTTTTGGGATGGGGAAAAATAGTTGTGTTGGGTTTTTTTTTTTAATATATCTCTATTTTTATAAAACCAGAAGAGATCAAAAATAATTACACTGAAATAATCTGAGAGAGAATAGATATCCCCATGTATTTATTTTTGTGGGTTCAAAAATTATTGTTGTACTACTGGTAGTTGGAGTTATAATCCATACATGATGCTAGCCATTTCAAAGTGCAGACCATAACTCCCATAATAGCATCTGAAAAATGGTAAATGTACAAAGATACATTGCTGCTGTAAAAATTATTCTCTCTTACCAGAGGAGTTGTTTTAGATTTCCTTTGAGATTGTTCAGTAAGTTCCATGTCTATAAAGAGCAGGCAGGAAAAAGAATCTCCATGCTTCTAGTACCCCTTGATTTTAGATGACTGTAACATTAAAAAGAAAAAAAAGTCTTGTGCCTCTTGTTAGAGAAACGATTTGAGCTTGTATCAGTATGGTAGATGTCAGTCCTTAGCTCATGTGGTGTGCTTACAGGAGTGCTTACTGTATTTATTAATAACATCTTTGTGAGCCAGCCTGCTATAAATTCTTACAACTTTAGCAGAGACTAAGAAATAGATTAATGTTTTTTCAGTTTGAAGATGATCCATGATGGTGGTTTGTTGGGTTAATTTTTGTTTGAAGTATCCTGCAAAGCTACTTGTTATAAGTTAATAAAAGATTCCATATAATTCAGAATTCAGTTATTGAAACCCACATTCAAAGCAGTGCTCTAACTTTTCCCTTTCTATTATGTAGTTGCCCTTACCTGCATCGAACAACAGGGGATACAGAAAGGAAGTATCATCTCAGATATTACAAGACTGGAACATGCATTCATGAAACAGATGCCCGGGGTCACTGTGTGAAGAATGGAATTCACTGTGCCTTTGCCCATGGTCCACATGACCTTAGGCCACCAGTATATGATACAAGGTAGTCTTATTTAAAATTCTTCAGCCTAATTACCTGGACACACTGCATGTCTGTTATCACAGAGTACCAGAAAATGCAGTGTACTTTGCATGGAAAGTATGCTTGTTTCTGTAACTTAGTGTAAGGACTAAATTCACTGTGCATCATGATAGTGGATAGAAGAATGCTGGGAGATACAAATACTGAAGTTTTGTGACTTGCAGTTTCAAGAGCCATGTATGTAATTCCTGTGACTGCTAAAAGACCAGTAATTAATGCCTTGTAAACTTGCATGTGTTTTTTACATTCATAAATTTACGATTCTGTTAAGCCATCTTTCAGGTTCTCAGCTTGTGTGTTTGACATTTTGCCTATGGATGTTGCCTTTTTTTTAATTATGTTGTGGTGTTTTTTTTATGTATAAGATGTAAGCATTATTTTCTGCCTCTGTAGTGTATAATCAAGTTATTGTCAATAGAAGGTGCTTTGTGGCCAAAGCTAGGAGGTAAGCCTGTCCATTTGGAGGTATTACAAATGGACAGAAGGGGAACTATTACTACAGCATATACTCAGTAGGAATGGAGGATGCCTAGGTATCCTGTAGGTCTACATATACTCAGCAGGAATGGAGTTTTAAAGCCTTGGAGGGTCACAAGTATCTAGCTCTTACTGGACAGTGGAAGAGCATTCTGGGGAAGTATTGCTATATGGTTGCCCTATTCTTATACTCTTCCTCAGGCATCTGCTATTGGCCACTGTTGGAGACAGGATTCCAGGCTAGATGAACCTTTGATCTGAGCTGGTATGGCTGCTGTCTTACATTGTTACCTTTGTTATCTCATATTCCCAGCCATCTGTTGGGAGATAACAACTCTCCCTTTGCGATAATTTTAGTAAGGTTAGTGCCTTTTCAGTAATTTAATAGTTTTTTTTTAAATTCATATTTTGCTACAGAATTCACTGCTATATTGCCTGGTAACATACTGTTTAGTTACATATAACCTTTTTTTCCAGATGCTGCTTCTGCAAGACAACTGTCCATTTAATTTTTCTTTTTGCCTTCCCTCATTTAGCACACGTAGCACTCTGGCACATCAGTTTGAGTACAGAGTGCTTAGCATCTTTGTGGTCTTACCTATTGTATTGTAATGAAAAGCCACTGGACAGGGCGACTAACACCAAGCTCCCTTCTCTAAACATCTTTTCATGTGTTGTGTGGTTGTTTATTGATGACTTACTATATATAGATCATCAAGACAAGCTGAAGACATTTGTGGTAGGAGTCTGTTTAATGACTTGAGCCTACAAGTAGGCTGCCTCAAAATTATTTGGTCTCTGTGAAAAACACTCCTGTGCCATTTCTTCTGATTACAGACACCCAGCATTCATAAGGAAGTCTAAACAATCAGGTCTTTTTTTTTTTTTTCTTTTTTGGACTTTTTGCTCTATCGTGGACACAGATATTAGGGTTTCTCAGTTTCAACTAAAGGGCAGAGCAATGGCAGTGGAATCACCAGCGCAGACATTAACTTTATTCCCCTTAATAGCCTTGCTTCATCTATATATCCACCTTAAAAAGTGCTTGAGGAACTGTATTTTCCTTTGCATTGCTTGCACCTTTTCTGAATCTGTAAAAAAATATTTTGAGTGTTTGGAAGGTTTTAGACTTGGCTGTGGGTAAGTTTTTTCTTCCTTTCCCCTTGAGATTTTTCTTTTCTGGAAGATCATTGGGGTCTAGAAAACTCTTGAAATGTAAATGATATCATGACTAGTTACATTATAAATGAAAATGCCTTTCAAACTGCCCTTTAGAGATCCTGAGGTAGGAGTGTTTTGGTATAGGAGGTAAGCTCCTTGAACATTTAAAGTGCCAGCTGAAGGCAGAGGCCATTAATTCTCATAGAGTACTACAGATCCACCTCTGGTATTTTACTCCTCACCTTGTTTCTCCATTGCTTCAAAGTCTGCCAAATATAATTATGCTAAAGTATTACTAAAAATACATATTTTGTACTGATTTGCCATTGTAGAATCTGTGTGTAGCTTAATTTTACTATAAATGGTGTAATAAAATTATCTTAGATTTCTTGGAAGTGGTTTCATATGGCTGATACAATGCCTTTCAGTTTGATAACAGTCACCATGATCTTTCAGCAAGCTTGTGGTAGCTTACTTGAGGAGTAGTTGTAATTTCTTGCAGAAGAGGTGGCATTTCCTTGTAATGACTGTTGGTTGTGCAAAATCTTATAGTGATCCAAATGTACTTTGGCTGCTTTTATATGATGTAGTATTCAATAGTATTCAATATTTTGTATAGTATTCAATAGTATTTGATATTTTGTGCCTTCCTTTGATCACAACTTTTGTAAGGCAAGAGGGTCCTATTATTTCTCCCTCATAGAGGAGTTCTTTATTTCTGATCCCCTTTATTGCCCTTTCTAGATCTTTTTTTTTAGTTCTAGCATGTCCTGTGTGGCAGTGGAGTACCAGAAATTGATAACATATTCAAAATGTCGTAACACCAGGATGCAGAAATGTGGGTGGTCATTGCTGGTGCAAACACTGTCTGTGTACATAATGCCAGTATTCCTTCATGTGTTCTCTCTGATTTGTATGGCTTGGTTGTTCCTTACAGTTATTTGCCAGCTTCAGTGAAAGCAATGGTTTGAAATACAGTCAATTACATTTTGTTAAGAGCTGGATTAAATGACAACATTTTGATAGAGCTGGACAGAATTATACCTGTGACAGAGATACTATAGCTATATAGTTCAGCAGTGTTATTTTCTTTTCCCCATTCCAGAGAATTTCAGGCACAGGAAACATTACAGAATGGGCAGCTAGGATGTGGTGAGGCCATTCCAGATGTGCAACCAGGAATTTTAGCAAGCCAGGCAATGATTGAGAAGATCCTTAGTGAAGATCCAAGATGGCAGGGTAACATTGCCCTATCTTCTTTCTCTTTTTCTTTATTGGTGTTGGATGCAGTATGTTGTTCTTAGGTCTTCATCTGGGAGAAGTTCAAAACCCTTTTCTAATAGGGTGAAAAAATAGGCCTATATAAGCAGTGTGGATATCTGTGAACGAGCTTTACTGTCTGTCACATTTATATTCAGATTGCATTTTGAGAATGTTTTGAAAATGTTTAATGGGTGCTTTTCACTTGATACAAGTGTTGCTTATCTGTGTCCAATAAATGTTCTTAAAAGTCAGTAGGAGCACTATCTTGTGCTAAGTACTGGTAATGAGTCTTCATTTTTTGGGTCATATGGACTAGCTAATGGAGTAATGCTCTTTGCTGAGCTTGATTAACAGGAATGAAGTAGAATATTAAGCATACAATTGGAGCAGAATATAAAAATACAGGAATGACTTGAAAGTGCTGTATTAGATCTCTCGAAGTAAATCCAATTGCTCAAGTTTTCTTAAGGCTTTCAAAGCTGATTCTCATGTTCTTGGTGTAGACTTGCTTATTATATAGTCAAAGACACTAGTATCCATTGGATATTGTTTGAGCTCTCGCTGGATTTTGCTTTAGAAAAGGCTGCTGGTTACAATCACTTCCACAAAATTCATGTGGAAACAGTAACATAAGAAGAGGTGACATGAAGATGCTGTCTCTAAGGAGCTCAAGGGAAGATAATGGTATGCTATTTGTCCCCTCTATATTTTTTTAAATCAGCTATAACTTAAATTCCTACCATGCAAGTACTATTAGTGTGTAAAGCTCAACTGTCAGCTCTTGATCAAAAAAAAAAAATGGAATTTTGACATTGAAAGATAGCAAAATTGACCAACTACAAGCACTTTTATTGCATTCCTTGCATTGTGACTGGTCTATGTTGTATAATGTTGTATGGCTTCTCTCAGTCCCTGTAGATATAGTTAAACTTCCACATAGTCTCTGGGGATTGAAAATCATCTAACTACTGTTTGCAGCCTTATTCTCCCCAGGCTTTAGTGTAACTTTTGAAAGGGATTGAAGTAAGAACAGACTCTGTGTGATAGTCCAATGAATAATCTTTGCTATTTGAAAGCACAAAATTAATGACTCTTTGAGAGTGTTTCTTCAGCTACTTTTCCACAAATCCTACAGGAGTCTTGTAGTATTGTGCAGTTCATTTTTTGAGAACATCTCAGGCTAAAAGGTTTGCTGAAGTCAAGATATATGACATTGCTGCTATTTTACCTACATCTTTTTTCCACCTTAGGAGGAAGTGAGATAATTTTGACATGATTTACTCCCCATAAACCCATGCTTCTTGTTAGCAAAACTGTACCTTCATGTTTATTTACTTGCTCCATTGTTTTTCTGAATTTTTCTGATTCTAAACAGAACCTCATTTGTCATCTCTTAGTTCCTCCTTCCTGGAGCCAAAGATGTTAGAAACAGAGGCAAAGGTAGAGAAGAGGGTATAGAATTTGTCCAGAAATATTTTGCTGGACAGCCTTAATGTGCATTAATGTGAGAGCAGTTTTGGTGAAATGAGGCTGTCAACACTGAAGTTAAGAAATATCCAGATACAAAACTGAACAAGTTTTTAGTGGTTTTCTTACTAAAATGAACAATGTCTTTTCAGGTACTTGTTTTCAAAATGTTAAATGTATATAATGAGAATATCCAGATCATTCAGCTACTGATTGATTGGTAGTGGTTTTTTGATGTAGTTTTGTGTAACACTGCTATGGGATATAAATGCAGTGAAGATTGCTTTGCATCTAAATGTGTTAGGCTTTTAAAATAAAAGTGCATTTAAGTTTGTAAGAACAGAGGGGTCTGTGAATCGTAGTGGGTTTTTTGTTTGTATTTTTTTTTTTTTTTTTACAAAAAGCAATGTGATACCTGAGCTCAGTAAAGACACCCTGAATGCAAAATTAGTTGTTTATTTCTCTTAATTGTTGACCTGTTTACAGACACAAATTTTGTATTAGCTGGCTACAAGACAGAGCAGTGCACCAAGCCACCCAGACTCTGCCGCCAGGGATATGCATGTCCACACTATCACAATAGTCGAGACAGAAGACGAAACCCCAGAAAATTCAAATACAGGTACAGAAATACCTATTAAGAACAGACTTTTTGGTGAGTCAGATAGTTGCTAATGGACTGGTCTATTTGGGCTCTTCTGTAGTGTGATTGGATATTCCTAGTGGAATAAAAGCACATCTTTCCCCGTAGCCTTGCTGTTTGTTTGGTTTTTGATCTGAGGAACAAAGCATCTTTTCAGAATGATCAGAGCGTTCTGAAGGAAAAAAACTATGAGGCTGTAATGGAAATGTTCTTTTGTGTGAAGAATGAAAATACATAATTCTTAGCAAAATTGGATTCACTGGATCAAATCTTTGTTGTAAAAGGATCAATTATAATGTCTGTCTTTTGTCTGATTTTGTTCTATAATTTCCCTTTTTTTTTTTGCATCATTCTTACACACTGTGGTTCCTTCATTGTTTCTGGTGGGGTTTTGTGCAGTGATACAAAGTTTAGAATCACAGAGTGGTAGGGGCTGGAAGGGACCTCAAAAGATCATCTAGTCCAACTCCTGCCAGAGCAGGACCACCTATACCCGGTCACACAGGAACGCATCCAGGTGGGTTTTGAATATCTCCAGAGAGGGAGACTAGGCTTTTGCCTATCAGTCTCAGGACTGTGAATAAATGTCATTAGTCAGAAGATTGATAGAATCTTAGTAGCCCATCTTTCTGACAAGGAATTTCCAAAAGGTCCCTAGAGTGTGAAATTCTGAGATCTGGTGGGAAGTTGTTTGAGTTGGGACTTCTGCTAGGAAGTAGATACAAACATGCTCTGGCATCACTTTTTCCTAGGTCCACTCCTTGTCCCAGTGTAAAACATGGAGATGAATGGGGTGAACCTTCAAGGTGTGAAAATGGGGATAGCTGTCAATATTGCCATTCTCGTACCGAGCAGCAGTTTCATCCTGAGGTAAGAACTCTGCTTCTGCTTATTTTTAGCAATTACCAATTAATGAACACTTAGAAAAAAAGATGACATTTCACTCAACATTTACAGCCACTGAAGAATTTTTCTAAGAAACAGTTATTTGTACTGCTGTGATTTTCACTGATAGGCATTTTTATTGTGCTGCTTACAAAAAATTAGTCTCCGGGTTTGGGCATGAATAAACGTGTTCTCTTTTTTACTTCTTGGCTTGATAATGAAGTCGCAGTAGTAACTGCTGTTCAGTAACTTAAGACAAATTTCTATTTTAAGTATGGTTAACAAAGCTTTATTACAAATGATTAAGAGAAATCAAATAGGTGGTGGCAAGAGTCTTCCTTAGCATTGCTACCATACTTTTATTTATGATTAAGTGCTAAAATAAGTCACAGGGCTGAGCTAGTAATGCTACTGGTTTTGTCTGCTCTCCTCCTCTTTAGTACCATCTGTTGTCACCTCTCCATTAGTCAATTTAACCGCAGATATGTAAGAGCCATGTTCTTCATTAGGTTAATTAATGAATCTTACCACATCCTTTAGTGAAGTCACAGACATACAGAATGACCACGTTTCTGTGTTGTTAATAGATACTCAGAATTTCCAATTGGAAGCTTTACAGATGTTGCATAGCAGAAACGTTCCTGTTAACCACCCTTCCTTCTGTTTCGTTTAGATTTACAAATCCACCAAGTGCAATGACATGCGGCAGACAGGCTACTGCCCCCGAGGGCCCTTCTGTGCCTTTGCACACGTTGAAAGTAAGTAAGAGAACTCTTGTTTCGTGTCAGTGCTCATAAAAGTGAACCACCATTTCTAAGCATCAGTAACAGAAGTGACTTAGCATCATTAACCGTAATGCGCAAATGGCATTCAGGTCACTTGTTTTTAGAAATGGATTCCGTGGGAAAAGTCTGCTCCTTTCTTACTTCTTGCTTTCTGCTTCTGGAGTTGTAAAGAGGGATGACAGACCCTAACAATTTTGTAGAGCTCCAAATTTCCGCAATTCAGTAATATTTATCTTATAATTCTCTAATGATAAGTAAGGCCAGTGTCTGCCTAACCTGCCTAAGCAAATGTGATGTTCTGTTAACCATTGATCGTGTTACCTGCTGATCTAAAAGACTTTTAGTGAACAAAGTCATCCTTGCTGCCCACAGCTCTTCTTTCTGAGAATCTGTGTTATGGTCAACTTGTCTTTTAACTTTTGTGAGATGATTGATTTTCCTTTTCCGAGGATTTCTGTGGTTTACCCTCAAAGAAGAGGAAGGATAAATAACCTCCTGAGATTGTTTCAAGAAGCCTGTTATTTTAAGATCTAGCAATTTTATGTGAGTCAGTAGAGACTAGAATGCTCTGGAACTCTGGCTTACATCATCTGGAATGAAGACTCTATAAGCAGGAAATCTTGACAAATGAACTTGAAATCTTGCAACAGTACTCACCCCCTGCCTCTGGTAGTCTGCATAGTCCATCAGAAGATAGATGTTTGGTTGCTATCAGCAGGAGTTCCTTTCTGCTGTACGCAATAGTCTTAAGTGTAGTTCAGCAGCTCTGACATCCTGCCTCCAATGTCCTCACAACAAAACGGTCTCTGCCCCTTTCCATGGTAGAAGATGATGAGATAATGGCTTCAGAGCTGCAGGTTTTGTCAACAGTATGAAAAGCATAAGACTCTTGGTTCATGGATCTCTGAGTCACAAATTATGTTTGCCACCTAACTTAATTGAAGCCCTAGCTATGTGGAATGGGTCGAGGACATTTCCCACTGAATGTATCTCAGCAATTTTCATCATTCTGTCCTAAATAATTTGTGGAAGCACAGATTCTCTGTAATAGTGTTTCCAACTGACCAGACCATTTTTTCCCCTTTTTCCCTCCTTTTTGAAGATCCTGAGGAATATTGCTATTCCTCCTAGACTGCTTTTCGCTTGAAGCCTAGCGACAGAGAGAATGTCACTCATTGCTTTTTTCCCATGCTGACTGAAGCCCAAGGTCCAGTGTAGTCATGATGACACTTTATGATGATGGGAGGGGGGGGCACCTGATCTTGAGAAGTGGAGAAGTATCTCCCTGGCACTCTTGGCAAAACAGAGTAGCTAAGGTATGTTGGGACTCTTAAAATAATGAACACCTGTCTGTGGCAGTCCATTTGTCCACTGCCTGTCTGGCCACAACTGGCACCTTAGCAAAAGTTTTTTTTTGAAACAGAAATGCAGGAAGATTGAAATTTTCCTGACTGGAATTTGGAAACATATCAAAGAACACACCTGCTGTATAACAGCTTCTGTTCCTGAAGGCATTTGCTTTTGGGTTTGTCCAGGATTGTTCTCTTCTGTTGGTGCTGAGATTACAGTAATGAAAAAACTTGCTTTTGACTTCATGAAAGATGGAATTCTCCAGGGCAGACCTAGGCTGGCCATGATAACTCTTGTATTCATAATACCCAAGCCTTGTTAGTGCAGATTTGAAGGAGGCTATGTAGTAGAAAAAGTCATATCTCATAAAAAGTACAATCCTATTTTTACATAAGATCTTCAGCTGCTGATTGATAATCCCTGAAGCACCACTTTGCTGGCATTAGATAGCTGAAGTTCTTTTTGAGGACTCTATATAATATCTATGAGCTTCAGTGTTCTCTGTGAGATGGGCCCTCATGTGTGACTGCTGCTTTTCTGTCAGCTGTGACCTCCTACAGCAGCTATATATCTTTAAGAAAGTATGGCCAGACTGGAGGAGGCTTATGCTGTAAAGTTTGTATCTTTTGTACAGCTGGCCACGAACTGTGGTGTTCACTCTTGATAGAAATTAGAATGATGTAGAAGCACACATCCTGAATTTAATGTGTCTGTCTGATTTATTATCAATAAGCAGAACAGCAAGGGTTAATCATGCTATTCTCCCTAAACACTTTGGAATGAGAAAGGAGAGATGATTTCTCTTTGAAATGTTTGGAAAACAGTCTTACACCTTCCTTTTAGAGTGGTGTGACTACTTGCACTTATTTATGGGAAGTTAGAAGAATATGGGTTGTTTTAGGTTAAAAAAAAAAAAAGCTAATGAAGTTTTAAGGAAGAGCATGAATCAGTGCTTTTCCTCTGACAGTCTGAGAACTGAGTGAGTGGACATGTGAGGGTTGACTGAGGACAAGATGGCTGGCTGGCCTTGTGCTGGGAAAGCAGCTATTCAATGAAATGATAAGCAGTGACAGTGAGTAAATGACAAACAGCACATCTGTTTATGTCTTCCCAGCTGTTCTTTGCACTCTTGCTCTGTCAGCAGGGGGTCAAGTGACATCTTTGCAATCTCTAGGGTTTCTTTTTCCTTTTTTTGGATGTGGATGGTCTGGATTTATGTGTACAGTGATACTTAATAGTAGCTTTTTCCTTTCTCTTTTGTGACCCATGTCCCTATTTTTGTAATTTATACAATAGTGGAAATATTTAGTAAAGCATTCGACCATACAGTAAGAAGGCCCCAGAGTGGTGATAAATCAAATGCTAGACAGACCCTCCTCCCCATCATTAGCAGCTATCCTCATCTATTCTGGAAAGAGGCATCTGTGTGTCTCATACACATTCTGTTCCCTACTGAGGCTTGTACTTTCATCCATTCTATCAGAGCTGCTTACTGTTTCCAATAAACTGTAGTTTATCATTACCCCTTCAGAAATGCAGTAGTAGCTAGAGATGGGGGGCAGGGGGAAGTGTTTTATCTATAGGATTTATTAAGAAATTTTGGGTTCACTCCTGACTTCCTTACTTTGGTGTCTTGTGTGCATGGATTATGAAGTGAGGAATGTTATTAATTGTGATTACTTACTACGCATTTCTTTAAACTCATCATTAACCTATAAAACCAGAAGCTAAAATCTCCTTGAAATATTACACATTTAAAGAATCAAATATCTAAGATGTTTATTAGTTTAACAAAGTAGCCTTTAGGCAATTGCAAAGTAATTTTTCAGTCAAGTTGCTGAATTTTCTGTTTTGAAAATGAACAAATCATTGGTCACAGTTTACATATAAGTTAATAAATTTCTCAAAGGTTTTTATTCCTTTTTAAGTTAAATAGTCCCATATTGTCTTCAGATGGTTTCATGGTTAAGTGAGTTGGTTCTAAACTGGAGAAAGAAAACAAAGAACGCTATAATTATGATGCCTTCCAGTCAGAAGTTTAAAACATGTTGTCTTTAAACCCTGATGTGATAGAGATTCTGAAAAAGTAAAGCAAAGTCCAGAATTACTCAAATACATGAACTTCGATTTAGCTCTCACCAGCTTCTGACAGAGCAAGTAAACAAGAGTATCACATTTGTTAGTAGCCACAAACACATAATAGTGAATTATATTATTCTTACCTTGCCTTTATGTTTATATTAAAGGAAAAGAGAGATATCTATTGTGTGTTTCCATGTAACAGATGCTGTGTTTGGTACTAGGTGTGTAATTGTTAAATTTGCACAGCCAAGTGTCAAATCTGTGTGTAATTTGTTGGGGATTCCTTCAACAGAGGACACCATGAATGTAGTCATACTGAACACTGGGTGTCAATCACAGCCAGGCGCTCACCTGTTTTCAGCAGACGGCGTAGGAATTGCAAATGAACGGAGCAGCAGTCTTAACTCCACAAACAGCATTACAAATAGCAGTGGGCAGTCTGGAAATGTAAGTGTAACTAATTCTGTAAAAGTTATTACTGATAATCACTGTGCCAATATTTATTTTACTTCTTGAAAGTCTGTTTTTTTTAATTTATTTGTATTTCAGCAAAAGATTAAAAAGCCACAGCTGTAGTAAATATCAGGCAGTAATATTGAACTGGTACTGTAAGCCTTAATGAAATGTCTGCCCTTGGCACCAGATTTGAGTGTGTATTATTTGTGTTATTCTATTCTTTTGTTCTGAATTTAGATGCAATATTTTGAATGCTACAGCAAGGAACATAATTGTTAATCAAGTATACAACTGCAGGACACGTTAATTTACATATGCCTCTTTTTTCTATAGGAAATGTTTTATTCATGGAAGATCTTGCCTGATCCCAGCCCTCTTCTCTGCCATAATTTGTTAACATTAGGAATGAATCGATGTCCTACATGAACATGCTTTATACTTAAAGCTTCTTACAGTGGTGCAGTACACGCAGTATGTTTGGTAGCAGAGAGGTGTTTGATTACAAGGGTGATAAATGTAGTTTATATTAACAAATTTTGTCACCTAAGAATGGGAGAAAGAAAGGAGGAAGAAATATTGCAGAGCTTTTATTATCTTCCTTTTAGTATCAGTTGGAGTAGATCCTTTAGTTAAGTTTTGTGTTTGTTGCAAAATAATGTTACTACATCTGTCTTGTTCTCTTGTGACTTGCCTTTTTCTTGCATCATTTGCAGTGCAGAGTCATAAGTACAGACACATTTATTCCCACAAATTTCACTTTTAGCTTTCCAGCATTGTTGAGCCATACTGTTTTGTTAGGAACCAGATTAAATATTAAATAGTATTTAAAAGGAATTGCCAATAAATAATGCAGTTTTGTTTGTTACGGTTTTGACTCAGCCAGCAGCTGAGTTCCACCCATCACCGTCCCAGTGGGATGGCAAAGAGGATTGGGAATGAAAGGAAAACCAAAGCCCTGACACTTGACTTCATGTTAACAGTGAATCACAAGTCTCTCTTGATGCAAAATACGTGTTCATTCACTGTCTTGGTGTCCACACTGCACTAAGCTGCATGGCTCTTTCAAGTAATAAGTTTCTTGATGTTTCTCAGATGTTCTTTGTGGCATACTCTGTGCAAAGAGCATGAATGATGAGATAGGCAGGAGCACTGGTTTTGTAGGTATACTGCACCAAGCCATAGGGCATGGGTGGATATTTGGGAATAAATTATTTTGTGTCATGTTAGTTCCCTCCCTCATTTCCCTCAATTTCTCTTAGCACTTCCTCTCTAAACCCTTCACCAGCATTGTTTCCCTTCTCTGGACACACTCCAGCACTGCAGTGTCTTTCTTGCAGTGAGGGTCCCAAAACTGAACCCAGTGTTTGAGATGCAGTCTCAACAGTGCTGAGTAGAGGGAGATGATCTCTGTCCTGGACCTACTGGCCACACTATTGCTGATCCTAGCCAGGATGCTGGTGGCCTTGGCCCCCTGTGCACATTACTGGTTCATATTAAGAGGCTGTCAACCAACACCTCTAGGTCCCTTTCCACCATGAGAAATAAATTCTAAATATAGCTAAATAAGTTAGTAGTCTTCTAAAAAAGCCCAGAATTTTCAGTGTAGTTGCCTTGTAAATTCAGGTTAAGTTTGAATTTATTTTTTCCTTACTCCTGTATTTAACCTATCATGCATGGTATATGACCTGTTTTCTTTCCTGCTTTATCTGCATGAGTTCTTTCTAATTTCTTTGCAAGCTGAGTCACAAAATTTGTGGAACTGTGCAATCCAGTTATTAAAACTTTTATTTTTTTGAAAAATTGGAAAGACAGAGTAGAGTCTGTCTCTATCTATTGTTGTCTTGAAGGTCTCTTCAGAGATTAAGATTGAAAACCTAAACATGGAATTGTAGAATTACAGGATGGTTTGTTTTGGAAGGGACCTCTAAAGGTCATCTAGTCCAATCCCCTCTGCAGTGAGCAGGAATATTATATATTTTGTTTTAATTTCACTTAAAGGCAGTGGGTTTGTTTCCTGGCAGTATCCTTTTGTTTTTCTCTGTAGCATAAAGCAAGGATTTCAGTATTTTAGAGATGAAAAGAATGCGCACACTTAGCACAGGGGCAGTCCTCAGTTTTGGACTTAGGCTAAATGGTAGCAGAAATGTTCCATATTGTAGCACACTTATGGTCAAAACATGAATCATTGGGCCTTTGATTTCGCAAGTAATTTTGTCTGGGTGAATCTTGGCTATCAATTTAATTATTTTTGCTGTGGTGCCATCTCTTCTACTCTGTGAGCACTCAATGTATGTACATTTCAGACTATTGTGTAGAGAAGCTGTCTTTAAGTTTCAGAAGCAATCTAATTACAAAACTTCACACAGATAAGGTTGATGTCAGGAGATTTTCTGTAGGGATAGGGGACAAGAATGCATAAGTAATAGTTTTCATTGAGTACAGGCATTACATTTCTAGGAAGTGATGGTTTTTTTCTGTCTAGGGTTAAGACTTCATCTATGTTCCTATCTCCCCTCTACCTGATTTACAGGCTTTCTGCTGCTCTGGAGGCACGTTTTGAGGTTATACTGTTCTAGGGAGAGAGATGTCTCCTGTTAAAATCCTGATTTGCTTAAAATGCTTTCAGATTCTTTGGAGCACAGGGTGAAATTAAGGATTAACCCTAAATTGAGAGTTTGACAGTCAACTATGTAGTTAGTAGTTTGTTCTACCTGATTCAGTGTGTATTTGGTATTTAAACAAACCAAAACACTTCGGCAGAACTTCACTCCATTATTGTATTGACAAGTTCAGGTTCCTTGAGCGCTGGCAGAACCTGTTCCAGATCAGGCACAGAAGGGATTGAAATGTGTCATCACAGAGTGTTCCACCACTGGACTGTTAGGCATGAACATAAAATCCAGATATTTCCATATTGCCTTTCCAAGACTTGTTTTAAATCTAGTGGAAGAAAATGTAACAATTCACTTCAAAATGTAGAAACAAGCAATGGGCACAGTTCTGCTCAGGCTTATTAGTGTAGGATTCTGCCACCTGAGTTAATAAATTTTACATTGACCAGAATTGTACTTTTAGCTGAAAAATATTCCAGACCTACTTACAGATTGCACCCTCGGTTTAAGCCTTTTACATTCCAAGTTTAAAATACTCCAGAAAATGCACAGCAGAACTAAAAGTTATAAATTTAGTAATGGTTTAAAATACTAAATTCTTAACGTGTTAACAATGAAAAAAATATTTAAGAATCTCAGAAAACAGCCTTTTGAGATTTACAAACAAGTCTTTGCCAACATTCTGTGTATCTTCTATTGAAGTGCTTGATTTGATCTGATTTCTTTTGAAAGAATGAAATGTGTAACGCTTGCATTAAACTGTGAATTAAGAAATAGAAGAATGAATGGAAATCAGGGCTGTCAGAGAGCAAGTATTCCTCTATTGTCAATTAATATCCATGAAGTAATCTCCATCAGTGACTTGTTTTGTGCACAGGGACCAAACAAAGCTATGTTCTGGTGTGTACAAATGCGTCTCCTTTTGAGGTTTATATCTTTACAATAGCTCCACGTTATTTTTGCCTTCTGCTTTTAAAGCTAATACCTAGAGTATCATAAGAGTACATTAGACACTGATTTCTGTCTTCTGCAGATTTCCTGTTCTTCAAGTCCAACTGTAACATCAAGTTCTGGTAGCACTAGTTCTTTATCATCCCTTGGACCACTTTGTAGGCAGAGATCATTAGCAAATGGTGTTTTGTGTTCTGAGTCTAGCACATCAGCTGTTTCTTCACCCACATCCAGCTATCCAAAAGCACCAGGCTTTGAACGAGAAGATCAGGTATGTGAATAATATGGGTCTTCAAGTACAAAAGCAATCTTAAACTAATTTAGATTCAGCAGAAGATGTCTGTCTCACATATCAGCACTGCTTTTTGATAATTAAGGACACAGAGTTTGGACACCATTTCTTCAGTGAGCTAAACTGCATCAAATTACAGTAGTCACAGGTCAAGGACACCCATGCAAACTGTCATTTCAGCTCAGCTGGATTGCAGTAAATTATAGTTTTGCAGAAATGCTGTGACTGTCATTTCAAGCCCATGTTGCCGAGAACAGAGCAAGATAATGACACAAAAAATAATCGTAGCTAGACTTGGTAGGATTCAGTTTTAATTATTGTTGAAATTGATGGTGAAAAGATGCATTGATTTCTGGCTGTTGATCATAGAACCATAGAATTGTTTGGGTTGGAAGAGCCATCTGAGATCATCGAGTCCAACACCACTGTGGCCTCTAAATCATGTCCCCAGGTGTCATGGCCACAAGTTTCTTGAAGGACTCCAGGGATTGGGACTCTACCACCTCCCTGTGCAGCATGTTCCAATGCCTGACCACTCTTGCAGGAAAGAAATTGTTCCTAATTTCCAGTTTAAACCTCACCTGGTGTAACTTTGAAGCCTTTTTCTGTAATTGTATCACGTGTTACCAGAGAGAAGAGACTGACCCCCACCTCACTCCGACCTCCTTTCAGGTAGTTGTAGAGATTGATGAGATCTCTTCTCAGCCTCCTCTTCTCCAGACTTTACAACCCCAGTTCTCCCTGCTTCTCCTCACCAGACCTGTTCTCTAGACTATTCAACAGCTTCATTGCCCTTCTCTAGACATACTCCAGCAACTCAGTGTCCTTGATACTGTTTATGAGTTCCTATCTTTGATTAATTTCGGTCTGTTTATTCTCCCTCCTACAGCTGCCTTTCTCCTTTGACAGGCTCATTACTGAGAGAGACACAGATGGTAAAATATTACAAGCCTCTTTAAGAGGGATAGATCTATACTATTACCAGTGGGAGGAAAATAGTTCAAACTGAAATTGGTGGGGAGTTGCAATGCTTTAGTTGGGGAGTGGGAAGAAAATGGGCAATTGTAGAGACAGCTGGAAGAAGGGAAGACTAATACTTTTCAGGGATGTGAAACAGCTCTGTTGGCCTGCACCAGGGAAAGCTCAGAATTTACCTGTTAAAGCTAAATGTTTTTTGTGCTTTTACACTACTGGCTACACATCTTGATTACCAGGAAGGAACTGTTTAAAAAAGGGGGCTTCACTGGCACATTTAAGTAAGCTGCAGCCAAACTGGTCAGCCTTCTTCATAGAATGATAGAATGGTTTGAGTTGGAAGAGACCTCTAAAGGTCGTCCACCCTGCAGTCAGTAGGGACATCCTCCCCTAGATCAGGTTGCACAGAGCCCTGTCAGGCCTCACCTTGAATATCTCCAGGGACGGGGCCTCAACCAGCTGTCTTGACACCTTGTTCCAGTGTTGCACCACCTCATGGTGCAGAACTTGTTCCTAACATCCAGCGTGAATCTAGTCGTCTCTATTTTGAAACCATTGCACCTTGTCCTCTCACTGCAGGCCTTTGCGAACAGTTTCTCTCCATCCCTCTTGTAGGCCCCCTTCAGGTACTGGAAGGCTGCTATTAGGTCTCCCTGGAGGCTTCTCCAGGCTGAACAACCCCAGCTCCCTCAGCCAGTCCTTGTAGCAGAGGTGCCTCAACCTCCTGATCATTTTGGTGGCCCTCCTCTGGACCCACTCCATCAGGTCCATGTCCTTCTTGCATTGAGGGCTCAAGAGCTGGATGCTGTACACCATGTGAGATCTCACCAGAGCAGAGCAGCAGAATCACCTCTCAATGTGCTGGCCACACTGCTTTTGATGCAGCCTAGGCTAGGCTGCCATTGGCCTCCTGGGCTACAAGCTCATACTGTCTGCTTATGTCCAGCTTCTCATCCATCAGCACCCCCAGGTCCTTTTCTGCAGGGCTGCTTTCTATCATGTCATCCCCCAGGGTGTATTGATAGTGAGGATCGCTCTGACCCAGATGCAAGTCCCTGCACTTGCTCTTGTTGAACCTCATGAGGTTCAGCTGGGCCCACCTCTACAGCTTGTCCAGATCCTTTTTGATGCCATCCTGTCCCTCTACCATATCGACAGCACCACTCAGCTTAGAGTCATCTGCAAACTTGCTGATGGTGCATTTGATCCTGCTCTCTATATCATTGATAAAAATATTAAACAGCACAGGTCCCAGTACAGACCCCTGGAGGACACCACTTGTCACTGCTCTCCATCTGGACTTCAAGCCATTGAGCACTACCCTCTGGATGTGACCCTCCAGCTAATTTCTTACCCAGTGAACTTGTAATTTGTCAGAGAAGTGTGCAGGAGTAAAAGATAGAAACAGAACAAAATGAAGGAAAGTGTTTTTTGTAAATGGCAACTTGTAGTTGAAGGCAAGATCATTCAAGTTCTTCAGGCAGAACTCTTTTCTCACATGTAGCTGTCTAGACAGACTACAGATGAGAGAGCTGTTCATCGTGGCAGGAAAGATTTCCATCTCCCCACACCCGGATCGTGTAATCATTGATTAAATATTATGGAAGCAAGGCATTTACAGTATCAAACAGGTGCTTTTTGGTCATGAGACAGCAATAGTTGAGAAATGATGTAATCATTGATGAAGATCTGTTTTGCTGGTTTGGTCACAATTAATGAATTATGTGCTGCTGCAAAAAATGTGTCTCAGCAGAAAAAATGTCACGTTCTTACCTTTTAGTGGCCACATTGAACCTGTCAGAGAGCAGTGACGGACTTTGTGATTGATAAAAAGACATCTAGAGCAGTGGGAGGCACATAAGATGTAGAGTTGTTGCTGCTTAGGAAGCTTTCACTAGAAGACAGATAGGAATCTCCCAAGGGAAACAAGGAACAGACACAAGACTGCTCCAAAAGAGCAGAAAGAACCATTTTTTCCTTTATGAAAAAGAGAGCACCTTGCAGAGTTTGCCACAATTCAAGAGGTCACTGACAATTACTGGCCTGAAAAGAAGACATCTTTTGTTCCTGGTCTGCAAGAACACAGTGGGCGAAGAGAAATGTCTTAGAATTCCCTTTATGTTATGTTACCCTATTATAAAATGATATTCAAAGACAATCTACCCCTATATTTGATTATTTTTGTTATTCGTAACATGATGACTTTAAGGGCAAATCTAAGCAGTTCCACTCAAAACTTTTGGCTACCTCAGGCTTCTCTTCCACCAGCCTGTTGGAGGAGTATTCCTGAGTTGGTGATCATTTGGGACATGTTATTTCTGACACAGCATAGTGCTAACATGGCTTCTGATTTTTGGACCAGAAATAACTTGTGTGCTTAGTTATGCATAGAAGTGGAACAATTATAACTCCTGTTCCTTTTCCATGTAGATTTATCCTGAACATTAAAAGTTAATTCTCCGTATGGGACTGTAGTGAGGTAAATGAAGTGGTCCCTTGTTTTGAAGTGCACTGAAAATGTAACAGAGATGCAAACGACCCTTTGTAAGCTAATACATTTTATAGCAATGACTTGTTAATATATTGCAGAGATTTTTCTTCCTTTAGGCAAAGCATCGAAGCTTCCCCGCTGAGAATCAGCAGACAGTAAATGAACAAGACAACAAGCAGGTATTGCTAAAAGCTAAATGCTTTACAACATAGTCTAAGGAAAATTTGTGCCCAGTGACAGGGCAGGAGGCCATGGCCACAAACTGAAACACAGGAGGTCCCATATAAACTTACAGAAATACTTTTTTACTGTGCGATTGAGACTGAGCATTGGAACAGGTTGCCCAGAGAGGTTGTAGAGTCTCCTTCTTTGAAGTTATATGGAAGCCTTCTGGATGTGGCCCTAAAAATGGATGTGACTAAAACACTGAGTAACCTGATCTTACTTTGTAGCAGCCCTTGCTCTGATCAACAGGTTGGACTAGATGACCTCCTCAAGTTCTTTCCAATCTGAGTTTTCCTATTATCTGGTGACCCTAAGAATACTTAGCAAGTTGGTTTAATTATCTTCTTTTTTTCAAAAGTTTTTTCAAAAAAGTGTGAAATAATCTCAATTTAAATAGTTCAGAATGTATGAAATTCTGCTATGTGATTACAAAGCTGTCTTCTGTTTATTTTGTTTCTGTTGTATTTAGATATCCCCCAGCACAGAGTTTTGAAGTTACAGATAGGGTCAGTCTTGGTCCATCAGAATTAGGAAAGGAATCTTTGAGCTTCACAAGTGCATCTGTCTGTAGGTACCAAGTGGCACAAGAAACTTGCTGTAAATGGCTTAGAGAGGAAGAAGAGACTGAATAGTCTATTAGATGTAGGTGTTTATGCTGGGAAGAAAGAGAACCAACTGAAAAAATCCATAAGCTTTGTGTGGGTGTGTGAAATTTCTTCACTTCTCTCTCACCAATAGGCCTCAGCTGAAGATGGAGCAGGCCAAAAGGGGTTATGTTTTGATTTTTTTAGCAATACAAAAAGCCTGTATTGCCTGTCCTACTTGTGTTGACTTTGATCATGATTCCTGCCTATAGAGAAATGTGATACCAGGCTTAGAACTTAAGAAACCTATACCTTGTAGTTTTTTAATTTTACTTTTTTAATTATACAGCTGTTTTTCATGGTTTAATATGTATTGCCAGTTCAGAGGTAATTTATTTTTTCAGTCCAAACATTTTTGAAAACAGAAAGCAGCAAAGAAATGTTGCATTTAACATGTTGCATTGAGAGACTCTGTTGTGTATTCAGTGTAAACTGCAATATTGGAGCAAAGTTTGAAAAAGCATATCATAGAGACATAGAAATGTTGAGCTTGGAAGTGACCTCCTGAAGTTCAACCAAGTCTGAGCACAAGAATCCTGCAGCAGGGTCGGGACAGTCCCTGGTATCAGCACAGGCTGGGTTATGAAAGGACTGAGAGCAGTGCTGCAGAGAAGGACCTGGGCATCCTGGCAAGTGGGAAATTGGACATGAGCCAGCAATGTGCACTGCCAGTCCAGAAAGCCAAGCATCTGGAGCTGCATCAGGAGCAGCATGGCCAGCAGGTCGAGGAAAGTGATTCTCCCTCTCTACTGCACTCTCATGAGACCTCACCTGGACTAGTTTGTCCATGTCTGAGAAGACAACACAGGAAAGATGTGGACCTTTTCAAGTGGGTCCAGAGGAGGGATACAGAAGTGGTCTGTGGGCTGGAACACCTCTGTGATGAAGAAAGGCAGAGAGAGTTGGGGTTGTTTGACCTGGAGAAGAGAAGGCTCTGGGGAGGTGTTACAGTGGCCTTCCAGTACTTAAAAGTGGCTTATGAGAAAGATAGAAAAAGACTTTTTACCAGGACCCATAGTGACAGGACAAGGGGCAGCATTTTTAAACTGAAAGAGGGTAGACCTAGATTGGATATAATCACAAAATTCTTTGCTATGAAGGTGGTGAGGTGCTGGAACAGGTTGCCCAGAGAAGCTGTGGATGCTTCATCCCTGGAAGTGTTAAAGGTCAGTTTGGGTGGGGCTCTGAGCATCATTTCAAGCACTTCATCTAGTGGAAGATGTCACTGTCCACAACATGGGAATTGGACTAGATGACCTTTAAAGATCTCTTGCAACCCAAACCATTCTGTTGTTCTCTGGAGGTCTGTAGTGTATCTGTTTCCTTGTCAAAGTAAGATCAGCTAGAGCAGGTGGCTCAGTGTCTTATTTGGTGGTGTTTTGAGTATCTCTGAAAATGCAGACTGCACAGCCTCTGCACATGCTCCAGTGTTTGGCCACCATTGCAGCAATTTTTTGTGTGAATGAAACTGTCTCTATTTCAGTTTGTGTTCAGTTTTAAAGAAAAAATATGTTCATTCTTGTGGTCATTATTGATCTCAATCTTGCACTATACCTAGCTTTGAAATGAAGATTTTATGAGCTATTGGTAGAAATCAGAAGAGTAGATACTGCAAAATGACTGCTCATCACAAACAAGGCAATGAGAGGATATGTGGATTCATTCAGTCACAGCTAGATGTGTTTTTTTTATTCACTAAAAGATTTGAGGATTAAATAAAGAATAAGCAGGAAAAGGAGTTAATTTACTGGAAACTGTGCAACAAGTTCTTGTAGACTTTGTGAAGTCATTTTCCAGTTTATAATGTTATATGGTTACATATTGTTTGCATTTCTTACATTTTGTAATTTGTCTGATTTGTATGGAAAAGAAATGCTTAGTTTGAAAGAAGTAACGCAGCAAAGGCCACAGAATCACAGAATGGTAGGGGTGGGAAGGGGCCTCTGGAGAGCATCCAGTCCAACCCCCATGCTGGAGAAGGTTCACCTAGAGCAGGGTGCACAGGGTGGTATCCAGGTGGGTTTTGAATGACTCCAGAGATGGAGACTCCACCACCTCTCTGGGCAGTCTGTCCCAGTGCTCTGCTACCCTCAACATCAAGAGATTCCTCCTCATGATTAGATGGAGCTTCCTGTGCTCAGGTTTGTGCCTGTTACTTCTTGTCCTGTCACAGCACCACTGGAAAAAGGCTGTCCCCATCCAGGTCCTTGTATAACGTGATGACACATGTGTGCAGTGCAGTCACATTTCTCAACTATCTGAACCAATCATCAGTTTATGCACTAATTACATTTAGATAAAATAAGAAAATTGGCTGATCCAAAAAGCATACAGAGTTTCTGTATGAATGCTTAATGAAATGTTGCAGTTCCTCAGGAGGTATTTTCCTTTCAGAAAGGAGCATCAGACTTCAGCTAACTAATTACGTTTGTAGAACTTATTTGCAAGTATTTCAGCAGCCTTCTTCTAAAAGCAGAATTCTCTCATATGGTAGCCATTTCACACTGGAGAAATGCATTTGCTGATAAATGATGGGGGAAATGATCCTAATCTATTCATTCAGAGGGTTCTTCATTTCTTTATGTTTGAATGAAAATAACTACTTTAAAAAATACCTTCTATTTAGTGTTTATGTTTGTACATATATATGTGTGTGTCTGTGCATGTGTGTACATAGGTTGTTTTTTTCATTTATTTTATTTTTTTTTAACAGAACCACCTCAGTGTTTTTTCAGCAGTTAACCCACTTGCTTCAAGTATAACTTCCAGTCTGGCCTCCAGTCTTGGATCAGATAGTTCATCTCCTACAGCTGTCTCTGCCATCAGTGCCAAAGCTCTCCATTTCTACTCTGGCAGTAACACAGTTGAATCAGTAATAGGTAAATCTTAACATTTAATCTCCATTTGTACACGTTCTGTTGCATTATTCAAGTTCTTGTTTCATCATAAATTAAAAGAGCATATTGGTAAAGACGGTAATGTTGTACAGATTTGCTTTATCATATGGAATTAAAAGCAATATCTGAAATTTACATTAAATGTTTTCATCCCAGATATTTTTTCTTTTCCCCAAAGTCTCCAATGTGAATGTAGGAATGAGTGAATGGGACATTTAAGCTGGAATTTTGGCATTGGTAGTCACCAGTAATTTTAAAAAAATGTGTAAAACTTTCATAATGCACCTCACTGTGTTGACAGAAGAAGTATTGTCTCCTCAACTTGTGTTCCTGGGTTGATGAGATTGGACTTTTTTTTTTTTTTTCAACGTTAACATAGCAGGTGGAATTACAGATCTTGCCATGTTTGCAGGAAAACGAGAGACATTTCCTTGGGTGACTGCATATTCTCCAGTCTGGTTGGTGGTATGTTCAAGGTGCTAGAGGAATAATTGCTTCCCCCAAGCTGCAGGCTGCACTTCTGCTAGTGCAGGCCAGTGAGCTGTTAGCTTAGACTGCCACAGAGCATGCTGAAGATCCATCAGCATTCCGAGATCCCTTTTAGCAGTGCTGCTTTATGGTCATTTGGCCCACTGCCTGTACTGATGCAAGGGATTATTCTGTCCCAGGTGCAGCATTATTGTATTAACCTTTGTTGAACTCCATGAGGTTTCTGTCAGTCCAGTTCTTCAGCCTTTTGAAATCCCTCTTAATGGGCAGTCCTGCCGTGATATAATCCGTGGCATGTATCAGCTGCTCTCCTTAATTTAGTGTTATCCACAAAGTTGTTGAAATCTGTGGCACTTCTACACGAAATGGGATTTAGCCAGGATGGCTGTGTCAGGGAGTGTAGAAAGATGCTGTATTTTGCATTCTGTGTCCTGAGTCACATGGTGAGGGAGCTGCTGTGATTAGCTGGTGTACTTGAAGCTTTCTGTGTTTGAATCGATGTGTAGCAGTGAGCAGGAGACTGCAGACAGTGAGTCAGCACTTTGGCATGGTAAGTTAGGCATTCAGTCTTTACACTTTTTTTTTTCCATAGAAGTCTATGCAGAATATTAAATGGTAGATCTTTTTCTGCAGTCTCACAAGTGTATGGCTTGCTTTCCTTAAAGGTTTGTTTGATGATCTTTGTGTTAGAAAATAAATTTTGCATTATTTTTAAATTTCAGAATTAGAATGAACAGAATTGCAGTTTCTGTGCAAGTAATATAATTTCATCAGCTTACTGTTACTATTTTAAGATCTACTATGGAATGAAATCACAGTTCTATAAAGATAAATATTGCTTCTGGGATAAGTAGAGGCTAGTTTGCTGTACAAGTTACTCATATAACAACAAAAATCATGGTCTAATTTCTGTGGTGCTTATTCAGTGTAATTTTTAAATCATCAGATGCTGAATGAGTGTTGCAAAGTAATTTAAGCAGTGATATACTATGTTTCCTATGTCCCAGTGTGATTATAGTAGGGAGCATAAGAGACTCTTGATTCCACTGAGTCAGAATATGCCTCTGCTGTCTATGGATGCTTTTCTCAAACAGTTGTTAGTGTGCTTTGTATGTTAACAGAATATGAATCATAAAATGCATGTCTTCTGTAGTGACTTTCTGGTAACTGCATAGATTTTGGGGGTTTCCCTTAAAAGAACTTCAGATATGTATATAAAAATTCTTTTACCAGAGTTCTACTTCATGTACATACAGGATGACATTGAAAATAGTGCAGCATATCATCTGAATAGAGCACAAAATAAAGATGTTTGTGTGGAACAGAAAATAAATACATAGTCTTCTTGTAGGTGGTGAATTGAAGAATCATTAAAAAAGGGGATAGAAAAAGAGCTGCAGCAAGGGAAGGAGCTAGGTGATTATGGAAAAAGGGGATGAATAGTTTAGGAAGGACTGAAGAAGCTTTGTCATACTGGGGTCTTTAGCTGTTTCTGTGGCTCGTTATCCTCGTATCCCAGGGAGCTCGAAGCTCTCTGTCTACTCCCTGGATAATAGTCCCCTAGAGCTGGGGAAGAGAGTGATGCAAGGGAGTTGGCAATAAGCACACAGATCAGATGGAACTAGTATTTGGCATTGAGGCTTGGACAATATGTGGAAAACTGAGGAATGGTGGAATGAAAGATGGTGTATTGTTGCGATCTGCTGTCAGACTCAAGGGAGATTGGTCAAGAGGTCTGTTTTTGTTCTGGTTAAAAAAAAAAAAAAAGAGGTGTACTCTGAGAACATGAAAGCAGCAGGCTGGTTGAAATCCTCCTGGGAATTTGAAAAATGAAACCCAACCAAACCCAAAAAGAATAAATGGAAATATTTTTAAAAATAATAGAGACTTTAAATAAGTGAAGTGTGAGAGGAGGCAGATTCAGAGAGGAATAAGTAGGGAATGGGCAGCAGTGAAGGGAAACAACTCAAGTGGTAGTAAGGAGAAGGTGAGACCTTAACAATTGAGGACATCAAGCCTGATTGTCCACCCTGTTGTCTGTGTAAGGTGCTGAGTGGTCCCACCCCAGGAGTGTTGTGGTTGCTTCCATTGTTTTCTAATGCATACTCAAGCATGGGGATTTTGTCTGTCTGGGAGATTCTTCAAGGAAAAATGGTATTGCTCCACTTGCTTGCCATATATGTTGTGATCTTAACTGCTGTATTCTCTCCCCACACTCCACTGACTTTCCACTGGGTGAGGTGGAACCTGAGACAAGCAGAGGGAATCAAAAGTTAAGCTTCAAAAATGTAGATAATGAACAGTAAGGGATCATGTCAGTCCTTTTTGTGGTGGGAGAGATCAAGTGTGGCAGCATGAGTTAAGGCCTGGCATGAGTGTGACATGACAGGTGAGTGATGTAGTAAGGATACAGGCTTAGATTTGATCTACTATTTGAGCAGTGTGATTTGTTTCAGCTTCATTGTGTTTTTTTCCTGCCTGTCATACTTGCATGGCAACGTGTTGAGCCAGGCAATGCAAATGACTTCAAATATTAATATTATCTGATGATGTGGGGAATTGAAGAGCTTGAAAAAAAAGCCTGTCTCCCTGTTTAAAGATGATGATGTTGCTAATAATGGGAGTTTAAAGCCTCTTTTTTTTTTTTTTTTGTGATTGAGAGAATTTTTCAATCATTTTTGAAAGAAAATGGAACAGCTTCACTTGATGAAAGTGGGAGGGAACTCTTCCAGAATATCCTGCAACATAGTGTTGAGAGATTTGCTCTCATAGGTGTGTGGCATTTTGGCACAAAGAATGTTGGGACAGGTTCACAGATATAAAGATTTATTAGTAGGTTGCATAGCTGATGGCACATAGTGGCCTTCAAGTGAAAGGCAGTATAATTGTTGAGTCCATCTGAAATACTGATTTTTTTTTTTAGTTTTACCTTATTTATTTCAAAATATTGCATACTTTCATTTGAATATTCAGACATTTCTTATATCTCCATGCTCTGATATGAAACTCAGCTACCCCAAGGGATGACTGTTGTAAGGGGCATTTACAGTGCCTTTCCTCAGATAAAATACCTGGCTTTATTCTACAATAATAACAATATATTTACGTAGGTATCCACATTCAATTTTCCCTCTTTTTCAGTTGACAGACCTCTAAGCACAACAGGTGACACAGATTTATTGAAAATCCAGATAGACAGCCACCTCTCCATTATCCACTTTTCATCTCACCAGCTTAAAGAGCTGAAATATCTTATAAATGAAGAAAATACAGGGAAATATCCTTCACAGTGTATCTGTGGCATGACCTAGTTGTGAAAGACTTCTGTGATGGAAGCACTAACAAATATGGTCAAGTAAAATTTCCTCATTTGAGCCATCATGATAGTTAAGGTATAATTCAAGGATAATTAATTGATACAATATTTTGTTTAACAGGTTCTGCTTTAGATTTGCATTTTAATGATGTGAACGTCGCATCCATAGATAGAGAATTAGAAGACCAAGAAGGCAGTGACCTTGGATTAGCAAGTAAGAGGTCCAATTTGTAAAATTGTCCTCATTTAAAATTTCTCTATTTCTGATATCTCTAAACTTTGATTTGTCAAAATAGTTCCAGACAGCAAAGACTTTGAAGTCCTCAGTTCTGTTCCATCTGTTTAATTTTGCGATGTAAAGGGATTGCACTGCTATGATCCTGTCTGTATTTTGCAAGAGATCAATCTGTTAAATACTTGATTGTGGTTTCTGTTAAGTATGGCCCATGGGTGTAATAGATGTCATTTACAGTCAAGGCCCTGCCCACCCTGAAACTCAAGACATGGAGGCAGATTGTCTTTGACCAACCTTTGTTGCTTCCTTGCTCCTCTTGTGGGTGCAGTGTAGGTTTATTTCTGGTAGATGATACGCATCTGTGGTCTGTCCTGTGTCTTCCCCGTGGCACGAGGCTAACTGTGGTAACGTGTGCTGAGTATTTCAAGACAGATTTTTCTGAAGATACTGTGTCAAGGAAGCTTAGAATGAACATCCCTGTCTTTTTGTGTTGAAATACTTCCAAAAGGAATGGTGTTTTCTGTGATGACATGAATTCATCGCTTCTAGTTTTGTGGTTTCAGTTAGAATCACCACCCTTGCTTTAAGTATAATCACTTGGTTGCCCTTTTTTGTTTTAATTAATTAAATTTTTTAATTAAAAAAATTAATTAAAAAAGAAAAAGAGAAAAGAAAAGATAATGCCATTGTGCTGGTTTGAGGCCAGCCAGAACATCTCTTGCCCCGAAAGGGACAAAAGAATGACACACGCAAACGGATTGGAGAGTGATGGAAAAAGTTAAAATGGAAAAACGAATTGGTGAAGCTACAGAAAACTACAAACTACAAAGCATAGTGGAAAAGAACATCCTAAAGCATACAGAATCCCCTCACAGGATTCCCAAAAGCTTCCCAGTCCTCCCTTCCTCCCACCTGAGGGTCTACCCAACCCCTCAGGGCTCTTCCTTCCCCCCCCCTCCTACTGCTAGGCAAGTCTCAGGCTGGCCAGGTCTGAGACTGCCCCCCCCTCCATTCTCCTCCTGGCATTAGGCCTAGACAGGCCTAAGAGGCCTTGAGGATACTCCCCCGGCATTACCCGATAAGAGAGGACATCTCCCATGGGAGCAGAGGGAAGAAAGAGGAAGAGAATGACTCTGCAGATGGCCTTATAGGGCATAGGATTTATGGGTAGAAATACGCCATTTCCTGTGTCCACCCCTCTGGGTGGGCACCCGGGACACCAGAGGTGTATCTCATGTAGCAGTGGCAGGGGGCATCCAGCCTAAACTGCCACAGCCATTTTAGTTGCTTTTCAACCGTATCGATGAGTATGATCTTCACAGTAAATATCAAACTGTTACCTGACCAGGATAATGCACTGCACCTGCACATGTTTATGTCAACAGTTGCATGATCTTTCATGCCTATCTTTTATCATAATTACCATTATTTGGGGAAATTCTGAACAATGCATTCATTTGACTAAATTATTGTTCGTTTTGATTGTTTCAAACTCAGTTTTCATAGAGACTAAATATTTTTGACATTTAAAATCTACTGAACAAAAGTTGTAAATATTTGAGTTCTGTCTCTGATTTTCAAGGTACGTAGTCTCACTTGCTTAACTCTGGTTTATATATATTTAAATAAGCAACAAATACTTCTTAATCTTTTCAAGTTTCAGTCAGTTTCTCCACTCCTGTTAGTTGCTGGCTGTAAAACTGAGGAAGCTGAATACCAATCTGAAAAATGTTTTCTCTTTCTTTGTAGCTGCAGATGAGGCCACTGCTGTGTAAAGCTACAGATTCTGTTTTCAGGCTCTTGGAAATCTCCTTTCATGTGTTCAATTAAAAAAACTATTTTTTGTAATAGGAGATAAATAAAGTTTTCTTTTTTAATGGAAGGTATTTGACTATATCATTAAATGTCCATTAGATACATTTTTCTGGAAAAATACAGAGAGCTGTGTACTGCTTTGGAACAAATATTTTTTTTTTCCTTTCTTTTCTTTTCTTTCCCCCTAATGCATACATAGGTCAAAGATTACTGGGAAGTTCAGCACCTGTCAATATTCCAGGTTCTCTTGTTCGTTCCTCGTCTTTACATTCATCATCATCCCTCTCAACCTCTCCGCTCAGTTCTCTTTCGCAGTCACTGTCTCAGTCTTTTGCTTCATCTGCTACAGTTCCTCACCACCAGCAGCCTTTGAAGACAGAGCATAGTATGTTAGGCACCTCAGCCTCTTCTCACAACTCCTTAGGTAAGTTGAGGGTTGCACTCTGTGTACTTTAAGAGGGAATTCAGTGGCAGGCAAGAAATGTTCTATTCCAGGCTTTGCTTGTTTTGTCTTTTTTTTTTTTTCCTTAGCTATTGTAATTGATAACACTATTGATAATGGAGTTACATTTGGTATGTGGTAGAAAGAGGAGTGAACTTCGGTTCCTATTGGAGGGAACAAAAGATTTCTTGGAAGAGGAATTACTTACAGAGGTGTTTGAAAAGGGTAAAATATAGCAATTGGTATAGAGGCTGCAGGAATGCGTTTTAGCCTCAGCATTTTGCTAAAGGAAAATATGTAGCAGAGAAAGAGGAGGAATCAAAATGATGTATGAGCTGGTAGGAACAAGACATTCATATATAAAAAACTTGTATTTTGTTAAAGGCAAGAGAAAAATGCTAAATCTGCTGAATTGGTCTAAATACTGCAAACACTTCTCAGACTGTCACATTTCTGAAGGTAGTGGAATAATGTTAGGAGTCTTGCAGACAAAAGTCTTGAGTTTTGTGTGTAGCCCATCTCTTTTGTTATGCATATGGAACATTTTACAGCAATATATGCAGAATTTTTTTTTCTGCCTTTGTTTTGTAGGTTTAAATGGTGTGACAGGGAGCATTTGGGACTTTGTAACTGGCAGTTTCTCTCCTAGTCCATCCCCAATACTAAGCAGTGGCACTACCCCGTCAGTAAGTTCAAGCACCAATGGGAATGAACTAACTCGAGTTAGACAGGAACTTGATGATGCTAAGAGAAAACTAAAACAATGGGAAGAATCTTGGCAACAAGTAAAACAGGTACATTAATTTATGGTGGTATTATATATATAAAATATATACAAGGAGCTTCAACTGTTTTTCCTTTTGAAACATCTTCTCACTCTTGGACACAGAGTTTTATTACAGGCTGTCAGAGGAGTGGTTTTTTTCCATCCTCGGAATGAGCTAGTGGCACAAAGAAGACTGAGCTTTTTGAAAGGCAAATAATTTTCTGAAAGTTGGTCTGTCTCTGGGCAGGGACACTTTCATCTATTCAGGACAGGGCTGAAGAGCAACCTATCCTGATGTTTAACTAATTAAAGACATATGTTCCCTCCCATACCTCTTTCAAGATGATAAGCACACAAAAAAGCAGAGGCTTGCCAGCAGCTGCACCTTTCTGGTGAACCTGGACAGTATCTGGCCAGCTCACTAGTCAAACTGAGGTTGTTGGTAACTGCCAGTCTAGTGCATTTTCAGTAGTCCTTTCCCTCCCCTCACGTTGTTCTAAATTTTGATAGTTTTTGATGTCTCTTGACACTAAATTGTGAATTTAACATTTAAAATGTGTTCTATGTATAGAGTTCTAAAAAGGCTTCTGGCTTCTGGCACAGAGAAGCAGCAGTGACTTACCTAAAAATTACAATAAACCAAGAGGAGTTGTTAATTAGAAGGTAGGATTAGTAGTTGGGGAAGCGTTAAATTGTGCAGTAACTGTATAGTTATGTCTAAAATTACAGATTACCTGCATCTTTGAGAGCTTTTGTTGTTAATTAAAAGAAAAAGGTTTTTATCTTCTGGAAATCTCTTTCTCACAGGCATGTGATGCATGGCAGAAAGAGGCTCAAGAAGCAAAAGAACGTGCGACCATCGCAGATGCAGACAAACAACTCGCCCTTCAGAAGAAGGAGGAAGTGGAGAATCAATTAAGAAAGCTGAAGGCACAATTAGCTTCTTGCCTATCTACTACATTACCTTATATGAAAAATTGTGGAGATATAGAGAAGACATCCTTGCCAAAGCTGCTTTCTTTACAAAATCGGCTGCACCTGGATTTAGAAACAATAGATGAGGTGAGTTTCTTCATCTCCATGACTGGCTTTGGTTAACTGAAATTGACAGCTCAATAATCTTCAGTGACATATTTATGCCAGGCTTCATTTCAAAGAGCAACACTGCTCTCAGTGTGAAGTCTTTCTTTTCTGGAATACAGGACGGTTCAGATTTCTCAGCCCCATGGATTCTTCTAAGGTTTTGATCAGCTTTCAGAACAAATTACAAGTAAGTCCTGAGAATTCTTGGGGTGATTTAAAAAAAAAAAAAAAGAAAAAGACTTTACCCCCCAACGTTTTGGGTGCTATCTAGATGAAGAAAAATAGTTGTCCTAAATAAATGAAAACTTGCTTTTTCAATTGTACATAGTGAGGCTCCCTGCTAGGAGTTTTATGTAGTCAGAGAGGCCAGTACAGACTTGGACCATAGAATCACTGACATTAGAAGGGACCGCTGGAGATAGTCCAATGCCCTGCTCAGAGCAGTGTGAACTCGAGCAGGTTGCTTAGTGCCTTACCCAAGTAGTGTTGAGTATCTCCTGGGCTGGAGAGTCTGCCTCCTCTGTGGGCAACCTTTCACAGCATTTGACCATCCTCAGGATAAGAAAAGTTTTTTCTTATGTCTGTGTGGAATTTTCTGTATCTTAATTTGTGCTCATTGTCCCTTTTTTTCTCTGGATACCACTAAGAAGAGTCTGTCTCTGTTTTACTCCCTCCCATCAGGTATTTGTATACACCAGTAAGATGCCATCTCTTCTCAAGGCTGAGCAATCCTTTCAGCTATTTCAGCCTCTCCTTATGTATCATATGCTGCATTCCTAAGTTGTGTATTTCTGTATTTCACCTTCTCTCAAATCCAGACTTGGTTTCTGCCCAAACTGTACAACACTTCCCTCTCACACTGAGGGTATTCTCAAAGCTGAGAATTTCAGTGCCACTCCTCTGAGCACATCAAGAATGGACCATGCACTGCTGCAGGCACTATACTTCAAACCTTGCTGGGCACAACTTGGTTTCACATTGCTTTTTTTCCCCCTGCAGTCTCAGAGGGCAGTGAACACAACATAGGACAGCAGTTCTTGCTATTTTGTTTGGACTGTGACAGGACTGTCCAGACAAAAAGAGAGAAAGGATTTCTTTTTACTGCTAGGACAGTCCTAGATGTTTTCCTTTCTAAAAACACCTAGAGACCCCTCCAGCTGCTACTTTAAATGTTGCTCATGCTCTGATTTTATAACCCTCAACCGAGCCATCTGCCATGCAAGAACATTGTTTTTAAGCCAGATGTTTACTGGGGACAGCTAAGCCTAAAGTTGCCAGAATGCAGCTGTATAATTTGGAGTAATTTCAACTGAGTGCAGTAATCTCTTCACAGGTGATTTTTCAGCTTCAGTCAAAGAAGTGTGTCCCGTGTCAAGAAGATGATCGTGGTATTACCCTGAATCCATGCCAACATTATGTACTTTGTGATCACTGTGCAGCTGCACAAGAAGAATGTCCCTGCTGTCAGAAAAACAATAATCTCTGGTAGCAGACAGGCATTGTACTCATGCCCTGTTCATGAATGAAAGCATTTTATGTTGCTGTATTTTATGTAAGAATGATGTCCCTCGTAATTAACCCATTGAATAGTGCTAGACTGATTCCCATTTTGATGTGAGAAATTCAGTTGTCTTAAGATAGAGAAAAAGGCTTGCTCACCTTTACATATCAGCTTCAGTCTTGAGGTGGTTTATGTTCCCTCCCAATCTCATAGCAGCCTTTTCTGACTTCCACTTATACTACACAAGCTACTTAGGTTCATTTGCACTGTAATCACTTTGTATGAATCTTACCACAATGCCTGAGTGAAATGTTTATATCCATTATTTTCATCAACAGAAGATGGATGCACAGATACAGTAACTACACACAACAGCACAAATGGTCCCTTGGCCATGTCTGTTGTGTGTGAAATGCCAGAGCCAGGGTTTTGGGATTGGTCTAACACTATGTTTACTTGGATGTTTGAAAAACTCTCACTAATATATAAGCACTTTTTAATTATCGTGTTCTGTTGGAAGCTATGTTGTAAATTGCTTCAAGCTGCTTTCTAGGTCTGATTGTTTATTTTTTAATATGCAATAATAGGGTGTGTTATATGTGTACTGTGAATGTAAAGTATTTCACATGGTTTTACTGTTAAATCACAATATGGTTAAATAGAAATGACAACTTAACGTAGTTTTTCTACAGTTTGTAAGTTAACTGCATCCTATAGTGGTTATACAGCAGAGACAAAAACAGTGAGGCACTTCTGCTTTCATATTCAAACACATGTTTTCAATTTTGTGAAACAGATCAGTTTTTAGTATACAACTGTGCATTTTCGTATTTCCCTCAGTTTGGGTGTTTATAGTCTTAAATTTTTGTACGTCTCCTAACCTGATCAGGAGCAGATACAATATGTGTAGTATTACCAAGTGCCTATGCCCAGTATCCAATAAAATGGCAGAAGACATTTAAAAAAAAAAAAAATATTTACAAATAGTTTCTATTGCTTAATTTTGTATCGAACAATTTGACAAGAACTAAAATATATCTTGTTTTTATAAATATTTAAAAATATTTTTTTTTCAGTAATGAAGTTAAGCATGCTTGAAAGTAACCACATTATTATTATTATTATTGTTGTTGTTGTTGTAGTTGTTGGTGCATTATTATTAATAATGCTTACAGTCAGACAGTGGCACTTTGACATGGTGATTCCTTTTTAAAAGGTAGTATAATGTCCTTACTTCATCCTGGTAGTTGGGAGCATACAATTCAGGAGAAGTTAATTAATTACTGCATGTTAACACTGTATTTTTACATTTCTTATGTGGAATAATTGCCTCCAGTTTTCCTTTTTCTGTTACTCAGGTGTGACACTGGTGCAGCTTGGATTGAACTGACCTGCTGCTGTGTTACACGATTTGTGTCTCCGTGTTACTGTATTCAGAACAAAAAGTGAGTTCACCCAGGCAGCAAAGAGTTAAACTATTTAAAGTTCAGTGCTAAAACAGAAGCCAAGGTGTATACTAAAATTATTATTGTTAAAATAGAGCTTTTAGAACTGTGTCAGCATTAAATAAAGGGTCCAAGCCAACAGTACTGAAATCAGTGTCTCCTTTGGGCTGTAGAATTCTTTGTGCAAAGGCTGGAATTAGCAGACAATCATGGCTTGTGTTCTGTGAGCACTGGATGTGCAGCACTGGACTCTGCATTTTCAAACACAATTTGCTGAAAATACTGCTGGTTTAAAGGTGTAGCCAGCTTTGGACTTTTAAAAACAAAGGAACTAGGATTGGCAGGTTTGGCTTTAGGTATTACTGTATGTTCTGCTTCTGTGCAGTCTGTGACAAAGACTGATTTTTGAGCTGTTGAAGAGCATTTTGGACTAAGGCAAACTGAGTTATGCCAGGGTTGGGTTTAAAAAAAAAAAAAAAAACAAACAAACCCAACAAAGAATAATATAGTTCAAAGTTATGTTTCATCTTTTTCAAACAAGCAGTGTTTGGAACACTGGTTTACTGTATCTAGTGTGGAACAGCATTCTGCAACCATGGTGCTCACGAAAACGTTTAGAAATATCTTTAGTGAAAACTTTTACTTCAGAATTTTAGAAGAAACCAGCTGAGGCTACCTACCAGGGACATCTCACACTAGATCTGGTGGCTCAGAGCCACATCCAGCCAGTCCATTGCTTCTTATAGTTGTATGTTTTGTGTTCTGCAACAATGAATCTTGAAAATAACGATGTGTGTCCTGTAGTAGTACCAATGAAAGTTTTTCCTGTGCTCCCTGTAGATTTCTTTGATGTTAAATTACAGACACGTTTAAAAGCTATCATCAACAAACCATTTGGTGGAGAAGGAAAGAAAAATCCATACCAAAGAAACATACCCCTATTAGAAATTCTAAGGCTGGGCAGCTTGCTGTAATTATAGATGAATCACTTGAACCATACATACGTGGCTGTGATATGAAGATAATACAGCAATTCTTCTGAGGACTTCTAATCAAAGTTTTCTGTTTCTAAAACAAGTCAACTGCAAATGCAAATAAATAGTACTTTTACACCAGTACTTTAAAATCGAGAATAAAATATATGCAGTTGACTAGAGAGACTGGAAGAAGCCAGGAGTGAAACCTGGCCTCTGTATGTATTTGTCCTTCTACTATGTACATGATTTAGAAACTGCATACATGAAAAATATATTTTAGAGAGACTGCAATACAGCAATTTGCTGAATTAATGAAATGCATAAAAGCAAAGTAAATAGGTTTTCAAGAGGCATTTTGGTATTTGACAAAGTTCTGCGCTAATTTATGTACCAATAAAATTTTTAATGTGAATTCCATAGGTGGTCACAATTATTTTAGCCTGGGGAATAATAGATTAAAATTGTGATTTCTCAGGTTTTTTACAGTTAGGAGCTGTAATTTAACCAGAAGTATGCTAATTACAGATAGATCCCAAACTGCATGCTATAAGATTTGTTATTAGTCTTCTTTGAATAGCAGATTACTAAGGACATACTTGTTTTGTTCTGTATTGCCATTCGGAGTATCCTAGTATTAAATATAGGTGATACTAATACTTGCACACTATGCTTGTGTAACCATCATCAGACCCTAAATAAATATGGACTTTTTACTCTTCTTAATTTATGGAACCTGCTAATGTTTTGAGTGTATAGACAAACGATTTTGTGAATGAAATGGTTCTTACTATAAAACATGCTATTTATAATGCATATTCATTTACTTCTAGTGAACTGGTTAAAATTGTTAACGCTTGTTAAGACTTTTCTACACTATAGTGTTTATGCAATGGTTTACAGAAGTCATGGAATTATTTTTATTACCAGTGTGGAAATAAAATTTTGATCTTTATTTCTCAGCTATCCTGTGTTTAGAGACTCGAAAATTCAGAGATGTTTTCCTCTGCACTCTAATAATGGCATTCCTGATAATTTCAGGGTTTCTACCACTGGGACTGGCATTTACTCTATTTCAGGGGAGAAAGACGTCTAACTGATATGAAGAAACTGATTCAGAAGAGGTCTACAAGACAGAGGCTGCCAAGATGACTAAAATGTAATTGTCGTTCCATTCCCCCCCCCCCCCCCCCAAAAATGAGAGGATGTTCAAAGCCTGAGTGCCATCCTCTGACACATTGACCCCTGTAGGGCAGTCACCAGCCTGTGGGACAGGGGCTGGGGGGATGCAGCCATTTTCTGGGACCACCCCATCCTTTATTTCTCCAGCAGAACTCTACTTCTGGGATTAGGGCTGTGTGTACGTATTATAACCATCTCAGTGAAAGTAACAAGCTGATAGCTGGGCAGTTGCCCTTGTTTTGTGTCTTTTTTTGGGGTGCATAAAAATGAGTGGAGCATGTTCATGGTGTAATGATGTCACAGGGGAAGTGTGTGTGTGTGTGTGATGCATCAGAGGAGCAGGTGAGTGAGGGGAGAGAAGGAGGAGTCTCCCAAAAAGGAGGCTTGGAGCCCTGAATGTTTGAAATGCCTGAAAATTCTTGGAGGGGATTATAAGACATTTAAATACTGTTTAGTATGAGGTGTTCCAGTAAGGAATAAGGTCTCGTTTTTATCTAAATATTGAAGAATGGTATAAATTTACATGTGAAAAAGACTTTGAAATGACCCACTCCTTATCACCTCTGTTTAATATAAAGGCTTCTAGAATATAAAAACAAATCCTGAGTAGAGCCACACAGGGTTTTGAAATATAAATTGTGTATATATAAATTAAAAATAGTGGATTTTCCTTAGTATGCCCTGTTGGTTTCTTTTGCTTTAAATTTAAATGGAAAAACACTTAAGAGAGCCCAGCTGAGCTGCTCTCCATGCAATTGTGGCAGGAGATGCCGGGCCGGCGCTCAGTGGCGCCGCCTTGTGTTTGATTGTCGTCACTGCAGTTGTGTACTGGCGTGTGCTACCCCATCAATTCTCAGTGCTGCCGCCTTGTGTTTAATTGCGGCACTGCAATTGTGCACCAGTGTGTGCTGCCTGGTCTTTTCTCAGTGGCGCCACCGTGTGTTTAATTATGGGCACTACACTTACGCACCGGCCTGTGCTGCCCCATCAGTTCTCAGTGGCGCCGCCTTGTGTTTCATTGTCGGCACTGCAGTTGTGTAGTGGCCTGTGCTGCCCCATCAGTTCTCAGTGGCGCCACCGTCTGTTTAATTATCAGCACTGCAGTTGTGCACCAGCATGTGCTGCCCCATCAGTTCTCAGTGCTGCTGCCTTGTGTTGCATTGTCGGCACTGCAGTTGTGTAGTGGCCTGTGCTGCCCCGTCAGTTCTCAGTGCTGCCGCCTTGTGTTTAATTGTTTGCACTGCAGTTGTGCACCAGCATGTGCTGCCCCATCAGTTCTCAGTGGCGCCACCTTGTGTTTCATTGTCGGCACCGCAGTTGTGTAGTGGCCTGTGCTGCCCCGTCAGTTCTCAGTGGCGCCACAGTCTGTTTAATTATCGGCACTGCAGTTGTGCACCAGCATGTGCTGCCCCATCAGTTCTCAGTGGTGCCGCCTTGTGTTTAATTATCGGCACTGCAGTTGTGTAGTGGCATGTGCTGCCCCATCAGTTCTCAGTGGCGCCACCGTCTGTTTAATTATCGGCACTGCAGTTGTGCACCAGCATGTGCTGCCCCATCAGTTCTCAGTGGCGCCGCCTTGTGTTTCATTGTAGGCACTGCAGTTGTGTAGTGGCCTGTGCTGCCCCGTCAGTTCTCAGTGCTGCCGCCTTGTGTTTAATTGTTTGCACTGCAGTTGTGCACCGGCATGTGCTGCCCCATCAGTTCTCAGTGCTGCCGCCTTGTGTTTCATTGTCGGCACCGCAGTTGTGTAGTGGCCTGTGCTGCCCCATCAGTTCTCAGTGCTGCTGCCTTGTGTTGCATTGTCGACACTGCAGTTGTGTAGTGGCATGTGCTGCCCGTCAGTTCTAAGTGGCGCCACCGTGTGTTTAATTGTTTGCACTGCAGTTGTGAACCGGCGTGAGCTGCCCCATCAGTTCTCAGTGGCGCCGCCTTGTGTTTCATTGTCGGCACTGCAGTTGTGTAGTGGCATGTGCTGCCCCGTCAGTTCTAAGTGGCGCCAACGTCTGTTTAATTATCGGCACTGCAGTTGTGCACCAGCATGTGCTGCCCCATCAGTTCTCAGTGCTGCCGCCTTGTGTTTAATTGTCGGCACCGCAGTTGTGTAGTGGCATGTGCTGCCCCATCAGTTCTCAGTGGCGCCGCCTTGTGTTTCATTGTCGGCACCGCAGTTGTGTAGTGGCATGTGCTGCCCCGTCAGTTCTCAGTGGCGCCACCGTCTGTTTAATTATCGGCACTGCAGTTGTGCACCAGCATGCGCTGCCCCATCAGTTCTCAGTGCTGCCGCCTTGTGTTTAATTGTTTGCACTGCAGTTGTGCACCGGCATGAGCTGCCCCATCAGTTCTCAGTGGCGCCACCGTGTGTTTAATTGTCGACACAGCAGCGTGTGCCTCCCTATCACTCAGTGCTGCTGCTTCGTCTCTAAATGCCCTGAATGCCTGAAAATCCTTGTGCTCCTGCTAACATCCATGTCCTGTGACAATAAACAGCTGCTGGGGAACAGCACTCCCAGGTTGCCAGCTGTGGTTTTCCTGAGCAGCCCTGGGGACCCCCAGAGAGGGCTTTGGGGTTTTGAGACTTGCCAGCCTGGTGTAACGTAGAATGGAGGTAAGGAGGAGCTCAGCAGAATTCCTTCATGTGGTGTGTACCAAGAGAAAATTCAGCTCTTGGCCCTCTTTCTATCAAGCAAAGCCCAGGACTGATCAAACTCAGCCAAGAGCAGCTCAGCCTGGAGTTTCTTGTCATTGTCTTCCTTCCCTCCTGTCTTCTCTAAGTCAAACACAAGCTTCCAGGAATCACGGAATTGTTTTAGTTAGGAGAGACCTTTAAGCTCATTGAATCCATCCATTAACCCAGCACTGCCAAGTCACCACTAAACCATGGCCCTCAGCACCACATCTACACAGCTAGCCTGCTCCAGGCCTTGACAAGCCTTTTGGGGAAGAAATTGCTCCAACCTAAATCTCCCTTGGTGCAACTTGAGGCCATTTCCTGTTATCCTATCACTTATTTCTTTGGAGAAGAGACCAACCCCCCACCTGGCTCCAACCTCTTTTCAGGGAGTTGTAGAGAGCCAGAACATCTCCCCTCAGCTTCCTTTTCTCCAGGTAACAACCCCAGTTCCCACAGCTACTCCTTTCCAAACCTGTCACCAGCTTCACTGCCCTTCTTTGGACATGCTCCAGCACAAGAAACTCCCCATTTCTTCTAGCTCAAACCCTGGATAAACACCATCCAGAGTCAACCAACCAACACAGCTGAATGATTGAAGACTGGAGCTCTGATGAGAACAGAGCCATCTCACAACAGTCAGACCAACCCTTCTGCTTCTACAGAGGTTGCAGACCAGGCAGTGCTCCTCACAGCACAGCCTGGCTTCTGATGCAGCAGAACTTAGCAGAGGACACTCAGAAGGCAAGGTGGAACATGCAGATGGGGTGTTACCCTACGAGCACCTCAACAGCCACACCTCATGGTCAGGAATTTAAGTCCTTCCTCATGTAAGGCACAGGAAGGAAGCAAACCCTTCTTTTTGTAAAAGGATTTTCACAAGCTGCTCAGTGCTGCACGCAGAGGCAGCAGCCCCACAAAGCTCCATGTGTCCAAAGCCAAGGAACATACTCCAGGGGTTTGGGTTCCTTCCCCTGATCCTGCATGTGAGGATTAAAGCTGATAAAACACAGACTGCATCCCTAACTCCTGGAATTTCCACTCAGAGCAGCAGCAGCAAGGCTCAGAGAAGTGACTACAAAAGAGCAGGCCAAGGCAAAGCAGGTTTCTAAGTTTAATGTGAATTCAAGTAGAGGTTGAAAAACCGTTTGGAAGTGGATACAGAGATTTGAAGCATGATTGACACCTTCACCAGCACATTTCAGCAGATGTGGACCAGGGTGACAGTCCCCTCACACAGGGGCAGGACTTGGCAGGGACAGGAGATGCTGGAACATGACTGGACACCTCATTTCTTCTGCTTTAGCTGACACACTGCAAGCACCAGAAACAAGAACTGGATCAAAGATCACAACATTAAGTCAGCCCCTACCTGCTTTAGACCCGTAATGTCCATTTCCACGTCACCCAAAGTTCCACTTCGTAAGGATTTCTGTGATTTTAGTCACAGCCTTTCAGACAGGAGCAGAGATTAACTATGCTCTTCACACAGCTGAGTTCCAAATCAACAGCCCTTGATGACAGCAACAAATACTGTGGGCTAACACCAAGAGCTGACATAAACCACAAGGTTATTGCTGCACAAAAAAGGTGGCAAAATCCAGCTTTGAGTGTCCACATGGAAGGAAACAGCATCAGCACTGCTAGAGCTCTTCAGGAAGCTCAGGAAAGAGGAAGGCAGGCCAGTGATTAACTGCTCAGAGTGGGATCTAGGGAATAAATGCATGTTATTTGCATATTCACCTAATTCTGTCAAGCAAAAGCTTTCAGCTGTGCCCTGTGATTGAGCGAGCACAAAAATCTACCCCGTGGTCTGTGCTGTGCATCACACAAACCCACCCAAAAAGCAATATCATCACCTGAGGGAGCAAGTGCTGCCCACTGGACAAACAGCTGGTGCCAGGCTCTAGGCCAGGCAGACATGGAAGATCTTATCCTCAGGTATTTAAAGGAAGCACGCAACTCTGTCACACCCTGCCAGTATTCCCATGGGATTGAGTGGAAAGCTGTACTACAGCTGTTCTACATCCACCCCCTGGACTGGGCATTAATCCAGGTTCTGCAAAGCCAAGCAGCTGTTGTGATGCAGAGGGAAGAGCTAACTCAGTACTGATCCATCTGGTTACAGCAGCAGCAGTGAAGGACAGTCCTAGGTGGTTACAGACTTTCTGCATTTGCAAATGCAAGAGCTGAGAATGAAACCTACTGTGAGTGCTGAAGTCCATTCCCTTCATCCTCCCTTCTGGGAAACAAGATATATTATCATATATTCTATTTAAATTTATAATTTATATATATTCTGATAGATGTTCAGGATCAGGATAGCTCTTGTATGTACAGAAGGAAAAATTTCTAGGCATTGGAATGTGCTGGAGCCCTGAAGCAGCCTGCCCAGACAGGTTGTGGAGTCTCCTTCTCTGGAGAGATTGCAAATCCTGGGCAAGCTGCTGTGGGTGACCTTCTGCCTGAATTAGATGATCCTCAGAGGTTTCTTCCAGCTTCCAGGGATTCTGGGATGTACATCCAAACTTGGACAACCACAAGTCACAGTGGACACTGCTTGTATTTTGTGAGTGGAATCATCCTGATCTGCATCTCAAGTGCAATTTGCAAGGGTTAAATAAAGGAGGTGGAATTTCACTTTCTGTGCCCTGAGGTCATGCTCACAGTGGATCTACACAGGACCTGTCCAGAAAAACCCAAATCAGTCTAAGGCCAAACACCAACTCTGCCAGCCACCATGTCTGCAAGCACAGTCACTGCATTACTACACACTCCAAGAGTCATTTCCCTGAATAAACCAGACTGAGCTGCAGCTTGTTGGGGCAAGGACACACCACAAGGTGTTGGGTTCTCTTTCCTTGGATCAACCAGCTCAACTTTCCTCAGCTCAGTCGAGAGGATAAGGTGGCATCACAAACACTTGGATAAATGTGTTGTTATCATTTAGAAAGAAGGCCCCAAGCTGGGTGACACCTTAATGCCCTCTTTGATCAAAGTGCATTTAAAGACCAAGGTGTAAACAGAAGCACACTGTGAGGACAGGAAGGTTAAAAAGCTAAAGGGTTGCTAACTCCAGGTAGTATCTCATGGGTATGTTACTGTCACAAGGTGATTAATAGGGACCCTCCTCGGCCTACTGGTGCAGAGGCTGCAAACATTTTGTTCTCCTAATCCCCTAGAGCTGGGAGAAGGTCAGCTATGCTGTCGACATAGTAATGGGGCACCAGGCTCTGCCTGGTAGGACAGTCACTCTCCTGGTGGCCCTTCACTTCCTCCAGTGTGGTGACACCGGTGAGGGTCAGCAGGGTGGTGAGGCCACAGCTATTGCCCATCAGGATGTCTGTGTCCAGTCGATCTCCCACCATGATGGTCCGGGCAGGGTCGATGTTGAACTCGCTGACCACGCAGTCGAACATGTAGCGGTTGGGCTTCCCCACGATAAAGGCCTCACGCTGAGCTGCTGTCTCCACTGCCTTCACCAGGCAGCCAGTGCCTGAGGAGGAAAGAGAATCACAGAATCATTAAGGTTGGAAAAAGCCTTTCAGATTGTACCCAAACTAGCATGACCACTAAATTATATCCTGAAGCACATCTACATGCTTCATGAACACCTCCAGGGATGGTGACTCCACCATCTCTGTGGACAGCCTGTTCCAATGGCTCCATTAGAGAGTGCAGGAGACTCCTGGCATTAACAGATTAGTTGTTGATCTTAAATAAGCTTTAAATAGAACAAATCACATCGCATGCTGTAGTTGCTGTTTGCTTGGCTTTGCTTCCAGCAGGAGGAGCTGGATTTGCTAAAGCCCAAGGCCACCAGCTCTAAGTTTCCACCAGGATTTCCCAAACACAACTCAAAACAGAGCCTCCACAAACAGCCTAAAGCAGAAGATAAAGTGGATTCAAGGCTACAAGCAACACCAGCACCTTCAGCTAGACAAGGTAACAGCCTGGAGACAGCAAATTAATTCAGTAAGGAGTTGGAAGTTGTTGGAGTCTCAGGCCACAACTACCACCAGACCAAAGCACATGTGAAGGTCACAGGAAGATTGACCACACAGGCTGTAAGAGTATAAACATCCAGAGATCCCTCTGGGTGTTTGGGATCCCTCTCTGGAGGAACCCAGCTGACCTGACCCTGCTGCTGCACCAGTCTATTAAATACTTCATTTTTATAAGATTCTGTGCCTGAGGCTCTATTCTGGAGGATGGAGAGTTCAGACTGAGCTCCTCTAACACCCACGCAGCCCTCTGGGAAGACAACCCCCCTCAGTTTTATCCAAGGACAGGGAAGAGTGGGTTAGTCTCAGAAGATGGTGCATAAAACCTGGAATACTGCCCTATATGGAGATAAAAAAGTAATCACTATTATCCGAGCACAGGATTAACAAGGATTCTCCCAATTTTAGGTGCTCCAGGACGATCAGGCTGCGACACAAAGGTGCAAGACTAACGCAGCACCAGACCCGGGGGGCATCGCCAAGGGCGGCCACCTCCCTACTCCCACCGGGCCGCAAGCGAGGCCCCCGGCAGCCTCCCTCTTTCCCCCGCCCCGCGTACCGGGGATGGCGGTGCCGCCTTCAAGCGGGAGGCGGTGGTCGCGGTTGGTGCCCACGAGGAGACAGTCAGAGCCGCCGCGCAGGAGGTAGCGCAAGGCCTGGCACAGCTTGGCATAGCTGAAGTGCTCGTCGAAACCGACGAGCACGGCGCGCACAGCGGGATCGAGCGGCGCCTGGGCCCAGTCGGCGGGAGCGGGGCCGGGCAGGGCGGCGGGGCCGGGCCCAAGGTGCCGGATACCGACGGCCTCCAGCTCGGCGGCGAGAGCGGGGCTGCCCAGCACATAGGCGGCGGCGCCCGGCGGCAGGGCTTGGCGGAGGTAGCGGGCAGCGCAGTAGGCCGAGCCGAAGATGTGGCGGGCCTCGGCGGGCGGGAAGCCCAACCGCCGCAACTTCTCGGTGTAGGCCACACGGGTCCGGCTGCTGTTGTTGGTCACGTAGCAGAGCCGCTTGCCCGCCGCTGCCAGTCGACCCAGCGCCGCCGCCGCGCCGCCCACCGCCACCTCACCCCGCCATAAGACGCCATCGCAGTCGAAGAGCAGCGTGTCGGCGGCTGCCAGCACAGCCCGAGCTGTCTCAGCCTCCAACCGCCGGCACCGCTGCGATCCACCACCAGCCACAGCCGCCATCACCGCGCCTCAGCAATGTGCCCGCCCCCTGGCTATCCCCATTGGTCGCGCCGCACTCTTCCCGCGTTCCCATTGGGTGGCGGCTGCCCTGCTTACCCTTCCCAGTTCCCCGCCTGTCGCCCTCTCCCTTCCTCCCGCACGTCGCCATAGAGGACGGCTGGCTCGCTGCGCTCTTATTGGTCATCGTTCTCGTAGTCTCGCCCTCTCCACGCTGCTATTGGCTAGAAGAGCGCGGTCACCCCAGGCGCTTCGTGATCCATTGGACCATCCAGAGGCCCCGAGGGCTCGTTAGGTAACTCACTAAGCTCCAGTCCACCTGGGCACTGGGGTCAGAGGTCACCGGGAGGGGTGCGTGGGACCGGGCAGTAACCCTGCCCACCGGCCCCCGGGCTGTGCGTGGTTCCGTTTGCGGCTCCGTTCGCCGCTCCGTTGGCAGCCGACTCCCGCTGCGGCCCGTCCCGTGGCACGCGGCCCGTTGTTATGACGACACAGCCGTAAAGCCGCCATCTTGGCGGTGCGGCTCGTTGCGACATGGAGGCCGCGATGGCAACGAACACGGGGCCGGCGGGGCTTACGGCAGCTGCGGCCGAGCCGCGGGAGGAGGCGGTGGCTGAGCGTTCCGGCTCTTCCGCGCCTTCCGCCGGCCCCGCCGCCTTCCTCAGCCTCCCGGCGCCCTTCAGCGAGGAAGGTACCAGGCGTGGGGCGGGTGGTGCAGCCGCGACAGGGCCATCGGGGCCTGGGGGACGCCGGTGAGGGCTTGTCCCGGCGGAACCGGCGCTCTGCACGGGGTGAGGGTGGTCCTGGCTGTGCCGGTTCTGTCTGCAGGCATCGGGAGGCGGCTGGCATCGGGGTGTCTGTTTTTCGTTGCGCCCCGTTCCTAGTCCGGGCGGCGAGACCGGAGCCTCGGGGCCTGGCCAAGCCGGGGAAACCGCTCCAGAAACCGCCCCGTTGAAGGAGCAAAAGTACCCCTCGGCAGCCCCAGGTCCCCTCTCTCCAGGAGTCGGGGCTCGCCGGGACACACAGAACATAAGTCTTGTGTGTCAGGCAGCTCGTTAAGAGGTGCCGAATTTTCTTAATTTTTCAATCGCAGACGAAGATGACGTCCACAAGTGCGGCCGTTGCCAGGCCGAGTTCACCTCCTTGGAAGAGTTTGTGCAACACAAATTGCAGAAGGTCTGCCAGCGAGCTCCAGAGGCTCTGGCTGCTGCATCAGCAGGGCTTCTCAAGCAAGAAGTACAAAAGGTGACAGCAGGCTTCTCCTCAAGCCGTGACTGAAAATAATTAGGATGCAACGGTCTGTTGGGTTGGAGGGGAGAGAACAGAGTGCAATGTTTGTCAAGGTAATAAAACTTCTCTGCTCAAATGTCATCTGTCACAGCAGGTGGTTCCTTCTGTCGAGGAGTCGATAACTGTTGCTCATATAGTTGTTGAAGCATCTTCAATAGCAGAGGAAATCAGCAACGCATCCGCTATAGTAGGTGAGCTCCAAGGTGCTTGCCTTCATCCCCCCACTGAGACAGGAACTGGGTCATTCAGCCAGGCTTCTTTCTGATGTGTGTTGGAGTTGGATGCATGAGACCTTGTTGTTACCGAGCATTACCTCAGAGATGTGAGAGGAGTCCTTAGGCCACCTTTGCAGTTTTCTCCACGTTAATACAAATTAGAGCTTCAACTCTATTCCACAAGTGTCCATTTTAATCTTTATGATGTTGCAGGGACCTGTGTTCCACGTTTAAAATACCTGGTTCTTCTTACCACATGAAATACTGAAACAGTAAATTGCTCTAAAGCTCTCTTCTGTAGAGAGCATCACTATCTCGGGGCCTCGAGCAGCCTGGTCTAGTGGAGGGCGTCCCTGCTCAGAGCAGGGAGGTCAGAACTAGGTGATCTTTAAGGTCTTTTCTAACCCAGACCAGCCTATGAATCTATGAATCTTGTCCTCTCCCCAGGCAGTGGGCACATCAAAGAAGTCATCGTTGCAGGAGACCAAGTTTTTGAAAACCCAAATGGCCACATTGATGGGGAAGCTGCTGAAGAGCAAGGCCACCCTGGGGAGCAGGAGCAGGATGCTTCCACAGAGCTGATCAAGGTTAAGCTGCTGATTAACAAAGAAGGGAGATACGTGTGTGAGCTGTGCCGGAAGACGTTTAAAACAGTGAGTGTCACTGCTGCTGTGTTTGGGATAGTGAGTTGTTTGTGCTAGCTATCAATAAAGATGTCTCCAGATTTGATAACGATGGGCTTCACTTTGAAAAGCAAAGTTCTGCTTTCAGAAGGAGTGTTGATGTTCTTCACAGTTGAAATGTAAACCCTTTAACCACTTGGCACATCTTTTAAGATGGAATTCTTTCCCCAGGCCAGCATCCTCAAAGCTCACATGATCACACACAGCAGCAGAAAGGATTATGAGTGTAAACTCTGTGGGACATCCTTCAGGACAAAAGGCTCTCTGATTCGACACCACCGGTGCCACACAGGTAAGACAGTGCTCCAAAACCAGAGCTCCTTACTGCTGGAGTTGGGGTTATTCAGCCTGGAGAAGAGAAGGCTCCAGGGAGACCTTAGAGCAGCCTTCCAGGATTTGAAGGAGCTACAGGAGAGCTGGAGAGGGACTTTTGACAAAGGCATGGAGTGACAGGGCAAAGGAGAGTGGTTTCAAATGGGAGGAAGCTGGATCGAGATTGGACATTAGGAAGAAATGGAACAGGCTACCCAGAGAGGTTATGGAGTCATCTTCTCTGGAGACATTCAAAACCCACCTGGGTGTGTTCCTGCGTGACCTACTCTAGGTGATCCTGCTCTGGCAGGAGGGTTGGACTGGATGGTCTCTAGAGGTCACTTCTGGCCCCTAATGTTCTGTGACTCTGTGAAATTCTTCCCTCTGAGGGTTGTGCACTGGAACGAGTTGTCCGGATAAGCTGTTGAAGCTACAAGCCAGGCTGGATGGGGCCTTGAGCAGCCTGGTCTAGGAGGAGGTGTCTTTGCCCATGGCAGAGAGGGAGGTTGTACCTAGATGATTTTTAAGGTCCCTTCTAACACAAACCATTCTACGATCCAGCTCACCTTCTGTGGAATTCACTGCTGCTTTCCACCTTCCACTGAGCTGAGAGTGTGGGGCATCCTGGAAGGCCAGACAAGGTGTGGGATAAATACAGTCTGCTGGCTGCAAAAGGCTGAAAGTGTTCTTCTGGCAGCCTGTTGCATGCTGGCCATGGTTAGTTTAATACGGTTGTGTCCATTCTCATCATTTCCAGATGAAAGACCTTATAAATGCAAGAAATGTGGGAAAAGCTTCCGGGAATCAGGAGCTTTGACTCGACACCTGAAATCTCTGACACCTTGCACTGAAAAAATCCGCTTCAACGTGAACAAAGAAATTGTGGTCAATAAAGATGATCTGCCAACAGGTCAGTGATGCTTTGGCTTCCTGTCTTGTGTCTGAGAAAACTAAACATGCTCCTGGCACCTGAGCTTTAAATTCTTTCTCACTTCTGAAAGGAAATATCTCTGTGGTATTCAATTTATAACTTTTACGTAGGAGAAAGGAATTTATAGAATCATAGAGTGGGTTGGCTTGGAAGGGACCACCAAAGGTCATCTAGCGCAAGTCCCCTGAGGCAGCAGGGACATCCTCCCCTAGATCAGGTTGCTCAGAGCCTTGTCCAACCTGACCTTGGATAGCTCTAGGGATGGGGCCTCAACTACCTCCCTGCGCAACCTGTTGCAGTGTTCCAGGACCCTCACGGTGCAGAACTTGTTCCTAACGTCCAACGTAAATCTGCTCAGCTCTCATTTCAAACCATTGCCTCTTGTCCTGTCACTGCAGGCCTTTGAAAGTCCCTCTGCAGTCTTCTTTTAGCCCCCTTCAGGTACTGGAAGGCTGCTAAGGTCTCCCTGGAGCCTTCTCTTCTCCAGGCTGAACAACCCCATCTCCCTCAGCTGTCCTCATAGCAGAGCAGCTCCATCCCCCTGATCATTTTTGTGGCCCTCTGAACCTGCTCCCTCAGGTCCATGCCCTTCCTGTGTTGAGGGCTCCAGAGCTGGATGTAGTACTTCAGGTGAAGTCTCCTCAGAGCGAAGCAAAGGGGCAGAATCACCTCTCCATCTGCTGGCTTACGCTGCTTTTGATGCCATTGGCCTTCTGGGCTGCAGGTGCCCCTTGCTGTTGTTACTGAGCTAAGTGATTAACCTACAGTGCATGTGGCCAAGTGTTGGCTGTGAGGAGTGCCTGAGGATCTCCTACAAACATGGCTTTAGCAGGCACCTGGTACTCAGGACAGAGCAAATTGCTGAGGGGTGGCAGTACACTGGGTGACTCCTTGTGCTGCTTGTCTTGAAGGATCCAACGCAGAGACTGTCGCATCCATAGGCAGTGAATCCATCGAGACCTCGCCTGTCATTCACCTCATGACAGATGCAAAAGGCAACGTTCTCCACGAGGTCCATGTCCAAATGCAGGAGCTTCCTGTTGTGGACGCAAAATCTCTGGGCCAAGATGTGAGTGTAATTTCTCTTAAATTCCTTGTGTAGTTTATACAAAGAAATAGTTTGAGGTATTTCATAGAATCACAGAATTTTTTGGGTTGGAAAAGACCTCTAAGATCATCAAGTCCAACCTTCAGTTGAAGACTACCGTGGCCATTAAACCATGTCCCCAAGTGACAGGTCCACATGTTTCTTCACCTCACAGATAAAATGTTCTTAGGTGCTGAGATGAAATCTGTATGAAGTAAATGCTTCATCAGCTTCTTTTCCATCTGAGAATGTAGAAGGTGGACTCTGCTCTGGCCTGGCTGTGGCTCTGGCTTGGCAGTGTGTGTATAGCACATGGGGTGGGGTAGGGTTCACCACCATACACTGAATGCTGCAGAAGGTGCTTCTGTTGGCCGTTCCCTGCTTAGGAGCAGAGGCTTAGAATCATAGCACTGTTGAGGTTGGCAGAGACCTTTGAGATCATCAAGTCCAGTTACTGACCCAGAGCTCACAATCCCTCCACTGCTGCTAGGCTGCCACCACTGAACCGTGTCCCTCAGCACCACCTCCATGCATCTTTTAAACACCTCCAGGGATGGTGACTCCTCCTCCTCCCTGGGCAACCTGTTCCTGTGCCTGAGAGCCCTTTCTGGGAAGAAATTTTTCCTGATATCCAAAAATTTTCCTAATAAATATCCAAAAAAGAAAGTTACTTCTTGCAAAGCCATTGCTACTTGGGTTTTACACACAGCTGCACACCTCCCACCTCTTTCTCCAGTGTTGCACATCTGTCAGCCAGCACTGACCTGATCCAAGGCTCTGCTAAGGTCTGTGTGTTCCTTGGGCTGTATGTTTTCAGAGTACAGATTCACCTTTTCTTCCTCCTCAGTCCAAAATCATCCCCTTGGTGATCTTTCAACCCTCTGTCACAGTGTTGGCACTGGAACAGGCTGCACAGGGAGGTGGTGGAATCACCATCCCTGGAGGTGCTTAATGTGTAGATGTGGTACTGAGAGATGTGGTTTAGTGGCAGTGGTGGGATTGTGAGCTCCAGGCGAGAGGTTGGACATGGTGATCTCAAATGTCTCTTCCAACCTCAACAGCTCTACAATTCTAGTTCTGTTAGACACCTTAGAAAGAGGGACTCTTGTAGCAATATGGCTGTAAAATGTTATTTGCTGTACTAATGAATTGGGTTGTTCTTTCCTTCAACAGTCACATCCTGAGGAGCTGCCCTGCGAGGGAGAAGTGAACAGTGAGAACCTGCTGAGACAGGCCATGAGGAATTCAGGCATTGTCATTGAGAGAGTAGCTGTGGAGGAGATGCAGAAGCCCCCTGAGCCTGCTGTGGCTGCTGCAGAAGAACTAGAAAATGAAGTGGTGGAAGCAGAAGAGCCATGTGGGGAGCAGCAGTGTGTTGAAGTAGAGCAAGCAGAGTCTGTATGTTTGTATTGGAATAGTCTGCCCAGGGCAGTGGTGGAGTCACCATCACTGGGGATATTCAAGCTGTGTGTGGACCTGGCACTTAGGGGCATGGTTTAGTGGTGACTCTTCAGTGCTGAGTTGAGGGTTGGGCTTGGATGATCATGAGGTCTCCTCCAACCAGATAGATTCAGTGATTCCCTATGGGAAGGTTTTCATCCTGCCTCTGCTGGGCTGAGGACAGGTTGTGCCTCAGCACCCTGCGTCTTCTCCACACATCTCTGCCCATGCCTGGGTCTTTGTGTCAAATTTTCATGATGTCTTCCTGTGTGCTCTAAGCATGGTGTTAGCACACATCTGCTCTCTTCTGCTCATAACAGGCCTCTTCCTTGGCAGAGCTGGAGGAGTTAGAAGGGAGTCTGGGTGGCAGTACTTAACTGGTGCACACACCAGTACAAGAAATAGTTGTTCCATTTTCTTCCCAACAGGCCAATGTGGAAAGAACAAACGGGTACAAAAGTTATGTTTGTCCTCAGTGTAATGAAGCCTTCAGTGAAGCTACTTCCCTTGAAACACACATCAGAGGTCATTTAGGTAAAGCTCTGCTGCTTATGCTTATTGTGTTGTCCACAATGTGCCATGTCTTGCAGACACCTTAAGTTTCAGACTCCTTACCTTTACATGGCCAGTAGCTGTGCAAAATCAGTTGATGCTTAACAGACTAATATGAAAAAAGTTTATTTTGTTGGAGCTGTAGATTTGAGGATAAAAGAAATACTAAAAAAAAAAAACCACCAAACTTTTCATGTTTCAGACCCAGCAATGCAACCTTGAAAGCAGAGTTTGGTGAGGAGGGCAATAAAAAGGGTAGCAAGGCAGAAAAGGGTGGTAAGCTGGAACTGTTGCCAAAGAACAACATTTGAGCAGAATTCTCTTAAGAGCAGGTCCAGAGGAGTCCATAAAGATGATCAGAGGGCTGGAGCAATTCCCTTGTAGGGACAGGCTGCAAGAGTTTGGGCTGTTCAGCCTGGAGCGGAGAAGGCTCTGGGGAGACCTGAAAGCAGCCTTCCATGACCTGAAGTGGCCTACAAGAAAGCTGGGGAGGGGCTTTATTTAAAGGCTTGTAGTGATAAGATGAGGGGCAGTGGCTTTAAGATGGAAGAGGGAACACTTAGGCTGGAGATTAGGAAGAAATTCTTTGCAGTGAGGGTGGTGAGACACTGGAACAGGTTGCCGAGGAAGGCTGTGGATGCCTTCTCTCTGGAGGTGTTCAAGGCCAGGTTGGATGGGACCTTTGAGCGACCTGGGCTAGTGGGAGCTGTCCCTGCCCATGGGAGGGGGTTGGAACTAGATGACCTTTAAGGTCCCTTCCAACCCAAACCATTCTGTGATTCTATGATTCACAGAATGAGAGAAAGCCTGAAGGTGCAGCTGAAAATCTGATTTCCCCCCTTCTCTGGGATCATTTCTTTGTAAGAATTCTCCTACAGATGATAGAATTTTGTCCCTAGATGCTTGCTCCTGTTGTTTGTCCTGTGTCATCCACACATTCTTCCTGTCTCTCCAGATTACAAACCTTTTAAGTGTGAGGAGTGTGGCAAAGAGTTCACCAAGGGCTATCTGCTAAAGAGGCATCAGGAAGTGCACGTGAACGAGCGGCGCTTCCGCTGCGGAGAGTGCGGAAAGCTCTACAAGACCATTGCCCACGTGAAGGGACACCGCCGGGTGCATTCTGATGAGAGGCCCTATTCCTGCCCCACCTGTGGCAAGCGGTACAAGACAAAGGTGTGCCCCCCTCTCACAGCTTCCTGCCCTTCAGGCTGTCCTTCCCAGAGCCAGGTTTTGGGAGAAGTTAGGAGGTTTTGCTCCTGAAGGAGCAAATGGGAACGCTGACCTGCCTCTCTGATAATCCAGAGCTTCAGAAGGAGCTTTGCTTTCAGTTGGCAAGAGAGGGACAGTCTTGCAAAACCCTTCATGTTTGGGAAGAAACTGGTCCTTAATGTATGGAAAAAGTGATGTAGTAATAGAATCATTTCAGTTGGAAAAGAGCTTTCAGATCATCCAGTCCAACCATTCCCTAACTCTACCAAGTCTGGTGCTAAACCGTGGCCCTCAGCACTTTTAAACATTTTCAGGGGTGGGGTTCAGCCACCTCCCTGGGCAGCCTGTCCCAGTGTTTGAGAACCCTTTCAGTCAAGAGGTTTTTTCCAGTGTCCAACCTAAACCTGTCCTGGTGCACCTTGAGGCCATTTCCTCTTGTTCTGTATTTGTTCATTGAGAGATCAGACCAACCTCCACCTAGCTTCAGCCTCCTTTCAGGGAGTTGTGGAGAGCAATGAGGTTTCCCCTCAGCCTCCTTTTCTCCAGGAGGAACAACCCCGGTTCCCTCAGCTGCTCCTCACCAGACCTGTTCTCCAGACTATTCACGAGCTCTTCTCTGGACTTGCTCCAGCCCCTCAATATCATTTTTGGAGTGAGAGCCCCAAAACTGAACCCAGGATTCAAGGCGTGGCCTCACCAGTGTTGTGTACAGAGGGACAATCCTTATCCTGGTCCTGCTGGCCACACTATTGCTGATACAGGCCAGCAAACTAAAAGCAAGTCTTTATGAGATGCTGAGGGGAGACCTTCTGGCTCTCTACAATTTTCTGAAAGGAGGTCTGTGCCAGGTGGGGATTGGTCTCTTCTCCCAAGGAACAAGCAGTAGGACAAGAGGAAATGGCTTGAAATTGCATCAGGAAAGGTTTAAGTTGGACATGAGGAACAATTTCTTCCCCATGAGGATTGTCAAGGCCTGGCCCAGGCTTCTCAGGGAAGTGATGGAGGAATTTCAAAGCCATGGAGATGTGGTGCTGAGGGCCGTGGTTTAGCATTGACCTGGCAGTGCTGGGTTAGCAGTTGGACTCCCTGATCTTAAAGGTGTTCTCCAACCAAACCCAATGCTCTAACTCCAAAATCCACCTTGGTTTAGTTTGTCATTGCCTTGAGCTGGCCTTTGCTGGGTTCTCTCTCTCTGCACAGAATGCCCAGGATGTCCATTTCCGTACCCACCTGGAGCACAAACCCTACGTCTGCCAGTACTGCAGCCGCGGCTTCCACGAGAAGGGCTCCCTGGTGCGCCACATCCGGCGGCACACCGGCGAGAAGCCCTTCAAGTGCTACAAGTGCGGCCGCGGCTTCGCAGAGCACGGCACCCTCAACAGGCACCTGAAAACCAAAGGTGAGCTGGCACAGCTTGGCTGCATCAGGGGGGGCTTGGTGGAGTGCAGTTCTATAGCTGGGTACTGGGGAGGGTCACAACTTGAATCCTGGGTGTGAGGGTGCTGGAGCCCTGGAGGCAGCTGCCCGGAGAGGTTGTGGAGTCTCCTCTGGAGGCTTTCAAGACCCATCTGGATGCTTTCCTGTGTGAGTTGCCCTATGTGATCCTGCTTTGGCTGGAGTTTGGACTCTGTGATCTCTAGAGGCCTCTTCCAACCTCTGCCACTCTGTGATGACCACTTGGCCTGTCTCAGTGGGATGGCTGTCTTCTGACTGCTGGTGGCTTGTCACCAGCATCCTCTTAAAGGAGTCTTGTTTGTACTGCATGTGGTTTTTTTGCAGGTACTCCTCTATTTGAGGTTATGGAAAATAATCTTTTTGTGGTGGTTTTGGAATCCAGGTGGCTGCCTTCTTGCTTTGAAAGATGTGGAAGAAGTGATAGTATCTGAGGAAAGTCAATCAGCTGACAACTTGGCTGCAACTGTCATCTCTGAAGATCCGCACACTGTGTTGGTGGAGTTCTCCTCTGTGGTGGCAGACACTCAGGAATACATCATTGAGGTAAGGAGTGGGGCAAAGGGCCTCCTTGTGCTGAACTCAGCACAGGGCTTTGCCAGCAAAAACTCTACTTGGGCATGTTTCTCATCAAGGAGAAAATACAGTAGGATCTAGCCAATGCTACTTCTGCCTTCATGACCCTAGGAGTATGGATTGTCATAGGATAGGGCTGGGCTGGTCACTAAATGAATGTCAGATGCTCTCTCATAACTCCTGTCCCCTCCCAGAAGGGAGCTGGTGCTTTCTGCTACAGCGCCAGGAAGGATCAGTATCCCCAGCTGCAGCACAGAACATGTTTGTGATACCCTCTTCTGTCTGGACTGGGACAGCCTTGCCATTTCATTCCTAAAAACTGGATCTCCTGTGCCAGGTCTCCCTGAGTGAGGGGAGTTGAGTAGCAGCACTGCTCCATGTTGGAGTCTGTGGGGTCTGAGCAGCTGTGGCGGTGTATCAGAGGGGCTCATGGGGTCTGAGTAGCTGTGGTGTACACACCAGAAGAATTGAGGTGGTTGCACAACACCTACACCTGCCCCAGTGTCTAGCCTGACACCCTCCATTCAGGAGAATCAATAAGAAATCCAGTGCTAAACCTGTGGTGTTCCAATACCAACCATATCCCAAATCTTCAGGATTTAGTGGATCATCTGGCATGGAAAGGAGCAGCAGCATTGCCCATGATGAAACTGAAGATGTAATTAGTAACAAAATCCACTGTGTGGGTGCATGGGGTGCCCAGCTCAGTCCCTGCCCAGCAGAGATCAGTGGGAAGCACCACAGCCAAGTGGCAGCCTTTGCCACAAGGGGATAAACCACAAATAAAAGAACAAGGGAACGATACCAGAAGGTACTCGGGAGGGGAGGCAGCAGCACCGAACTCTCAAGGCCATTCTCAGAAGACCCAGTGTGATGCTGTAGTCAGCAGTGACATGATGTGAGAGGTGTGCTTGAAGGCTCTCAGAGGAGACAACCTGATCCTCTCTCAATTGGATCCTCTCTCAATTGAGCGAGCCAGAATTCCAACTCCTTAGGCATTATCAGCCCCAGCTTGAGCCACGTTGGGCACCAAAAAAATCTGTCATGAGTGGAGATGGGATGGTAACTAACTGAGTGACAGACTCTACGATAGACACTTCCTGAAGGATAAGAGAACAAGGGAGAGAGAATTCCTTATTCCTGGAAAAGTTGTGAAGGCTCCAAGCCTGGAAGTGTTCAAGGCCAGGTTGGGTGAGGCCTTGAGCAAACAGGTCTAGTAGGAGGTGACCCTGTCCATGGCAGAGGCTTGGAACTAGATGAGATCAGGTCCATTCCAACCCACACCAGTCTGTGACTCCCTTTAGTTCTGCCATAGTTTTTCTCCGTCAGTTATTTGTGAGCACTCTGCATTAAAGTAGCTCTTGATGATGGAATTTGGAAGGAATTTCAGGGACATGTCTTTGAGGGAACAGAAAGGCTTTTGTAAAACATCTTGGTGTCTAACGACTTGGTAAGAAAAAGTTGGGATTGTTTTCTTTTTGTCATAACCCATAAAGGGAATGATCCTATTTTGTCTTTCCAGACTGCTACTGAAGACATGGAGACCAGCGAAGCTACTGAAATAATAGAGGGGACAAGACATGAGGTAAAATCACCACATAAACTGTGATTTTTGGGGACTGAAAGCTATGCTGAATAGCCCAACTTCAGACCATCACTTACCTGCCTCTGTAGTGCTGACCTGTCTCTGTAAAAACATTCTGCTGGTCAGACTGGGTTGGTTGGAGCTCTGTTAATCCCAGATCCCCTCCATGATGGTGGCTTGCATGGTGGCATATATGGGAGCACAGCTGCTGGCTGAGGACACTTGTATGTGTTGCTTGTACTGTCCTACTGGTCATCACACCTTGTTTATAGTGATGAGGTCACTGGAAAGCTGCCCAGTAGACCTAAGTGTGCTCGTCAGCAGCAGCAGATGAGCCAGGGTGTGCCCAGGTAGCCAAGAAGGCCAGCAGCATCCTGGCCTGCATCAGCAATGGTGTGGCCAGCAGGACCAGGGCAGTGATCTTACCCCTCTGTTTGGCACTGATGAGGCCACACCTCAAATCCTGGGTTCAGTTTGAGGACTCTTACTCCAAAAAGGACTTTGAGGGGCTGGAGCAGGTCCAGAGAAAAGCTGGTGAAGAGTCTGGAGAACAGGTCTGGTAAGGAGCAGCTGAGGGAACTAGGCTTGTTCAGCCTGGAGAAGAGGAGGCTGAGGGGAGGTTTAGGTTGGACATGAGAACAAACTTCTTGACTGAAAGGGTTCTCAAACCCTGGAGCAAGCTGCCCAGGGAGTTGGTTGAATCCCCATCCCTGGAGGTGTTTCAAAGCTGCAGAGATGTGGTGCTGAGGGCCATGGTTTAGCACCAGACTTGGCAGAGTTAGGGAACAGTTGGACTGGATGTTCTGAAAGATCTTTTCCAACCCAAAGGATTCTGTGACCCTATGCCAAATGGCTGTGCTTAGAGGACAACATGCTAAGAAATAACTTGGCCCCTTGCCCTTCCTGTAGGTTGACAGCCACATTATGAAGGTTGTGCAGCAGATTGTGAATCAAGCAAACTCCGGTCACCAGATCATCGTGCAAAATGTCACCGTGGCAGAGAACTCTGAGGTGAGCACAGACACAGCAGACACCATCACCATCGCCACCCCTGAGAGCCTGACGGAGCAGGTGGCCATGACGCTGGCCTCGGCCATCGGAGAAGGAGCTGTGCTGACCACCGAGGGTGGCATTGAGACAGAAGAAGCCACGGTGACAATGGTGGCATCTGAGGACATTGAAATCATGGAGCATGCAGGAGAGTTACTGATTGCCTCGCAGGAAGGGGAGGTGGAGGTGCAGACTGTGATTGTGTGAGCAGCAGCAGCGTGCAGCGAGCCCCTGATGGTCATGGCAAACTCATCAGGGAGCTGGGTCAGTACTGAGCTTGCCTAGAGAAGGGAGGGAGAGGAGGCTTAGGAGGGTGAGTGGGGATGGTACAACTTCAGGGGTTTTCTGCTTAAAATGGATATGGCAGGAGTTAAAACTTTGCATGGTTACATGGAGGGAGTGCCTAAGCCCCTACCTGACAGTATTTTTTACAGCTGCCCCAAGAAGGGCAGATGTTTGCAAAGCATTTACCTCTGACCACAGGACAGCAGCCTTCTGGTGCTTCAAGGATTCAGAAAGTGAAGCAAATCTGCAAAGTCTCCTCAGAGACAGCTTCATCATCTGCATCTGAAACCAAGAGAACCAAACATAGGGAGCTCTGGTGTGCGCTCACCACCACTCCATAGCTTCCAGGCCTTTAACCTCACAGCTCCAGTCCTCCTGAGGCATGGTACTGCACTGTTTCCCTTTCTTCCCCCCACTCTCTTTCCCTTTTTTCCCCCTGCTCCTCTTTTCCCCTGTTTCGCTTTCTTCCCCTCCTTCTTTCCCTTTCCCTTCCTTTTTTGTTCCCTCCTGTCTCTTCCCTCCCCTGGACAAGTAGCCTTACATGCTTGTCTCTGACAGAAGGCACCCCTTGCTCCTTGCACTGCCAGACAGGCTGCTCTGGGAGCCAGTCGTTTGGTAAAGCCATAGTGTACAGCAGTTCTTTTTTATTTTAAACCAGAGGTGGGTTTTTAATTGGGGATTGTACAGATTTGGCCTGTAAATAAAAGCATTTTTCCAAATAAAGTTATTTAAAGTTCCTATGATATTTCTCCAATTTCTGCTCTCTTAGCCCTCAAACAGTAGAAGTTGTGGAGAACTGAACATTGTGCTTAAGAAACCTTCATTTGGGATGAGTCAAACACTCTGTTTTTTACCCCAAACAGGGCAGTACAGCCATGCTCTGGAATCTTTCAAGTGATGCCTGCAGAGGGATTTTAAATAGCTTTGGGTTTACTTTTATCTTCTGATGTTTAAGGCAGAGGGTTTTCTTGAGGGACACTACAGAAGATGACACCATCACCCCCTTTGGGTACTGGTTGCTATCAGGTCTCCCTGGAGCCTTCTCCAGGCTGAACAACCCCAGCTCCTTCAGCCTGTCCTTGTAGCAGAGGTGCTCCAGCCCCCTCATTTCTTGACCCTCCTCTGCTCCATCAGCTCCACGTCCTTCCTGTGTTGAGGGCTCCAGAGCTGGAGACGGCCCTCCAGGTGAGGTGTCACCAGAGCAGAGCAGAGAGGCAGAATCACCTCTCTCCAGCTGCTGGCTGCACTGCTTTTGATGAAGCCCAGTCTGCTCTTTGCCTTCTGGGCTGCAAGTGCCCATTGCTGGCTCATGTCTAGCTTCTCACCCACCAGCTCCCCCAAGTCCTTTCCTGCAGGGCTGCTCTCAATCTCATCAACCTCCAGCCTGGATTGGTATCTAGGATTGCCCTGACTTACGTGCAGAACCTTGCTCTTTGCCGTGCTGAACCTGGTAAGATTCTCCTCAGCCCACCTCTCCAGCCTGCCCAGGTCCCTCTGGATGCCATCCCATCCTTCAGACTTAATCAACCGCACCACTCAGCTTGGTATCATCTGTAGACTTGCTATGGGTGCCTCAATCTTGCTGTCTCTATCATTGGTGAAGCAGTGGTCCTAAAACAGACCCTTGAGGGACACCACTTGTCACCTCAACTCAGTTTTCCTGTTTCACAGTGGCAGGTATTGTGCACTGTTAAAAAAACCCCAAAACATAGTAACCAGAAAATTAGGAAGTTTACAAAAGTTCAAAAACGCAGATAGCAAAACAATATTTTCACATTTTCTTCTTTCCTTCCAGCACTGGAGAAGGCTTAAAGATTTCCTTTAAATTCATCCAGGCTCCTTTAGAATAAATGTTTTTGTAAACAGTTTGTCTCAGCAGAGGCTGGAAGGTTTGGTGGTGGGAGCAACCCCGATATCTTCTGGATTTATTCCATTCATTGGATGTTTGGTTGGTTAAGGTCAAGTAGAGGTTGAAGCAGCAGTAAGCTCCCAGCACGAGTGTGAGGAGAAGAACAAATCCCAGCATGAAGACAATCCGAGGAAAAGTCAGGAAAAGGTGCTGCAAAGAAAGAAAATAACAGAAATCACAGAAGCACCTGCTTGGAAGAAACCTTAAGATCAATGAGTCCAACCAGAACCTAACATCTCCCTGTACATGACTCTCAGACCATAGAATGATTTGGGTTGGAAGGGACCTCCAAAGGTCATCTAGTCCAACGCCCCTGCAGGCAGTGGGGACATCCTCCACTAGATCAGGTTGCTCAGAGCCTTGTCCAGCTTGACCTTGGATAGCTCTAGGGATGGGGCCTCAACTACCTCCCTGGGCAACCTGTTGCAGTGTTCCAGCACCCTCATGGTGCAGAACTAATATCCGTGGTGTTCCTAATACCCATTCTAAATCTGCTCTGCTCTCATTTCAAATCTTGCCCCTTGTCCTGTCACTGCAGGCCTTTGGAAACAGTCCCTCTGCAGCCCCCTTCAGGTACTGGAAGGCTGATATTAGGTCTCCCTGGAGCCTTCTCTTCTCCAGGCTGAACAACTCCAGCTCCCTCAGCCTATCCCCATAGCAGAGGGGCTCCAGCCCCCTGATCATTTTCATGGCCCTCCTCTGGACCACATCCTTAAGCTCCTCATCTAAACATCTTTTAAATCCCTCTAGGGATGGGGACTCCACCAATGCCCCAGGCAGCCTGCACCAGTGCCTGATGACCCTTTTGCTAAAGAAATGTTTTCTAATATTCAATCTAAACTTCTCCTGGTGCAACTTGAGGCCATAATAAGAATAATAACAACAACAACAACTTAGTCTAAAAGCTGGAGCATTAAATTACAGAATCCTCAAATCCCAGCATGGTGGGGTTGGAAGGGACTTCTGGAGATCATCCAGTCCAACCCCCCCAGCTAAAGCAGGGGCACCTACAGAAGCCTGCCCAGGATCACAATGTCCAGGTGGGTTTGGAATCTCTCCAGAGAAGGAGACTCCACAACATCTCTAGGCAGCCTGCTCCAGGGCTCCAGCACCCTCAAAGTGTAAAAGTTTCTCCATATTATTTAGGTAGGAAAAAAATAAAAATAAAAATCAATCTCATGGAGCTGTGTGAGCAGTACAATGCCCTGCTGACATGAACATCCACCTGCACATCTGCTGTCCCCATCTAGCTCATGGATAGTCCATCCTTACTCAATCTGGCAGATTTCCAGACATGTTTTTCTTCCCAAGCAGTGAGTATTCTCTACACCCATTGATCTCAGAGTGTATTTCAGTTTGGAGCTTTGCTTGGTTGGGTTTTGTTGTCTTTTTAATTTAAAAAGCCCATTAATGCAGCTCAACTGAGAACTGCCAAATGATGAGGCTACAATCTGGTGCAGCTTCAGGTTTTGCTGAGATGAACCAGTTGAAGCAGCTCTGTTCTGAGGTAAATTCCAACACTGATAAGAGTGCTGCTCAAATATGAGCCAAGATTCCCTTACCAAGATCTCTTCAGAAGAACCCAAGACTAAGAATTGTTGCCTGGGATGAGGAAAAGAGAAAGCACTTACTGTTTACGTCCTCACTGCCACACAACAGAAAGGGATGTGGGGACTTAAAACTCCCCAAAAGGAGGTTGGAGCCAGGTGGGGGTTGGTCTTTTCTGCCAGGTAACAAATAATAGGACAAGAGGAAACGGCCTCAAGGTGTCCCAGGAGAGGTTTAGGTTGGACATGAGGAACAATTTCAACCCCACAAGGGTTGTCAAGGTCTGGCCCAGGCTGCCCAGGGCCACAGTGGAGTCCCTATCCCTGGAAGGGTTTCAAAGCTGTGTAGATGTGGTGCTGAGGGCCACTGTTTAGTGGTGACCTGGCAGTGCTGGGTTAAGGGTTGGACTCTGAGCTTGGAGGTCTCTTCCAACCTTAATGATTCTATGACTTAAACAGAAATGACTCAAGTGCTAGAGAGACTCTAAGTCAGCCTTTGCTTGTATATGAGAGAAAATATTAAAGTATTCCAGTTTCAGGGTAGTAGAATCTTGCTTTAACAGCTCCATGAGGATATGTTAAGGATTGCCAACTGTTTCCTAAATGTTACTACAGGAAATCATAGAATGGTTTGAGTTGGAAGGGACCTTAAGGATCATCTAGTTCCAATCCTCCTTGCCATGGGCAGGGACATTGGATGGCCACTGCAATGTAAAGCCATTAGGAAAGATGTTGAATTGCTGGAGCATGTCCAGAGAAGGGCAACGAGGCTGGTGAGAGGCCTTGAGCACAAGCCCTATGAGGAGAGGCTGAGGGAGCTGGGACTGTTTAGCCTGGAGAAGAGGAGGCTCAGGGGTGACCTCATTGCTGTCTACAACTGCCTGAAGGGAGGTTGTAGCCAGGTGGGGGTTGGTCTCTTCTCCCAGGCAACCAGCACCAGAACAAGAGGACACAGTCTCAAGCTGTGCCAGGGGAGGTTTAGGCTGGAGGTGAGGAGAAAGTTCTTCACAGAGAGAGTGGTTGGCCATTGGAATGTGCTGCCCAGGGAGGTGGTGGAGTCACCATCCCTGGAGGTGTTCAAGAGGGGATTGGACGTGGCACTTGGTGCCATGGTTTAGATAGTCATGAGGTTTAGGGTGACAGGTTGGACTCGATCTTTGAGGTCTCTTCCAGCCTTCTTGATTCTATGATTCTATATGAACCAGATCTGCTGAGTCAGAGCAGCCTGCAGACAGAAATCAGAAAAATATGGGAGAAAAACGTGAGAAGCCCCCAGATTTTTCCAGTGCTCTGCAGTTCAGTTCTCCAAACTGGATTAGCTGTGGGAAGATGGCCAAACCCTGCAGTCTGTCCACATCCTGCCTGGGAGAACAGATGGATCTACAAGATTCCTGAAAGCCAAGACTCTCTAAGCTAAATACCCCAGACACCATAAACTCACCTGAATGAGGAAGAGGAGCCCCACAGCACGCTCTTGCCCTTGTTCATCAATGTATCTCCCATGCAGCATGTTTGAGAGCAGCACCACTTGGATGAGCAATGCTGTAGAGATGGTGGTGATGGCTGCAGCCATGGCAGTGAGTGTAAGGAGGTAGAAGAAGAAATACTTGGCATTGGAGGCACCAATGCAGTTGTTGACCCACACACAGTGGTGATCAAATCGATGCACACAGACATTGCAGACACCTGAGGAGCAGTCAGCAACAGGACAGCTCAGTTAATTTCTTTTTAAGTCATCAATTTGATTTTTAGACAGTTTAGGATAGCTTTTCATCTGAAAAGCTCTTGAGAATTCTGGTCATCATTGAATGTAATGATTTATGATTTAATCAAATACTTGATTTTCATTGCACAGCATAATCCCCACCCCCAACATTAAACCCAAAGATGTGCATCTCATTTCCTCTTTTCTTCCCCGAGACTGCAGCTCAAAGGCTTTGGTTTCTCTGACAGCACAGCCTAGCAAAGCACATGAAAGGCAGAGACTGCAGCTCCCAGCTTTATTTTAGATGATAGCAGCAAATTCTGCAAGAGAATCATAAGAATCACAGAACCCTTTGGATTGGAAAAGACCTTGCAGATCATCCAGTCCAACTGTTCCTTAACTACCAAGTCTGGTGCTAAACCATGGCTCCCAGCACCACATCTCTGCAGCTTTGAATCACCTCCAGGGATGGGGATTCAACCAACTCCCTGGGCAGCTTGCTCCCAAAAGAGTTATCAAGGCAGTGAAGGTTCTTACTGCAATGTTTTGATCTGGCTGGCTTCTCCATGTGGCAGGTGGGACACACTATGCCTTTCTGAAACAACACCCCATCACAGGCATAGATCTTAAGCAGTGAGGAGTGATTTGATGTTGTTACTATACCTGTTAAATAAACAATAAAGCCAGTCAAATTTCTGGTGTTTGTAACATCTTCTAGGTTCTTTTTTTCCTCATAATCAGCAGCTTACCAGGATCAGCCCAGGAGCACAGGATGAAGCAGCCCATGTTGCCCACAAGCAGTAGGTAGGGCAGCAGCAGAATGAGGAGAGGGAACTGCAGTTCCCAACAGTAAACAGCCACTTCCCAGGTGTACTCCCCATACACAGCAGCTTGCAGGGCTAGGTGCAGGGCCACAAAGAGGCAGCTTCTGCAACAGAAAGGGGACAGTCTAGTTAACAGCATCTTGCTTAACAGGTCAAGTACACTCAGAGGTTATCACCAAAGATACGTCTTTTAGGTTTTCAGGCCAGCATGGATTGCATAATAATAGTGTTCCCTCCATCCTGTGGCTTCTCCTGCCCTCCTCCCCACACACACTCCTCTAAATCCATCAGCTACATCCACTGCCATCATCTGGTTTGTTTCTCCCTCCCATCAGCAAAGTCTCATAATCATTATTTGGTGCTGACAAAATCCACCACAGCAATAGGTGAGAAATCATTCTGCTAGAAGACATTTGCTGTGGGTCTAACATGCCCAGAGCAGTGGCAGAGGCCCTGACCCTGGAAGGGTTTCAAAGCTGTGGAGATGTGGTGCTGAGTGCCACGGTTTAGTGGTGACCTGGCAGTGCTGGGTTAAGTGATGGACTCGATGATCCTAAAGGTCTCTTCCAACCCAAACCATTGTGTGAATGAGGTGACACAAAGGGGGTGTGTGGAGGATCACAGTGCCTCTGGCACACAGCACAAACTAGCAAAGACAACTACACCAGGCTCACCAGGTAACTGCTCTGCTGCTGACTGCACATCTGACAGTGTCACCACTCTCTCCTGGACCGTGTCAACAGGAGAGGATCTGCACAGCAGCTAACAACACAACTGCAGCACACGAGCTGTAGGCATTACGTCCCTCAGTGTCTGCCATACTGGAGCTGCTGTCCCTAGAGGAAAGGCCTCCCAAGCACTTCTAAGGCACCAGGGTTTGCAGGACACTACAAAATCCACCTTAATGCAACAGGCTGCAGGTTGGCAGCTCTGCAGCTTGCCCTTCAGCCACCTGGACATCTGAGCTGCTGGGTTCAGACTAAGGGGATTTGAGGGAGAGGACTCTGTCTAAACTCAGTCTGCAGCTGCCAGAGAGTCTGTGGTAGATGTAGTCTCCCACCAGTGCAACCAACATCTGTTCTACTGGGAGTTACTGAGCCACATTATCTTTGTGTCAGTATGTTCCAGTATTTCAGGCATCATAATCCCAGCAATGAGGAAGGAATAGCAGACACCAGTGTGGCAAACCTTAAAGGGACTGTCAGCCTCTACAAGCACCCCAAACGAACAGAAAATAACAGAATGGTAGAGGGTGGAAGGGTCCTCTGGAGATCACCCAGTCCAACCCTCCCTGCCAAGGCAGGGTCACCTAGAGAAGGTAACACAGGAACATGTCCAGGTGGGTTTGGAATATCTAAGAGATGGAGATTCCACCACCTCTCTGGGCAGCCTGTTCCAGTGCTGCACCACTATTAGATTAATGAAGTTACTCCTCATGTTTAGATGCAACTTCTTATGTTCAAGTTTGTACCCATTTCCCCTTGTCCTGTCACTGGGCACCACTGAAAAAGCCTGGTCCCATCCTCGTGACACCCACCTTTGAAGTATTGTTCAGCACTGATGAGATCCCCCCCTCAGTCTTCTCTTTTCCAGACTCAGTCTTTCCTCACAAGAGAGAGGTTCCAGTTGCCTCAGCACCTTTGTAGCATTTTGCTGTACCCTCTCCAGCAAGTCCCTGTCCTCCTTGAACTGGGGAGCCCAGAACTGGAACCAGTACATCTAAGGGTAATACTGAAAGCTTTGCTGGTGGCAGGAGGTCACATAGAGTGGCCAGAAATACTCGTAAAAAAACGTCAAGAGCATTAAACAAAAGAAGCAATACCTTGTGTGGAAGAGCCTGTGACATATTCTCTGTGTCACTCTCTGGAGCTGTGTGGGGATTATGAGTGACAATATCTGAAGGAGATGAAAACACTCTGTTAGCTGAACTGCTCATCACTTCTGCTTTGTGGAACAGTCAGATCAAAACAGGAGTCACCTCATCCCTCAGTGATACATCTGCTGCCAGCTCAGTGGGGAGGAAGCTGGTTTCCAAGGCCATCTGAGCTCAGGCAGGCATGTTGCTGGGGTTTTCAAATGGCAGTGAGGTTCTATATCCTCAGGAGCCCAAGAGGCACAAACAAACCTATCTGGGTTAATGTGTGAAAGTTCTAAGGAGCTTATAGTGGGTTACAGACTGGGTAACTGGTTAAGCAGGGGATAGAACTGAGCCATTTCCGAGCTACAATATGCTCATCAGGACAGCTGACAGATGCAAGAGGAGATAACTGAAGGGATAAAAGCCTGCTATACAACAGGAAAAGGGAAAAAAAAAAAACAACTTACAACCCAACCAAAAATCAAACAAACCCCACCAGAACCAACAAAATTCATTTGCTTCAACTGCAGCTCTCAGCCAGTCTGATAATTCAAATGTCCAAATTTCAAATGAAAGAAATCCTTTCCAGTGAGGGTGGTGAGACACTGGAACAGGCTTCACAGGGAGGCTGCGGATGTAGGTGTTTAAGGCCAGGCTGGATGAGGCCTTGAGCAACCTTGTCTGGTGGGAACTGAAACTAGATGATCTTTAATGTTCCTTCCAACCCAAAACATTCTATGAATCTATGAACTCCACATCTACCTAATTGCTGTTTCAAACCCAGCTAGACACAGTGAAGAAGAAAGCTGCCTGTGCTGGTCTGTGACTGTGGAATTGTCTGTCACTGCTGCTGAGAAGAGAGATCTCTATAGCAACACTCTGCTCCATCAGCAGCCCAGGAACTGGAGCAGCTGAGCCTATTTCTAGCTGACACGGAAAGAAAATATGCAGCGAGAGCTTCTTGCCTCTGATGTGAAAGACCAGAAGGCAAAAAGCATATGGAGAGTTGAGAAGATGTTAAATATTTTCCTTTTAACTGATGTGCCTCAAATTGGCAGCTCGAGTGACAAATCTTGTTAAAAAAGAGGCATCAGGAAACACAGAACCAGGCAGAAAAGCAACCTGCAGCCAAGTGAAAATTCCAAGTTACATGAATTATAGAACCATGGAATGGTTTGGGCAGGAAGGGACCTCCAATGGTCCCTGCAGTCAGCAGGGACATCCTCCACTAGATCAGGTTGTTCAGAGCCTTGTCCAGCCTCACCTTGAATGGCTCCAGGGATGGGGCCTCAACTACCTCCCTGGGCAACCTGTTCCAGTGTCTCACCACCCTCACTGTAAAGAATTTCTTCCTCATCTCCAGTCTAAATCTCCTCTCATGAGAGGTTCTCATCTAAAAAGGTTCCATCCTTACTACTGCCCTGCAATGACTGCAGCCAGAAGTACAGGCAAGAACGAGAGCAGTGAGACACAAAGGGCTTTTTACTGCCTGCTTGGGCAGGATTTCACCAGCTAAAATGGAACTGATTTCACTTTCTAGTCCAAATGAGCAGTTGTCAAATTAGGATGAAATATGAAATGTACCAGAGAGCTGAGATTGTTTAGCCTGAAGAACAGGAAACTGAAAGGAGATCTTATTGTTCTCTACAACTCCCTGAAAGGAGGTTGGAGTGAGGCTGGTGTTGACCTCTTCTCCCAAGCAACTAACAACAGGACAAGAGGAAATAGCCTCAGGCTGCACCAGTGGAAGTTTAGGTTGGATATTAGCAAAAAATTCTTTCCTGCAAGAGTAGTCAGGCATTGGACCAGGCTGCCCAGGAAGGTGTTAGAGTCACTATTCCTGGAGATGTTCAAAAAACAAGCAGATCTGGCACTTTGGGACATGGTGGTCACGGAGGTACCAGGTAGAAGGTTGGATTTGATGATCTTATGAGGTCTTTTCCAACCTTAATGATTCTGTGATCACTCTAACCACATCCTACCACTTTTTATGGAGAATAAATATAACAGTTGGACTAATTTTAGCAGAACGAACTAGGTCAGACCCCATCAGGGCATGGTCATCACTCTGGCTGCTCAGTTCCTTACCTGGCTCGCACCATTGACACCTCTCGTGAAGAAACTCTCCTTCCTTCCCGAGCAGATGCAAAGTAGAGCAACAGTGATGAGAACAAACCCCAAGTAAATCAAGAAGAGTGTCAGAAAGTCCATCCTGAGCCCTGCAATGGAACAGATGCAGCTTTTTAGTGCCCCTCAGTGCCACCTCTCCGCAATAGTGCCCACACCTGGCCATTCTTCGCACTATTTATTCACTAAACCACAGGGATGAGGCTGCTGGAAGCGGCCCCGGGACCTATTTCGATGTTTCAAGTGCGCCAGGGCAACTCACTAACACGGGGTGGGGGGGCTGGCCCTCTGCTCGGCCCTAGAGCTGCGTGGGGAGCAGTGGGGAGCTCCCCGGCCACTGAGGAACGAACGGCCCAGGGAGGCCTCTGAGGGCAGCGGGACAGGAGCCTTGTGGCCTCTGAGCTACCGGGGAGGCCAGGGGGGTACGCGGTACGACACAACCGGGGCCTGCAGGGCGACGGTGCCCAGGACTGAGGGACACGTGCTGGCTCCGGGAAACCCCATGGGAGGAAGAACGAGGTGCGGGACACCTAGGGAGGGAGGGGGCACCGAGGCGGGACAGGGAACTCCCTCAGCATCGTTACCGCCTGCCGCTCCCCGCCGCCCCAGGCCGGCCAATCGATGGCCGAGCTCTGCCCCGAGCACTCGACGCTCGGCGGCGGCAGTAGCGCCTGGCACCAACCGGAAGCGGGCGGGAGGTTCCCGCCGCCAGGGCCTGGCCCAGGGCAGTTGCGGGCTTGGTGCAGCCCCCGGGGAGCTGCAGAGCAGGCCTGGGGAGGCCCCAGGCATTCGGAAGGGATATAATGGCTACCGGCACGACGCTGAGGAGCGGGGTCTGCCCCAGGCTGAGGGAAGTTGGCGTCGCCGGGAAGCGCCTCCAAATGGAGGAAGAAACCAGGCATGGCCTGCTGAAAGAGATGGCAGGGAGAGCTGTGGCTTGGGTCCTTCTGCCTTTCTCTGCAGCAGGAAACGAAGCTTGAAGCAGTAAAAATAAAAGTTGATTTTTTTCCATAATTCCCGGAGGTTTATGTTGTTCTTAGAGGCCCGGGCAGCTCCTTACCGTGGGTTGTGTGCAGTCGGTGAGCTGTTTTTATTCTCCTTCCAGAGGGGATGTGTGACACCACTAAATGGTATGGTGCATCTTGGCCAATTTCTCAGAAGTCTGCCAAAAATTTCTTTATATTTGTTGCTTTTGGTGAAACCTAGAGCAAAACCCCCAAAATCCTTCTGTACATCTGGTACAGGAGCTCTCAATGTTCTATTCCCTTTTAATTTGGAGCTTCCTCTCTCTCCATTCCTCCCCGTGCACTGTAGGATGCTTCCAAAGGTAACGGGAAAGTTTGCTGTTGGGATCTTACCTAGAACTAGGTTGGGGTGGACTAAAGCTGCAGGAGATCAAACTCCTCTGCTGGTTCCTTGTCAGCTGAAACCAGTTCGTGCTCTCCTGAGCACTGCTAATGAGCAGCTGATTGAGTTACGGTGCCTGGGTAGAGTTTACCATAGAAATTTCAGCTGATTGCTGCCATCAGGTAACTGATCCAAAAGCCTCCAAGCTGCTGTGATGGTTTTGCCAGCTCTGGGTCCCAGGCTACCTACCGCTGGCTGGAGCTCGGGAACTACAGGTAAGACTCCTGAGGGGTGCTTGCACTGCTTTGGCACCCAGAGGAAATTATTAGCTTGGTTGAGATGAGGTTGAGTTTCAAGAGAGGGATCTTTTCTTCCCTAGTAAGTTCTTGTCCCCCAAGATGTCAAACCAGAACCTGAGAGAGAAACGGATGTAAAATAGTGATGAGACACAGCTATCCTTGAGGATGTTGTGGAAAAGCCATTTTTTACCCCCTTCCTACTGATGAACAAGATTTCTGTGCTGCCCCAGGTACTGCTGAGGGGTTGTTTGGGATGTTGGATGTACCCCGGCAGGTTTGGTGCATAAAAGGAGTCCTGGGGTGGGGAGGACTGGCAGCAATGTGGGCAGAAGGTGGTTAATTTATCTGCAGACTGACAGGCAGGGTTTGTGTGCCACTATTGTTGAACTACCAGGAGGAGCTGCAGTGAGTGCCACCAAATGCTGGCACCATAGAGGATCTCCATCCACTTTTTAGTGGCTGCCTAGGCTGTGTTTCAGGAGAAAACAGCCAGCAAATGCTTGACAGCAGGCTGAGACTGAGAAAGATAAAGCTCATTCGGCCCAAGTGATGTGAAAATCAGTTAAAAAGTCTTGTCTGATCTAAGCTGAGCAGAAGGTTTTCAAGGAAACAATCTCTTCATTAGCTTGGAATCCCATAACTGATTTTTTTGCAAGGATTGCAGTTCACTGTCAGTCTTTTAAAGTGCTCAGGTCACTTAAAATGGAGGGAAAAGATGCAATTGCTTCACTTGCTGGGAAAAAAAAAGAAATTGCAATTTTGTCTACTGGTTTGGGCAGTGAAGAACACAGGAGATGTCCTGAGGTTGTGTAGGAAGGTGTGTGAAGTCTGTGTCAACATGGAAGGGCACTGCAAGCTGCCCCCAACACATCCCTGTGGCTCTCAGCTGCTGAGGAGGAGATTTACGTTTGTGCAGAGCTGTGTTCCCTTGCTAGCAGAGCATCACCAACACCAGAGCTGGAGAGGGCAGGAGAGGAGAAAGAGGGGTCTCCAAGTCCCTTGCAACACTGATATGTATGAACATGATGGGCATAAACAAGGGGAAGACCTTCCACAGGCTGGGCAGAGCAGCTTCCTGCAGCTCTCCTTCATCAGGCTTCACCCAGTCCCACTTTTCCTGGGGGGGTAGTTTCCCATCCAGCCCAATGCAGTTGACAGCTCATCCTGCCCTGGTGCCAAGGGAAGACTGGATTGCTGGGTGGTCCTTGGTGGGTTGCAGACAGCCACTCCTGCTGATGCCATAGCAGGACGTGTAATACCCTAAAACCTCTTAGTGAGCTAAGCCCTGGGATCCTTAAGTGCTGAGGAAGCAGAGAAGAAAATCAGAAATAGCAGCTTAACAAACAGTCTGTGCTAGCATGGGGGGCTGTGCTCTGAACTACCCTCAGCTGCTCCCCAGCACAGAGCAGCCTAGCTGGGAAGAGCTCCTTTGCAAGCCCTAGAGAAATTGGTCCAGATCCCTGCAGGAAACTGCATATTGTTTGGCAGAGTCCCACTCCCCAAATGTCTGGTGTCCCACTCACATCACTGGTGGTAGGGTTGGGGAGGTCCCAGCATGTCCAGCTGTCCCTCAGGAGCAGCGATGCTGTGCTGAGTCTCTACTGCTCTGCCAAGTGCTGTCGCTTTAGATTTGTCCTGTGGGTGAGGGATTTACCTCCTTCCAGATCCTAATTCTCCCCAGATCTGCTGGCTCAGGTCAGCACCAGACTCAGCCAGGACCAGCACAGCAGTTGGTCTGTCCACGCTTCTCCTTGCAACGGAAATGAAGTTCATTAGGAAAGGAGAAGGCAAGAAGGACCTTTCTGTGTGCCTGGTGCTGGCTCTGAGCAGCTGGAAGGGCTCAGGGCTCCAGTAAGAAGCCCAGGAAAAGGCAATTACCCTCTGCCCAGCACAGGAACCATTTCACCCACTTCAGACCAGCGTTACCCTGGGGGCTGCAGCAAGGACGTGGGAGCTGGGGAGCTGCCCCCAGGAGCCCAGTGGGTAGGTGGGATGCACTTCCAGGGGTGATGGAGGAGAACCAAGGAAGCTTCAAACCCTTAGTGGGACAAACTTGTTGCTGGTGAGAGCCTGCCCAGCTCGCTTGGATGGCTGCAGACTTCTGTAAGTGCTTGAGCTGTAGGTGTGGATGTGGAAGGGGGTGATGCAGCTCCCCACTGCAAGGTGATGGCTGCTGCTCTGCTGGGCTTTGCCATGGAGCTCCACACAGAGTGCTGGGGCTGTCCCAGTGCTTACTGGGCTTTTGTTGGAGCCTTCAAACTGGTGCTCTGCAGTTCTGGGGGTGCCCCAGTACATGGTCACAGATTAATTTCATCTGCTGTTGCCTTGTGCTTCATCTCAACACTTTACCCTCTGGTCCTGGACATCTGTGCTTGTTAATATGGCATCAGTTTTGCTTCTGCTTTAATAATAACAATAATCTGATTTTTATGTAGCATTTTAATCAGTGCTGCTGTACAAAGGAGGACAAGAGGAAATGGCCTCAAGTTGTGTCTAGGGAGGGTCAGGTTGGCTATTAGCAAAAATTTCTTCACAGAAAGAGTTGTCAAGCCCTGGAACAGACTACCTTGGGATGTGGTGGAGTCACCATCCATGGAGGGGTTTCAAAGATCTGTGGATGTGATGCTGAGGGACGTGGTCTAGTGGCAGTGGCTTAGTAGTAGTGATGGAATTGTGAGTTCTAGGCAAGTGGTTGAATTTGGTCTCAAAGGTTTCTTCCAATCTCAGGAGTTCTATGACTTTATGAAGATGATTATACTGACAGTGACAGAACATTGCTTGTTCCTTTTTAATATTTCCAGCTGAAGGTTATGCTTCTGGTGCCCTCTGTAGCACAGCCCTGAGCTGTTTGCTGCAGCAGAGCAGACTCGGGTTATTAACACAGATTTCTGCTCTAATGCTGCTTTTCTGGCCCATCCTCATGATTCAGCTCCCAGAGCAAACTGTTCTGCATTATCTCTGTGGATAGTGGACAGGAGAAGAGCTCCTTTCATCTTCATAGCCTCTAGGAGGCTATTAAACAATATTTTCAGTCCTAATGGATTTTGGGCAAGATTTCCCAAAGGAGCAGAAGAAATGTCTTTGGCTGGGGAGGGAGATGCACCAAAAAGCTGGCTTTAGGCTGCTGCTGGGCTCTGTGCTTGAGATTTGTTTTGATCTGAGGAGCCCAAAACTCAAGGTGCATTTGTGAGGATGTTTTCTTGTGTGATTCTGAGCTCTCCTGGTCTCTGTAAGATCATCTGCCTGGGTAAAAGGGGTTTTGTTTCGATTTTTAAGTGCTTAATACGTGTGCAGTAACAGAGGTGGAATAAACTTGGGAGAGAAAAACATCTTCACAGACAACTCAGATCAAAGGAAGAGAAAATCTACACGTGAATGATGTTAGCAAGTGTCAGAGGATGAAACAGGCACATCAGCAGAGTTGAAAGGACATCCCAGCGAGCTGTGTGGATCAGCTGCTCTGATTTACCTTGGGCAAAGACAACTCCTGCAGATGGTCAGGGCTGATGTGTCCTGGTTCTCCTTGAGCATCCATGGAGCTGATCTTAGTTCTTCAAAGGAATCACAACCAAGTCCTTTGAAAATCATTTTCTTTGTATTTCAGGATGCTGTGAGGAGGTTAATACTATAAAGGCAGACAGAAATACTCCTGGGAGAGCTGAGAGGATCTGGGAAGTTTTAATGAATCTGCAGGAATTTTGCAGCTGCAAACTGCTAAAATATTCAGTTTTGGGAATGGCTGATTAAAATAAGGTTGTCCTAAGTCATTAGATGATGTGTTCATTAATGTAACATGCCAGGGAAATGAAATAATCATTTTGCTAGACAAATAAACATGAGCAGGTGCCCAAATGCTCGTCTGAGGGTTAGGAAGGTGCCAGCAAGGCCATGTTCTGAGTGTCAGTGTAGCCCAGACCTTTCCAGCTAACACAGCTTCTTCATTGGTCATGCTGCTGCTACTGCCATCCAAGAGAAGAAGAAACCCTATTTTTTTTTTAAATATAAAGGGAAAGTGTCCTTCCCCATGGTCAGGGGACACAACACAGACTAGAACTCCCACCCCTGATGGGATCCACATGGCAATTATGCAGCTGCTGAAAGGTCTAGAGCACAACTCTTGTGAGGGACAGCTGATGAAACTAGGGTTGTTCAGCCTGGAGAAAAGGAGGCTGAGGAGAGACCTTCTGGCTCTCTACAACTCCCTGAAAGGAGGTTGGAGTGGGGTGGGGGTTGGTCTCTTCTCCCAAGGAACAAGTGACAGGATAAGAGGAAAAAGCTTCAATTTGCCCCAGGGTGGTTTAGGTTAGACCTGAGGAACAATTTCTTCCCCACAAAGGTTGTCAAGGCCTGGCCCAGGCTTCCCTGGGACAGTGGTGGAGTCTGCATCCCTGGAGGGGTTTCAAAGCTGTGCAGATGTGGTGCTGAGGGCCATGGTTTAGTGGTGACCTGGCAGTGCTGGGCTAACTTGATGATCATAAAGGTCTTCTCCAGCCTAAATGATTCTGTGATACCGTGATTCTCCTGGAGCTGACATTAAGGATGGAAACCACATCTCACCTCCTTTTTCCCCCTCCTTCTTTTCCAGTTGCAGCCATGCCAGCAACCAACCAGGGCTGGCCTGATGCCTTTGGTTTCAAGATCAGTGGAACTGGTCCATGCTACATCATCTGGGTGCAGGAGGGCAGCAGTGCAGCAGCCGCAGGTCTACGGCCGGGTGATGAGGTGCTGGAGATCGAGGGTCAACCTGTGTCCTCCTTGGGCTGTGAGGCACTGCTGGGGCTGGCCAGGAGCTGCAGCAACGTGCCCCCCAGCATTGGGGTGGTGTCCCGCCTGCAGCTTGCTGACCTGCCCCCTGCCCCACGGGGAGGCTTTGGCTTCGAGCTGGCGAGCAGCAGCCCCCCGCAAGTGGCCAGCGTCAGCCCTCAGTCACCTGCTGCCGCCTGTGGGATGGAGCCAGGGGATTTCATATTAGAAGTCAATGGGACGCCAGTGATGGTGCCAGAGGTGGTGGCTGCCCTGGTGGGGTCCTGCCACGAGCGGTCTCTGCGGTTGGGGCTGCTGCGCCCGCAGCGTGGGCCCAACACGTGGGACCCTGTGGCCAGCGCTGATGCCGTGCGGCAGGAGAGGAGGCAGAAAGCACAGGAATTCAGCCAAGAGGTGAGCCTGGGGCCTGGGGTGAGTGACGGAGCTCTGGGAACACCTTCACTAACTGGTTTGGGGTTTCCCCACATTCAGCCTCTGTAGCCTACTTGGATGGGAGGATGCTCCTGGCCTGATCCCAGGAGCTGATTCAGAAGTTCACCGCCCCAGAGATGGGGTCTGATAATCACCTGCATTTCAAAAGTCAGTGGGAGGATGGACGGATGGATGCTTCAAAGAGCCTGGATATACTCTGGGAGATGAGCCCTTTTCACCACAAGAGCATGAGGAAACCCATAGGGGCAGATCATAGAATCATAGAATGGTTTGTGTTGGAAGGGACCTTAAAGATCATCTAGTTCCAACTCTCTTGCCATGGGCAGGGATGCCTTCCACTAGACCAGTTTGCTCAAGGCCTCATCCAACCAGATCTTAAACACTTCTGGTGTCCATAACTTCTCTGGGAAACCTGTTTCAGTGTCTCACCACCCTTACAGTAAAGAACTTCCTAATGTCCGATCTCAGTCTCCTCTGCTCTAGTTTCAAACCATTCCTCCTCTTCCTATCACCACAGGCCCTTATCAAAAGTTGTCCTCCCCCAGGTTTCCTGTAGCCCCCTTCATGTACTGGAAGGCTGCTCTAAGGTCTCCCTGGAACCTTCTCTTCTCCAGGTTGAACAGACCCAACTTCCTCAGCCTATCCCCATAGGGAAGGTGCTCCAGCCCTCTGATTATCCTTGTGGCCTCCTCTGGACCCTCTCCAATAGACCTCTGGTCTTGTACTGGGGGCACCAGAGCTGGACGCAGTGCTCCAGGTGGGATCTCTCCAGAGCAGAGTAAAAGGTTAGAATCACCTCCCTTGACCTGCTGGCCAAGCTGCTTTTGATGAAGCCCAGGACATGCTTGGCTTTTGAGGCTGCCAGTGCATGTTGTTGGCTCATCCTCCCTGCTGTGTGTCTGGGTATCCCTCCAAAGTTTGGACATGCAATCCTGCAGACATTTCAGCTCTGCTTTTGCTGCAAAGGGAACACACTGATGTGATTACATCTTCATTGTGCTCCTGAAGGCTGCCTGGTGGGGAGTTTGCCAAACACATCACCTCCTGCTAATTCTAAATTTGATCCTGGTGGGTTTTTTAAATCTTTCTCATTTCCATTTCAAAGTAGCCTTTTAAAACACTGTTATGAGAATAAGCAGACTTGTGTTTTTCTTGATCCCAAGTTAATAAAGGAACAAGAGATCCATGGGTACCAGCCCAATCTACTCAGCCAACTTCTGCATTAAAGATGCACAAAGAGGCACTGAGATTGGGATTCATCATGTGAGGAAAGGATACCTGCTGACTCCAGGAGATTAGCAGAGGTATGAGAGGTTGTTCCACCCTGCCTCCATCTTGGCAAATTGCATTACACCAAGCCAGCATTTCCTGGATGATCACAGGAGAGCACTCTAGAAGCCAGCAAGCTGCTCGTGGTGCTGCAGGCTTCCTGCAGAAGCTCCTCTGCCAACCGCCTGCCAGAGAAGCTGTGGATGCTCCATCCCTGGAAATGTTCAAGGCCAGGTTGGATGAGGCCTCGAGCAACCTGGTCCTAGTGGGAGCTGTCCCTGCCCATGGCAAGGAGGTTGGAACTAGATGATCTTTAAGGTCCTTTCCAACCCAAACCATTCTAGGATTCCATGATTCCCAGTCCAGCAGTGCATGCTCGCAGCAGCAACTCTGCCACTTCCCTTCCTGCCCAGAAAAGCCACCCAAGATGTGACCCTGGCCAGCCTGGGCAGAAGCAAGTTTGCAGGGCACACATGCCACTGGCTCCTGGCACACGACTTGGTTGGCAAAGGTCTTTCCAAAGGGAGTTAATGGTGCAGGTGTTTTAAGTGACTTCAATTGTTTTTACGTGCTGCAGAAAATAATAAAACCCAGCAAGGGGCTTTCCCTCCTCATTTACCTGGAAGCTGAGCTCTGGTGGGTGCTACTGGTACCAGTGCCACAAGCTCCTGCCCACCTACCAGAAGATTGGAAGGCCAGAGGAGGCTGGTATCTCACATTTTGTGTCAGCACTGCCCACAGATCACTCACAAACCTGAGGTATGGAGGCTTTTCCTACCCTCAACCATTTGGCAGAGCCCTGTTGGAATCACGCTCACCTGGTAGACAGACCAGTGGCTGAACTGGTGGCAGTGGGGCAGGACTGGAACAGGGCCATGACAGCTCAGTTGTGCCAGATGAACATCCCAGCAACCTGAGGGCATCTCCAGAGAGTGATGGAGGTGATCGGGCTCCCAGTTCCAGGTCAACATATCCTCTTGCCCCCTGCATGCTCAGGGACAGGCTGGGGACTGCAGTGACATGGGGGGTGGCAGCCTGTTCCCGCCTGCCGAGCCCTGCAGTCTCAGCTCAGGCAAACATATAACAGCACATCCCACCAGGAACACCACGAATTTGTCATTTCTGCACTGGACCTCAGGACTGGGAAGCAAACGGATCTGCCCAGGGGACACAGCTGCCTTGGCTGCCCCAGATTTGCTAACCTTGAAGTGCTGCTGCTGCCAGGGTGCCCCCTCCCTGGTGCCAGCACAAAGGCTGTGCAAACCCAGCAGCACTCACAGGGTTGGTACTGGGGTGAATCTTGGTGGTGGTGCCATCCCTCCCTGGGGACCTGCCAGGTGGGGCATGCACCTGGAAGAAATGTCCCTGCCCTTCCCTATGCAGGGCTGGGGGGAAGCAGTGAAACCTGCTGCCAGCACAAACCAGCTCAGGATGGTCCCAGGAAGTCTGCTGCACCCAGCTGGGCTAGGGGCACGGTACCAGCACCCAGTACCCACCACCCAGCACAGCCTCGGGGTGAGGGGCAGTCCTCTGGCCTAGGAAGAGGCTAATGAGGAGGGTCTTATGCAGGGTAATTGGCTGGGTGCTAATTAGCTAGGAGGGGATGGCTGAAGGTGCTGCTGTTTCCAGGGCTGGTGCTCATGTCCATGCTCCCTCTGCTCACTTCCCTGCAGCCTCCCAGAGCTAAAGGCAGGTGGATGGTGCCTGGCAGGATCAGGGTGTGATGAGAGGCATAAATCCCTCCAAAAGCCCATTGTGGTGTTCTCTGCCAGGAAGGCTCCAGACTGATGCTCCAGGTCTGTGCTGGAGCTTCTCTTGGTTGTGTCCCAGGAGAGTCTGGGGGTTTGGGGTCATGCTGCTGTGAGGGGCAATATTGTCAGCACACAGAACAGCACCACCAGGGATGTGTGTGAAGGTCCAGTGGTGCTGTGTGATGGGTTGATGGTTGAAGTCTCTTCTTCCTCCCCATTGGGTTCCCTTCTAGTTGGCTGTGATAAGATGGACACATTTTCTGCACCCACAGTTAACTACTCCTCAGCTCAACGTCCCCTCCCTCTTCTTTCCTGGCTCCCATGATGTAGGTGGATGACATCCTTGGTGACCAGCCAGAGGTCAAGGAGAAGGTGTTCACCATCCTGAAGCAGTACGCAGCAGAGCGGAAGGTGGAGTACTTGGCCTATGCCCTCTGCATGGTCCTCACCCAGGAGTCCCACCAGCATCTGATTGACAACATCAGGTACAGGGTGCCAGGAACCCCCATGCTGCTGTGCTGGCCACAAACCCACTGGCATCCAGCTGCCTGGTGGTGGTGAGGGTTCAAGAGTGGGTCAGACGGTTCCTGTGGGGATGATGCCAACCCTGTTTCCAAGGAGAAGCTGAGCCTCTGTGGCTGTCCTGACCAGTGTGGGGCAAGGGGACCTGCACCTGCCAGGTGTGGCGTTCACTGGCACTTTATCAGTTGCTGGCTGTCCCCATCCCTGTGAGGTGTGGTAGTCACTGGCACCATACCAGCCCCTGGGATGTGGTGGCCAGCAGCCCCATGGTGACACCTCCTTCCACAGCATGGGGTGTGGCCTTTGTTTCAAAGGGAGATGGGATTAGCTGCAGAAGGGCAAGTGGTTCTCCAAGAACCTGACCAGCAAACAAACCAAGCTCTGCAAGGCAGAACTTGGTGGCAAGCAAGGAGTTGGCATGGGCAGCCAGAGCTGCTGAGATGGGTCTTGCCAGGTCCAGGGGCTCCCTCCAGCCCTGTACTGGCCTGGCATCCTGAGGTGCCAGGGCTGTGGTCACACATCCTGGGATGTTCTGGCAGTGCTCTGCTTGGGCTCAGCGCCCCCGGGAACCTCTTGTGCCATGGGTGTGCAGCTGGTTGTGCTGTGTGGGCTGGCACCATGGGCTGGTGCTGGCACATGGACACGTGGTGGGGATTACAGCCAGGCTGAGACGATGGCCATTAGGGAATCAGGTCTCCATCTGGCCCTGCTCTGGGTCCAGCTTTCCAGTTCCTGCTGTAATCAGAGGGATTGCAGATCTTGCAGTCACCAGAACAATGGCCCTGGGCTGGGGACTCATGGGTCTGGTGGTGGGGAGCGTGTCGAGAGCGGGTCAGTGTCCTTTGCCATGCAGCAACCCTCTGCTCTGCCACAGCTGCCTGTGGGGCACTCAGGACACCCCATACCTGAGTGGAGATGGGCACAGACTCCTGCAGAGCCAGGGGGTGGAGGTGACCAGCAGCTCCCTACCTTGACTGGGTGCCCGTGTCCAGGCTGTCCTGCTCATGCTGTATGTCCCAGAGGGACCCAACCTGCAAACAGCTGATACTGGCATGGATGGCACTGTCACCCCCTGAGCCATCACCCCAAACTAGTCCCACTCCACAAACACCCAAAACCACCACTCACAATTCAGGAAAAATCTTCTCCCCAGTGAGATCCATGGAAATGCCCTGCACACCTTGGGCACCTCCTTTATCTTCATCCTTGGGGAATCTTATGGGATTCTTTCACCCCCTAGAGGGGATTTGAAGGTATCCAAATTCTCCTCCAGACCCAAACTCCTCTGTGAGGATAACAGCAAGTTCCCCCCATGTGTCCCCATCCCAGTGACCCCCACATCAGTGGAGGAGAGCATGGCTGGACCTGGTGCCACTATCCCTCCAGTGCAGTGCAGAGCTTTTTCCATACACAACCCTGTGATGCCATGGGGCAGTGCCATGTTACAGCCCCCCAAGAACAGAGCCAAATTCCAAGGCCAATCCATGCCCAGCCCTGTGATGTCATGGGTCAGTGCCCTGTTACAGCCCCTCAAGAACAGAGGCAAATTCTGTGCCCACCCCATGCCCAGCCCTGTGTTAAAGGTCAGTGCCAGGGCTGGGGCATGAGGCACCGAAAATCAGGCAGCTCATCTGGGTTTATTGGAAATGAAATATTTAGCTCAAGGAAAAGGTTTGGTGTCTGAGCTTTAATGAAATGGAGTCAAGAAAATAGGGAAAAAAGAGAAAAAAAGATACTTTGGAGACCAGCAGCTGTGAGGGTGCTGGGAAGGGGAGGCAGCTTGGTGGGTGCTACCGTGCATGGTACCAGCTGCTTACCCACGGGGTCGCCCACCGGATGGGTTTGCTGCTGGGCAAGAGCTTTGAGTAGCTGATTGCAAGGTGGGGGAGGGGCTTCAGGGTGCTCTGGGGTTACAGGGTGCTGGGGTAGTTGTGTAAAGGGGGAATCCTGGCTCCGGCGCTGGCCCCAGCGTTAGAATCATGGAATTGTTTGGGTTGGAAAAGGCCTCTAAGATCATGGAGTCCAACTATCAACCCACCACCACCATGGCCATTAAACCCTGTCCCCAGGTGCCATGCCCACCATGTTCCTTGAACACTGACAGAGATGGTGACTCCACCACCTCCCTGGGCAGCCTGTTCCAAAGTCTGACCACTCTTGCAGCAAAGAAATTTTTCCTAAGAGCCAACCTGAACCTCCCCTAGCACAATTTCAAGCCATTTCCTCTTGTTCTGTTGGTTGTACTTTGTTAGAAGAGGCCAACTCCCACCTCACTCCAACCTCCTTTCAGGGAGTTGTAGACAGCAATGAGGTCTCCCCTCAGCCTCCTTTTCTCCAGGCTGAACAAGCCCAGTTCCCTCAGCTGCTCCTTACCATCCCTGTTCTCCAGACCCTTCACCAGCTTTGTTGCCCTTCTTTGGACCTCCTCCAGCCTCTCAATGTCCTTCTTGGAGTGAGAACCCCAAAACTGAACCTAGGATTCAAGGTGTGGCTTCACCAGGGTTGAGTGCAGGAGGACAATCCCTGCTCTGGTCCTGCTGGCCACACTGTTGCTGATCCAGGCCAGGATGCTGGTGGCCTTCTTGGCCACCTGGGCACTCCCTGGCTCATCTTTAGGTGTTGTCAACCAACACCCCTGGCTCCTTTTCTGCCAGGCAATTTTCCAGCCACTCTACGCTAAGCCTAGAGCGTTGGATGGGGTCCTGGTGTGGATGTCTCACCATCCCTGGGGCACAGTGGAGCCAGCCCCAGAGAATGATGTGTGCTGGGGCAATTTGGTGAACAGGGCCCATCTGAGCTGACCCCATGAGCATCTTGGGGCTTCTTCTGCAGGACCAACCCTGTGGGACTACACAGGTACCAGCCAGCCCAGATGTCCCTGTGGGGCTCTTTTTTACCCAAGATGGGTGCAATCCCACACACCCACATACCATGAGTTTGCCCATGCCTCCTACCCTATAAAGCCCAGAGGTGAAGGGCCCTCAGAAGGGCTGGGATGATCCTCATCCCTCTGAGTAATATCTGTGCCCATCAGCCAGGGACTGGGAGAGGATGCCGGGGTGATGGTGAAAGTGATGCCAGCAATGGCTTCTCACACTCACTTTGGCTGACAGCCTCAGGCAAGCTGTCCAAGCGCTACCATGTGGTCCATAGTGGTACCCTACCAGGGGGTCTCTGGTGGTAGCCCACCATGGGTGACTGTGTAGCCACCACCATGCAGAACCAGGCAACCAGTACATCCCTGTCTGCTGCTGACCCTGGCTCTAGCCTGATTGGATCTTCCCTCTGCACCAGCTGTATTTATTTTCAGGCCCCTGCTGCTGCTGGCTGTCCTCCCTCCCCTGCCTGTCCCCTTCCTGGCTCCCCCAGGGTTTAATGTGCTCCCAGCAAGGTGCTGCAGCACAGAGTAACCCAAGACCCCCCAACTCAGCACACGGATCGACCTGGCTCCGCAGAAACCTCTTCTCCTCTCTCCTCCAGCTGGGCTTTTTTCAGTTTTGGACTGTTGTTTGCTTTGGTTTTGGTTTTGGGTTTTTGTTTTGTTGTTTGTTTGTTTTCATTTTTTTTAGCTCCAATGGATTTCATCCCATTTGCCCAGAATTAAGCTCCTGCAGATTTTAATTTGCTGACATTTTCCTCATCCCTTTGGTTGTGGATAGCAGGGATAAACGCACGTGCCGTGCTGGTTCCTCCCCATTTCCATCCCCTGCCCATATGGCTGCTGTGTCTGTAGGAAAAGTGGACACCCTTAGTTCAGCTCAGGAAGGATGAGATCCAGCGGCGAGGGGGAAGGATGAGCTGTCTCGGGTGAGTAATGAACTGACCTTGCCTGGGGGGCCAAGAGGGGCTGGGAGGAGAACAGCTTGAAAACAGCTTAATTCTGGGATCCAGCAAACCCTGGCACTGCCAAAACGAGATGTGCTAGAAGTTAATTAACTCTTAGCACCCATATCCCGCCGTGGCTGCTCTTGTCAGGGGCTCAGGGAGAGGGGAATCTGTTTCGGTGTTGCTCCAGCTCTGCAAATACCAGAGCCTGGCTGAATCCCAGGGGAACTGGGGGGTTTGGCTCTTCTGCTCCCTGTGCCATGCTGGGCTGTGTGTGCCTGACTCTGGTGTGGGGAGGGGAGGAGGTTATTTTGGGCAGGTTGGGGTCCCAGGAGCCTCTCAGCATTGCTCTGCTTTTGGAGCTGTTTCCAAACCAGGGCAGAAGAATGGTGCTGGCTCTGCACCCAGGCTCTCTGCAGTGCTGGCACAGAGGCTGCCAGTTTTCCCCTGGGCTCTGGGGTCACCCAGAGCTGAGCAGGACAAAGGGGATCCTCACCTTGGGGAACCCAGCTCAAGTCACCCTGGGAGCTGGGCAGGACAGGGGGATTCTCACCTTGCACAGGATTTAGTACTTGCACCCCACTGCGTGCCAGCTGCCACTGCTTTTTACACTGTGTGCCCCCCCTCTCCCCCGCCCCCGGCAGTGCCATCACCAGGTTTGCCCGTGCCAGCTTTGCACCAGCTGCCGGCAGAAGCATTTCGGTTCAAAATCTCTGTTTGGGGTGGAATTGGGGAGTGATGGGAACTCAGATCCACCCCCTCCCCACTGCCCTGGTGCATGACACATCACTGGTGATGCTTACAGGGGACAGCATTGCATTAACGGGGACCTGAGCTGGGGGATGTGCTCCGGAGCCCGCCTAGCCTCTCCCCCTTGGCCGTGTTAATTCCTTAGGTGATAACCCTGCGGCTGTTTAGGATGCTACGTGCTGCCCTGGATCTCCTTTAGGTCATTGTCGTGGGTTCAGCTTCATGTGTGAGGGGTAGTTTGGTGCTTTGCTGCTTTGGTTATGGTCCAGGTGCTTCTCAACCAGCCACTGTTCCCTGGGGATAACCTGGAGGTCCTGGCTCTCGGTGGGGAACAACTGCTCTGATTGCAGCCTCTTTTGATCCCTGGAAAAGAGAAAATCGCTGCCCATCAGGGGTTCCCTTATTATGGCAGAAATTCCACCCAGTTCATTTTAATAATGCTGCAAACACAATCTAGTTGTCTCAGCTTTTGTTTGTCGTGGCAATAAAAGCACTTGGCATGTCCCCGTATTAAAACACTCCAGCCATCTGTGACTGTCTCTGGATAAGAAATTTCATTTTAGCCACCAGGATTTATATACTATGGATTGTGCTGCTTCCCCACGGCCATCCCCCACCCCTCCCATACCCACTCCTCTAGGGCTGGGGGAAGCTTTCCAGCTCCCTCAGGTGCAATGCAGCTTGCAGCATGGATGACCCTGCCTCCCCCTGCCTTCCCCCTCCCCAACCTGCATTGCTCTGGCTGCTGCCTGATTCATAGAGTCCTAGAATGGTTTGGGTTGGAAGGGGCCTTAAAGATCATCCAGTTCCACCCCCCCTGACATGGGCAGGAACACCTTTCACTAGACCAAGTTTCTCAAGGCCTGATCCAACTTGGTTTTGAACATCTTCAGGAAGAGGGCATCCATGACCATCCTGGGCAACCTGTTCCAGTGTTTCATCACCCTCACGGTAAAGAATTTCTTCCTAACCTCCAGTCTCAATCTCCCCTCTTCCAGCTCAAAGTCATTGTCTCTTGTCCTGTAACTACAAACCCTGTAAAAATTCCCTTCCTGGCTCTCCACACTGCCCATGGACATTGTCCTCCTGCCCATGGTCAGGGCAGACCCACCATGAATCCACAGGGATGATAATGAAGGGAAAGCAGTCCTGGTTTGTTCTCTGTTTAAAAAATCCCTAATCTGATAGCCCAACATATGTTTAGCTGCACCCCACCACCCCCTCCCAAAAAGAAGAAAAAAAGGAAAAAGAAAAAAGGAATTAGGGCAGCAGGGAAAAAAAGAAAAAAAACCACAAAAAACAAACCATGCCATCAGTGAAAAGAATTGGGAGCAGAGTTCCTTTTTTATTGGCTGGGTTCAAATAGGTCATGACCAAAATGCTTTGGTGGTAAATCTCCTGTTAGGAGATTAATTCCTTGTGATGAATCAAACGATGGCTGTGATGCTGATTAAATCAACCTGCTCTCCCTGCATCCCACCACTGAACCCTCACTTTCAGGTTGGGAAATGGTTACTTGGGCTGAGTGTTCCAGTAAGCTGTGTTTGTGCAGGTTGGGGACAGGACCTCAGCAGAGGTCCACTGCTCTCTGTGGCTCCAGAAGGTGGAGTGTGACACAAGTCCCCATTCCTAGGGCTGATGTGGGGTGCTGATGTGGGGCATGAGGTGCCCAGGAGCTGCTGGTGGCCCCATTTCTCTCTGTTACAATGGCTGTTAGGGTCCCACATGTGCTGGAAGGATCTGGGTGTCCATGAGGCTGGTGAGGCTGCAACAAGTAGATGTTTGCACCCACCCACCTGGCCACCTTCCCCGGTGTCTACTTGGTGATGGTGGGCAAGCTGGAAGCTGCAGAAAAAGCCTTTCTGGGGGGTTCTTTGTAGCTCTCCATGTCCTTGGCCTGTTCCTTCCAGGGGAAGCACAAAGCCACCATTTCTTGGTGCACAATGTGGTTTGGGCACAGGGACATTGGCTTTGGGAGAGGTGAGAGCGCCATGAGGCTGTGGCTGATGATGAGGAAGGTGACCCCCCAGCCAGACATGGGCTCTGGTACTGTATTGCTCCTACTGGCAGAAAATTAATCAATCCTTACTGGAGCTGGTGCAGGGATGTGTCACGAGAGGGTGACCCTCCCCCAAAGCTGCTGTGTGGGCTGGGGTTTTTGGGCTGTCCCTGGGAATGAGCAGAGTGGCCAGGAAAGGGCTGTGAGGGGCTCCTGACCCCAGTGCATGGCCACTGCATCCCACCATGTCTGCACTGGCAGATGGAAAAGCACCCTCATTCCTATTTAATGAATGGTCACATCTGCAGAACATCTGCAGCCAGATGAGTGATTATAGCCTCCCCACTCCTAGGGATAATGGGATAACAGCCCCGTGGATATCCCAGGCCAATGCCTGCTGCCAGGATGGAGCAGGTCCTGCTCGTGCACAGGGACTTGGTGGTGCCATGTTCCCCCCAGGGTTGTCAGGCCAGCACAAGGCTCCTAACTCCCCTACCCATGCACACAGGTAGATTGGAGTGGGAATTGTCTCTCTGGGTTCCTGAGCAGAAACCTCCTTGGGTGGGTAAAGCTGTACATGAGTTTTCTCACCCCAAAGGGTGTGAATTTTAGAGTGGTGGCCTGCTGCCAGGGCACAGGTGCCACTCCAGACTGGTGACTGCACAGCACAGCTCACATCTAATCCACACAGCTCAGTGTTTTAAATCCACCCTGGGATGTGTTTTTCTGCACAACTGACAGACTCAAGGTCTTGTCTCTATGAGTTGTTTTGGGGCTAAATCATCCATTTTTCATTCTTCCTTCCTTTGCTACCCGCAGATTGTGTCTGATGTTGGCAGCCCTGGGAAAGCTTCACATCCTCTTCATCAAACACCAGGGCTGTGTTTAAAGATGGTGGGTTTGAGATGAAAGATGCTGTTTTTATCTTCTATCCTGTGTTACTCTGTGGGTAGCTGGTGCTCCATGTCTGGGTTTGAGCCCATCCCTCTGATCCTGGTCCTGGTCCAGGTCCAGCCTGGCTGGCTCCACCTGCACCCAGCAGCCACACACCCACCAACGCCGTTTGCCTTTAAGGTTTCTCACCCATTACAGCAGCTTGTAATTTAAACAGAAGCACTTTAGAAGTCAACTAATTAGCACCAGGGAGGCATCCCCCCGGAGTTCAGCGCCGAGCTGTGTGCCCTCCTTTTCTGCTACCAGATTCTTCCAGCTGGAAATTACAGCGGCTGCGGGTTTTAGGGGAAGAGAGAGGCTTGGTGGCTGCGAGCAGGGGCAGAGCTGGGGCAGAACTGGGGCAGAGCTGAAGCAGGAAGGTTAGAGCTAGAGCAGGGAAAGGAGAGCAGGGAGGTTAGAGCTGGAGCAAGGAGGTTAGAACTGGAGAAGAGCAGGAGCAGAACTGGATCAGGGAGGGAAGAGCTGGAGCAAGAAGGGTAGAGCTGGAGCAATAAGGGTAGAGCTGGAGCAAGAGGGGTAGAGCTGGAGAAGAGCTAGAGCAGAACTTGATCAGGGAGGTTAGAGCTGGATCAGGGAGGGCAGAGCTGGAGAAGAGCTGGAGGTGGACTGGAGTAGGGAGAGCAGAGCTGGAGCAGGGAGGGCAGAGCAGGCACTAAAACCCAATTGCTAAAAGAAGGAGGTGTTGGGTAGATGATAAACCTCTGGCCAGGATTGAGAGCGTGGCAAAGAGAGGAAGGCAAAGGGAGGCAGGGGCTGAGCCCAGGTAGAGTTTGCCCATCTGGCCGTGGTCCCTGGGCACCGCAGGGGTGCCAAGTGGCAGGGGGGGCACCGGCTGGCGCAGAGTTTGGTTGTTGGATCCGGCCATGTCGTGGGCGTGAGCCGAGGCTGGGACTCAGCTGCATGAGGATCTGAAGCATCTCTCTTTTGTTCCCACCACGCCCTGACAAATGGGAAAGGACCGGAGTTTCTCCAGGCATTTTCGGTAAGGTCTCGGCTCCCTGCGCGGCATGTGTGGCCTTGGGTGTGTCAGGAGAGTCTCCTGCCGCATTCCCATGGCCTTGGGTGTGCCAGGAGAACCTCCTGTTCCATCCCCACAATGTCTCTGATGCTGGTCTCATCTGTGGGCACCTTGGACCTTGCCTCCTGGCTCTGGTGCAGCCCTGTTACCAACCTGCACTGGCATGGGCTCTTGGCGGGGAGTTGAGCGAAAGTCAGCTAAAAAATTGGGGGTGGAGGGCTGGGGAAGAGTCCATTTAGGTCTGCTTTGTCTCCATGACTGATCCAGCAAAGGGGTGGGTGGTGATGATGGAGTCTTGGGGGGCTGCACGGTGCAGAGGGTGTGATAGAGTGAGCACTGGGGACCCCTCATTCCCAGCTCTGGACAAACTTAAGAGCTGGTTTCTCCAGGTCCCACTGGGGCTGGAGCCACCACTGCTGCCCTGTTTGAGGAGACACATTGGTTGGTGAGTCTCAGCACCCAGGTTGGGATGGGACTGTTTGAGTGAACTTGGTGCCCATCACAGGACATGTGCCCTCATGAAGTTTGGGTTTCCAGGGGGCTGGGCTGGTGGGAGGCTGTCAGCAAGTGCAGGCTGCAGAAATGGGACAGAGGGGAGCTGCAAGTGTCCACCTGGGAGGAATAAAAATAGTGAGTGTGACAGTCCCAGAGCCAAGGAGCTGGGGATGGGCACACTGGCAGACAGGCTCTGGCCAGACAGGTTCCCAAGGGGACTGCTTAGAACTTGGAGTTGGTGATCTTAGAGGCCTTTTCCAACCTGAAAGATTCTATGAAGAAGGAGTGAAGGAGAGCTTGCAGGCTCTGAAGTCTCTCACATCCCAGAAAATGCTCTGAAGGTGGGCCCCTCCCATGGAATGGCAGAACACTGCAGGAATAGTTGTGGTTTCCTGCTGGGCATCAGGCACCATCCACCCACTGCTGGTGCTGATGCCAGTGCTACATGGGTGGCATTACACCAAAGCAGAGGACAGGCTGGGGCATCAACACTGCCTAATGCCACCCCATGTGCTGCCTTTGGTGGGTCCTTCATTAAGGACCAAATCTGAGCACACAGTTTGGGGACCAGCACCTGCTGAACTTGAGGGTATTGGGGAGCTTGGGGGATGCCACCCCAGTGACACTGGGGCTATCTCAGGTGTAATGAGGCTGTGCTGCAAGTTCTCTCAGAGGGTTTTGCAGGTGGAAGCTATTTTGCATGCCTTAATAGGGTTATTTTCACCAGTCACTTGGCTCCTCTCCTGCAAGGAGTGCAAAGTGGGACAGCCCTGCTGGAAGGAGCAGGGCCAGTTTACTTTGTCCAGCTGAAATAGGAACCTGCTCATTTTGCCTGTGAGGAACCTGAAGTTCTCTCTGGTGGGATCCCAGCCTGGAACAGAGGCTTGGGATCCTGCTAGGACTCTGAGGAGATCTCAGAGCAGCCTTTCAGTACCTGAAGGTGGCTACAAGAAAGCTGTGGAGGGACTTTTAAAGAGCTTGTAGTGATAGGAGAGGGGATGGAATGAAGCTTAAGAACAGCAGACTTAGACTGGAGATTAGGAAGAAATTCTTTGCAGTGAGGGTGGGGAGACACTGGAACAGGTTGCCCAGGGAGGTCATGGATGTCCCCTCCCTGGAGGTGTTCAAGGCCAGGCTGGACAGGGCCTTGAGTGACCTGGTCTAGTGGGAGGTGTCCCTGCCTATGGATGATCTTTAAGGTCCCCTCCAACCCAACCCATTCTACGACAGGAGTTGCTGCTGCAGCACCACATCCTCCCCTGGCACATGGCTGCGGCAGCCCAGCTCCCCCAGGAGCTCCTCACAGCTGGGTCAGCTCTTTACTAGCTCAGTCCCACTCTTTTGGAGTTCCTGCTTCATCCTGAGCTGCTTTGCTGTCACCCTCAGGACAGCTTGTAGCTGTTTGCTGCTACTCAGAATTCTGCCTTTTGTTGGGGGAGGTCAGTCATAGAATCACAGAATGGTGAGGTCAGAAGGGACTTCTGGAGATCATCTTGTCCAACACCCCTGCCAAAGCAGGATCACCTAGGGCAGGTCACACAGGAATATGTCCAGGTGGGTTTGAAAGCTTCTAGAGATGTCCTGTTTAATTTGGGTCTTGAAGTCTCCTCTTCCTTCTCCTCTCACTTCACCCAAGCTTTTGGGTACCTTCAATGAAGTTGCCCAAGTGAAGTGGGGGCCCCATGGGTGCACCCCACCAGCCCCAGCCCTTCCAGCCACACATCATTAGCAGCCACCATCGTCACAGCCATGTCACAATGTTGCTTCAGGTCCTCTGATACCAGCTGAGAGCTTGGCCCAGTTGGTTTCTCCCTGGGGAAGTGATCCCTGGGTGGTTTGAAGTGATGCTCACATCCCTCCCCGGGTGTCAGAGGTGGTGTTAATGTAGGGAGCATGTTCTGTCTGGAGGTGAGGAGCACTAATGAACATCACAAGATGAGTTGTCTAACAAGGCAGGCTGCAGGGAGGGGTTGCTATAGAAACACAGGGAGATAACAGCTCCTCCAGGAGCCCCCAGATGTGTCAGTGAGGGGGCAGGAGTGGGTGAGAGGGGTGTCAGTGTCTCACTGTTGTGATGGCAAAAGGAAAGGGAGAAAGAAAAGGAGAAGAGGAAAGAAAAAAGGTGGAAAAGAAAAAGAAAAAAAAGGAAAAGGGAAAAAATGGAAAAAAAGGAAAAGGGAAAAAATGGAAAAAAGGAAAAGGGGAAAAGAGAAAAAAAGGAAAAGGGGAAGAAGGAAACAAAAGAAGGAAAAAAGGAAAATCGGGAAAGGAAAAAGGAAAAGGGGGAAAAGAAAAAGAAAAAAGGAAAAAGGACAAAAGGAAAAAGGGAAAGGGGGAAAAGAAAAAGAAAAAAGGAAAAAGGACAAAATGAAAAAGGGAAAAGAAAAAGAAAAAAGGAAAAAGGACAAAATGAAAAAGGAAAAAGGGGGGAAGTGAAGGGGAAAAGAAGAAAAAGGGAAAGGGGAAAAATGAAAAATGGGAAAGGGGAAAAATTAAAAAGGGGGAAGGGAAAAAAAGAGAAAAAGGAAAAAGGAAAAGAAGACAAAGGGGAAAGGGGAAAAATTAAAAAGGGGGAAAGGGAAAAAAAGAGAAAAAGAGAAAAAGGAAAAAAGGAAAAGAAGACAAAGGGGAAAGGGGAAAAATTAAAAAGGGGGAAAGGGAAAAAAAAGAGAAAAAGGGAAAAAGGAAAAGGGAAAAATGAAAAAGGAAAAAAAAAGAAAAGGAAAAGCATTTCCTCATGTTACAGGGTTCAGTGAACCCCGAGCTAGGGTGAGAGTGGTGCAGATGGGATCCCACTTTGTGCTCAATACACATCCCCCGAGGGTCCCAGGGGGATCCTTACAGGCAGCAAAAAAGGTCCCTTGGCTTCTGGCAGAGTGAGTTGACCTGAAACAGAGAGAGCTCCCAGTGGTGTCTCCTTGTCTGCAGTGTCGCTGTGCCCGTCCTTGTCCCTGCAGCACCAACATATCCCAAAGGGTTCGAAACTCTTGCCTGGCTGTGATGGGAGCTGGTGGTAGAAGCTGAGGCTGGAGCCCAGGAGGGCAGAGCCCAGGACTCCCAGTCCAGAGCTGGGGCAGAAAATAGGAAACAATATTTTGGGAGTCCAAGAATATGCTGAGGAAGAAGCAGGTCTGGAGGAGGTGACTTGGCACCAGCAGCACTGGAGGCACTTGCACATTGGGACCCTCAGTCATGATTATCACATGATGAAGAACAGGGTGACAATGGCATGGACACTGTGGGGGCAATGGTCCTAAATCAGATCTCCTGCACCTGGTCATCTCCCTGTTTGTCAGCATAGGAGGGAGGCTGTTGTGATCTGAACCCTGTCAGGGTTGTAGTGGGACCAGCAGGTCCAGGGATGGAATGCATGAGGAGTTGCTGAGCTGTTTGGATCAGTCTCTGAGTGCTGTGGTGGGGTCCAACATACTTGACCCAACAGAGATCTGCAGGGGATGGAGCAAGAGATGCAGCTGGTGTCCCTAGCCTTTGCATTCGCAGCTCTGAGAAGACTGAGGGCAAGAGCACACAATGGGCTGGGGCTGCTCTGACCTTTCCTTTCCAGGTGTGGAAAGGACCTTTCCAGGTCCAGAGCTCTGTATCACAGCCACCCCAGTCCCACTCCTCACTCCCCTCCCATGTCATCTTCTCTGGAGAGATTCCAGCCCCAGCTGGCCATTGTGATCCTGGGCAAGCCGCTGTGGATGCCTCTGCTTTAGCAGGGAGGTTGGACTGGATGCTCTCCAGAGGTCCCATGCTGGGTTTGTGGGATTTTTCCAGGATTTTCATCCCCAAGAAGCACCGGCAGCGGTTCGACGAGGTGGTGTCGCAGAGCCTGATCAGCAAGCTCTGCCGCTCCAAGAGTGAGCACCACAGCAACCGGCTGCGGCGGAGCCGGAGCGAGGACCACCAGGAGAGGCTGCTGGTCTCCACCCGTGCCAGCTCCGTGCCCCGCAGCCACGAAGAGGTCAGCAAGAGCCTGAGGAAAACCACCTCGCTCATCACCAGCAATGTGGCCACAGGGGCTGCCCGCAGGTAACACCTCTCCTGGGTGCCCTTCAATTCACGATGGCAGTGGGTTGATCATGGGCGGTGGCATGAGGAAGGGAAGAGGAAAGGGAATGTCTTCAGTGTGTGGAGTGGGTGAAATCCTTCCTGGGCTGAGGATGATGAGTGCCCATCCCTGGAGGGGTTTCAAAGTCATGAAGATGTAGTGCTGAGTGCCACAGTTTAGTGGTGTCATGGCAGTGCTGGGTTAATGGGTGGGCTCCATGATGTTAATTAAAGGACTCTACCAACCAAAATGATTCTGTGAGGCTATGACCACTCCTTCTTGAATGCTGGGCATGTCTGTGCCATTTGTCTTAGCTTTGGACTTCTTTTTCTGCCCCCGTGCTGTTGCAGGGACAAGTGTGAGGAACTGAGATGGGACTCAGGCTGTGAGGGGATGTCAGCTCCTGTGCTGGGTGGGCTGCAAGATGCCTGGCGGTGCCTGGCCATGCCTGGTGTGCATCAGCAACAATGTGGCCAGCAGAACCAGGGCAGGGATCGTCCCCCTGTAATGGGCACTGGTGAGGCCATGCCTTGAGTTCTGGGTTCAGTTTTGGCCTGCTCACTCCAAGAAGGACATTGAGGGGCTGGAGCAGGCTCAGAGAAGGGTGATGTAGCTGATGAAGGGTCTGGAGAACAGGGCTGATGAGGAGCGACTGAGAGAACTGGAGTTGTTCAGCCTGGAGAAGAGGAGGCTTAGGGGAGACCTCACTGCTCTCTACAACTCCCTGAAAGGAGGTTGGTGCCAGGCGGCAGTTGGTCTCTTCTCGAAAGGAACAAATGATAGGACAAGAGGGAACAGCCTCAAGTTGCCCCAGGGGAAGTTTACTTTGGACATGAGGAACAATTTCTTCCCCTTAAGGGTTTTCAAAGCCTGTCCCAGTCTGCCCAGGGCAGTGGTGGAGTCCCCATCCCTAGAGAGGTGTCAAACCCATGGAGATGTGGTGCTGAGGACCATGGTTTGTGGTGACCTGGCAGTGCTGGGTTAAGAGTCAGACTCTGAGATCTTAAAGGTCTCTGCCAACCAAAACCATTCAATGACCCCATGCTGCAGAGTACCCAGACATGACAGAAGGATGCAGGGCACCCATGCACCGAGCTGACTGTACCCTCCTGCCCTGCCCAGCGGGTGTCTGAGTACAGGGCTGTGGCTGCAGGAGGACTGACGGACAATCCCTGCTGCAGAGGGATTAACCCACTTCCTGCTGCCATCTGGTCAACTCTCAGCAGTCCCAAGGAGCCCTGCCACTCTGGCTCCTCCTCCAGTCCCAGCCCTGTATCCCAAATGAGAAAGCAGAATTTGTTATGCCAGTACATCCAGGGAATCCTCCTGGGAGGGACTGCTCTGCCACAGGCACATCCTGAGCCTTCAGTTGGCACCTCCAGGGTGCTGGGCTGCAGCTCTCTCACCTTCCTGCCAGGAGGATTTTTGGTATGACTTACCCAAACTCCAGCACAATCTCTATCCCTGTCAGCATCAGATTGGTTCCTACAACAGGTGTGCTAGTTGTAAAATGGTCTTGATGGTATTGCCTTCCCCCAGCTTCCTGCAGGGAACAATTCCCAGCTCCAATCAGCCTCCCAGCAAGGACATTTCCTACTGCTCCTTCCAAATTTTCCTAGAGGAATTTAATTTTTCTTCAGCTTAGGAGAACTTTGTCCCCTAAAACGTCTTGTTTCTCATTCTGTATAACATGTAGGTGACATCCCATGTTCCACTATAAAACACCTTGGATCTGAAGGACAGTCAGACATTGGAACAGTCTGCCCAGGGAGGTGATGGAGTCACCATCCCTGGAGGTGTTCAAGAAACATGTGGACATGGCACTTCAGGACATGATTTCATGGCCACGGTGGTGTTATGTTGATGGTTGGACTTGATCTTAGAGATCTTTTCCAACCAAACCAGTTCTATTATTCTGTGACTGGATGATGGATTAATTGATTCAGTCATTAATGCAGAGCAAGAGTCTGTGCTCATGGACTCCTTCCATCCCCTTCTCCCTGTGGGCAGGACACACTTTGGGGGCTCCCTTTTGAAAGCTACTTTGATATCAAAGGGGACCTTGAGGGGATACAAGGTTTGGGCACTCCTGAGGGAGTGAGAAAGAGAACAAGACCCAAAAGCTGGGCTCTGGTTTCACATGTGATTTGTTTCACCTGCAGAACCGTGCGAGTTTACAAAGGCAACAGAAGCTTTGGCTTCACGCTGCGTGGCCATGCCCCGGTGTGGATTGAGTCTGTTCTGCCAGGTGAGAAAACCTCCAGCCACAAGATTCAAAGTCTTCTCTGGCTGGAGCTCCAAATTTAAAGTCTTTCCAAATAGAAAGCAGCAGAAGGGACTTTGAGGAGGCTCAGTGATGAAGTTTCTTGAGATGAAAGTCTCATGGTTTTAGTGCAGTTTACTTTGGCTTTACACACTCCCTGTTTTGAAGGCTGGAAAATATCAGTGCCCACTTGAAGAGCCTGAAATCTCACCTGTCTTTCCAGTGCAAGCTGGGCACTGGCATCACTCTGCCGGGTGAATGGGTCCAGCCCACCCAGATAATCCAGCTGCAGCAGATGCCCTGCTCTGGGAGCATTCCTGGGCATGGAGCAGCTGGAGACCTGGGACACAATCCCTGTCTTACAGGGATCCACCAGCTAAAGCCCTTCTTGTTTCCTATGTCTTTAGGCAGCCCAGCTGAGAAGGCTGCTCTCAAAGCTGGAGACAGGATTCTCTTCCTCAATGGTCTGGACATGAGGTAAGAGCCTCTTCAAAAGGGGTCCCAAGGGGTGGTGATGGCCAAGCACATCCATGTTCACTCATTCACTTGAGCAACAGAAACAAGACCTGCTCATCCTTGAGAGCTGTCTGCTGGGGTGCACAAGGGGGTCCCTTCCACCTCAAGCCATTCTATGATTCTATCATCTCCACCCAGAAGTTAATTCTTCTCTCTGCCATTTGTGCACCATAGAAGCCATCTAAGCAGACCTGAGTCTGCACCTCACCAAGCAATGACTGTAGCCTGAATGTCACGGAGTTGGCCCCCTGTGCACAAAAAGCAAGAGCAAACAGCTAGAAGAGGATACAGTATGGGGGAGAGTGATGAATATTTAAAGATTAAAACACCTGATGCTGCTCCTGTCAGTGCTCAGGGGCTCACATTTCAGCTGATCCAGCAAACTGCTGGCTGATGCAGCATTGCCAGAAAATAGAGGAGTCAGAGTCAAAGATTGTCCCCTGAGCCTGTGTTTTGGTGAGCCCTGGCCCATACTCTTCTCCAAGGACACTTTTTTTGTTGTTGCCTGTAAAAATGCATTTTACACCCACATTGTATTTTTTTTTTCATGCAGAATTAGGACAGGCAAGGAGAGACCTGCAGAACTGAATCATTTCACACAGTCATAGATTGCATTGGCTTGGAAGGGACCCTCAAAGGTCATCTTGTGCAACCCCCTGCAGTCAGCAGGGACATCTCCAATTAGGTCAGGTTGCTCAGGGCCCCATCAAATTTGACCTTGAATGCCTCCAGGGATCGGGCCTCAACCACATCTTAATTTGAACTGAAGGTTCATCTTCTGTGGCTGAGCAAAACACAAAGCAGCACTGGCTTTGCCAGAAGAGCCTCCCAGGGATGCCCTGAGGGTGGACATCCCTTGCTGTGGGTGTACTGGGGAGCCCTATCATGGGGGTGACCTGGGGTCTCCCTCAGAGAATCAGAGAATGGCAGAGGTTGGAAGGGACCTTTGAAGTCTGAGTCTAATCCCCCTGCCAGAGCAGGATCACCTAAAGCAGATCACACAGGAACACATCCAGGAGGGCCTTGAAAGTCTCCAGAGAAGGAGACCCCACCACCTATCTGGGCAGTTGTTCCAGTGCTCTGCCATCCAAAAAGTAAAGAAGTTCTTCCTCATGTTTAGGTGGGACTTCCTGCGTTCAAGTTTATGCCCACTACCTCTTGTCCTGTCACTGGGAATCCCTGAGAAGAATCTGGCCCCAGTTTCCTGACACCCACTCCTTAGATATTTGTAGGCACTGAGAAGATCCTGCCTCAGCCTCCTACTCTTCAGACTAAACAGCCCCAGCTCTCCTCAGATGAGATGTCTCAGTTCCCTCACCATCTCAGTGGCTCTGTATTGGACTCTCTCTAGTAGTTCTTTGTCCTTCTTGAGCTGGGGTGCCCACAACTGGACACAGTACCCCCTTGGGGTTGCTCTTTTGTGTGCAGCACAGACAAAGCCAAGCAAAGACTGGGAGTCCAGGGCATCACCACAGGGTCCAACATGACCTGGCTCTGAGCAGCAAGAGGAGGCTTTTCCAAAGCTAAACAGAGGGAGCTGCAAACCCCCTGTCACTGCAGGTCTGACCTGGGCTCTCCTGTGCCCCACAGGAACTGCTCCCATGACAAGGTGGTGTCGATGCTACAGGGCAGTGGGGCCATGCCCACCTTGGTGGTGGAAGAGGGGATTGTCAACTTCTCCAATGGTAAGAGCATGGGGAGGAGAGGGTGTGGAGCAGGAGAAGCCCCATGTTGGCTCCCCAGTTGCCCATGCAGGAGGGAATGGCCACATTCCATGGGCTCAGCAGGTTTAATGCTGCCCAGAGGGATGTTCCTCCCATGTGGGCACGCTGCTGCCTGCCTTCTGGGATCAGGCTTAATCTGAGATTTGGCTGCTCTCCAGAAGGGTTCATCCTACTGTATGATTGTCCTTGACAGCCCTTGCCAATGTCCTTTATGTGCAGTCTGTGCCATGTACTTGACCAAGGTAATCCAACCCTGTGCCTTCATGGTGGCTGTGCGAATCCCACTGCTGTGTGTGGGCTGTGTGCTCTTCACAACAACTGCTGCTATGAATAATTTAGTTTGCTGCTGGTGAGGGAGCCAGAGGGAGAAGAGGGTGTCTGGGACAGTGCTGGGGGCTCTCGGGGTGATAGCAGCCACAGGGTGGGACCACAGCTGCTGTGGTTCCAAGGGTGTGCAAGGGCAGGAGGGTTGATATGTTACTGGGGTCCTGCTGCACAGAGCCAGGAATTAGGGACTGGCTCTTTCCTCCAGAGCAGCAATGGACTCTCCAGAGCTTCACCTTAGGAGCTCTGTGGTACCAACTTGTTTGCATGGGCACCGGGAATAAAACTGAGCACCTCAGTGCCTTCTAGTACAGAGCCAGTAGCACTCGAGCTGCTCTGCTGCCAGCCTCCCCCCAACCCAGGAAAAGATGGAATTTTGCTCCCACTGCCATGGCCAAATTCCTACATGGACAAGAGCATCCTGCAGCCTTGGCTGGATTCCTTCTTCCAGCAGTGTGTGTTGTGATCACTGCAGAGGTGGCACAGGGATCAGTGCAGACGAGTGTGACAAAGCTGGTGACCTTCTGTGCCTCAGCTCGCTCTCAGGTAACCCCTGGCTGATGTTGCTTTTGAAGCTGATGATTATCATGAAACCTGAGCAGAGGCTTTGGAGAGCCAGAGCAGGAATACCATCCACATGTGATCCCAGAAAGTGTGGCAGCAGCATTATAGAAGAGGCAGATCCCAGAGAGCATCCCAGCCAAAATACCCCTGCTCATCTCCTGCAGGTCCATGGACCTACTGGAAGAGCCAGGAGCTCCAGAGAGCTGATCCTGAGTGTGGGAGGCAGGCAGGGGTGGTCACAGCTCCAGATGAGCCATTTCACCTTGCCACCGTGCTCCTTCCAGTGACTGGTTTTACTGGGCTAACAATGTCAGTAGCAGCACATCAGGGTCTGAATTTCCATGGAGCACCTCACCATGTAGGTGCAGCTGTCCCAGCTGTCCCCAGGACCCATCCCTGGTTTGGGGACAAGCCATTTAACCCGTGGTTAAGACCCTTTGCTGTTGAATCCTCTTTTTCTTTCTACCTGCACCTTGCAGACTCTGACTCTGCTGACTCCCTGAGCAGCTCCTCCGCCCTCACCTCCCTGCAGTGGGTTGCAGAGATACTCCCCTCTAGCATCAAGATCCAAGGAAGGACCTTCACCCAGCAGCTGGAGCACCTGCTGACTCCCCCAGAGCGTTATACCATCTGCAAAGCACTGGAAGGCTTCTTCCAACATCGGTAACTTGTTGGCAGCTCCATTCCTCTCATGCTGGCACTGACCTGGTAGCAATGCCCACGTCAGAGTTGGTCTCCAAGGTGGACTTGTGAGGCTGTTGGCACTGAGCTCTGGTTTCTCTAGCTCTGTATCTCCTGACAGGTGTCCTGCCCAAGGACAGGGCAGACCATTCGGCTTTTGAAGTTAATTTTGTCACCCTTAACCCCTCACAAAGTGACCTTGGTGTGGGCTCTCTTGCTGCCTGGCTGTCCCCAACAGCCACAGATCCTGTTCCACCACTTCCAGTGAATCTCACCATGTCTTCATCTTGGTCTCCTCACTCTTCTCAACGTTTTGGCTGCAGCAGTCCCTTGGTGGCAGCATGGGACGGGCAGAACCCTCATCCTGCAATGGAGAGCATCCACCCTACCCTGCTGCAAGAGTCCACACTGACTGCTGGCAGTCAGTGGTCCAGACTTTCAGTACTGACTTTGCCTTCTGCCCTTGATCTTTAACCTTCCCACACCATGGTGAATGTGCCATTCCTCTGGCTGTTGAGAGATCCTTGTTGCCTCTTTCCACTGCTGAAACAACCAGACCAGGTTGCTCCTCAGGATCCCAGACCCTACATGGGCTGTGGATGCACCAAGCAGGGCCAGGCAGTCTCTTAGTGGTGTAAAGACCAAAAGGCCAGAGGATCCAAACTCTCGGTTTGAGATGGACCTGCAGGAAAGCCCTCAGTGTTGAGGTTACTGATGGTAAGAGAGAACAGAAACTACCAAGTACAAAACTATGAAGCTACCTCTGTGCACCATGGCTCAGGCCAAGGGCTGCACCACTCCACAGCATCCATCCCCCTGCCCTTGGAGAGGCTGGGTGCTGCTGGACCCATGGGTGTTGGGGGAGGCATGGCTGTGTGAAGTTCCCCAGCTGAGTGAAGCCTCTTGAGGTGCAGCCATCACTAACACTGCCCTGGTAAAGCAGAAATCACTGAAATCATTGCTCTCTGCTCTCCTGAGCCTGCGCTGCTCCTAGGGCTTCCCCAGTTGGGCATTTTCAACCTGAGGAATGACAGCTGGGGGAGCAGAACTGGTCCCTGGCATCTGCAACCAGGAAATGCAGACCTGATCCTAGTATAGTGGAATCATTGAATTGTCTTGATTGGAAGAGACCTTTAAGGTCATCAAGTCCAACCATTAACCCAGAGCTGCCAGGTCACCACCAAACCATGCCTCTTAGCAAAACATCTTCACAGTTTTGAAACCCCTCCAGGGATGGGGATTCCATGGGCCCTGGGCAGCCTCTTCCAGGGTTTGACAACCCTTTTGGTTACTCCTCTACAACACTTTACCTTTTCTGAATAGGCTTCTGACAGCTAAGAGCTGGGTCCAGCTCCACAGAAAAGGCAAATCAGCCCCAAACTAGGAGAAACCCAGCAAGTGGCTTCTGTCAGGCTCTAGATAGCTCCAGCTGCTTCTCATATCTGAAAACACCCGAGACACATCATTAATGAAGTCATTGCAGCACCCGAACCATTTTTCAGCTCCCCCTTGTATATCCCATCCCTACCCCTCAGGTCCATCACCTTTAGGGGTCTTCATAAGATGTTCTTACTGTTACCTCCACAACAGTTGCAGGGAGCTTTGATGCATCATCTCTGCCTCAGTTTCTCAGTAGAAAAGCAGCCTGGTCTTGGTCTCAAAGCATGGTAAATCAATTTGCTTTCCTGTCCCACAGCCAATTAGGTGGTTTCATGACAGGATACCCTTCTTCCTCCACACTGCTTTATCCTCCTCACTGAGTTGAGTGCTCAGTCCTGCAATCTTCAACAGCCCTTCTTGCAATCCTCAACAGCCCTTCCACCATCTCTACACACCACTGAGCCAAGGCCAAGCCTTCAGCCCAGACACCCTCTCCCTGAGCTTCTTTACCTGCTGGTGGCCAAAATTCAGGTCTTTCCAGACTTTCTTTTTGCTTCCTGGTGCTCTCCTACTCCTCTTACTCCCCACCTACCCTGGCAGACGCAGGAACCAGCCTTTATACCAGTTTTCAGGTGCTGCTGGTCCCCAGGAGGTTGCTCTCTCCACTAGCACCAGCCACTCAGCTCCACTTCCCCAAGGACCCCATCCCTCACTGGCAGCCCAGCATCTCCACCTGGAGATGATCTGTTCGTATCCAGACCCCAGAGGCAAAGCCAGCACCAGGACCCAGGCTGAGGGACACGGTGTGGTGGGGCAGTGCCTGAGGGATGTGCTGACTGCCCAGCCCTCTCTCCTGTTCTGCAGGAACATTGACACTCTGATCGTGGACGTGTACCCAGTGCTGGACACACCAGCCAAGCAAGTCATTTGGCAGTTTATCTACCAGCTGCTGACCTATGAAGAGCAGGAGCACTGCCAGCAAAAGATTGCCAGGTTTCTTGGTTACAAGTCTTTGGCAGGTGAGAGGAAAGCCCAACACAGACACACCATGTCCCATCAGGACTGTGTGAGCAGGCTGGGATGGAGATAGTGCAGCCAGCTCTGCCTGGCTCCTGCCCACACGATGTCAGCACAGGATGTAGAGCAGCATGGAGGAGCTTCCAGCTCCTGGTGCTGATGAGGTTGATCTGTAAATGCCAGGAGGCAAGTTACCTTCTCTGCACCATGGAGCTGTGTTTTGGAAGGAATCTCTGCACAGAGAGGAGAGATGCCACCTGAGAGGTTGTCTCTGGGAGCAAAGGCTTTTGGAAGCTGCTTGAGATGTTAATAGATTAGAAAGTCCTGAAAGGAAATTCCTGGTTTAAGGGCAATGTTCAGGATAGAGAGGCAAAATAAATGGTGAAGATGGTGTCCCTTTGGATGTCTCCAGTGGTGGCCCTCAGGATGTCTCCAGCAGTGGCTCTCAGGATGTTTCCATTGGTCTCCCTCAGGATGTCTCCAGTGGTCTCCCTCGGGATGTCTCCAGCAGTCAGATGTGCACAGGTATCCATGGTTAGATGAGGTGGGGAGCGTGGCTCCTCTAGCAGCATTGTGTCTGCCTGGGAGTGATGCTTCTCCAAAAAGACTTGGCAGGCAGTTAGTGATCCTTCTCCTCCCTCGTCCTCTTCTGTCCTCCCTATCACCTGGGGCTGTGGCAACACAAAGCCCAGCCATGGTTTGCTGAGGATTTTGGGCTTTGCAGTCAGCCAGCAGAAGAGTGAGGGGCAGCTGGAATGAAGGTGTCTTCATGTTTGAGTTGGGTTTCTTCATTGCTTCCAGATTCTCCTGCTCTAAGCTGTTTACATTGTGATGATGTAAGAAAGAAGGTCTTTATTGTGAGGATGGTGAAACCCTGACCCAGGTTGCCCAGAGAGGTGGGAGATGCCCCATGCCTGGAAGTATTCCAGGTCACATTGTCTGGGGCTCTGAGCAACCTGCTCCAGTTGCAGATGTCCCTGCTGACTGCAGGGGAGTTGGACTGGATGGACTTCAAAGGTCCCTTTCCACCCAAACCAGTCTGGGCTTCCATGATTTTAGACTCAGTGTAGAGATGTTGGTTGAAGAGAGGCTTCTGGAGGATCAGTCACTTCAGCACAGCTTTTCCATTACAGGGAGAAACAGCTCCAAATCCTGGGGCAAATCCTCGCTGCTGTGCATGAAACCCTTCTGGGTTGGTTTGTGTGTGCAGAGTTATGCCCGAACCTACCTAATGTGTTGTATTTTCTGAAGAACTTGGCCCCTAAAACTGGTTTGTAAACTCTAGAAGACCTCAGAGGGATGAAGATGTTACAGCTTGCAGCTGGATTTCAGGAATACAAACCAGATGTCTCCAGTCCCTGGCAGAGAAGGAAAACATGGGACTGACTCTCCCAGGACCAGGTTGTCCAGGCTGTTGTCCCAGGTTGCAGGCTGGTCCATGGATCCTTTCAACTTCTCAGATGAAAGGAGCAATCTCTGACCATGTGAAGTTCTGGTTGTTCTGGTGCATGATGTGTGTGTCCATGTCTAGAAGGGCAATGGCCAGAGATCTCTGAATTTGGGCTAGTCCCTCACCTGGGCTTCTTCCAAACTTGGAAGCGATCTCTGATGTTTGTGTGTCTTGGGCTGTCCAAGCATTGGTCTGTTGGACCCCAAGAAGACTGATGCTCTGGTATCTTCATCCTGCTGTAAGCCTGAACATGAGGTCACTCTGAGCTGCTCATGGACCATTCCACCAGATAATGTGGTTCTTCCAGATAGCAGTTCAGGGCTGGTCCCCACTCCCATCTCATCCCTTGAAGGCAGGAAGGGGTTAGCTGGGTCCTGCTGGACCAGCCTAGCTCAGAGTTGGAGTTTCATGTGCACCATAAGCTGGTGGATGTCAATCCTGCTGGAAAAGGCAGTTCCATGTCCCATCTTTGGGCGCCCATCCCCTCACTGCATGCTGGTGGCTCTGCTCCTGGAGCCAGCGTGAGGAAACCCTCATAGGGTTAGCGTGGGGTCGGAGCCAAGTGCAGGGCTCAAAGAGCAGCTGCAAGTCCCACAGCCCTGGGGAACCCCATGAAGAGGAACACAGGAGCTCTGGGGTCCAGCACACACTGGCCATGCCTTACAGAAGGTGTCTTCTGTGTCTTCTGTTGCAGCTGAGCCAGAAGCTGAGGAGCGGTACCGCAGCTCCGTTCGAGGGACCTCCCTGTGCCGGGGCAGCCTCCGAACCCCCCGCCCTGAGGAAGGGGGAGCAGCAAGTAGGTGGTTGGGGCTGTTTTTCTTGGGCTGAGGGGTGCAAAAACTGTAGCCAGTATTCAAGATATGGCCTCACCAGTGCCCAGTACAGGTGGACATTCCCTGTTTTCCAGGCAGCTCCACACATGGGGCAATCAGGATCCCTAGACATGGGACCTCCTGGTGCTTTGCTGTGTGCCTGGGTAGGGAGTACAGCTCTGGTCTCCTCAGGAGACAGGGGGGACAAAGATGGGGCAGAAGCCCTTGGGAGCAGAGGCAGAAGGAGAGGTTCCTGACTGCTGTGTCTCTTCCTTCCCTTGCAGGCCAGAGTGACACTGTGGAGGTCCCTGTTCGCTTGATCCCTGGAGAGAGACAGGCTGGTGATGGCACATCCCTCCCAGAGACACCCAACCCCAAAATGGTGAGATCTCATGGGGCTGGGAACACCTCTGGGAAGAGCTTTGCTGGTGTGTGTGTGACCACTGTGTGCACAGGGAGGCTCAACAACTTGAGTCCTTCCATTTTAATGCAAGAAATCAGGAAAAAGGGATCAGGGGAAGCATGTGTCGGCACCTGAATAACTCCTGGGGCTGACAACATCCTCAGATGCTTGTGTCACAGCTCAGCAACCTGGGCAATCAGTCACCTTGAATAAGGCTGGTGACTGTCATTGTCTTCCTCTGAGCAAGAAGAGCTTGGGGAGCTTCAGAAGAGGCAGAGCTAACTTGGGGTGGAGCCCTCCTTTAAAGAACAAGAGACTGGAAGCTGGTGGGTCTATGGCGGCTTTTCTGTCCCCAGGACATGTCAGGTCTGTGGTGGCTCCTCAAGTCATGGGCAGCAGCTCTTTGCTCTTCTTCTCAGATGTCAGCTGTCTACGCTGAGCTGGAGAACCGCCTGATTGGCAGCTTTGCTGGCAAGATGGGAAACACTGCCCTGCACAGAGCATCACCTCCTGCCCCAGAGCTGGCACATGCTGCAGGTACCTCCCATGGCATGAGAGAAGGGAACAAAGCTGATGAAGGGTCTGGAGAACAGGTCTGGTGAGGAGCAGCTGAGGAACCAGGGCTTGTTCAGCCTGGAGGAAAAGAAGGCTGAGGGGTGACCTTCTGACTCTCTACAATTCCCTGAAAGGAGGTTGGACTGAGGAGGAGGTTGGTCTCTTCTCCCTAGTAGATGATAGCACAAGAGGAAATAGCCTCAAGTTGTACCATGGATCATTTAGATTGGATATTAGGAAAAATTTCTTCACCAAAAGAGTCACTGGACCAGGCTGTGAATCCTTGTGGATTTTAAAAGATGTGTGGAGGGAGCTTAGGGACATGGTCTAACAGCTGTATTCAGGGAGACCTTAGAATCATAGAATGGTTTGGGTTGGGAGGGACCTTAAAGATCATCTAGTTGCAACCCCAGCACCATGGGCAGGAACACCTCACACTAGACCAAGCTGCTGAAGGTCTTGTCCAACCTGGCCTTGCTGTTAGTTTTTTGTTGGACTTGATGATCACAAGGGCTTTTCCAAACAGGCTATTCTGTGATCCAGTGCTGTGCTGGGGCTCACCACACCCCATGGCTTGGGGCTGTGGGGAGCACCCGGTGCAGGACAGCCTCAGAAGCCATGCTCCATCCCCCCAGGTGCTCGCAAGGCGGGGATGGGGCTGTCGTGGCCGAGCGAGGCGCTGGGCTCCCAGCAGTGCTACTACCGGCTGCACAGCAGCGTGGCCTCCCCGTGCAGCACCGAGTCCAACCCCTACGTCAGCCTGGACAGCAGCCCGGCCCCGTCCCCCAAGCACCGCCACTACTCCCTCAGCCCTCTGACCAGGAGGAAGAAGCTCTTCACCTTCTCCAGGCCACCTCGCAGCCGCGACACTGACCGCTTCCTGGATGCCCTGAGCGAGCAGCTGGGACATCGAGTCACCATCGTGGATGATTTCCTCACCCCTGAGAATGACTATGAGGAGGTGAGCCTGCTGCAGGGTCTTTGTTTGCCATGGTGGTGGAACTGTCACCCATCGTGCAGCCTGCATCTCTGGGGACGTGTTCTGGAGCTCTGTGGGTGGTGGAGGGAGATGGCAGCTGCGTGGCTTGGGCTCAAGGCACATCTGGAGTTTCGTGTCCAGTTCTGGGGGAGTTCAAGAGGGACAGGGATATACTGGAGAGTGTCCAATGGAGGCTATGAGGATGATGAAGGAACTGGAACATCTGTCTGCTGAGGAAAGGCTGAGAGACATGGGGCTGTTTAGCCTGGGGAAGAGCAGCCTGAGAGGGAATCTTACTAATGTTTACAAATATCTGTGGGGTGGGTATCAAAAAGAAGGGGACAGACTCTTTTCAACTCTGTGACAGGACAAGGGACAATGGGCACAAACTGGAACCCAGGAGGTTCTGGCTCAACATGAGGAAATAATTCTTTAGTGTGAGGGTGCTGGAGGCCTGGAGCAGCCTGCCCGGAGGTGTTGTGGAGTCTCCTTCTCTGGACACTTTCAAGAGTCAGCTGGATGTGTTCCTGTGTGAGCTCTAGCTGACCCTGCCTTGGCAGGGGGGTTGGACTGGATGATCTCCAGAGGTGCTTCCAACCTCCACCATTCTATGATTCTATGATTCTATGATTCTATGATTCTATGATTCTATGATTCAAGAGCCCCCCGAGGGCTGGACGGGTGGAGGACGAGGTGCCACCTTCATCCTCTCCTCTGTCCCTCACCTAGATGAGTTTCCATGATGACCAGGGCAGCTATGTCACCAATGACGTCAGCAGCAGCGAGTACATCAGCAGCAGTGATGAGGGCAGCTCCCTGACCTACTCCACGCTCTCAGACCACATCCCCCCTCCACCACTCAGCCCCCCACCTCCACCACCCCCTCTGCAGTTCCACGACCCCCAGACTGTCCCCAGCAAGGCAGAAGCCACCAAGGCTAGCACGGCACCTGCCCCTAAATCCCTTGTGGGCCACCTGCACCCCATCCCACCCCCTCCACCCCCGCCCCCCCCACCCCCAGTGCCCTGTGCCCCACCCCTGCACCGGGGGCTGCTGCACCGCCGGAGCGAGTCCAACCACATGAGCGTCAAGAGGCTGCGGTGGGAGCAGGTGGAGAACTCAGAAGGAACCATCTGGGGACAGGTATGGCCCTGGCAGCAGAGTGGGTGGCAAGGGAACAAAACACTACCTGGGGAGGGGTTCCCTGTGCCCAGGCTGTGCAGCATCCATGGGCACTACCCCCAGCCCTGCCCAGAGTGCTCCTCTCCCTGGAGCTTTGTGTTCTAACCTCTGGTTGGGCCATCCATTGACACCTTGGCCAAGGGAATGAGCTCTGAAGATGCCACGATGCAGAAAGCCTTATGTTTCTTTTCATCCTTTTAATTGTTTGGACCAAAACTGGTGGGGTGAGAAGAGGCTCTGGAAAGCAGCTGAGATGCTGGTTTTGGCTGCATCATGCTGAGGAGCACTGCCTCTCCTGCTCTTTGAGGGCTGACATGGACAGGAGCTGCCTTCAGACACATTCTGAGGCTGCAGGAGGTTTGGTCAGGGGGAAACCATGAGGATGGTTGAAAGCAGAGTGACAGAGTGACAGGGAGAGCACCGAGGCAGGGGAGGACACCAGAGAGGGAAAGCAGAGGTGAGGAGTGAGATGTGATAATCCCTTGACGTTATGGACCTGAAGTGCTACAGAACTCGAGGTGGGTTCCAGTCCTTGTAGGGAGAAGCTAGAGTCTAACTTCCAGCTTCTGTGCCTCTCATGGTGAGGAATGTGTTCAGACATCCCATATTCTCCATGCCTTGAGCAGCCAGAGAACAGCTGTGGAGTCATCTTCCACTCCCACAGGCACTCACCATGTAGAAATCCCTTGAAATCCTGCAGGTCCCTTTCCTGACAACAAGAAGCTTCTTCCTGGTGATTTTTTTTGTAAGCAAAAAATTCTCTAAGTTTCTGGAATTCTGACTTTGTCCTTCAGTGAAACCACAGGGCCAAGTAGCAGGTGGAAAGCAGGAGTGCTCTGCAGGCTTCCAGCTGATTCAGAAGCTAAATGAATCCTTAGGGCAGCCCACCAGCTGTGGGGTGTGAGGAAATGTGGTAAATCTCCAGGTTTCTTCCTCCTGTGTCCCACCAGATGGGCTCAGGGAGTTGTGTTGAAACCACCTCCAGAGAGGTGAGAGGTTCACCAGGCTCTGGTTTCTGCACAGGGTTTACAACGGCAGAGTTTCCAGTTACAGGGCAGTGCCACTGACCTGTCCTGGTTTCTTCTGGGGACACCAAACTTAGTGTGGGGTGGAGGAAAGGTGGGCTCAGTGAGGGTGGGCAGTGTTGGGCTGTCCTCTGTGCCAGCTCCTGACTCTTCCTCCTCCTGCAGCTTGGGGAAGACTCAGATTATGACAAGCTGAGTGATATGGTCAAATACCTCGACCTGGAGCTGCACTTTGGGACGCAGAAGCCTACAAGTAAGTACCTGAGCCCTAGAGCAAGGTCCTGGTATTGGCCAGAGACTGGGGTACTGGGAAGAACTGGGGCTTGGTGGGCAGCAAAGCAATACTTGGTCCTAGCATCAGCTGTGGCACAGAACTCATTCATGCTGAGGAGTCATGGCTGGTGGCACAGCAAATCATTAAGGTGGAGAACATCTCACCAGCTTCCTTAATCTTGGCTGGCATTTACTGTCTTCACACCACATCCCAGTAAATCAGGGCAGTGAAACTCAGCTGGAGGCTTTCACTCCCTGCTGTGCTGCTTCCCAGCTCTCACAGCACCAGCCTGGCCATCCCCATGCCACTGGGAACACTGGTGTGCCAGCACCGCTGCCCTATGCCAGCACCATTGCCCAGTGCCAGCACCATTGCCCAGTGCCAGCACTGACAGTCAGCTGGGCTGTTGGCATGTGTGGACACCACACCAGTGGCCGTAACAGCTGCAGGTCAGGGTTGCAGCTCTGTTACTTGGAGAACTCATCCCTGAAAAAGCCATGAGAACATTTCTGCATCCATGGAGAGTATCACAAGCAACATTTTCTTTTATACATAAAGTTAGTTCCCCCCAGAACCTATGCATGGGGTCCATAGCTCCCTGCTAGTGCTGCCTCTCCTGTCACTCTTGGGTTGGTGTCTCCTGCAGACCCATGAGCTGGGATCTCCTACCCAACAGAATTACTGGGTGCTGCAAATCCAGAGAGAGAGTCCAGGCTTGGGGTGCTGAGCTGGCTTGAGTTGGAAGGAACCTTAAAGATCATCTAGTTCCAGGGTCTCTGCCATGGGGCTCACTAGACAAGGTTGCTCAAGGTCCCAATCAACCTGCCCTTGAATACCTCCAGGGAGGTCCTACTTACAGCTAGGACTGGCAATGGAATGGAATGAATTGGGATTCTTCTTAGGGGCTACCTTTTTTTTTTTTTTTGGGGGGGGGGGGGGAGGGACATCTGGGATTTTCTGTGTTTTCACCTCTTGTTTTACCTTTTTCAGCTCCAAGTGAGTCCTCCACTGAGGAGATCTTTGAATCGCAGAATTCAAGGACTCCTGGAGCCATTGCTGTGTGCAAAGCATCACTTCTCCTTTCATTCATGGTTGCACTATTTTCAGGACAGATTTTTTTTTTCCCCACTGGAGCCAGCTGAACCTATCCTTACCCATGATTAAATCTTTCAGTTTCTCTTCCAGAGCCAACTCTCATGCCTGAAAACTTTAAAAAGAAAGACGTGGTTGAGATTTTGTCCCACAAAAAGGCCTACAACACATGTAAGTAAACACCAGGGTGAACCTACCCCTCAAACGGGCCCAGAGGTGGGACCAGGGATGTAGAGAACTGGAAAGGTAAAAACATGGAGGCTACATGAGCACGATCCCATGAGCATGATCCCAGCACAGCTTTTCTGGTCTGGGCTGTTCCTGCAGCCCAGAGACTCTCCAGGCTGGGCTCAGTTCCAGGAGCAGGGAAGGAGAAGGCTTTACAGGAGAGAGGGAGATGGGATGTGACTCATTGGCCTGGAGAGGGACAGAGTTTGCATGGCCCTACAGGTGAAGGATCAGTGCTGCTTCTCCTGGATGTGCTTCTGGTAGGGAAGAGGGTGGGGGGGCTTGGTGAGACCCTCTGGGACCATGGTCTCCTGGCCAAGGGGGCTGTGGAAGAGGAAGATGCAATGGGGGTGGTTTCCAGTGCAGCCCAACCTGATGCATTGGTGATGTACAAGATGCATTACCCTGGGGGGTCTGCAGGACCTGAGTGACTCCTCAAGGTCCCCACACAGCCTGTGCAAGGTTTTGAGGAGCAGAAAGCCCTTCCTCTCTCCAGGGCTGACCCTGTGCCAGTGCGGGCACATGGAGAAGTCCACGTCACTCTCACACCTCCTGATCTCCTCCTGGCCCCATCCTGCCAGGGAGCTCATCCCCACCACAGACATCCTCCAGGGTCCTGTCCTCATCCCCATCCCAAGTGACACACCTCCCTTGTCCCCAGCCATCCTGATAGCCCACCTCAAGCTCTCACACATCGAGCTGCGCCAGATCCTGATGACGATGGAGACGGATCGCCTGGAGCCTTCCCACATCAAGCAGCTCCTGCTCTATGCCCCAGATGGGGAGGAGGTCCAGCGCTTCCAGAGCTACAAGGAGAACCCCAGCAAGCTGAGTGAGCCTGACCAGTTTGTGCTGCAGGTACCCATGGGCAGGGTCATGCTCCAAGAGGAAAGAGATTCATAGAGTCACAGAATGGTTTGGGTTGGAAGGGACCTTAAAGATCATCCAGTTCCAATCTCCCTGCCATGGGCCTCCCACTAGACCAGGTTGCCGAAGGCCTCATCCAGCCTGGCCTTGATCACCTTCAGGGAGAGGACATCCACAACCTCTCTGGGCAACCTGTTCCAGTGTCTGGCAGGAATTTCTTCCTAATCTCCAGTCTAAGTCTCCCCTCTTTCAGCTCAAAGCCATTGCCCCTTGTCCTGTCACTACAAGCCTTGAAAATAAGTCCCTCCCCAGCTCTCCTGTAGATCCTTTCATCTACTGGAAGGCTACTCTAAGGTCTCCCTGGAGCCTTCTTTTCTCCAGGCTGAACAACCCCAACTCCTTCAGCCTGTCCCCATAGTGTAGGTGCTCCAGCCCTCTGATCATCTTGAGATCTCCATGTGCAGTGTCCCTGGGATGTCCTGCTGCAAGCAAGCTGGAGGGGAGGAGAATACACAGCAAGAGGAAGCAGCCAGTGGGACACCGCTCTGCTCATTGCTGTGGAATGGGGAGAGCTGGTGGCACTGGTCACAGGGACTGCTGGACAGTGATGCTCAGGCTGAGTGATGTTCCAGCAGCTGCTCCATAGTGCCACCTGACTCACAAATCCATACTGCCTTCATGTACAGGGAGATACCCCAGGAAAAATATCCTCTAGGAGGGGTTGTGGCTCTTGGGGACAGTAGGATTGTGTTCTTCTTTTGTTCTCAGATGCTGTCAGTCCCAGAGTACAAGATCCGCCTGCGCAGCCTCCACTTTAAGACCACTCTGCAGGAGAAGACAGAGGAGATCAAAGCCAGCTACGAGTGCATCTGCAAGGCTTCTCTAGAGCTGAAAAGCAGCAAGAAGCTGGCTAAGATCCTGGAGGTCAGAAGAGTCCTTCCTTCTGCTAACAGCCACCGGGGGTCCCCAGTGTCCACAGGAGAAGCTGCAAGCGACCAGCAGCTTGAAGGAAGCTCACAGGGAGCTGAATGAAGCTCCAGCACCACAGCTGTGCCCTGGGACCCCCCAGGTCCCTCTTTGCCATGCTCCACCCGCTGTGAGGATCCTGTCATGGGGACGATGCAGGAGGGCAGATGGCCACATACCCACCCCCAGCACAGGCAGGGCTGCAGGAGTCAGAAAGCCACTCAGGAATACAGCAGAGCCCACTGAGTTTGGGCTGGAGGATGAGCAGGATAAGGTTTTATTAGGGATGTTCTACAAGCAGCAAAGGTGCAAAAATCACAGAATCACAGAATGCATTGGGTTGGAAGGGACCCTCAAAGGTCATCTTGTCCAACCCCCCTGCAGTGAGCAGGGACATCTCCAACTGGATCAGGTTGCTCAGGGCCCAATCAAGTTTGCTCTTCAATGCGTCCAGGGATGGGGCCTCAGCCACATCTCTGGACAGCCTCTCCAGTGTTTCAAAAGAGGGCATTTCCCCCCCATCCTGTAGAAAGAAGGAAGGGTTTGTCCCACTGCTCCTACCACATCATTGGCAGGTCTCAGTGACCCAAAAGCAGGTACAGAAGAAGATGGGAGATGGGACAGGGTAAGGCTGGAGGTCCCTGACCATCACTGAGGCTTCTCTTTGCAGTTTGTGCTAGCGATGGGAAACTACCTGAACAATGGACAGCCCAAGACCAGCAAAACAACTGGCTTCAAAATCAACTTCCTCACCGAGGTAAGACACAGCACACCTGGTCCTGTACAGGAGACACCAATGCCAGCAGCTCCAAGGGCTTGGTCCATCATGCCTGTCTTCATACAAGGCTCCTGGTGCAGCAGCTTCTAAATCAGAGACTGGTGGGAGGGAAGGGATCAAGGTGAAGAGTTGACTTCAGAGAAGCTCTAACTATAGTCTGGTGCTTCAGTGTGCTGGAACCTGAGCTCCAGCCCTTCTGGCTGTGGGGTGGGAGAAAATGAAGGCCTTTTATCCCATGTGGGTCTCTGTGGGACTCCCGAGGGTTGTGAAACAGTGATGCAGCAGGTCAAGAGAGGTTCTTCTCTCCCTCTTCTCTGCCCTGTGAGACCACATCCGGAGTAATGTGTCCAGTTCTGGGCTCCCCAGTTCAAGAGGGACACTAGAGAGTGTCCAACAGAGGCTATGAGGAGGATCATAGAATCATAGAATCATAGAATCAAGAAGGCTGGAAGAGACCTCAAAGATCATTAATAAAGAGTCTGGAACACCTGTCTGGTGAGGAAAGGCTGAAAGACCTGGGGTTGTTTAGCCTGAGAAAGAGAAGACTGAGAGGGGATCTTATTGATGGTTACAAATATCTGAAGGGTGGAGGGCAAGAAGAAGGGGCCAGGCCCTTTTCAGTGATGCCTGTGATGTGACAAAGGGCAATGGACACAAATCGGAACCCAGGAGGTTCCATCTCAACCTGAGAAAAAACTTCTTTACTGTGAGAGTGCTGGAGGCCTGGAGCAGGCTGCCCAGGGAGGCATTTGGTCTCCTCTGGAGACTTTCAAGACCCATATGGATGCGCTCCTGTATGACCTGCTGTAGGTGATCCTGCTTTGGCAGGGGGATGGGGATAGGACACTTCAGAGGTGCCTTCCAACTTCTACCATTCTATGTTTCTATGACAGCCCTGTAATAGACTCACAGAATCATAGAATTGTTTTGCTTGGAGAAGACCTCTAAGATCATTGAACCCAACCATTGATCCAACACCACCACGGCCATTAAACCACATCCTGAGGTGCCTGTCCTAAGGGATGGAGACATTCCTTAGCTGCTGACACGGGCCTAACATGCTGTGTGAACATTACTTATCCCATTTAATCACTATCCCAAATGGGAATCAGCACACACATGAGTGGAGGGGGAGCAGGCAGGGCCTGGTGCACCCCCACTCTGCATAGGAATCTCCTGCACTTCTAACATCTCCTTAACTTTTGCTCTAGCTGAACACAACGAAGACAGTTGATGGGAAATCCACCTTCCTGCACATCCTTGCCAAATCACTTAGCCAACATTTCCCAGAGCTCCTGGGCTTTGCCAAGGATCTTCCCACAGTGCCGCTCGCTGCCAAAGGTAAACGAACAAAAAGAACCTGCAAGCTCCATGTCTCCTGCTGGTGGCTTTGTGGGGTCTTCTCCCACGTGGCTTTGTGGGGTCCAGAATCAGTCATGTTGGCAGGAGGTGGCCCAAAGGAGTGAGGAATGGTCCTGAGTGAGAGGATGGAGTTAGGAAGGGATAAGCTTAGTCGCAGGGGAGGTCCCATTGGTCCCACATTGCCATGTGTGGAAGTGCTTAGGAAAGGCTCTGACCCTGACTTGAAGAAGTGGTTCCAGTTCTGGACTCCCCAGCTCAAAAAGGACAGGGAGCTACTGGAGATAGTCCAACAGAGGGTCATGAGGATGATTAAGGGACTGGAGCATCTCTCTTGTGAGGAAAGGTTGAGAGCTGGGGGCTGTTGAGCCTGGAGAAGAGCAGCCTGAGAGGGAATCTGATTAATGTTCAGCAAGAGATAAAGGGTGGGGGACAAGAGCATGAGGCCAGACTCAGCTCACTGGTGCCCAGTGACACAACAAGGGGCAGTGGGCACAAAATGGAACCCAGGAGATTTTGTTTGAAGTTAAGGAAAAACTTTTTTACTGTGAGGGTGCTGGAGCCCTGGAGCAGGCTGCCCAGGGAGGTTGTGGAGTCTCCTTCTCTGGAGGGATTCCAAACCCAGCTGGGCATTGTGATCCTGGGTAAGCTGCTGTGGATGTCCCTGTTTTAGCGGCAGGGGTGGACTGGATGATCTCTAGAGGTCCCTTCCAACCCCAACCATGCTGGGATTCCCAAGTTCAGAGCTATCTTGTAAGTGTCAAAGAGGGAAGTGCCAGGAGCTGGTCTTCTCCACCCAGCCTTGTCTCCTGCCATCCCTGGTCACACCAGCAGCATCCCCAGAGGGGTGCCCACCCTGGCCCGTGCTCATGCTTTGCTGCAAGAAGCAGCCAGAGCTGTCTCCTGACTCTGCTGACTCCTCTCTTCTCGTGTAGTGAACCAGAGGGCACTCACTGCTGACCTGAAGGACCTGCACACCACTGTCAGTGACATACAGATGGCCTGTCATAACATGCCAGCCACTGCAGAGGACAGATTTGCAATTGTCATGACTGTATCCTTCTGTAAATGGGGCAAGTCCCCACTGTGAGCCACTGCCCTCTGGTAGCACCAGGCCATCAGCTTTGTGCCTCCTTGGTAAGCACCAGGGCTGGGTCTGGTGTCAGAAAAAGGACTATCTCAGTACTTGGTGAGAGTGTGGTGGAAACCTCCACCTGCCACTCACTCTTAGCCAGCAGGGGAAATGGCTTTTGTGGTGACCACCAGTCCTGCATGTCCAAAATGCAGTGTTATGGGGCCAGAAAGCTTCCCAGGCTCATTCCTTCCCTTGTGAACTGGGAGTCTCCATCTCCAGGAGGTTGGAGACTCCCCTTTTACAAGGGTCCCATGGAAAAGACAAGGGGTGAAGGGGACAAGTTCATCCTGGGGAGATTCCGATTGGACTCCAGAAGAAAATGTTTCCCCATGAGAACAGTCAGACACAGGAATCATCTCCCAAGTGAAGTGATGGGTTGCCCTACATTGGGCAGTTTGAAGACTCAGCTTGCCAGGGTGCTGTGCCAGCTCATTTCAACTTCACCATCACCTAGAAAGGTTGGACCAGGTGATCCTTGGGGTCCCTTCCAACCTGGGACTCTGGGATTATATGATTTCTCCAAGGGAGGTGCTGCTGGGTACAGCTGAGGAGGCCAGCAGGCTCCCTTGGCACGTGCAGCAGGTCCTTCCTCAGACCTGAGATGAAACCAGAAGGGGTGCTGACCTCTACCAGCCCCACTCTGCAGCTGGTTTTTCCTTAAGCCACTTCTCCCAGTCCTTCCTGGAGAGTGCCCAGCCTGCCATGCGATCCCTGGATGACCTACAGCACAAGGCCATGGAAGAGTTCAGCAAGGTGTTGTCCTTCTTCGGGGAAGACTCGAAAATGACAACTTCTGAAGCTTTCTTTGGCATCTTTGCAGAATTCATGAGCAAGTTTGAGGTGAGCTGCACTTCCTAAAGGCACCCAGCCAGGGCTTTCCTGTTGGATGTCACTGAAGAGTTTTACTTGTGAGCTGTGGGAGTTGTGAGGCTGCACCTTGGGTTCAGTTCTGGGACATTGTGGGGCTGAGGCAGGTCCAGAGAAGGGCCAGAAAGCTGGTGAAGGGTCTGGAGAACAGGGCTGCTGAGGAGCAGCTGAGGGAACTAGGGTTGTTCAACCTGGAGAAGAGGAGGCTGAGGGGAGGCCTTCTGGCTCTCTACAACTCCCTGAAGGGAGGTTGGATCCAGGTGGAGATTGGTCTCTTAGCCCTGGTATCAAATGATAGGACAAAATGAAATGGCCTGAAGTTGCACCAGGAGGCTTAGGTTGGAGACAAGGAAAAATTTCTTTGCTGCAAGAGGGGTCAGGCATTGGAACAGGCTGCCCAGAGAGGTGGTGGAGTCCCTGGAGGTGTTGAAGAAACGCGTGGCCATGGCACTTTGGGACGTGGCCATGGTGGTGTTAGGTCAATGGTTGGACTGGATGCTAGAGGTCTTTCCCAACCCAAACAATGCTATGATTTTAAGATGAGGTTTTTTTAAGGTGAGGCTGAGGTGAGGTTTGATGGCTCAAGCACCAGCCCCATGGAGAGTAAAGCAGATGTTGTCATGGGCTGATGATCTTGGTTAACAGAGGCTGGGTTGGAGCACCACAAAGAATCTGCATGGATTGATTTGTCCACTGAGAAGATGGGACAGAATTAAGTCTGTCGTGGCCAATCCCACTGAAACATCTCCCTGTACACACCAGCTTCCCTCTCCTGATCCTCAGCTCCTGCTCTTTGCTCTCTCCCTGCAGCGGGCACTCAGCGATGTGCAGGTCGGCGAGAGCCAGCGCAGCCCCAGGATGACCTCACCCCTTGCCTGGTGATGGGCCTGGAGCAGCATGAGGTGCAACAAGTCATTGCCAACAAAGTGCAATTTGCTCCTGTTGAGTTTGGTTGTAAATATGCTGCTGTCATCTGCCACCACCAACCAGAACCACGGACCAAGAGGTTGGGGCAGTTTGGATACTGAAAAGGCACCAGAGGTGATGGTGGATGGATGTGAGGGTGAGGCACAGGGACATGAAGGGAAATACCACACTGGTCTCGACAAGAGATTTTGTAGCATCCTCCATCTCTAGTGTGCCACTGAGTCCAAGACTTCAGACACCTCTGGGTACAACCCCACCCTCTCGTGTTTCCAGAACACACACAACTAGGACCAGCAGTTGCTGGAGACCTTCCCCTTGTTCCCACAGTCTCGTGGCTGGGGTTAGAGCCTGGCCAGAGGCTCCCTGAAGCCAGAGCAGGTTAGGTGAGGAAGGAACAGGGGGACAAGGGCTACCACCAGCACCTGCCCGCCTGGGACCCTGAGGAGCAACGCTGCTGAAGTCCTCTCAAATCCTTCTCCAAGCCCTTCTGTCCTTGAGCGGCACAGTGGGCCTGAGCTCCACATCAACACATCTGGAGATCACCAGAGGTGGTCCAGAGGCTTTAATCCCCCACCATTGCTGGCCAGTGGCAATGGAAAGCCATCTGACGTTGCAGAACCCTTCTGGCATACACATGTGGTCCCAAATATGGATCCAGCTTGGTTCTTCCCAGCTGTGCTGGAAAGGATGGAAAGCCTTCACCAGCCACCAGCTTTGCTTAAAGGTGTGGCAGAGACTGACAGACAGGTTTTGATACCTTCCCAAGGGCTTGACACCATCAGCACATGGCTCTTTTGACAAATCCCTGAGCAGTTTGGTGCCTCCTTGGAAAGTGCAGAACCTTGGTAGCCTAAAAACAAGTGGAGTCCTCTGCAGCCCTGAGAACCACCTCCAAAGAGAGCAGAGACCAGTGAGAAATCCATTCCCTGCCCTCCTTAATTCACTCCTAGGGCTGGAGTCCTGGGAGTCCCTTTACATTTTGACCAACTGGTCAGGCTGAGCATACCTAGGGAGCTCTCCAGGCCTACAGCTTCATCTTCCAGCACCATCTGATCCTGACTGAGATGAGTTCATTCCCTGTGAGCTGGCCCCCAGAACAAAAAGGGCTATTAGCAGCATCCCCTGAGCAGTGCATGTACCTGTGGGTGACACCAAACCCTGAGAGCTTTCAGGCAGCAAACCTTTTCCTGAGGCATTATTCCATGCAAAACACAGCTGTTGCCTTCCAGACCCACCACCCTGCCCTGCAGCAATGCTCCTGCAAGCCTAGAGTAGGTCACCAACTAGGTCACTTTTCCCCTGTCTATTGCCAGAGCAAGAGCTCTCACTGAAGCTCTACTCAAGTATGGATTCACCAACTGGTGCATTATTCGTGGAAGACCTTAGGACCATCAAACCTTGGGGTTTTCAGTATTTTTTTAAGCCCTGCTGTAGAAAGTGAAGTTGGTTTTCACCAGTGTTTTCCATTGATACAGCTTGAAGTGCCAGGTAGGTCCCAGCCCTGTGGTCCCAGCTCTGTGGTCCCAGAGATGCAGCCTTGTCCCAGTGGTGGGGATAGGTGGTGCTCCCTCAGCTCCTCTTCCCATTTTGGATCTTGCAGACATCACTTTCAGCTGATCATTCTTCTTTTCTAAAAACATCTTCAATATCTAATCCACTGGAGATCCTTTTGAAACTCTCATGACAGAGCTGAAACTGCTGTACATAGATTTTGCTACCTGTTATAACTCTCCAGACTAGCTCCAACTCCAATCCCTTTGGTATTTTTATGTGGATATTTTCAGAGGAGCAGAATTTCTGACCCGTGGTGATGTCATCTGACAATGGGACTGTGGAGATTCACAATTCAGGCTCTACCCAGTGCCTATGTGCTAGTCCTAAAATAAAGCTACTGCCTTCTGCCTCCTGACTGCATGTCCCTCTGTGTTCTGTCCAAAATTGCTCCATACACCATTCCATGAGGAATTCTGCATCTGGAACTTCTTCATTGAACCCCTTACCCTTACAGGAGAGAGATGCAGGATGTGACCTTGCTGAGTTAGGGCTGATGTTTGGAGTCTGGAGAACATGTCTGGTGAAGAGCAGCTGAGGGAACTGGGGTTGTTTAGTCTGGAGAAGAGGAGGCTGAGGGAAGACCTCTTTGCTGTCTACAACTCCCTGAAAGCAGGTTGGAGCCAGGTGGGGGATAGTCTCTTCTCTCAAGCAACAAGAGATAGAACAAGAAGAAATAGCCTGAAATTGTGCCAGAGAAGGTTTAAGTCAGATATTAGGAACAATTTCTTCCCTGCAAGAGTGGTCAGGCTTTGGAACAGGCTGCCCAGGGAGGTGGAGGAGTCACCATCCCTGAAGGTGTTCAAGAACGTGGCCATGGCACTTGGGAACATGGTTTAATGGCCATAGTGGTGTTGGGTTGATGGTTGGACTTGGTGAGCTTAGAAGTCTCTTCCAACCTTAATAATTCTATGATTCTCTGGGGGAAGTATCAATGCAGGCCTGCTCTGCATGGCAGCCTTCAGGGCAGGCTGCTGAACACCAGCAGCACATTCCTCAAGGGAATTTTGGTTTTCTGCAGCCTTTAGAAGCAAACTTTTTGTGAGTGTCTGGGCCAGGCAATTGTTTCCCTCTGAAAAGAAATCCTTGACTGAGGCTGAGCTTGTGTCCCTGGAACGATTCATCTCCCTTTACACAACCAGCAGATAGAAAGGCACCAACTTGATATCAGATTTCCCGGTTGTAGTTTAGCTTGTTTACAGCCTCCTGCTCAATCACCAGGTCCTCTCTGCACCAGCAACTGGAAACCAGCTTTGAATAGAGCTCATAAAAATGCTCTGGGTGGGTGGAAGTCCCTGCACTGGGCATGTGCAGTTAGACTGCTCCAACCACTCCTGATGTTCCTTTAGGGATCTCAAGCTGCCCAGCATGGCTGTCAGACCTTCCACTGCCTGGTCCAGCACAGCCTGGGGTGCAGCCCATGAACCATGAAGGTTGGGGCTGGGCTCTTTTCAGTGGTGGTCAGTGACAGGACAAGGCAATGGGTGCAAACTGGAACCCAGGAGGTTTCTCTTGAACTTAAAGAGAAAATTCTTTGCTGTGAGGGTGCTGGAGCCCTGGAGAAGGCTGTCCAGAGAGGTTGTGGAGTCTCCTTTTCTGGAGAGTTTCTAAACCCACCTGGACATTGTGATCCTGGGCAAGCTGCTGTGAATGCCCCTGCTTGAGCAGGGGGGTGGACTGGATGATCTCCAGAGGTGCCTTCCACCCTCACCTTCTATGAGGAAGTTCTTTACAATGAGGGTAGTGAAATACTGGAACAGGTTGCTCAGAGAGGTGGTGGAGGTCCCATCCCTGGAGACATTCAAGGTCAAACTCGATGAGGCCCAGAGCAACCTAGTTGGAGATGTTCCAGCTGACTGCAGGGGTGTTGAACAAGACGTTCTTCAAGAGTCCCTTCCAACCTGATTCATTCTATGATTCTGTGAACCACCACAGAAACAACATGCTGGAGCCTCCTTTGCGGCAGGGTGCACACAACAGTCAGCATCAGTCCACACCCATGCTTGTTGCTTGCCTCTTTCTTTCTGACTCAAACATTAGGTGGGGCTCTTCCCCAGAATCAGCTCGGGGCTGGACACTCTCATACAATGCCTGCAGGAGCTGCAGGACAACGCTGGTGGCCACTGGGCAGGTGGAACCCAGGCAGTGGGAGGAGGGAACACTTGCAGGATGTGCTGGTGCCAGTGTGCCTGTTGCCTGCTGCACACAAGGGTGTCTGGGGCAGCGACAGCTGGATCCGCTGCTTCTTATATGCAATAACAAGGTGAGGATTTTCCTACCTCAGGCTGATGATACCAGGCTGACAGTGCCTTGTGGGGAGGTCGCTGGATGACCAGGGCTTGCTGGCAGTGACTGTCATTTTCCTAATGCAGTAGGTCAAGCTGTGGGCTTCAGTGAGTCTTCTGTCTGAACCATGTTGTATGGAAGGGCCCACGTGAAGAGCACGCCCAATTGGAGTTACTGAAGTCTAATGGCAGCCTGAATTCAGTGAGGAACGATTCCACTGAGCTGTGGAAAGAGTTTCTGTCCTGTGGCCTCTGAAAGTCTTCTTTGAAGACTGTCTCAAGGTAGTTCATTTCCGGTAGGAGTAGTTGGCTGCCGCGGAGATTTGATCGTGCACGGAAAGGTTTCGTCACTAGAGGTCGCTGTTCACGAAGGAGCTGGAGGCGTCCTGCAAATCTCGAGTGGAATAAAGGAAGAGACCACTGGGAGCAAAATCCCTCTGGGTTCGCTCAAATTGCTGAAGGACACAGCCTCCCTTTATCCTAGTGAACTTCTTTTCCCCATTGGCTGAGGCACTCGGAACGTACAAACTTCCCAGTCTGCCTGCTATATTTTATCCCCTTACATGAACATCTCCCTGTGTCATAAAACCCATGTTCATTAAAAAGAGGCTTTACACCTCCCTGTGTGGAGAACTTCATATTCAGTAGTCTATCAAGCCTGCACACTGTCCCAAAAGTTCAAACGTTCAGGTTGTGTCTGGCTGCTCCTGATCCCTGCTGCCTTTGGGAGACACTGTTGATTCAGGGAGACATCAGTGATAAGGATGCAGAGAACCTATGTTATCTCAATTTTCATCTAGAAGCCTTTTCATTTGTAAAGCACACTTGGCCTTAATCCCATCAATCACAATATAAAGAGAAATGTGTGTTTCAGGAATATCAGCAAACTTTTCCCTGATACTCATTGCTCATCAGTGCAGGGCCTGTGAGACACAGTGGTGGTATGTTAGGTAAGTCCCCAGCCTTCTGCAGCGTGGTTGATAGTGCCCAAAAGCATGACCCCAAACTCTCCACCTCAAGAGCTGCACTCCGGGTAGGTGGGGCTGAGCGCCCTGCTAGGAGCTTGCTTCCTTCCTTCCATGTGCCGGTAGCGCCCCCTGCCGGCCACGAGGCACAGCGACGGTGGAGAGCGGTAACTGAAAGAGATGGGGCGGGAGGGAACGGGCTGGGTGCGTGCCGGGGGAGGGTTAACTTGGACAAGAGGAGCAATTTCTACCTCAAAAGGGTTGTCAAGGCCTTCAAAGCTGTGGAGATGTGGTGCTGAGGGCCATGGTTTAGTGGCGACCTGGATGTGCTGGGTTAATGGTTGGACTCGGTGATCTTAAAGGTTTCTTCCAATTTAAGTGGTTCTGTAACACAGGGCCGGGGCAGCCTGCAGCTTTGGGAGGCTCAGCCCTGGGCCAGCACACGCTGCTCCGCCTGCACACCCCTGCCTGCATTGCCCTGCCTGCATTGCATTCTCCTCAGAGCAGGGTTTCCAGCTCCTGTCCTGCAGAAACAGGGGCAATATGGGGAAGGTCTGACACTGTAGCACCTACCCTTCCTTCTGCCAGAGACCCCCCCCACATAGCCCACCTATGTGGCATCTGTGGGGCCTGTGCTGCCAGAACCGTGCCCAGCCTGTGTGAGGACAATGTAGGGCTGGCATGAGACCCTGTGACTCCAGCAGGATGGACTGCAGGGCTCAGTCACACCCAGGCACCTTTCCCTCTCAACGGTCCCACCTAGACACTCTTCCTGCTCACCAGCCAGGCTGCCATGAGGAGGTGGCTCAGCAGAGTGTGCTCTCTGCTCACACAATGCAGCCTGTGCTGGCGAGAGCTGCTCCTGCTGCAGACCTTGGCACACTCTGTTCCTGCAACACTTGGAATCGAGGCCCTGCTGCAAGATGCCGAAGCCCCGTGCCTCTCCTTCACCAACCTTTTGTAGCAAGTTGGAGCCTACCACCCAGCTCTCTCGTAGCCTCCTGCCCAACTGGTTGTGTCCAGCCCAGGGAGTCCTGTCCCTTTGGCCATTGCAGGACTGGCAGCTGGTGTCACTAATGCCCAGACCCTTCCTCCCAGCAGTGCTGAGCTCCTCATTCTCATCAGCCCCCCAGAGAACATCTGAAGAAGCTTCAAAGCAACAATCCCCTTCCTTCACCTTCTGCAGGAGTGAAGGAAGTGGGGTGAGGCTGGGCTTTAGCTGCACTGCTGTCCTGCTAGCAGAGATATCTTCAGAAAAAGGAAGTCCAGTAGCAGAAGACCCTGGGACCCTGCTAACCCTGGGACATCCACGGTTTGTGCTGAAGTGGCACGATCACCACTCTGGGCACAATATTCTCCCTGGGTAGCAGTGACATCTCCTTTTATTTCTACTGAAACAAAAGCAACTTTCTCTTCTGGGCTCTTTAACTTTGTGCAGCACTTCACTGCCAGGGGGTCAGTGCTTAAAATGCTGGAGAGAGATGGAGGTTCTCAGACTTGGAGGCTGGGGCACCTCCCTCCCAAGCACCCCAGCCAGGCCAGCAGTAATAGCATGCAGTTGGAAGGAGCTGCTGGAGCAAACCGGGCATCCAAACACCCCAGCCCATTCTTGGCTTCCCACCGGAGCAGCAGCTCCTGAGCAGCAAGGAGCACTGCAGATCCATCAGGAAAACCTTTGCCATGACCACATGCCTTGAGCACTTGTTGACCAGGTGCTCAGCTCCATTCAGGGCTGGCTGTGTTTTTTTGCAGGAGGCTCCTGCCCTGTTTGGTGCCCAGAGTGGGGAAACAAAGGCTGGTCCTTGGCCAGAGGCAGCTCCACCACTCCTGGATGCCGTGGCTGGCTCCTGAGGAGTGTCTGCCTGTGTTTAAGATCAGGCACTTGCCTGTGATTTCTAGCAGCAGGCAACAACGTGCCTGCTGTGCTAGTTCACATTGTGTTTGTTTCTGCCTTTCTTCCAGCTGAGAAATCCACTCTGTGAACTTTTCATCCTTTTCTCCTGGGGCAGGAGAGGCCACAGCTAGTGAGGTGGGTGGTGGTGAGGGACTGTGTTTGCTGCCTGCTCATGAAGAGGCTTTCCCTGCTGAATTAGCCTCACAAACTCAAGAGGTGTGCAGGCAGCCGGTGTCCCTGGCATGCACAGGGACACAGAGCAGGAATTTCAGAGATTCCAGGGACCCTTCTGCTCTTTGTGGTGCTGGCATCTCTTCAGCCTTGTCCCAGGCTGCAGTTGCTCTGGAAATTCTGACAGAGAGATCTGGAGGTCTTGGACAAGAGGAGAATTTGCTGTGTATCCTGTGGGGCTACCTGGGGCAGCCTCCACGTGGAAGATCCTCTTGTGAGTACCAACAAGCCCAGACCAGGTTCAGATGTGCCCCACCAGCCTTCAGCTTGCCTGGCTTTGTCCAGGTGGGTAGAGAAGGTGAAGGAGAGAGGACAGTGCGTGCCACAGGGCCTCCCTGGCAGGTCTGAGCATGTGCCCTGAGCCCGTGGATAGCCGGTATGGGGTGCTGTGTCCCCATGAGCAGCAAGCCTGCTGCTGGGGACAGCCACAGCTCCCAGCACATGGGCAGCAGGGCTAGAGGCTCAGCATCCATGTCCCCTCTGATGGATGAGGCTCCAGAGAGCGTGGTGCCTGCACCTGCAGCTCCACTCCACTTTGTTAAGCACCTTGTAACCATGACCGATGGTGCTCCCAGGCTGCTGCTCTGTGGCTCAGCCCTGTTTCTGCTGTGCTGGCAGTGGTGAGCCCAGCTGAGGACAAGTGTGGCTGTGCAGAGATAGTCACTGGGGCTCCCAGGACAAGTGTGGCTGTGCAGAATGTCACTGGGGCTGCCAGGACAAGTGTGGCTGTACAGAGAGAGCAATCTGGGCTCCTGAAGCAGTGTTGAGGGGGTCACAGCCAGAAAAGCAGCAGCTTTGTGGGGAGCTCTGCAGGTGGGGAGAGTGGCTGCTGGCCAAGCCCTTGTGGCAGGGCTTACCCAGTGGTTAATGAGGGCTAGCAGTCTGCTTGGGTGCCCTGTCCTGCTGCTGTGCTCCTACCCTCTCTGTGCCCTACCTGCCTACAGACTATCTGGCCTGTCCCCTCCTGTACACCAGTCACCAGGTGCTGAAGCATGAGGTGACCATGCCCTTCCATGCACACACAGTTCTTCCCCATTACAGCCAGGATCATGCCACGCTCCAGGGCACACTCTGAATCCAGCTCTTTGTGCCACCATGCATTCATTCCATCCCCTGTCTGGGGGACAAAGACTTTGGAAAATTCCTCAACCATCCCAAATAAGCAAGCCCTGGTGCCACCAGCTTGGCACAGAAGGAAGTGGGCCACACTTGCACATTTAAACACGTTGGATGTGGGTAAACACTGCTAACCACATTTGATTAATGGGGGATAGATGTCTGGTGTTCCATGGTGTCACTGTCCTGTGACAGTATGTCACCTAATGGACGTACTGCAAAGAATGTGCTGCCCTGATTAAGTGTCTCTGGGACTTTACTGTCTCAGAGTCAAGAGACAGGGAAGCACCTGGTAACTCCTTGCATGCCAAGACTCGTGGTACAAGAGGAAGCAGATGGTCCTTCTCATTCACACCAGACGAGAGCAGAGAAGTCTCTTCTGGCACTTCAAGTGTGAATGAGGCAAGGAGCAGAATTTTGTGTCTTCACATAAAATCTTCCCTCAAATATGCTCATGTTCTGGCAAGAAACTTTAAAAATCCCCAAGCCTGGGTGTCCTCCTTGCAGAGCCAGCCCAGGGCTGGGGCAGAGGTGGCTCTCTGGCAGTAGGAGGCTCATGGTTTCTGCGTTATCACAGGAAACTTTGAGCGCATCACTGTTTCATTTGCTCAGCAGCAACCTGCAACCCTAAGGATGAGATGGTGAACTTGTGAGAACTGTCAGGTCCTCGCTTTGCAATAAATCAGCATCTCATTGCATTTGTAACTTATCTTATCAGCTTAATACAAGGCTTATCCAAAAAGCACTAATCTAATTCCTCTAGAGATGCATCTGATTAATTAATCTGTTTGCACTGGAGATTTTCCTAATGCCTAACTTCTCTGGGGCAAACTCCGCTCTGAACCCTGAGCTGTTCTGTCTGAACTGGAGGAGAAGGCCAAAGGCATCATCAAAGGTGGAGAAAAGGCCCTGGTGCTACAGTTGTCCCAGCCAGACCAGAGAGGAACACATGGTAGAAGGAATTTTGGGAAGTGGAGGGATGCTGTGAGCCCCACAGCTGGTTCAGAGCCCTGCTGCTGACCATGGCTCACCTGCCACCTGGGGCACAGCTACTCTGTTCTCTAGGAGCCACCGCTGGTTGCCAGCCCCATGCCCTGCCTGGCCAGACCCCACGCAGTGTACACACGACACCTCTAGTTTGGCACATCAGAGTGGGGAGCCCCACAGGGTTCTGCTTTCTAGTGCCTCTCCAAGCTGTCCCACTTTTTATACATGTTTTGATGAGTAAATTTACCACATCAAGCTAATCCAACTCCCAGCAGAACCCTCTGTGTGCTAAAACATGGAATCAAAATGATGGTGTTTTAATTGCCAGGCAGTATGGGCACAACTATTTTTAGCTATTATTTTCATAGCTAGTGAGATAAAAGCTTTGGAAAACTTTGGATTTGCTCAGATATTTGCTTAATTACACCAAAATAATTGTGCTGGTCAGTGGTGTGCAGGTGAGGAGCTGAATGGAGGAGTGGGAAGGGCAGCAAGGGGTTCTTTCCTGTGGTAGGGCTCTGGAGGGCAGATCCCATGGCAAATTAGCAGCTTGGGTCAGCCACAGCTCCAGTTGGGTCCTGCTTGATTCTGCTCTCCTCCAGCCTATTCTCCCCCAGTTCTCAGGGGGCTGGCAGAGAGGGCAACTCCCACAAAACACCAGGAGCATGGGCAGCTGAGTGCCACCAGCTCATGGTTGGTGAGCCCTGGGCTTTGGGACACCACTCTGTGGAGTTGGCCACCACTCTCTAGCCTGCCATCTTCTTGCTAGAGGAGGAACTCAGACACCCTGCAGTCACACTAACGTCATGGGAACCCTACTGTCACCCCATCCACTGGCTTTGCTGCCAGTGCAGGGTGTGCAGAGGGCATTGTTCTTGCAGCCCAGCACAGCAGCCTTGGTGGAGGGTGGGCAGCCCCTCTGCCATGTGGGGCAGTGGGTGTGGGATCTGTACCCATGAATGATGGGCACAATGAGAGCCTGGCTGCTCTGTTTGTGCAGAGCCCAGGCAGACAGCTGTGCTTTGGGGCAGATCCAGGACAGGGGATGGACGCTCTGGCACCTCAGAGGTGGAGACACATCACTAAGCAGAGTCTGCAGGGCTCTTCCCACTCTCTGGCAAGGACTGAAAAATATCATTAACGTTTGTATTCAGATATGCTCTCCCTGCCCCTTCTCACGTACAGCAAAGGAGGTGATTTAAAATTTATCAGCAAGTGTCAAGATAACCTCTGCAATTCAGAATCCAAGTGCAAAGACCAGCACAAAATGACAGCTGCAGCAGCCACGGAGTCACATGTTTTATCCCAGTAAGTACAGGAAAATTGCAATGTTCTTTTCTGCTATTCAGGCTGAAGGGCTCCTTTAACACAGACCATCTCCTGATATCAAAGTGAATGATTTCTTTCATTATTCCTGGTTATGAAGCCTATTTTCATGTTATTTGTCATTTGTGAAGCAATTTGGTCTAAAGACGGCTCGAAGCTTTTGTACTGAGCAATCAGGGAGAAAGTAGGGAAGGAATAACTAAGGGAAAGATTGGGATTCTTCATCTGCTCTTGCATAACCAAATGCAGGAGCTGCCCCATGCAGGGATCTGTTCCTGGCAGCTGGATTTTTTGCAGGAGAGGGGCTTGGGTCTGCAGTTTCAGCTTGCCCAGAACTAAGAGCACCTCTGGGACATGGAGGGAACTGAAGCGACTTTGGAGACAGCCACTTTCTGCAGCTCACAAATTTGGATTTAAGAGCCAATCGATTGTGCAGTTGTTTTGGCTTCAGGAGGATCTGCAGGAGGAATCTGAGATGGACTTTTCATCCTCCCATCCACAGCCAGGCTGCTCTTGCTCATGCTGAAAGCCAGCCCAAAGAGTGTCCTCCGCATCAAGCCCTGTGCTGCTGCTGGGCTGGTCTATTGCTCACTGAGGAGTAAAGGTGGCACCAGCTAGGAGGGAGACAAGGGGCAGAATCGACTCCCAGCAAGTGTTGTTTGATTTTATCATAAACCCCTAATATTCTGTATTTTAAAATGAAGCTGCTCAGCCTCAAGATGAAAAGTAGTGGCATTAATGTGCCATGGAGGGCAACAGCAGCTGGAGAGCTCCAGTGCAGTCCCACCCCAGGATCAGACATCCCAAAGCCCTGCTCCTGTTGTGACTCACATTCTGTCTGTGGAGCGACTTCCACCTCCATCTCTGTGGTGTCCTTGTCTCCAGAGCCTGCACAGCCAGAGCTAGCCAAGACTTGTTGTCCCCATGCAACACATCTCTGCCCAGCCGTGGAGGCTTTGGGGTCTCGCCTCTAGTCCTGTTCAGTGGAAGGCATCCAGCATCCTGACTGCACTGCTAAGGGGGTGTCCTCATGGGGCACCTCACCCAGAAGTGCCAGGGGGAGCAGGGACTATACAGAGTGGAGGATGAGCAGCATGTGGAGGTACCACCACAGCCACCCTGCAGCTGTAGGAGGTGCTGAAGTGCTCCTTGCCCCAAGGAGCTGAGGGCACTTTGCAGCCAAGAGGAGCAGCTTTGCTGTAAACACAAAGTGAAGGATCCCATCACTTCCCGGGGGATATTTTTGCTGGCTGCTGGCAAGGAAGTGGCACTGCCAGTCTAAAATAGCTACACAGGGAATGTGCCTGCAGAGGCCCCTCTTGAAGGAAACAGATCCCATCTGCTTCAGCACTGAGCACATTTCCAAAGGGTTTCAGTCCAGTTTCAGGGATTTTGTTCTCTCTGTACTCTGTATTTTAAGACTGAAGTGAGATGGGTGAGATAAGGTTCTTAATTTAACAAAGATTTATGCTTTTCAAGGATTTTTTTTTTTTTAACATAAAACTGATTTTCCCCACTGAACACCCCCCTGCCCCTGGAATGCTGTTTCCAGCCAGAGCAGCTTCACAGTTTCTCTCATGGTAGAGATGGGGCCCAGGCTGCTGCAGCCCAGCACTGGCTCTGTGGGATGGGGACATGGAGGAGCTGAGTGACCCCCAGAGCAGCTGGGGCTGACTCTGCACCTCTCCCCTCCCCACCTGCACCGGGCAGCTGGAGGGGTCCCTTCACTCCCTGTCCCTTGTGTTGCTGTTGCACATCCCTGTCCCTTCGTATCTCTCCTGGCCCCCACATGAAAGGTTTGCTGGGAGCAACACAAATCCTCAAGTGCCTTAGGACTGTGCTTTAGCAAACTCACCCTTCTCCCAGCAAACCTGCAATTGATCCTGCATGGATTAGGAGTCTTTGCTAATGAAGGGAGCTGGTGGAGGTGGGCTGGGCACAGCAGGTAATAACCTCATTGGAGCACCTGAGAGTTAATTGTAGAGGCAGAAGAGAGGTAAAAAAGCTTCATTAAGCAAGGAGTCATCAAAGCCAAGCCCCTCAGACCTGCCCCACAACTTTACTGTGGCATCCCAGTGTTCCAAGCTCACCTGGACTCAACACTGGAGACTGAGCACCCCAGAGAGGGTGAGTGATATTATGCCCAACCCAGCAAAGGGCTCTGCTTGCTCAGCTGCCCCAGGTATGGCACCTCAGTTTGTGCCCCTGACCCACAGTGCTGTTGCTCCCCATCCTGAGCCCCAGCAGTGGCCAGGGCTCAGTGGGAAGGGACAACCTCACAGAGTGGGCAGCTCTGCCCATCCTGGGGCTGCATCTGAGCCAACACTGTGAGGTGTTCTGCAGTGCCAGGGGACCTGGGTGCCCTCTCCTGCCTGGGCTGCAAGGGGACACTTGAACCTTACACAGCTTCTTCTGCAAGACACATGCCTGTGGTGGCTCTGTTCAACATCACACCCTTAAAATTACAAAAGTCTGGAAAAAAGAAAGCTGCTGCTATGATTGAAAATTAAAGATACTGCTTCCTGATCATTGTAAAATTGACTTAGAATCATAGACTTCTAAAATAAGATACTTAATTAAATGTATCCATTCTTCTGATACAGCTCAGAAGAGTTAAGTCCAGAAAAGATGCTGAGATACTGTGGGATAATGTATTCATGTGGATGGTTATCTTCCTCATAAAGGCATTATGAAAGTAGCAAAAGTAATTGCATTATATTTATGTCAATTCTCTTATTTAACTTGGCTGCAAATGAAGTATTCTGTATTGAACTGCAACCCATTTTAATTTACAAACCCAGCTCTGCTTTGCTCAGTGGTATTGCAGCTAATGAAAAATGACTCAAAGGAACAGATCTTTTCCATATGAATGCTCATATAGACCCCAAACAGGCTCAAGAGATGGAGCAGCTGCCAGGGCTGAGGCAAGCTCTGGGCTGAGGGAAAACTGAACTCAGTTTAGGTGGCTCTGAGACTTGCAGGAGCAGCAGGCACAGCCCTGCCAGGCCCCTCTCCTCAGGATGCAGTGGGAGCCCCTCTCCTTAAGGCACCACCCCCCTACTCAGGACCTGCTGCAAAGCTGCTTCTGACCTTGCCCCACAGGGAGAAGGTCTTGGCTGTGGTCAGCTCTGCTTGGGCACCTTGGTTGGATGGGCCACATGCAGCCCCATGTCTCTTCTTCCCACTGCTGCCTGGCACATCATGCCTGCAGGCACATGGCATCCTGTGGGTGCAGTCCTCGTGGGCCTCAGTCTGTGTGCCTCTGGAACACTCAGGAAGAGCAGGGCCATTGCATGACAGTGACATCCCAGCCATGGCAGAGCTTCTACCATGGCAGGACTTGCCCTTGGCTGCAGGCAGGGTGAGGCTAGGCAGCAGCACCCTGCCATGCCCATGTCAGCGGCGGGCACTGATCCAGCCTGGTGTTTCTGCACACAGAGGCATCCTGAGCCTGCTCAAACATGGTGATTTATTGTTATTTATTTACGAGCCACAGAACATCTTCTGACCTTCAGGTCCCATGGGCTGGTGCTGCAGCCAGGCTCTGATAGCATCTTGCACACCCAAGGAATGCCAAAGGTGATGCTGTCTTGGGCTGGATCTGCAGGGCAAGAGGAGCTGTGGGAGGCTGCATTTGCTCAGCTGAGATGAGCAGTCAGAGCCAGCACTACCAGTGTGGTGGGCTCGGGCAGCTGGCACTCCATCCTGGTGGGCTGGGAGGGCTTGTGAGGCTGGGCAGCCCCCCCTGAGTGCCAGATCCTCCTCTCCACCATCCTCCAAAGTGCTTTATCTCAGCTCTGCATCCCCTGGGCACAGGCTCAGCCACCTCCATTAGCAGGTCCCCACGTGTCCCCATCAATCTCCCACCAGGCACTTGGCATCACACCTGAGGAAGAGCAAAGCCCTGCCTGCGGTGCTGGCTCTCCCTGCATCAGCCTCCCCAGCTCCCAAAACAGCTCCCTCTTGCCTGGAGTGTGCCTCAGCATTGTTGCCCTCTGCTCCTTGCCAGAGGCCAGAGGCACGTTCATGTCCCCACCAGCTCTCTGCAGCCATCATGTCCTTTCTTCCTCCTCCTGCCTGCCTCTGCCTGCTCTGCAGGTCCTGATGTCTTGGGGATGCTCTACAGGTTCCTGACCAGGCCCCTGACATCTTGGGGGTGCTCTGCCCTGCTCTGTGCTTTTGCCCAGTAGAAGCCTTCCTGTGCTGTGGGCAGGGCTGGCAGCCCAGGGCAGAGCAGAAGACTGGGCTGGAAGGTGATGGGAGAAACACCTCTCTGCTCCTAAAGATACGTTAGAAAAGGTTTTATTTATATAACTGGAGGTATGGCAGCTCACACTCCAAGCCCCTGGGAACACCAAGTGAGCACTACTGGGTGTAGTTCCTAAACTCTGTGTAGCCCCATGGTGAGGGTTTGCCCCTAGCACTCCCCAGCCCTGGCACACTGCCTGGGCTCAGCTGCCTGGCACCAGCCTGCTCCATGTCTCCTCTCACCCACCCTCTGCTGTGGGCACAGGAGCTCAGGTGCTTATTAAGCACATCTGAAGGCCACCAGGCACAGGCAGATGCGGAGGTACAGAGATTTTCATTGTCAGTGACAATATTAATGTTGCATGATTTACAATCTCCTCTGTGCCTGCTCCTCCGGCAGCAAAGCAGCTGCTTCAGGCCCGTTTGGGTGGTTTAGAGCTGTCCTTGAGGCTGTAATAGAGTTATTGAGAGGGCACAAGCATTGATTGATTCGTATTGACTTGCTTGGCAGGCAGCCTCGTGTGCTTCTATGGAGGGAAGGTTTGGGGCAGGGTCCTGGGGCGTGCACACTTAACCCCAACAGAAAGGACAGACAGCTCCCTCCTTCCCTTGGGCCAGCTGCAGTTTGATGTTCCTTAGATTTGTGCTTCTCCAGCACCTCCAGATGTCTGGGGACATCTGAATGAATAGGGATGAGGCAAGGAAAGAGATGTCCATAAAAAATCACCCTGTTCAATAAGCTGAAGCAGAAAGACACTGAAATCCATCATCCTGCAAAGCCTCTGTTTTGAAGCTTGCAGGGGTTTTGAGTAGCCAGAGCCTGCTGGATCTGGTGAAGCTTGAACACATGGGTGATGGCTTTCTGGATGGAGGATTCATGCATACCCAGGCTGTTTCCAGAGGTGCCAAAAAGGACTGGTAGGTCTTGCCACTGCAGGTGACAGCCTCAGGGCTCACTGTGACCACGGGGACTGCAGTGCTGCGCTGTCACCCACACTGGGATCCCCTTCCCGTGCTTTGTAGCCCTCCAGGCATTTCCCAAGGTCTCATGCCAGCTCTGTCACAGCAACTGCTTCCTGGCGTCAGTGACCTTTGAGCCATGTTTCTACCAGCACAGAGGCTGCCTCCAGCCAGGTGGTCTCTGGAGATGAAAGGGGCCTCTGTCACTCAGAGACCCCCATGAGCACTCACAGCCCATCCATCTCCGTCCTAGTGGCTCCCCCTCGATCCCACAGCCATCCAAGGCAATTCCACCTCAGGGACTGGAACGGACAGCACTGGAGGAAAGGGAAAGTGGTGCCCATATTTCTGCCACACAGCTGAGCGAGTGATGTCCTGCACAGCCCAGGCCCACCACAGCGATAAGAACCAGCCAGATGCCAGGCTGTGGCTGCTGCATGGCATTGGTGAGGTGATGAGGCCTGGAGGGTGGGAGCTGAGGGAGCAGCTGGCGAGCCATGGCAGGAGCAGACAGCAAGACAAATGCCTCCTCACCTGGTGTTTATAAGCACAGGGTACTGGTAGAGACTGGGTCCCAGCAGAGCATCGCCAGGTCCTTGCCCCAGCAAGGGCCAGCCAAGAGCCCATGGAGTTGGCAAAGGGCAGGCTGTATCCAGGGGGGTCCTGCCCATGATTTCTGGGCCTTGGGGAGCTGCAGCTCTGCATTGTTGCAGTTGCAGCACAAGGGAACCAGGGAGCAGTGCCAGCACCCAAGATGCTGGGCTGCTGGGATGGGACACAGCCCCCGAGGGCAGTGGGGAATGCCCCAGGCTGGCAGGTTGGCTGCCCCTGCACCAGCAGCACACTGGGCATGCGCTGCAGCAGCTGCTGCCGAGCAGCACCCCGAGATGTAATTGAATTCACATCCCCAGATCGAACTCATTATCCTGTCAGCATTTTGGCATTTCCAATGATTCACAATTGCTTCAATTATAAGAATTGGGGTGTTTAGACAATTCCACCCACCCTGCCTGCTCCTGCCTGGCATTCCAGGCTCTCGGGCTCACCCATCCCTGCTCAGACCCTCAGGAACAGGAGGGTCTCCTCAAGGGGATCAGATCTGCCCAGTGTTCCCCTCACCTTCCTGGGCATATTTTGAGTGGCCAACTCACCAGGTCTCTCCTGGGCATGGTGCTGGCTGGGAGCACTGGGTGCCCATCCCTGTCCAATGCATCCTCCCTTCGGGCAGTGCTGGAACGGGCAGTGCTGGCTGACGGCAGGATGTGTCTTGGAAGTGCCCTGCACCCCGAGAAGGGAATTAACAGCTCTGTGTCCAGCGTGTGTGCCGCAGGATTGTAATTCTTGGTGTGCTGTGAGAGCTGAACACAGCAGCACAGCAAGGGACAGGCAGCAGCCAGCACTGCTAAAGGACACTGGGACCTGACCTGTTTGTCACAGTGGGACCAGCTGGAGCTGTCGGAAGGTGGGAGCACAGGCAGGGGACAGGCAGGAGATGGACATGTTCAGTCCCTTGTGCTGGGAGGTGCTGCCACAATCCTTGGGGACAAGGGGCAGTGCCAGGATGCCAGGAGGGGAGAGAGTGTCACTGTTACTATTCTATAGCCCCATTCTCCATCAGCCACCATCCTCCCCAAACCCCACCCCACCCTACAAGGCAAAGCCTCCCTCCACACACCTCCTCACAGCAGAAGCTGCAGCTCCTACTTGGCTCCATTTTATTGGAATCACCAGGTCAATACCTGCTCGGTTTATAAGTACCCAGGACCAATTTTGGAGTCTGTAAATGAAGAAATAAAACAAATAACAATTAAAGAAGCAGCTACAGCATTTGCTGCTGCTTTGGCACAGGGATATTTCAATGCAGTTCCTTGGGAAGAGCTTCACAGCTGCTTCTCAGAGAACATTTCACAGCAAAGATCTGAGCTCAGAGCTTGGGCACTCACTGCTCCCCACCACCAGCTCCACAATCTTTCCCTTCCTGCAGGAGTCCACCTGGATCTGAGCAGCTTCAAACCCTTTTATCACCCTGAAATCACTGCAGCCAGGTCCTGCACTGAGCTGCTGATCCAAACCTATAGGAACCAGGCCCCAAAAGGATGTGAAATGTGAACTCTGAGGCAGTTTCAATGCCAAGGATGCTCATTCAGTGTTGTTGATCCTTCTCCATGGTGCCTCCACACACACTTTCTGTGCTCTGAAAATACGAAATAGCATTGCCACACCTACACTGTGCTCTGCAAGTCACAGCCAAAGGCATGTAAAATATGTATTTGTGAGAGGAACACAGAATCCATCATCCTGTGCACATTCAACATTTCCTGTTCGCAGCTGTGTGACAAAGTGCACATCAAGACGTGTTACATAAAATGGACAAGTTAAATTTAATTGGGTCTGAGTTAACATCAGCATCAGAAACTCAGCTTCTGCATTTCCTTGCTTTCTGAAATTTCCAATCCATAATTTCCCTGTGAGGTGAGGCTGAAGAGATTGCTTCTGACACCCAGGCTCCCCACGCCGCACTCAGGTGATTTTAATGTTTGCTAAAACACGTGTAGCCAAAGCCCAGCACTCTCACGGCTGCCTGACAGCTCCCACTGGTGTGCAGCGTGTTCATCACATACCCACAGAAGTGACTGCAGTTTCAAAAGGCCCAAGCCCTTTGCAGGAAGCACAGCACCATTACTCTAAACCATGCATTTATTCACAGCAGCCGGGGCTGCTCCTGGGGACCTGCCAGGCACTGCAGCCCACTAGTGCCAGTGATGGGCACCAGCACCCAGCGGGTGAAGGTTTGGTGGGGGAACTCCTTCCCAGGTAGCAGGAGGGTGATGGCAGAATGAAGGCAGGAGCAGCAGGGGAGGCTCTCAGCAATATCTACAGCTGGGCTGGTACCTGACACCCATCTGGGCATTTACCCCCCTCCTCTAACAGAGAGAAGGGAGCTGAGCCCACAATGGACAAATGGAGCCTGGTTCAAGCCCTGTTCCCTGTGCCAGGCACATGCCAGGGCTGGTGTGTGCTACATCTCCCAGACCCTCCACGTGCTCTCCTGGGAGATACCTGCTTGGAAATGCTACAGGGTGGTTGAAAAGGTGCCCAGCCCTTGGCAGGTTATGGCTTTGTGTGGCTGCTCTGCTCTGAGGCACTGTCAGCCTTCCTGCTTCATAAACCTCGTCCCTACCCAGCAGAAACACATCATCCTTGTGGCTGTTCCTCCTTCTCCCTCGAGGACCCAGGCTGCTGCCATCCCATTCAGGGTTCCTGAATGCCACTGCTGAGAGCACTGCCACACATCAGCCTAACAGGTTGCTGAGGACCCAGCATCTCCTCACTGCTTTGTTTCCTGCCTCTCCAAGGGGATATGGCCAAGCTCAGCCACTGCTGGTCACTACATCTCCATGGCAGGACAGATATCTTTGCTTTACAGTGTGAAACCAAGCTGGAGGGATCTATCAGGTTGTGGAAATGTCCATACCCACTGGCTGGAGCACCAGGCACTTCGAAGTTTGGTACCTTGAGGCTTAAGCATTCAGTCCAGTTTATTTCTCCTGTTAATGAGCCCAGAAATGCCTTCACCTGCAAAGAACTTCCAGCCATGGAGGGTCCCAAGGTCACAGGATGCTTTTCTCCAATGAAAGACTGGGAAAAGGGAAAGGAGGTGGCCAAGTAAGACCCCCCACTTCCCTGGGGCAGTGGGGTGGGGTAGGCTGGGCACTCCCCTGCCCACAGAGCCCTTGAAGGGACATCAGCTCTGGCTCTGTCCACAAGCTGGGGGAGCCAGGGACCCTCCATCCTCCAGGCCCACTGTCCCCAGGGTATTCAGGCCCTTCTGAAGCCCAGGGCTCAGGCACCATCATTTCTCCCGTGATTGCTTCAGACGCTCTTCATGCTGCGAGACCCTTGGAGGGGTTGCTCTCTCTCCTCTGGCTAGTGGCAGAGCAGGTTGGTGCAGTGTGTCCTGCTTCTCTGGGAACAATGGCGTTTCAGAAACTGCTTTCTCCAGTGACAAAGGAAAGCCTTCACCCGGAGAATATTAGCTCAGACCCCCTGATGCAAGTGTGGTCGTTGAAATCCATCTCAGCTCTTTAATAGAAAAGGTAGAAATTCTCCTGCTATTCATCTCCAACATTCATGTAGCTAAGCGCCGGGCAAAGGCACGCTCCGAGCGCTGGTCTCACACAAATATTTATTCAGGAGGAGAGATTTAATAATTGCTTTGAAAACATTGTTGTTTCTCTTATTGTAGTATAAAGAGGCAGAGGCAGAGGCAGAGTGGCTCTTTAAGATCATCCTGGCTTTGCTCTGGCCAGGATCTGGTGCTGTGCATCCTGCACCTGGACTAATGGGCTGCGCTGATGTGCCCCCCTGCCACTGGGTCTTTTCAACCCTCAGTGTGCAGAGTCATTCCTGGCCATGCAGGGTGGTTCTTGCCTGAGGCTGGAGAGGCTCTGAGGGAGTTGGCAAGTTTTGTTCCTGCTGCTGATTCCAGAGCAGATGACTGAGGTGTGGGCTGGAGGAGACAACAGAGGCTGAAGAGGCTGCAGCATGAAGGATGCTGCAACACATGATGGGGATGTGAGAAGAAACTTCTGAACCACAGCTGGTCTCAGAACTTCAAGGTGACAGATACAGAGTGACAAATGAGGGGGCTGACAGCCAGTTCTCGGCTCCCAGGTAGTCTCCAGGAAAACCATATGAAGATGTCCTTCTGGAGGTCAGCATAGCTCGTTGGGAGGGCTCACAGCTCTGTGAACAGCAGGGCAGTGGCTGGTTCCCAGTTATTGTCCCTGCACACCTCCCCTGCCCTGCTTGCAGTGATGTCTCCACTATGCAGCTGGGCTACTAGGCTCTGGCTGGGTGCTGGGTCTGGAGGCTGCCATTGCCTTCAGCATGCTCCCCACCATGCCCTCTTCAGAGCCACAGGTCAGCAAAGCAGGCAGCATTAATGAGGCCGTAAATCACAGCGTGGCACAGCCAGGAGTGCAGTTTGTTTGTTTTGAAGCAGGGCACATGTCACAGGAAATGCCAACAGTCCCAGTGCTTGGAATAACAAATGTGCAAACAGCAATTAACAGTTGCGTCTTCTGCTCACATGCAAAGAACATAATTAGCTGGTTCCATCTGTTAATTATACCTGCCACGGTTCACGTAGCACATCCCCGCCACAACTCCGAGGAGGAAGGTGAGCTGTGCAAGCATGACTCCTGTCACCAAAACATTAGACCCAGCAAGTTTCTCTCTCCTCTTCAAGCTGCTGCTTGAAGGCATCCCACATGTTAGCAGGGTGCAGGGTACAGCAGCCCCACTTCTTCCTGCTGCTCCAGCCCCTCCCTGGCACTCTCCCAGTGTTCCTAGTGGCATTTTAACAGTTTGGGAAGCCCCAGCAATAGTTGCCTACTGCAAACCCCTGGAGCTGCAGAGCCCTCCATAGGTGTTTCCAGAGATTATGTCCCTCAGAGCCCTTCCAGGCTAGGTTTGGACAGACCTCTGCCAGGGCATGAGGCCAGTGTGGTGGGAGGTTCAGGTCAGACTTGGGCTGATCTGGGGACTGATGAGGTTGAACCCAGCCCAGACTGAGGAGAGCCTGCAGCACGTTACTCTGGTAGTGGACTTGGTGCTTGCATCCTCACACTGGAATTTTTACCTCCAAGGAGATAAAGGACAAATATGCCTGTCTGCCCAAGCACCATCCATGGGCAAGTGAGGAGACAGTGCCTAGCACCAGAAAGGGATGGGGGATGGCACTAAGGAGCAAAGAACCAAAGGTGCTTCCATCTGAGGTGCCTCATCCTGGTTCTCACCCCTGCCAGCTCTGCTGCCATCTGCCCATGGCACCAACCCTGCCCACGGCACCAACCCTGCCCACCAGCACCCAGTCCTGCCTCTTGAACTGCCTCCAGCACCCAACCCTGACCCTGACTGACTCCTCTGCCCCCAGACAATCCCCCAGCACCCACCCCTGACCACTGCCCAGCCTCACAGTGGGACACAGCCCTTCAGCACCTGCTCCTACCAGGTCTGGCTGCTTACCCCTTCTGTCTCACCATCATCCCTTTCACTCATGCTTCACAACCATTTCTACAAGCACAACCCCTGCCATTGCTATGCCCAGTGACAGCCCCGAGGAAGCCCCAGGAGGGCACCAGTGTCAGGACCAGCAGTAGCAGCAGCCTCACCTTACCAACCCTCAATTCAAGTTCAAGGGAGCAGCCGAGCCCTAGCTGCCAAGCACATCCCTGTGTGCCAATTTCAAATAGGCTCAGGATGTGCTCTCCTGGATCTAAGCAAGCAACAGAATCTTAACTATCAGAGCTCCTCACTGGCTGATAAAATATGGATAAAGGAGCCATCACTTTAGAACAGCAGGAAGAAAAATAATTGCCAAGGTTGGCTCTCATTTGAATATTGTTTAAAACCCTTGTAGCATGGAGCTGGCTGCTGCAGTTTCATTCTACTTGTGTGAATAATTTTGCTAGACAAGGTTCTGCCCGGCACAGCCCAAGCAGAGGTAACAAGGGGCAGCTGCTAATTGCCCCATCAGACCCACATGATTCTCCTGCCCGGTTGAGTACCACCACTTCCCTCCTGCTCCAGCACATTCGGGACCCTCAGGGTGCAACCTCCCGTGTGGGTCCAGCAGCAGTAAACAACATCAGCCAGGGTGGAAGCAGCCATGGAGAGAGGAGCAGAGCCTTGGCAGGGTTTGGTTTGGTCTGAAGAGGCTGGGGTTTGGGTTTTGTTGTGTTTTTTCCCTGAGCTGGTGCAGAGGCTGTGACAAGGACGGTAAAGTGACACTGACTAATTGAATTCTGAACTAGCAGGAGCAATGCAAATATCTGACAAATTGATTTAATTGCATTCACGTACAATAAAGCTGAGATCTAAAAGGTCAGCTAGAAAATGGAAAGGGTCCCTGGAGTGCTAACAGGAGGAAGCTGACTTTAATACACATTCATCACATTTTATCATCTAATTAGTTCACACAATGCCAGACTGATAGACAGAGGCCTAAACAAAAGTATCGATTGATTATTAGCCACAGATCTATCATATTGCTCCAGCAGGCTGTCAGAGCACACTGGCAACTCCTGCCCAGTGCATCAGCAGGAGGGGGGCACTTGATAAATAGTTTTTCTATAGCAGAATTGAGACTCTGGGAAGCATTTCCCACAGACACTGAATGATAAAGATCCTTGCAAAAGCTCTCTAGCAAAAGCCACGATCAAAGCCCAGCCAGGCCTGCCTGCACCAGGAATATTTATGAAGGTTTGGGCAGCCAGCTCTGCTCTGCTGTGGAGCACCCAGCCTTGGCATTGCCTGGCACCGCTCTGTGCCCGCACTATCTGGAGCCCTGGGACTGCCAGGCAGGGGGTCCTGCACACAAACCATCTCTTCTGAGTCTCTCCTCAGCTGGTTTCACTGCTAGGCTTTTCTGGAGCAAGATGATTTGAAGCAGGCATCAGGAACTGAAGCCAGTGTCCCCTGGTCACTGTGGCAAACGAAGCTGGCACCAGGGCTCCCACAGCCAAGCCAGGGCTTCTCCAGGAAAATATCCTGGGAACCTCCTGTCTCTGTGCCCAGGACATTGCAACCCCAGCACAAGCAGCCACGTGAAGTTTGTCTCCTCCTGCACCCTGCCACTGGGCAGGGGACTTGACCCCTTCCTGAGGGATTCACCTTAAATTGCAGCTGCCTCTTGGGGTGGGGTCTGCTCATCCCTCCCTGCCCTGCTGGGGCACATTGCAAGGGAGACACCTGGCACCTTGGGGTGCCCATTGGTGCCTATCCCATCAGCTCCATGTGGATGCCCAGGACCCATGAAATGCACAGCAGCACGGAGAAGGCAGCTGAGCAGCATCTGTCCTTGGCAAAGAGAAAACCCCAGTCCATGGGAGAAGAAGACTGAGAGACCTGTGCAGCCCATGCATCCTCTTGCAGGTGGGGATGCCCAGCCTCTCCTGTGTCACCTGGAGCAGCTACACCCACAGAAGCTCCTCTGCACGCAGGGGTGCAGCCCTGCCTAGAGACTGGGGTGCAGCTGTCATACTGAGCTGACAGCTGGGCCCTGCTCCTGCCCCTCTCTAATTCCACGTGCTGCCAACAGACTCCTGAGAGACCTGAGCTCCTTGCACTGCTGCTTCAAAGTGAGCATTTCACCTTTCCTGGGCTGAGCCTCCCTGATGAGCCCCACAGTTAGGAAGGTCCCAGGGGCAGGTGGGTGTCCCCAAGTAAGGCTGAGCCCAACGCACCGTGACTGTGCCTGTGGCAGAGCCACACTCCCCAGAAGGCTCAGCCTGTGCTTGCCATAGATTCCTGAGACATGACATTTTATGAACTGTAATTTCATTCAGCAGGCAGCAGCTGCAGCTCCCCACCAGCCAGCCACAGGGTGTGGGGCAGCCAGATCTATGCCAATCAGCTGGGCAGGGAGCAATGGGCAGGGAGTGGCAGGCAGGGAGCAGCAGCAGCAGTGCCAGCAACATTAATAACCTGCAGCAGGGACTCCTAGCAGAGGTGAGAGACTAATTAATGGCATCCTGCTCCGTGCAGCTTGTTCTGGAATCAGCCTGGAGCGGGCACCAGGAAAGGGGAAACCCCTTCAGAGGGAGTGAGGGGAGGGCTCTGAAAAGCAGCACACTGAGCACTGACAGAGTCACAGCCTGACCCCAGTGCTACCAGGCTGCCCACCAGCCTGCTGCCACACGCTGCCACTTGCATTTGTGTGCATTACACTTGTCAGAACATATGGGATGAGACCTCAGTGGAGTGCCTTGTTTTTCTGTTTCCTCAGGCTTTGTTCATTTGTTCTGGATTATCTAATCATTCAGGATTCAGATATCTGGAGTGAGAAACTAGAGTTTGACTGCAGTCTTAATTCAGAGGAATTTGCTTCTGCCATGACTGAGGCGTTCAACAGCTGTCGAGGTAACATCAGCCCTAAAGAGGAGAGAATGCCTTCACTTTTCTGATTGTTAAAAACTGAGCAGGGTTAATAACTGGAACAGAGGCATTTAGTGGTGCACAGTGTGCTGGATCTGTTTGTTAATTAGCTGCAAATCTGGCCTCAGCTCCCAGCCTAAAGGTTCAGCTGAGACCTGGGCAGAACCAGCCCCAGCTCATCTGCACCCACAGCAGCCCCCAGCTTCACCCCAAACCCACAGCAAACCTTCCCCAGAGACCCCCTCTGCCTCCCTCAACTCACTGGTGACATTGGGCAGGGAGCACCCTGTGAAGGCTGGAGCTGTGCACAGCCCCCTGCCCACCCACAGCACCAGGCACAGACCCCCCATCTCCAGGGTGCTTGTGGTGCCAAAGGGAGCCTGTTCCAAGCAGACTTGCTGCAGGATGCAGGCAGCAGCAGGCTCCTGCCCACAGCAGCACAACTGTTGTCCTTGATACTTTCTGTAGGAGAAGAGAATATCCCAGAGGTGGTGGGATGGGATGTGCAGACCCATGCTGAGGTCCTTGGCCTGGCTTGGCCACAGTTGAGTCTGTGACCTAGAGAAGGCTTCTGACACTCTGATGTTTGGCCTGGCTCTAATTATCTCTCTAAACAGACTACCCCAGCTAATTTATTTTGAACAAAGCCAGAAATAAAAGGATAATCAGAGTATCCCAAATGACAGCTGCAACATCTGTATTTTCTGGTACACTGAGCACATTTGATGTACAGAATATTGTAATGAGGCTGAAAAACTTGTCAATGATATTTCTTTTGTCCCTTTCTCAAAGGAGCAATGGGTAGCTCTCCAAAAGAATATTAATTGGTGCAAAATGTGGGAAACAGCTTTTTCCTGCAATGATATTTGTTGTTTGCTCCTGACTTCCTGTAGAGAAACCTCATCCCACAGCACACAACCACCATCCTGTCCCCAGCAGTGGGGAGCAGCTGGAGCTACCGTTGGGAACCTTTGCATCCCCTCAACAAGGCAAGTTTCCAGCCCAGGACTCTCACGGAGCTGCCTTCAGGAGCAGGGCAGGGGCTCAGCACCTCCCTGACCCCTCTTGGGTCTCTCATGCCAGACCCTTGGGGCCTGGGCATAGCAGGGGACTTGCCCACAGCGAGGATGTTGTCTGCAGGCACTTCCCACCAGGGCTTCAGAACAGCTCCCAGGCAGCAAAGCTTGGAGGATGGTCACAGATTTTCTGTCTACAACTCTGCTCTCAGGTTCTAGCCCTGCTCATTCTGCAGGAGGGTGAGGTGTGACCCACCACCAGCTATTGCCTCACTCCTTTCATTGCTGTTTCAGCTACAAGCCCATTTCCCACTCTCTCATGGAAAGCAACAACCACCACAGCTTGCTGCTGGCAGGTCTGGGCTAGAGGCAGGCAGCTCTCTGCCTATTGCCAGGTGCTCCTCATACCAGGAGGCTCCAGCTTTGCTGACAGTGAAGGTGGAGACTCCTCATCACACCTGATGAAGTTCAGGGTAGTTTTCCCTATGAAGTGCCCCTGTTACTCCTTCTCTCTTTCCCAAAACAGCAAAGTTTTTAGCCTGGGTGTGACTGAGTGTCCTATTAAGGCTGAAACCACCACACCTGGAGTTAGAAGCACAAACCCCAGGAGACACCCTTCAAATCCAGACCACCCCCATATGCTCCACACAACTCAAGCATGAGGCAGCAAACCACTAACTCAAACACAAGGTAGGCCAAGGAAGGTCTTTGGATGGATGCTAAGAGCTTCAAGATGGACAGGTCATGGGTTGTAGCTGGAGTAGTTCCATTTGTCCGTGAGCTAACAGCTCCTATCCTGCTTTATTTCACATGGATTCCCATCAAAAGTGACTGGAGCCATCCCAGGGCAGTGCCACCAGCTGCTGTGGCACTGGGGACACTGCCACTGGACAGGATGCTGGCTGGGGTGACACTGTAATTGGTGAGTTTTCATTTAAATGGAGCTTTGTGCTGCTCTGAGGAGGGAAAACCAGTGTTGCTGGTGTCTTGAAATGCATCCCATGATGAGTTCTACACAGATCTTGCATTAATGTGGGAGGTGGAGAGAGGGGCCAGGATGTGCTGAAGCAGAAAACAAACTGGAAACCAGAGCTTGGCACTGAATATAAATGGCAAAGCTTGCCAAGTGCCCATAGCAGTAAATCAGGTGCAGGCAGCAAGACGGATTGTCCTCTGCTGGAACTCGCATGTTGTGGGGACAGCTCAGGGGATGGCTGGAGAAGGGGATGGTCACTCACCTCATCCATGGCTCCCCACAGGTGAGGAGTCTGCAGGCAGCACAGTGGGCACCTGTCTCTGCAGGGACCAGGCGGGGATGTGGTGGTGCCCAGAGGGGCTGCAGCCTGTCCACCACTGTGGGAGAGCACAGACAGGGGCTGGAAGGGCTGTTGGGGAGCAGCATCTCCTACCCCACAGCACAGGGGCAGCTGAGACCAGCCCTGCCTGTCCCAAGCAGGAGCCTGGAGGTTGTTTATGCTCTGCACTGGCTATTTTGCTTGGGAGATAATGCAGATGATTAATATTTGCTTTATGCCTGAGCTGTAATGATTCTGTCATGGGGATGCCTGCAGAGCTGCAGGGGGAAGTCCAGGGAATTTTCTCCATGAGGCTGCAGCTGGCACCTGGAGGGAACACGGGCTTGGAAGAGCTCAGAGCCTGCTGGGTGTGGGAGAGAAGAATCAAAGGGGGCTGTGGGCATCGTGCTGGCCCAGATGTTGGGGTTGCAGGAGGCTGGTGGGAGGACACAGTGCTGGTGAGGTTGGGAAGCCAGGGGCATCCTTGCCCATCCCGGCTGGGGCTGCTCCGCCCTCCCTGTGTGAACCAAGGCCAGGGCTTGCCCAGCTGCTGCCAGCTGTGGCCCCATTGCAGGTGCCCTGGGCATGCCAGGAGATGCTGCTTTGCAGCAAACTCAGCCTCTTACCATGGTAGGAAATTTGAGTATCTCCCCTGAAGAGACAGGGAGGAGGTCCCTGAGCATCTCCCTTGGAAGATGCTGGGGTTAAGGTGCTCTTGAGGAGTTTGATCTCCTGGCTAGGGAAGAATGATTTTTATCATCAGCATGAGGGGAGAGAAGGAAGATGACCACAGAGAGACAGTTTGAGAAGTGAGGACACAGACCAGAATGTTTTTATAATGAAGAAGGAACCTGTGCAAAATTTTTTTCAATTAATCTGCAGCAAACTGAGCTCATTAAACTGAAATAATTTCATACAGGGCCACAAAAGAGCTGTGGGAGAGCAGGGGGTGTCAAACCACTAGCCCTGCTCCTCTGAAACAGCTTGGCCTCTGCTCCAGCTGGGTGGGAGACACAGGTGGGAGGCCTCCAGGGAGGGAGAAGGGTCCTGAGTGGGGCTGCTGGGAAGGGTGGGGTGTGCTGGGCAGCTAACCACAGAATGTTAGGGGCTGGAAGGGACCTCTAGAGACCATCTAATCCAACCCTCCTGTTCAGCAGTATGTCCTGACACTGTAGAAGTGTTCTCCAAACCTTTCCTCTGCCCCATCTCCCCAGGCTAGGTTTTGCCTGGCTCTTTTGACCCAGGGGATTATTCCAGATCAGTGGTGGGATGTGAAAAAAACCCAGGGCTGATCAGGTCTGGTGGGAACAACAGAAGGCAAATCCCAGCTGTCTTCCTGACGTGTCCCTAATAATTAAAACCTTTTAACATAATAATGTTGCAAAAGGATTTATCTCAAGAGGGTCTGACAACCAGTCTGCTCCTGGAAATTAATCCTCCCAACCCCAGCCTGGAGGAGTCCCTAGCACAGGGAATCTTATGAGTGTGGGTCCCAGCCCCCCTGGCTTGCTGGCGCCTCTCCCAGGGAAGCAGCAGCCAAAAGGATCCATGGGGTGGGAACAGCCCCAGACTTTCATGGGGTTTGGGTGGGCAGAAGGAGTTTTCCTCTTCCAGGAAAGAATGAGGATTCACTGAAACTCCATGGAAGTGCCATTGCCTATGCTCCTTGAGGATCAGTTTCCACTCTTATCACCACAGCAATGCTCTTGGTGAGGCAATATGATTTTCTTCTATGTAAACAGCAATAACTTCAGAATTACTAAGGAAAGACAGAGACCTCAAGAGATGTTTAAATTACTGGCTATCTCATTAATCAAACACAAATGCAAGACTAGCAAAGGCTCTAGTTGCTGAGCTGGAAAATGCTTAAATTCATTTATTGAGAGAGCAGGGAAAAGCAGATCCCTGCCAAGGACTGGAAGGTCCAGAAGCCAGGAGGTGACCGTGCTGCTGTGCAGCTCCTGCTGCAGTTGTTCCTGGGGGCTCCAGAGCCTCTGCTGACCCTGGCACCACTTTCCCACAACCAGGGTTTGCTCCTGTGGTGCCCAGGCTGGGCTAAGCCCCTCATCCAGACAGAATGCCAGACCAGGTGCTGGGCAGCTGTCCCATGAGCCAGGTCCCACGTCACCCACAGAGCTATTCCGTGAGGAATCGTTGCACCATCTGCCTGGACCAGCAGGAGCCCCGGCGCCAGGGAGCCAGGCTGTGTCTCCAGCCATCAGAGCTGCAGCAAGGCTGTGCCATCTATCCTCCTGGGTTGCTATGCCAACGAAGAGGAGACAAGAACCAATTTAATTTGCAGAATCACCCTCTTGACACAAAATCCAAGCAGCTTGTGAGGAGTAGGGTGAGAGATGTCAAGGGAGAGATTCTCCGTGCCTCTCTGCATCCAGCGTGTGGCTGTTTCCCTTCCCAGAAAGCTCTCAACACCTCTGCTGCAGAGCTGGAGATATAAGAGCCGGGCAGGAGCCCAGGAGAAAGTCCCTTGGCCAGGCTTTGGAAAGCAGCTGAGAGCCCACTGGACATCTCAGCTGAAGACACATCAGAGTCCTGCTCTGATACCTGTAGCTAGGTCACAGGGAGGAAGCATGGTCCTAAGGCATGGAAATGCCTTCACCTCAAATGCTCCTTCCCCATTGGAATCGAGAAGAAGTAGAGAAATGGTAGAAATTGCAAAGCCATTCTGCTCTTTGCCTCCTTGTTTCCCTGGGAGAATCCAGCTATGACTGTGGTTGATGAAGAACTGGCACCATTCCTCTCTGGTCAGCCTCTGGTCTGGACTTGCAATCCAAGGAGGCTCTTTGGAGAGATGTCCAAAGACAAGGGCCAGAAGTGACTGCCTCATGCATGTCATGCTCAGTAGCTGAGAGTGTGGATGTGGCATGATCATGCCTAGCCCTCCCTTGACACACACCCCCAACCCCTCCCCCCCATCACATTTGTTTCATACCAGTTGACACTGGAGACACCAAGAGCTCCATGCTGTGCTGCCAGGAGCAGGACATGCTTGGTGTTGTTCCATGGTTAGAATGACCTGTGCAGTGGGGAGCAGGGCATGAGGCTTCCCATACCAAGTGTCCTTGTGTCCAGCTGCCCATGTCCAATGAGGTCATCAATGTAAAAAAAGAAAAATCCTAATTTCCTCAGGCATCCTGTAGTGATACTCCTTCTGCAGCAGCCACTACTCCCCCCTTCTTCCCTACCCCTGTGCTTTTACCATCCTCTGCTCTGAGACAGTTAGGACCTCTTTAAGGAGACCCCACCACCAGACATAGCTTTGGTGTCCTCAGCAAAGGCCAGGCTCCTGCCAGAGTGATGGATGTGGTCAACAAGAGTAAAGTGGAGACAGTCTCCTTAGCATCACAACACTTAATTCTCTGCTCCTGCTTCAGCCTCTGGTATGAAATGTGATGAAATGCAGATTGCTTCTGGGAGGGCTTTGGGATTTTCCTGGCTGGAGCACCCAGGATGACAGGATCTGTCCTGATCATCTCAGTACTGGGCTACCATGGCTACCATCCTCTCCAATCACTATCCCAAACCACCTCTTCTCAGCAAAGGTGCTTTGCTGATTTTCATGGATCCCCTGTGTTTCATGCCCTTGCTGTCCTGTCATGCACTGATAGTTTTAGTCCACAAGCTAGAGTGCAATATGCTTATGAGTAATAGCATCTTATTGGAGTGTAAAGATCTTCCTATTCCACTGATTTATCCTGCACTTAAACTAATTCAAAATTCACTTACTTCAAAAGCACTGGAAGCAAAATGCTCTCTGTAAATAGCCCAGTTTCTCTAACCTGATATCACTGAAAGGGAAGATGGAATAACTTGCTCTATCTATTTTCTCTTGGAGGTAGCATCACTGTATTATTTTGACTGTTTTCCATAACGAGGACCATAGTTGATTCTCCTCTGTAAAAGAGGCTTGTGGGCTGCCAAGGACTCTCTGACCTTTACATCCCAGTCTTTAGAAACTCTGCTCAGATGATTCTGAAGTTTTTTTCAGCAGCTGTTTAAGCAGCAGCTTTGTTTCCAGTGTCCTGCATGGTGGATTTCTGAACCACAAGATGCAGATACACAAAGCCAGCCCCTGCTTTGGCACTGTGGGTTGGTGGGTTTTTTTGCTTTCCTTTTCATTTCAAATTCTCTTTCAGGTTTATGAGCTGTCGATTCTCACATCGTGGAAGACAAACTGAGCCCAGACAGGACCAGTGGCATCACTCAGCTGCACAGCTGGAACTGGGGAACAAGCAGGGGGTGTAAAGGCAAACACTGGGCACCAGTACAGCTCCTGCCATCCATAGGACAGGGAGAGGAAGAGTAGGGTGGGGAATCCTTGCAGCAAATGGTCTGATTATCCCTGCATGGGCATTTCCAGATCTGTCTTCCACACTTCCCCTGATGTGTCCTGAGCCCTGGGCAGCAGCCTTTCCCTCTTGGTCACTGCCTCCAGCCTGGAGCCAGCCCAAGACCCTGTAGATCTGGGAGGTCCCAGGAGCTGAGCTAATTCCACAGCAAGGACAGAATTGGGCCACACTGGCCACTCTGATAGCAGTGCATGGGTGGTGAGGGCTGATGGAGATGGGCAGCTTGTGCTGCCAGTAGCCCAGGAGATGAGAGTGCAGCCCTTCTGTGGTTCCTGCAGAGGAGCCAACGTATGGGCTGTGTCCCTGTGGACTCTGTGCTTAGCTGCAGATAATGTCCTGTCCTGCAGTGTCACAAGCTCACAAATGTCAGTCACTTGGCTCACTACAGGGCTCTTCTGCTCCCAAATGAAGCCAAATGTTTGGCATGAGTCAGTTCTGCCCAGAAATCCCACCCACAACTGGGAGAAGCTGCAGCCTGCATCCATTTCCTGGGTTCTGGTGCAGCAGAGGACAAGCTCAGGTTGCTACACTGATCAGTGGGGGTTGGCTGTGAGTTGTGAGCAGGTGATATACACTCACTTTGGTTCCTGGTCCTTTTCCTAATCCCTTGATGTTTTGCACACCAGAGCAGGAGTGCAGCTGTGAAATGTGAATTGCCATCACCAAGGAATTCTTTCAGGGGCAGGAGTCCAGAGTGCTGGTGAGCAGTAAGAGCTTCATTTGAACTAAACCTTCTGAAAGGCTCTGACTGCTTCACTTCTCTGTTGCCTCTAAGGAAGGTTCAAATTCTCTGAGACCCACCCCAGGGAGGTATGGCTGCTGCCTGTCTCTTCCAGCTCCTGGGGATGTGCTGGTGGAGGTGAAGATTGCATCATCTGGCAAGCACTGGCAGTGTCCCCTCACTCCTCTGTGGCAGCTGTTGAAGGTGTTGAAGGAGGGGTGGTAGGAGATGTCTCTGTGCCTAAGCAGGCTCCCAGGGGTGTCTGTGGTGCTGCTGGCCAGGTGACCCCCAGCCAGCAGTTCAGAGGAGCCAGACGATGGTGAAATAACAGACAGGTTTGTGAAGTCAAACATTGCAGCAATATTTCTAAACGAGAAAGCAAGAACTTCGCATTTCTGGTAGAGAAGATGTGACATCAGCCTTCACTAATGCCATCCCAGGCTGAGTTAACTGCTGCCTTGCTCGCAGCTTGCTGTCTCCTTGGTCAGATGAGCCACAGAGCAGAGTCCATTTCACCATCTGGAATTCAGGGAGTGTGGTTAAGGACACATCAGCAGAGGTTTCTCCCTCTAGACTATAGAAGATAACAGAACCAAGGAAGGCAGATATGGCATCAAAGTCTAGAGAATGAATAGTCATACCCACATACCAGTCCTCTTTAAATCCCAAGTACAATCATTCAAATTCCTAAAAGACAGAGACCCAAAGCAGTCAAGAGAGCAGAGCCCTGCAGAGTAGGTGGCATGGGTGTTCCTGAAGAATGAGTCGCAGCAGGAACGCGCTGGCTACCTCGTTACCAGGCAGAGAGTGATAAATTAGGCAGCTCACAGAAGAGCTACAGAAATGATGAGGGAGGTGGAGGATCCATCTAATGAGCAGAGATTAAATTATTGAAATTGGCAGGGCCTGGCTGAGTGGCAGGTAAGGTGGGGAGGAGGGACTGCAGGGAGAGGATGAGTAAGAGCAGGGATGATTTACAGAGACCCACATCAGGCATCACTCTTGCCAGTGAAGGGCAGGAGATCATGGACAGGTCTTGGGAAGCTTCTTTCTGGGTCCCTGAAAGGCAGCCCTGTCCCCAGAGTCACCACAGCAGCGGCTGGGGTCAGGTCTCAATGTGACAGGAGAGAGCAGGACCATGCTGTGTCTGCAGAAGGGCTGGGATGGGGACAAGTTGCCTTTCATGACTGTGATCAAAGCCACTGTGTGATCACAGGTAGGTCTCTTTCTCCCTCCCTGCCCCAGTTCCCCTTCTGCACAGCTTCTCTGCAGCTGCTGCCTTCCCCTTCCACACCACCACCACTACTCCAACAAAGGATGGAGACAGCCAGCAGACACTGTGCAGCATGGCTTTGCCATGTCATTCTGCTCTGTGACTAGCAAAGGGCTTCCTTTACAAGCCCTGGTCCTCATGCTGCAAGAGACTAGAGCTGGTTATCTGACACTGTGCAGAGCCCCTCACTTACCCTGAGTAAGTTCTTGACAGATGGGAGAGGTCCTGCCATGCCCTTCCCACAGGAAGAGCAGCCTGCTCCTGTGCTCACCAGTGAGACCCAGGGCAGCTGTGAGGGGAGCCTTCAGTCCTGAACCATACCCAGGGCTTGCAGGGTGGGAGCAGGTTGCTCAGGACATTAAGGGCTGGTGAGATCTTCAGGGACCATCTAGTTAATTCCTATGCCTGAGCCACACATGATTGTCCCTTGTCTAACCTCTCCCATTGCCTCCTGCAGCGTGCAGCTCTCAGACTCCACAGCTTTCCCTCTGGCTACCTTTCCAGGACCAGTCACTGCATGCACCATGTCCTACACCACATTTGTGGCACATACACTTTACCAAGCTGAAGAGCTACTCCCTTTTTCATAGCAACTGTGAAGCACGGGTCTGGTTTCCCAGCAGCTCACCCAAAGATGCTTTTCCTCCACCTTTTGTTAATTTTGGGCAAGGAAGATGGATGCAGGTTCCTGGGCTGCAATGTTTGGGTCACAGGAGCCACTACTAAAAGCTTACAAACAAACACTTATTCTAGACCTGAAGCTATTTCCATGAATGGGAAAATACTCTGACAGCCTGGAATGACACTGGAAAGCATCTTGAGTGCCTTCTTGGACTGGAGTTGAAAAGCCACTGCATGTTTACTGTCTGTTTCCTAGTCAGTAGATATTTACAAACTTCATTCAATCCCTGAAGAGCATGGTGTGAATTCATCCACCCCTCTTCAAAGTGTTTCACTGCTTCTGATGGCAAGTGAAGAGTGAGGAGGAGTTTTGAGAGGTTAAGCTCTGAAGTTCTCTGAAAAAAAAAAAAAAAAAGAAAGTATTTCTAGTATCCTTAAAAGTCAGGAAATAAAGGTGATGGCCCTTGGAAGCTTAACTCTTAGCAAATGCAGGTAGAGATTCACTAGGACAGCATCCTCAGCTTGGACCAGTAGGACCATTTCATCCAGAAGACTCCCAGTTGCCTTGTAAAGCCTTCCAGGAGAGGCAACTTGCCATGTTCCCTCACCATTTATTTCAGAAGGAACTTACTGTCCTGGTTAAACACACGCTTTTCATTTCACTCAAACGTTTCGAACTCCAGCTTCCCACCAATGGGTCTCATTCAGCCTTTGATTGATTACAGAGCCTTTTCCTGTCAGAGGTCTTCTTCTCAAGTTGGTGCTTGTGAATCACACCAGGAGCACGGAACTGGAAGGGACAGCTTGGGCCATCAAATCCCATTTCCCTGCAATTGCTGGCAACCACCTTATAAAGTCCATTTCAAACTCAATCTTGAAACTAATGGTGTGCCTTGCCCCCAATACTCTTCGCAGGAATCTGTTCCAGAACCACATTGCTCCCACAGTTAGAAACCAGCTGATTTCCAGCCAGAAGGCATTTGTGCCAATTCACACCTCACTGGAGTTGTACAGCACTGACTGCCATCTGAGGCCACTTTCCTCCATCCTTGTTGTTCATCTGCTTGTATGGATGGGACAGAAAGCAGGGATGCATTCCCCAGCCCTCCTCTCGTGGGGATAAATAAGCTCAGGTCCCTTCAGATGGGCTCTTCTGTCTGGAGGTTGTCCTTGGAGTCTGACCCTGCCCCTGTTCTCTTAGTTTATGTTCCTGGAGCAGAGGTGGTAAGAGGGGTGGACATTCTCTTGTCTGATCAGCACGAGTCAATCTGCAACTGTCTCTGCCTGGGAGCAGAGTTCTGCTTACCCTTCATAAGCCAGGCCATCAGCTTTACCTGGCACCAGCCAGGGGTGCAAGACCCTTGTGCTGTTTGGAGGTGTGGCAACATCTCAGAAAGGGCTTCCCAGTCTGATCAGAGCCTTGCCTTTAGCATGTGCAGAGCCAGGCCCTGCCAGCTGGTGTGGGGTAGGGCTCCCAGTGTCTACCATGGTTTATTGTCACACATCCCCATAACCAAGACTGGCACAAAACTCAGTGCTGCTTTCCTTTGGGAAATGAGAACATCACAGGCATGCCCTTCAGGCTGGGACAGCTACACTGAATGATGGGGACTCAGAAGAACCTGCATCTGAGGGGAGGCTGCTCCACAGCTGCCCACTGTGGAGTTCCTCCACCTTTCTCCGAAGCAACTGTCTTGTTCCCTGCCAGAATGTGGGGCACAAAGTAGCTGATCCACCAGACCGACCCAGTTCCCACACAGGGCTGACAGCATCAGCTGGCCTTGTTGGAGTGGACATTTGGGGACTGCTTGGGGAGCACTCTCGTTGTTAATGACTGTGAAGAGAAGCATGCAGGTAGGCAATGTAAATACAGGAGCCCTTAAAAGCACAACTGTCAGATCAAGTGTTACACTCCATCAGCTCTTGCTGCATCCACCGGCTGAGCACCACCAGACACTTGGATACTGCTCAGCTCTGCTCATGGATGCGTTTGACATCCACGCAGGAGAAATACACACTCTGTGATGGGTAAAACGAGCCAAGCCTGGGCAGCAGGCATTTAAGGCTAAGCCATTTGTTTTAGAGGCTTTACATTCAGGTTGTAAAATTTCCTCTGGGCTGGAAGCTGGTGCCTGAGAAGAAATAGTCTTTGCATTGTGTGTGATTTGCCTGCAAATCCTATTAGTCCTCTGTGCAGCACATCACAGGAGAGGAGACACAAGGGTGTCAGAGCAGGGCACTTCACTAAGCACTGCGGTTTAGATGTGTGCTCAGTGTAGAGCAGACCAAAGCGCTGTGACTCTTCATTAAAGGGTGTCTGTTCTGAGCTGTATCTGGCATTTTTGGAACTGAAAACAATTCCTTTTATATTTTGGTGGGGTATTGGAAAACTTGAGAACAGGCTTTTGGATAGGGTTCTCCAGTTTGAAACAAATGTATCTCTGAGTATGAGGAGGACTCAGCTCTCTCAAGGCAGACCCATACATATTACAACAGTTATGTGGAAGGACCCCTGTATATGAGCCAAGCAGAGCAGCAAAGCAAGCTCACCCTGCTCAGGGCTTCCTGAGAACATCAGCCTGTCCCGGGGCCTCCAGCATGTCCTCCCCTCATGAGCCAAACTGCACCTACTCAGGATGTTCATTTAAGATTCAGATCTGATGGCCATCTCGCAGGAGCCTTTGAGTGGACTCAGCCTGGGCAGGGGCCATGTGTCACTCTGAGGGGGTCTGTAGACCTCCAGCAGACACCCCAGGCCCAGCACCTGCTGCAGGGCAGCCCTTCAGAGCAGTTTGGTGGAGAGCTGCAGGGAGTGACGGTGGCTGTGCCTCTGCCAGCTCCAGTTAGTCCCTTCACAGTCACATTACTGTAATGCAGCTGAAAAGGAATCCACCAGTTACAGGCAATGATTTACAGGACACAAGACGCTGCATTTCAGAGGTCTCCTGTGGGCCATAAAAAATATATTATGAAGAAATAATCTCTGTTGGAACTGGAGCTGCACAGAGAGAACACATGTCCAGCTGAGAGCAGCATTGAGCTTTGGTTCATTATGGGAAGTCTGTGCTCTTCCTCTTTTTGATTAATATTTTATTTTTCTCAGCTCTGGGTATCTACTTAATATTGGCACTCACTTTTTTTTCAGATGTTGCTTTTGCCCTGGGACCAGCACACCTGAGACTCTAGCGGCAGATTGCTCTGGAGGAGTTCATGATCCTGAGAGACATAGGACAGGCCAAGAGTCAAGATAGAAGCCTGAATTTCAGGAAATCAAAATTCCACTTTGTTAATAATATCTTCTGGGAAATGGCCCTCAGGGAGACATGCACAGTTGGCAGCTCTTTAAGGACACTTTCCATAGAGCACAAGAAATCTCAATCCCTGGAGTAAGAGATCAAGCCAAGGACAGCAAGAGATTGGCATGGCCAAGATGAGACCCGCTGGTCAAACTGAAAGGGAAGAAGGAACTGCAGAGGGCAGTGGAAGCAGGGACAGGTGTCCTGGGAAGGGTACAGGACACTGTCCAGTTGTGTGGGTACGGGACCAGGGCAGCTGGAGCTGGTCCTGCCTGACCAGCCTAATAGCCTCCTACAGCAGTGCTCAAAAGAGCTACAGATGTCATCTTCCGGGACTTCTGCAAGCTTTTGACACAGTTGCCCTTAACATCCACCTCTCCAAACTGGAGATAGGGACTGGATGAGTGGACTGTTTGGTGGATGAGGAACTGGTTAGATGGTCACACCCAGAGGGTAGTGATCAATGGCTTAGTGTCCAGATGGCTATCAGCGACAAGTGGTGTCCCCCAGAGGTCCATACTGGAAGCAGTACTGTTTAGTATCCCCATGAAAGACACAGACAGTGGGATCAAGTGCACCCTCAGCACACCTGCAGATGACACCAAGCTCCCTGCAAGGAGTGTGAACCAGATGACCTTTAAAAGTCCTCAATTCATCTCTGTACCACAGCAATGCCCTGGTGATGCCAGCACTCTTCTGCTGAGAGGGACCACGCTGGTCAGGATACCAAGAGCTGTGATGCACCATAGTGCCACACCTATGAAGGAAAGAATCGTGGGATGCCCCAGCATGAGGGACAAGAGGAAACTGAGAGACACTAACTAATTTTTTCCCCTCACAAAATCGTTGCCAAAGCTGAAGCTGAGAACTGAGGTGGGAAGTGACAAAATGTGGAACCGGAAAGAGGTGGTGGCTGCTCCACAAAAACGTGAGGGGAAAGGCTCCCAGCCGCAGCCTGCTCCACCAAGGCTGGAGGAGCAGTATGCAAGGGTTTAATTGGTCTTACCTATCAGCGCAGCTCCTGGCATCTAAACTCTGAACCCTCCAGGCTCCAACGGGCCCTTGGCTCCCTTGTACCAGCAAAAAAGCTGCTGCCCTCCCTTTGCCACCTCTCCTCAAGCTCCTAGGAAACAGCAGGCTGCTGAGTGAAGCCCATCACTGCTGAAGATTCTCAGAGCCAGGGGACCCCGGGGTGGTGGGTGTCCCAGTGGACCTGTCTGAGTGCTCCGGTTTGGACAGCTGGATTCCGGCTGGGGGCAGCAGGGCGAGAGGGTGTCAGTGCAGATGTGGTCTGGGGGGCAGAGGGAACCAGACCAGGCGGCAGGGAGCCCTGACACAGTGGTTTCTGCTAAGGACGAGGAGCAGGGTCTGCAGGGTGGCTGGTACCGCTCCTGCCCGGCTGGATGCGGCATAGCGGGTGGGTCTGGGCTGAGGGCTGCTGGGAACTGTCCCCGGCACACCGGGACCTGTCCGGGACGGAGGTGCCCCGCTGGGGCTCTGTGCTTCCCGGGGCTGATTGGTCTCTCTCCTCGTCAATACCCCCGATGCTGCCCCGTTCCTTCAGTGCTGCCCCTGGCGCTGCCCCCGGTGCTGCCCTGCTTCACCCGGTACTGCCCCGCTCCACCCGGCGCGGCTCCCCCCGGCCCGGCGGTACCGGCGCGGCGTTCAGCGAGGCCCGGCGCGTTCTCGGCAGCGGGGGCGGTCCGGGCCCTCCCCACGCCGGGAGCGCGCTCCCGCCTCCCACCCGCCACAAAGTTTAGCAGCAGGAACTCAGGGCGGTAACGGCGCGGGGCCGGTGGCACCGGGGCGGCAGCGGAGCGCGGCCGCGCTAAGCCCCGGTGCCCGGCGGGGGGGCCGGTGGCGACCGTGCCATGCGGGGCTCCCCCCCCCCGGCGGCGGCGGGGCGGGAGGGCAGCGGCGGCCCATGCGGCTGGGGTGGCCGGGCGGCGGCTGACACCATGTGCGCCCGGTGCCCGGGGCGAGGAGCGGGCAGCAGCCATGTCCCCCCCCGCAGCCCCGCCGGGGGTGCCGGGCGGGCGCGGCTCTAAGGGGCCCCCGGCGCGAAAGCTGCTCTGTATGTGCAGCCTCTCCCTCTGCCTCACCTACCTGTGCTATAGCCTCATGGGGGGCACCGGCCCCGCCGCGCTGCGCTCCCCCGCCGCGCTGCCCGGCACGGCGGCCCCGCGCCCCCCCGGGGCCCTCCCTGGCACGGCGGCCCCGCGCCCCGCCGCCAGCGCCAGTCCCAGCCCCGCCGCCCCGGCCCCCTCCGCGGCACCGACTCGGGCCTCCAACGGCAGCCGGGAAGGGGTGGCGGGCGCCTGGCCGCAGTCGCCGCTGGCCCCCGGGGAGGTGATCACGGCGCAGAGTGGAGCCTTCGAGAGGGACCCGCAGGAGTCGAGCACCACGGACGAGGAGCTGAGCCGGGCCGGCAGCCTCGGCAGCCGCGGTGGCGGCGGCAGTACGACTCCGGACTACGGGGAGAAGCGGTTGCCGCAAGCCCTCATCATCGGGGTCAAGAAGGGGGGGACGCGGGCGCTGTTAGAGGCAATTCGGGCGCACCCCGACGTGCGTGCCGTGGGCACCGAGCCCCACTTCTTCGACAGGAACTACGAGAAGGGGCTGGAGTGGTACAGGTGAGGAGGGGGATGTGGGTCCGTCCACGCTGGGATAGGGGGGTCCTGGCAGTCGGGCAGTCCCAGGTGACGGTTGGGAAAGGTCCCCGGTGTCCCGGACGGCAGCGAGACGGTGGGACAGGGACCCCAGCAGTGGCGGGGCAGTGGAACGGGGACCCCGGGTGGTGTCACCGGAGGCGTCGGACGATGGCGGGTCCCGGGACCGCTGCGGGGGTCGGCGGGGCTGCGGCAGGTGCAGAGCCCGGCGGCTGGGGCCGCTGTCGGGACAGGCCGGGGGTCGGGTAGGTGCTTCGTCTGGCAGCTGCGGCGGTGTGAAATGCGGCGTTGTGATGGTAAGGCAGAGAACGTGTGGAAAAGGCCCTTTTCGGTACCTGCCGTGCACAGAGCTCACGGGCAGACCGTGCAGCTCAGCTGCGCTTGGCGTAAATAGGTCAGTAATTAATAATTACTGAAATAAACAACATTGGAAGCTGCTCCAGGTGATGCTGGGGGCTTAGAAGTGAAGAGTGATGCCGGCTCCTCAGCGAGCTGCAGGCTTCGCTTCACTGCTCAGATTTGCTCTTTATTCAACAAGTCCCATATCAGAAAGTTCTTCCCCTTGATGGGATCCAATTCTGCTTGTGAGGAAGACTCCGCATGTTGCTGTGTGACACAGCTAAGGGAACCTCATACTGGAAGTCCTAATTATTAGAAGATGCTGGGCTGCGGTAATGAAGTGTTAAATGCCTTGGCAGGTTCAGTAAATCAATGGCTTGTGATGGCTTCGGGGGGTTCTCTTTAAAAATCTGAAATTAAAGCCACTGCAACACTTCAGTGGAGCTTGCAGGTCACTTGTGGTGCTCAAATTTACACTTAAAAGCAACCAATGCCAGTGTTGTTTTAAGAAATAGTCTCTGGCTGAGCTGGGAAGTTGTATCTTTGTATTACACTGAGTATGGGAAGTGTTGAGCTCCTCTGAACATGAAGGGAGAATAAACAGAGGCAGCGAGTTAGTTACTGCTGGGGTCACTCATTAAAGTCAATGGCATTTGAATGCAAGGAGGTTCAGGCAATTTGCTGTACCAGTTGTGGATGCAAAGCCTTAGGAACGCTTGTGTGGTGAAGCATCCACTTGGCTGTGTTAAAATGCTGAGGGGTGGTTTCTTGAGGGGCTTCGATAGAGTGGAGATCAGTACAGGGAGCGCATGTTTGTCTCTGAGTGTTCCCTGTGAGCTGTACCAGCGTGGGGAAGGAGTAAAGGACCGGCTATGGTTGTGGCGCTTCTGTACCTAATTTCAGATGTGGTGTCTTGTTTCCCTGAATTTTGTGGTAGGAAAGGCTTGCCTTGGAAAACAAGTTTAGAAACTTGCTGGGAGAGGCTAGAAGGTGGCATATGAAAGGTTTGATTTTATTCAAAATAGGCAGAAGATGGAGTGCTGGATGTGGCAAGCAGCTGCTTTTGCCTCTCTAGACTCGTGCTTACAAGGAAAGGGCTGGTGAGCCTCTTGTAGCTCCACCAGGAGTAAAGGCTCCACAGGTTTGTGCTTGCAGAATGCACATCGACATTTTTCATCCCTGCACTAGCTCTGTGGTTTGTTTAGCTCATTCCTGGTGCTCTGCTGTGCTGGTAGAGAGGGGGAAGGCTGGGTCGAGCTGTCTGGGGGATGGATGCTCTGGCCATGGGATAAGTAACTGGCACTGGTGCTACCTACCACTGAGGATGTGCCCTGATAGTTTAACCTCCAGCTGTCTCCACACCAGCCCAGCCGAGAAGTGTTCTTCTCTCCTTGCAAAAGTTTCCAAGCAGTGCTGGGACAGGACACAGGTCACATAGTGCTGGTGACCTGTGCCTTGGTGGGGGCAATGGGTTTCCCTTGGTGCTGTGCTGGTGTCACAGAGCAGAAGGCTGGTGTGCTCGATGCCATGTAAACAATGAGCTAAAGCAGTGGGGGAAGCTGCCTTCCCCACTGGCAGCTATTTCTTTTGACCTTCTCCGAGATCCCCTGATTGAGTGCACTGAGGGCTGGCTGCCTGCAGCTGAGTCCTGGGCAGAGTAATTGGAGATTTTTTCCTCTCTGCAGAAATGTCAATTTTCTGTAAGCAAAGCAGCAGCTACTGAAGTGTTTACACCAGCAGCTCCTAACAGGGACTTCTACCACTTGTTTATATTTTGCATATGACGCTGCTTTATTTATGCATTCTCAACTGTTAGCTTTTACTACTGCCAAGTTTGTTCTTATGAAGTGAAATGAGGAAGGAGCAGCCCCTTGGGATTCCTGGCTTTGTCTTTCAGCGCAGAACATCTTCCAGTCTGGCTGAGCTGCAGGGAAGAAGAGCAGTTTCACCACCTTAGTTTCTTCACCTGTAAAATGGAAACAGCACCTAAATGGTACCAGTTTTTGAGCGTGTCCTACGCTGGGTTTTTCACATCATTGCAGCCTCGAGGTTAGTCAACCATAGACACTATGTCCAAGACCTGCACTAGGACAGTGGTTAGGGACAAGTAGGTGCAAGTAGAGCTTTCTGCCTTGTGGCTGGGGCATGTGGCAGCCCATCACTTCAGCTCTGTGATCCAGGCTGTGTTCTTGGTGACCCTGAGGGATGGGCTGTTTGTGGTCCCTTCAGCTCAGCAAAGTCTCTGAAGAAACTTGAGCTCTCCCCACACAGGCTTGTTTCAGTGCTGTGCTGCCAGCGGTTTTGTGTGTCTATAATTTGTGACTCCATACCTCACAATTCAGGCTGTCAGAAGGACAGGTTTAGGGGCACAGCTTCCCTTACGCTGCACCTCACACCCCTTGTGCATTAACTGTTATGGATGCATCTCCTAGCTTGCTTTTTTCTCCCGCTTAAAGCAGAGTGTGAGCTGACCACTGTTACATGGTGTTAAAGCCTTTGGGAAGTGGCTTTGAACCTTTCCTTTTGTCAGCACTCCTCTGTGGTGCATGTTACTGGTGTGTCTTCATCTCTCCAAGTCCAGGACACTGGTGCCTGCCAGTAAATGTTCTCTTTGGTGATGAACTTCGCTTGACTTCACCCCTTACAATATGCCAGGACTTGGTCCCACTGTGGATGATGGTTATGGCAAGGAGCAGGGATCTGCCTCACCTTTGGAAGTGGCTCTACCTGCTCATCCTTTCTGAACCACAGGACACTCTTCTGCCCCTTAGGAACTGCAGATGGTGTTTGGGCAGTGGTCCTGCTCCTTCACAGACTTGGGGCAGCTCTTGCTGCCTGCTCAGCCCAACCATGGGGTTAACCCCCTTCACAGCCCCTCTGGCCAGACTGGGCTGGAGGTGCTTGCATGGGTGATGTGCCCGCTGCAGCACAGTGCTCATACCTCAGTGGGCATGGCCCATGCCGTGAGCTCTGCCCTGAGCTACCCTGCAGCTAGAGGTGAACTGTGAGAGCCTTTCTGAGCATGCAGCAATGACAGCAGAATGATGGGGAGACTTTGGAGGCCTCTGAGCACAGAAGGAGTTTAGCAGATGTCTACAAATGTGCGCTGTCAGCACAAACAGAAGGGACACTGGGGATGTGCCTGAGGTTCTTGCCTGGGCGTGACACAAGAGTGCGGGAGCATGAGAGGATTTTGTGGATAATGGGAACTGCACATTGAATATAGCATCCAACACTTGGACAGAATTGTCTCCTTGTGGTGCTGGAGGCCTGGGTTTGGGGTCTACTGTGACAGCTTTAGGAGAGGCCATGTGTCAGTGAGCTGCATCTGGGCTCTGCAGGGAGCCCTGGCTTTTGTGTGATCCTGTGTGTTTTTATGTGATGGGAGGAGAAGGGAAGATGATAGTGTTGGCACTCCACAGCCACCATGCTGCCTGTTCATCAGTGGTTCTATCAGTGGTATGGTGTAAAGTGTGTGGACATGGACACCTCTCGCTGTTGGTGACTAGTCTGGAGGTGCCAGAGAAGAAATGCTTTTTGGGGGCTGTGTGAGGAGAATGGGGGCTCTTAGCACTGGGATGGATGTTGCTTTAGTTGGGCTGTTCTGCTTGTGCAAATGACCAGCATCTCGGTGGCTCTCTGGGCTGAGTGGAACAGCCCAGTGCTTTGAGCCCAGTGCTCCCAGCTGCCTGCAGGCTCAGCACGATGGGGTGGTGCAGGTCTGTCTGGTCACTTCTAGGGCCATCTCCACATCTCCTGTGTAGCAGAAAACTGGAAATTCATAACTATTTTGAAAATCAGTTTGCAATTTTAACAGATGTGTGGACTCCACAATGCAGAGTCTCTGATAGTGAACTTCTGGTGAACTTCAGTTGTGGAGTTTGAAAGCTCACTGATTTGAGGACTGTTCCAAGTAGTCAGGAGTGAATTTCTGTCTGTACAAGTATGTTGGGTTTCTCCTCCCCTCCCTCTCAGCAGACTCCTTGCAGGGAAGCTGCAGCAGGATCTGTGTAAGAAGACCACTCTCCTCTCACTCTGCCTGTGGCTGTGTCACCTCCTGCCCTTGTGCAGGGTGCACAGTTGTGTGTGATGCAGCCTCACTGCAGGGAGCAGCCACCACAATGAGTGTGCAGAGGGTTTGCATGTCTAATGCTCTTCTTGCCTCTTGTCTGCGTTTGTTGGAGCCTTCTCCCCAACAGCCAGGCCCATGTGGTGCTCCATCAGCTGTTACCTTCAACAAGTAATAAATGATGCCATGTCGAGGAGCAATTCTCCCAACAATGGCTGTGTGCTTCCAAGCCAGTGGTTCCAGGAGCAGCTGGCCATGGCTGCAGAGCCAGTGCTCTTGCTCATGTTCCTGCAGACAGGACACTCATCTGACAGTTCTACTCCTCCCAGGGGTTGCTGATGTCCCACCTGCCCTCCTGTGCTGCTCTGGGGCTGGTGAGGCTGTTGCTCTGTGCCCTGGGGTGCTGGGGCCATCCCTGTGTGCACCAGAGCTCATCCCACCTCCAAGCACCCAGCTCTTCTCATGATAGCAGCTGGCAGAGATGGTGCCAGTTTTGTCTGAGGAGATGTGATGAGTCCCGACCCCACCCCAGCATCCCTCAGCAGCAGTTGGGCAGTGGTGGCTCAGGGCTGTTTCAGCTGGTCTCACATGGTGCAGCCCTTGCTGGGAGCTGTAATTGTGTTGCTGGGTAGTGCTGGTGGCTCTCCCATCAGCTCAGCATACTCGGAAATCAAACAGCTGCCAGCGGCGCCGTGAGCCTGTGCTGATGGGCACCACAGGGCTCCTGCAGGGGACAGATGGATTGGGTCTGCTGCTAACGACCAGCACCACTGCAGCAGCCTGGTGACGGCTGGACTGCTCTGGAAAAGGCCTTTCCAGCGTTCCGTGCCCTCTGCACTTCTGGGAACTTGGGGAAAGGGTATTGATTTTCTTTCTGGGACCTGCTGTGAGCTGGCTTTTGCTGAAATGTAGTGACTCAGCTGCCTCCCTCCTCTGTGGATCCAGTGTATTGGGATGAATCTGGCTTGGAGACTGCACTAGTGTTTGTGTAACGTGGTGCTTTCAGTACCGTGACCCCTTTGCCTTTCCTGAACATCTGAGGCATGCATTGTGTTTCCTAGCCCAAGTCTCCCACACAGAGTGAGCCCACGCCTGCACCACTGACCTCCCTCTGGTGCCTGGGTCAGGCTTTCACTGAAGCTGGTGGAGGCTCTGGCTGAGCTGGGTTATAAACTGGAGGCTATGAGCAGGGGCAAGGCTCACTGCTGGTTAATCCCTGTAATTTGCCCTGGGTGCTTGAGAGAGCCCACTCTAGCATCAGGCATCAATTTTTCTTCTTCACCTAGAGCTGCCAGACTGAGTCCACTGTGTGACAGTGCTGAGGGTCTTCTTCCAGCCTTCCCCTTGGTTTCAGCTCAAGGGACAGGATGCAGGAATGACTCGAGCCTTTTTGCAGTGTGTCATCACCTGATGATGGTTATCCACAGGCTACTCGGCTGTAGCCATGGGAATGGCAGAAGCTTTCAGCACCCGCAGCCCCTCCACGCTGTGCCTGCTCCTCCTGCAAAGAGGCTGAGAGCGGTGCCAGGACAAGGCGATGTCAGGGAGAGCTCCAGATGCCTGCTCCTGCAGTGCTGGCTGCCACTGGGTAAAGTTGTGTGTTTGCAGGGCACGTGGTGCAGAGAGAGACATGGGAGGGGAGGTGGCACAGCCAAGAGCTGCAGATCCTGGGCACCTGTCCTGCTCAGCCCTGGCAGAGACATGGCTGGCGCCACTTGCTCTGGCCACCATGTCCCACACCCAGCAGGGTCTTGTCCTACTCTCCCTGGTGTGTGCCCAGCACCTTGAGCAGGAGTGCCTGGGAGGGATGTGAACCAAGGACAAGTACAGCAGAGATGCCTCTTCCCTCAGCTTGAGTACCTGCTCTAGCAGGAAGTGTCACTGTTCATGGCAGGGGGTTGGAACTAGATGATCTTTAAGGTCCTTTCCAACCCCAGACAGTTTGTGATTCTAGGAACTTCTGGAGCATCCCTTGGAGCACTTGGGGAACCATCATATGTCACCAGGCCTGACATAACCTCACTAAAGAACTGTGCTTTCAAGAACAATCTCTATGGTTTTGCTCAATAATCCACTAAGTAAAGGCTGCAGAGCTTTGCTGCTAATGGTTTAAGTGTTGTAAGTAGTGTCAAAGTTTGTGAGCTCTGCTCTGCTGTGATTGCAACATTGCTCGAGCCTGTGGATGCTGCAGAAACCCCCAAAATAGGCCTGGGGAAAAGCAGCCCCCCTGGAGAAGGGAAAGGTGAAGGTTTGGTTGGATATGTTCAAGGTTTAAACGATGAGCCTGACCCCTGCTCAGCTTCTGATTTGGTGAGGCTTGATCCACTCTCTTCCAAGCCCAGCCTAGCAAAGGGGGAACAACAGGTTCTCAAAGAAAGTTATGGACAAAGACTTTTGGTTTTCAAAGTGAAAATTCCAGCACAAATTGGTGACACCTTGTATCGAGAGAGGTCGGAGTCTTTGCTTTTCATGGATTTCTCTTACCTCTTGTTGTCATGGGGACTTCTTTCCCAGAGTCATTATATCATGCACTTCAGCAGAAATTTTATTGCTTTGGGGGCTGGAGAGGCTCATGTGGGACATTTCTCACTGCTCATGGTGCAATACACAGAGGTAATTTCTTTCAAATGATTTTTGCTTGAAGTGGTTTCAATGAATTGAGAAGGGTAGGGGTGTGAATGAATGGCTGAAACGCTCGTACAGAGCTGAGGTGAGGAACATGCACGATCAAACTTTCCAGAGCATTAAGTGTGGATATTATAATTTCACTGTGGTATGTATGTAGGCAGCAGTCCAGTTTATCCTTTCTATTCACATTTTTAAAGTATTATTTAGGATTTGAAGTGATTTAAATTGGTTTCTTCTCCCTTTTAAAAAGTTGAAAAGAAACCCCTAAATTCCAGTCACCATGAGAAATTCCTGCTTAGATCAAAGGAGTGGGGGTCAGCTCCAGCAAAGCTCCTGGGGAGGGGGAGGCATAGTGGCTGGGACAGGAACCATCCCCATGCCCCAGGCTGGAGCAGCTCAGCATCCCTGGGGACCATGAAACCACCATGTGCTGGAGCTGCTGCTTGGACCTTGCTATGCATAATGGCTTGTGGGCATCTCTCCCATGTCTGCTTTTTGGAGGCACAGCAATGCATGGGTGTGTGTGGCTGGGCTCCTGTCCAGCCCACACTGGGATCCTGTCCCCTGTGACCTCAGGTGACCATCCCAAAAGCACCACGTGCTGGATAGCTCCTTCCTATGCAGTTCTCTGCCCTGCAGTCTGTTTGTTTATTTAGGTAGCTGCTGTTTCCAGGCTAAGAAGAGTGTTTAAGAGCCAACTGTTTGAATGCTGTTGAAGGGATTCATATTTATGGGGAGAAAGAAAAAAAAAAAAAGAGGGGAAGACCCCCAACAAACCACAACCCACAAGACCCTCCAACCTATTTTGTCAAATCTCCCGTTTCCATCCCCAGAGTCAGCACACTAATTTAGTAAACGTTGCAAGCCACACTATTTTCCCTCTTGTCATATTATACATCCAGGCATCAAGGATGGATCATAAACTTGCTCTTTATGGCTTTAACATTTCAATTGCTAGTCACATTTTATGTAAATGAAGGTATTTACCTTGACAAGCTCTCCTGTGAAGTACGGTACTTCTTTAAAGAATTTATTCGGCAATATAAACAGGCCAAATGCTCAGGGTGGATGCAAAATTCACAACTGGTTTTTACCACAAAGGAATGCCGGATTCTCTCAAAATACAGCCCTGGTTGTGAGCTCCAAACTAGTCAGTGCCTGGAGAAACTGAGGCAAGGAGGATGGGGGGAAGAGGAAATAGCAATGGGATGTCAGTGATAGCCACGGACCTACTAAACAGAGCTGGCTTAGGATGAAAATAATCCCAGCTGCCAGGCTTTGTTTTCTGTTATGGAGATTGCTGCATCTGAAGCCAAAATCTGATTTCCATTCCCTCCAGAGCCAGGCTGCAATGGACCTGCCCCCCTCCTATATTAGTGGGTAATCACGTTGGGTCAGAGCGCAGCAGCGGTGCTCTGGTAAGCCCACATTCACAGCTCTGCTTTGTTTTGGAGCATATCTCCTTTCATCTTGCATGGAGATGGGCACAGTAATAGAATATACTTTCTATTAGCCTTCATCCACATCTGCAAATAACTTTATTTCAGCCTCAGCTCTGCTCTTTCTCTATTTGTTCATGATGGACATTCATATAATTAAGCCAAGCAGCCAGCACGCTGGTGGAAAGCCAACGTCAGCTCAGCACCGTGTTAGACCTGCGCTGGATTCAGCAGCTGACAGCAGGAGCTGCCGTCGCCCAGCCAAGGAAGAGAAAAAGCTCCCACTCTGGGTGGTGCCACTCAGCACCAGGCTGCAGCTCCAGAGGCTGTGGGACTCCCAGGGGAGCTCAGCTGCTGTCCCCTGTTTAGGACCCACCTCTGAGCCTCCTTCAGCTCACCATGGCTCTAAGGGGCTGTGCCACTAGGGTGCCTTGTTAATTAATAATTGCTCAGCTCCAGCCCTGCTTGCTTGAAAACCTTTTTGGGTCCAAAGTGCTGACTTGCGGAATGCTGGTGGCAGACCATGGATCCTGAAATCCTTGCTGCTGGAGGTCTTTAATTGGCCTTTGGTTCATCCCCATCAGACCTGTCCCCCGGAGAGCAGTAGCATTGATCCTGCTGCTGCTTGCCTACACCATCAGCACTCGCACCTCCCAGCTCATTTGGGGTGATTTAGTTGAGCTGTGTTCATTACAAACCAACCTCTGCCCTGCTGCTCCAAGGGGCCGGGAGCTGCAGAACCAGGCAGTCCCAGGGCATGGAGGTACCCCAGAAGGGGCTCTGCTTCACCTGCCTGAGCTGTCAAGAACAGAGAAAAGCAAACTAGTCATCAACAGCTGGGTGTGAACCTGAGGGGCTGAGGATTGATGGGAATGATGTTTCAGCAGGTGTGGAGGGAAGTGTGAACATGGTGGTTGGTATTGGGTGCCATAGGCAGGGGAGAATGAACGATGCCAGGCCCTGGCAGCAGAGGGGAGGCCTTGGCGGTGTTCTGCTTGCCAATCTTAATTAATGGCTGACCAAGGCAGATTGAATGTCTGGCCAAAGCTGGCCAGGCACCTGCTGCCACTGCTGCTGTGATTTTGTGTGCCTGTGTGCTCCATCCTGAGAACTGGTTCTGACAGGCCAAGCACTTGTCGGTCCCCAGCGTGCCAAAGGCAGCCCTGGGAGTCCCCATCCAGCAGCATAGGCAGTGCCCTCCTGCCTCTTCCTCATGAAGTGCAGAGCCACTTTTTGGGAAGCTCTTTATCTGCTGCACCCGGTCAGTGCCAGGTGAACCAGCGTGGGAGGAGGGGGCAGGCAGTGCCGCGGGGTCTGCTGCACACGCCTGGATCAGGAGCAGCAAAGGTTCCTTACTCAGCTCAAAATCCTCCAGAAACCCCTGAAAAAAAATCAAAGCGCTGTGGAAAAATGCCTGAGGCAATAACTTCATTGGCAAACTAAGGCATCTCGCTGCGAATTTTTGAGACCCAGCAAATTGTAATGCAATTTCCAATGCAAAAGGGGTTTATCTCTATCTAAATATTATTCTGCATCATTACTCATTGTAGGGAAGCCATTGCTCTCCTAGGTTAACTGATTGAACTTTGGAAAGAAAGCTGCAAGCTCATTGTACAAGGTGGGAGCTTGACTTTTATTGCTCCTGAATTGTAGTGATAGTGTTAGATGTGAGTAAGTGTACAGCAGTAGTAAAGTTTGATACCACTTTAGAATTAGGGAGATTAAGAGAGGCCTTTCTGCAGCCTAGGCCACCATGAAATTGAAGTCTGTTTGGTATGTAAAATGTGAAGTACAAATAGCCTGACAATTAATGACAGAGAAAGAAAGAGCTGGGATGGATTTAAGGCTCAGGCTGCCTCTGTTTTCTGGAGGCTGGAGTGGCAGCAGGGGAATTGTGTTATTAGATCACTGCAGGCTTTCTGCGGGAGCCACTACTGGTGAAGTTACACCAAAGGAGTTTATTATTACCCTCTTCCCACAGCATTTTCTGCAAGGCCCTGGTCCTGGGACGTGGCTCTCTCTCTGGGACACCTGTCATGTCTCCAGCACCACCCACTTCATTTGGGACCTGAGCAGCAGCTCCTCAGCCATTGCTGATGGCAGCTGATGGTGGGGAGGAGCTTTCTCCTTGCCAGGGCTTTGAAGGACCCCATTTATTAATGTTTAAGTTCAAAGCAGGGTGATGTGTTTAGAGCAGGGATTCCTGGCAGCCAGGGTCCCTGCAGGGCAGCACAGTGGATGCCAGTCTGCTGCTGCCCAGATCAAGGTCCTGCCAACAGGTAACCTGGCGAGGTGCTTGCAGCGTGGCTCTGCCAGTGCCCCCTATTAACTTCTGCTAATGCTCAAAGCATGTCACAGGCAGGGGAGAGAGCCTGGAGCTCTTCACTGTGCCCAGGGGATGAGGACTGTGGATGTTGCCGTGGGGAGAGACTGGGGGGCTCTGCAGAGATGCAAGTTTCAACCCATGGTTCTGTCCTCAGCCCCATGGTAGCTCTGAGGCTGGCTGCCCAGCACTAGCAGCTCAGGACAGAAGTGAAGCCCTTGAGTCCTGGAGCTCCTGCCATGGGGGTCTCTGCTGCAGACCTTCCCCTCTATCTGTGTGTGGGCCTCCAGGAGGAGCCTGGGCATGGCACAACCCACTGGGCAACCCCACACAGCCCAGGTGGGCATTAGGGTTTCAGTGCAGGGAAAGCAGCTTGAGCTGCCACAGACTGTTTGCTGTGCCCTTGGGATGCAGATAGGGAGGTTGTGGTGGTCCTGAATTGATGTTGCTGGTGGTGTTGTGTGGTCAGCTGCATGTCTAATCCAGCTTTTCTCCTGGAGCACCTTCCTCTCCTTGGAGCAGTCATTTTGTGCAGTGGTGCCTCTGCTTAAACGTACAGAGCAGAACGTGTTGCTCCTTCTTCATTAAGGGGATTTATATCCTTGGTGTTCCTCGCTGGGTGACTTAGTGCTGCAATGAAGAACATGAGCACTGCCTTAATTAAAATGCAGCCCTCTGCACTAATATATATGTGGCCACTGAATATGAAGGTTGGCTGAAAACAGTGAGCTTAAAGGTTTGTGGCAGGACGTGATTTGAGATGAGGTGCCCAGCCCTGCAGCCATGCCAGCCTGTGCTCAATCTGGCAGGGGCAGGGTCACATCCACCTCCACAGCCTCTCACCCAGCCAGCAGCAGCCAGGTCACCATCCTGTCCCTGCTGGGCAGCAGGATGGTCCCAGGGGTGTCTGCTGTCCATGAGGGTGGCACTGGAGGGAGGGGAAGCTTGTGGATCACCTCAGGGTGCTTTACCCACTGGTAGGCAGGACAGGGGCAATGTGGGCACCTTGCCCTGTGCTCAGCTGCTGATGGGATGCTGCGTCCCCTGCACTCGCTCCCAGGCTGTCCTGTTTCAGCAGGGAGGTGCAGAGCAGCCTAATGAGCCAGAGAATTTGCTCCATGATATTACTTAAAACCCCATCTTGTAAATGCAAACATTGCTTGCTCAGTTTCAGAGCTGGGCACTGCCATCACTGCTGGAACTGTTATCAGTTCTGAGGATATTTTGCATTCACAGATTTGCAGTTCCCAGGCCCATGAATATTCAGGCTCCTGCTCGCCCTTTCTGTCGGTGCACTGCACCTCTCTTCTCCTTCACTTCTTCTTTTTTTTTTTCTCTCAGCCGATTCAATTAGTTCTATTTGCTGCTTTAGCAATAAAACAATTCCCTCTGTGGCATTAAAATGAGTTTCTTTCATTATTTCATTTGGCTTCTCATTGTATGTTGGAGGAAGGGAGGCGGCTGTGCTGCCTGCCTGCCCCTTGGCAGCGGTGGCTGCAGAGAGGAGGACAGGGGATGTTCTTGGGGCAGCATTAAGCATTAATGAAGGGCACTTGGTAGCGCAGAGGGGTGGGATCGTCCCTGGCAGAGCTGCTCTGGCAGCCATGGCGCCATCTGACCTATTCCAGGGACTTTCAGGAGGACTTTGGCACCCGAGTTGCTGCAGCCCCAGCACACTGGGGGAGCTGGGTCTGGTGGGTACCTGAGCACCAAGTGCCTTAGCGGTGGGCAATGACATGCAGAGACTGAGCCTGTCTTGAGGAACAAGTTCCTGTGAGCCAAAACAATTAGAGACCAGCAGATCTGTTCTTGGCAGCGGGCAGAGTGGGGCAGCAGGGGCTGGTGTCAGTCAAGGGTCCAAGACCTGTTTTCTCCTGAAGCAGAGCCCAGCGTGGCACAAGGAAAGGGCTCAAGCATCGTGAGAGCCAGAATAACAATGATTATGTGGGCAGGGTACACAAATAATTACATGTAATGCCAGGACTCCCTTGTCAATCTGCTCTTGGAATGCCCTTTTGGGGGGCTGAGATGGCGTCAGGTAGCTGTGGAGTACTAACAGACCCATAAATCATTCCTGTTTCACACTGTGCTCAACACAAATCATATTAGGTACCACACTGAAGAGCATCTAAGTAGAGAGAAGAGAAAAGGCGACGCAGAAAGAGGAAACTGGATTTAAATCTAATCACTTTTCTGTGGCGAGTGTCTCGCTGCTGTTGGCTGGGACACGGCGGCATGCTCAGGGAGGGGGCTGGGAGTGTTTCTCCTCTGCTCCCCCCAGCTGGTGAGCCGCCACTGCGGGTGTTAAAGGTGGGTGAGAACAGCCCTGCCTTCGCGTAGGCAGCGTTGGTTCTTTTAAATTACTTTTCTTCCCTCTCTGTGACTAGGGAAGGGTAAAACAGTTGCACTGGTTCCAATTCCTTTTTCATTACAAGATTAAATCTAGAACCAAATGAGAATTTCTAGACTGGCAGAGTGGCTGTGACCCCCTGGGATCTGACAAGCTCCTGGCTTCTTGGAGAAGGAGGTTGGTGCTTTTCTTCTCCCCATGGAAGGGCCAAGCCACTCTGCAGTGGGAAGCAGGGCGATGAGCGGTGCCTGCTGCATCTCAAAGTGATGTGAAACCATGGGATGGGACGGGAAAGGATGAGATGGGTGACTGCTGGCCATGTCCTCAGGAAACTGTTCAGCAGTTATTAGCAGTGAGTGAAGGAGCTTAACAGGGAAAGATGTCTGTTTGGGATGGAAACCCATTTTAATAGGAAGAAAAATTGGCCTGTACAGCAGGGTAAGTAGGACTGCAAAGTTAAGTAATTAATCACACCGGTGGTAACTTGGAAAGGAAATAAATGTGATAAAAGGATTTGTCTGAGTAGATTACAGGCAAATTAGACAAAAAAAAAAAAAAAAAAAGGAGGGGTCATCACAGACCTGGGAATTGTGCTCTGTAGAAATCTTCAATCATCCTCACAATCAATTCTACATTTCCTTAATGGGGGAGCGAGCCGTGGCCTGCTCCGCGCTGTCTGAGATTAAGCGCCAGCTGCACGCCCTTGTTAGATGGAATATTGAGTATTTGTCTCTCAACAATACATTTGGAAATGGTTTATTTCCCTATGAGGTCTCTGGCAATGCATTTAGGTGCTGTAACCTAAAGGGTGAAATACAGCCCAGCAGCACCTGCAGCCAGGCCGTGTCAGGCACCCCCATTACTGGAGTGTTTTCCCCCTAAACTGATTGTTTGTTTCTGGAGACAATTACACCGACTTTATTATCCAGCATATGTTTTCTGCAGCAAACAATCTGCTTTATGGGTTTCCCTAGTAAAATACCAAGTGGCTGAGCTCCCTGATACCATTCCATTGTGTTGTGTTCCCTGACCTTTAAGGAACTCGCAATCCATAATAAGGGGTTCTACAGCAGAGCTGCTGCTAAAAGCCTTGGCTTCTGAGAAGTGGACTCTGCAAATAAGTGGAGCCCAGGTATGAAAGGAATAACGAGGCACTTTAACCTCTTGGCTGCTGGGCTGGGTTTGGCATCCCTGCAGTGAGCTGCTGTCAGGATGGGTGTGCATGAGGAGGCTGGAGAGAGGGGCATGGCTCAGGGTATCCTCTTGTCCCTCTCTCTAGAGGCAAGGTGATGTGGAGGGGACACGATCTTAGTGATGGGTCAGCTGCTCTGAACAGGCAGCTTTCACACAGTTGCCTGTGCCCTTGCCCACTGTGCCTGGTGCTTGGCAGTGGCACAGCACAGGCTGTGTGCTGCTGCAGCCCTGCTCAGTGGCACGGAAGTGATTAATGCTGGGCTCATCTGTGCCACCCACCGCTCCTGGCTGTTCCCTCTGCCTCGGGTCTCCTGCTGCAGGCAGAGGCACCAGCAATCTCCACTGTGCACAGAGGAGCCTGTGCATGCACCCTTGCCCAGCTGGGTCTTGTCACCAACAGTGCCAGCTCTGGGCTGCCACTGAGAGCATGGGCCTGCCCTCCTGATCCCTCTGTTCCTCCCTGCTCTCCTCTTCATCCTGGAGGGATGCAGTGCTACAGCCAATTGACCCCATGGTGTGGTGGAAGCTCAGGAGCCATCTCACCATGTGTCCACGTGATCCCTTAGCTCAGGCTGTTCTTCTCCCATCTGGAATTTAACCACAAGGTGCTTAGGAGAGATCTGCAAGTCTTGGTCTTGGCCAAGGCTGGAGTGATTCTGGCTTGCTAAAAGTGGTGCCATCTCCTCAGGGAGGGATTTGTCACCCACCAGTTCATGCTGCTGATCCCTCTCTACATCTCCCCCAGCATGACCAAGAGGTGCTCAGGTTTGTGCAGGGCACAACACTGCTGGGAAGGCCTTGGGGAGCCCCAGCATGACAGGGCCATTGGCTCCCCTGGGGCCAGAGGGGTCCCTGTGCAGTGTTGTGTTGCCTCTGTTCTGGGGGACAACTGCTGGGTCTGCATCCCATGCTCAGCTCAAATGCAATTCCAGGCACTAGTCACTGTCTAATTGTTATGATTGCTTATATCCCACCTCCCTCCGCAGCTCTCATGTTTCTGAAGGCACTTGACTGATTTTGTGTGGCAGAGTGAAAGGTGGGGGATCATTGGGACACTGCTGGACACAGGGGACTGGCAAGAGACAGGGAACTTGAGCAGAAGAAGAACTGCATCAGAAGTTTTTGATGATTGCTTTCTCAGCAGCTGGAGGACAGCCTGTGCCTAGCTCTAGGTGCTGGGTTTTTCAGAAAGTTTTCTCAGTTTGTTGTACGGACTTTTGGCAGAGATCTTTATGAAGCAACTTTTCCACTGAGGAGCAGGAGATCAGAGAGCTGTTCCCTTCAGTGCTCGAGTGTGCGTGAACTTGCCAGGATAGCGTTTGAGGCTCTGCTAACCTCCTTAAAGGTCACCTTTTGATCCCATCAAATACCCTTTTTACCTGGAGATAAGATTTAGAAATGAAAGACGAAAGAGAAAGAGCTTAAGAAATCAGGAGAACCTGGGAGCTGGCTGCGCACACCCAGCTCACGGCAGGGAAGAGATGAAAGCAGGCACTGGCACATCGGGGGAATGGCTGCGCAGGGTGGGGATGGGGAGTGGAAGCAGAGCAGCTGGGGTCTCTGGGGCTGTCAGGCAGCCCTGTGGCATGGTGGGGCTGGCTGCACCGCACACCCTGTGCCATCGGTGCTGCCCTGCCAGAGCTGCTGCCTGCCACTGCTGCTGTGGCCGCAGAGGAGGCTGTGGCGAAGGAGCCTGTGGTGGGCCAAGGTCGTGGCTGAGGTCAATAAATAATACATGACAATTAATCTTGGAAACCTGCTCCTGTGAGGAGAGAGGCGAGGACACTGCGGATCTGGGCCGGGCTGCCAGGCACAGGCTTTGGCTCCGTGTCAGCCCCAGCGAGTCAATGAAAGACAAACCTCTGCCAGGGTGCTGGGAGCCGGCCGTGAGTCACTTGGCACTACTGGCACGCTCCCACTGCCAGAGCTGGGGGCTGTCAGTGCCCTCCCCAGTGTAGGGCTTCCTGGATGCCCACCCATGGGAGCCAGCAGCCTTCACGCGTGCCTGCCGCGAGCCCTCTGTGCTGGGGACTTCAGCAGTTGTTTGCCTTTTGCTCTCAATTCCCATCTGAGATGTCTCAGAACGTGTGAGCGTCTCCTTGAGACCGCAGCCTTCAGCAGGTGGTAACACTCACAGCTTTTTGCCTCTTTTTCTTTCTTTTTTTTTTTTTTTTCCAATCTGTAGCACGGATTTACAAAGGAAACCTTGACTTTTAGATTGATTTTTAAATAAGCATATATTTAGCTGTTAGTGCTTGGAGTACATATTGGATTATATTCTTCTGCAAACAGAATATTCTAATTGATCTTCCTAATAAATAATGAAAGCCAGCCCTGCTACATAGAATTCAAGGTTATGCCGCATTTGTGCCAGCACCACTGGGGAGGTTTTTTAATGCCTAAAAAATTATTTCTTTTAAAAAACAGGGGGGAAAAAATAGGGGGGGGGGAGGAGGGGGGAGGAAGACTGAATGCTGAGGTTTCCTCTAGAATTTCCTTTTGTTATTTTCTCAAATGTAATTAGCAAGTGTCACAGTTTGAGACTCTCACAAACATGTAAAGCTGAACTTGAAAGCTTTTCCTTCTCCCCACCTCTTGGGAGCGTGGGTGTGGGGCGTGATAGGGCCAGACCCCTGTTGCTGGGTACCGGTAAGGGCTGCAGGTCTGCAGAAGTCACGAGGAGGAGGCTGCTGCCCACCACTGGAACATGAGATCGGCTGGGGGATCACTTCTAACGTTCAGTCTCCTATCGATCAGCACTGTGGTGATCTCTTGGCTGTGGTATAAGCAGCTTCAAGGAGCCTCTGCTCTGGGATGGCACGGTGCTGGCATGCCCCTTGGACACAGAGCTGTCAGGGCTGAGGGCTGGCACTGCACCAGGAGCCCACACAGAGCTCAATGCTCTGGCCCTGGGACTGGACAGGCTCTGCTCCAGCCCCAGGGACCAGCTCTCCATGGGCACATGGGGATTTTCGGTGTCGCCATGTGCTCCCGCAGTTTGCTGTGGGTTGGGGTGCAGGCAGCTGGTGCTGTGTGAGGCATATAGCCTGGGCAGCTCAGCCACCCATGCCAGGACACCATGGGTGAGGGGAAGCTTTTGTGACTGATGCAGAACAGCCTGCCTTTGTCAGACAGTGTCCTGCTGCAGATGTGTCCTGGCAAGCCTGAAGACCACCCATAGTCCTGGTTCACCAGAGCCCAGCAAATGGGCAGTGCCAGCAGGGCCATGCAGAGCTCAGTGGCTTGGGAGCCAGGTTACTGCCATTTGCAAACGTTGTGCAGATTCTCAGCTTGTAGAGCAGGAATTAATCACTCAGTGACACTACAATTACCATGCAGGATAGGGCATTTATTTGGCATTTAACTTGTAATTAGGGGAAATAACTATTTCTTCCCCACATGAAGAAAGTGCAAACTGCAAATGGCCAGGTCTGACCCGGTGAGTTTGTGCAGCTCAGCCGCAGTGGCTTTGCCACAGGGCACAGAGATTTTTTTGTCCAGCTAAGGTGAAGCCTGCCATTAGAGCTGACATTTGCAGCAGGCATCCCTGCTCCATACAAAAGTCTCCCACACTCTGGAGTGACAGCAGTGATGGAGCAGAGGGGATGGACGGTCATTGTAGGGACCCTGCTCGGTACCCTGCCTATGCCAATGCCCATGGGGAGATGTCCAGGATGCAGGACAGGGTGTCCCTCTGTGTATAAGGAATCACTCCCTAAAATGTTTGGTGTTTCCCCCTAATAACCTCAAACCTCAGTCCAAGGATTAGGACGGAGGTCAGCTGGCCACCCAGTGCCAGGCTGTGTGCAGCTGTGTGCCTTTAAGAGTTCTGTGATTCTATGACTCTCTGACTCCAGGGACAGGGTGGCTCTCCCTCCACCTGGAGGGGTGCTGTGATGCAGAAGGCTAAAACTAGTTCCAAACATCAGAACTCCTGATTTCTGAACAAAATCCCACGAACCTGGTGTCTGGGACTTGCTGCTCTGCTCCCACCGGGCTCGGGCAGCAGGCTGGGGCTGCACCCGTTTGGTGCCATGACTCTTGCTGCCACCCTGCTGCTCATTGCAAGGAGCCAGTCTCCTGCAGGGTTGAGAGCAGTGCTCGAGGCTGAGCCAGCGCAGCTCTGCCAGGCAAGAGGAGACGTTGCCATCATCCTTTCCTGCTGGCAGCTGGCAGCCACTGTCCCCACCAGCTGGAGTGACAACACAATCAGCCAGTAAAGGCAGCATGACATAAAGAGCTGCTGGCACCTCATGGGAAACTCACTTAAAAATATTTTATTTAGGTGTGAACTTCTCTGCTTCTCTGCCCATTGCTTCATACCACAGAGAACATTGGCTGGAGTACAGGCGCCTGGCTGGCTGGAGTGCCCTGACTCTGAGGGGGGGGATAGGGATGCAGAGCCAAGTGAATAGAGCATCCAGGACCAGTGTGCTGTCTCCTGCCTTGGCAAGGCTGCCTCATGCCCAGGACCAGGATTTTCCCAGGGTGTTTGGAGCAGTCTGGTGTGGAGCAGCAGGGCCCCATGGGCTGCTCAGGGTGGAGCAAGGGATGGAATGCAAGAGGGTGTCAGGAGAGGACAGAGGAATGGATGCAGGCAGGACAAGAGGCTGCAGCTGATGGCTGTTTATCAACAAAACTGCTCCTCGTGGTTTGGCCTTATGTTTGCTCTGGGAAGTCCTGATGACCATGGGTGTGTGTGTGCAGGGAACTGGGGTGGGCAGAGAGGAGTCCTGCGAGTGGGAGCTCCTGGGTTGTAATCACAGCCAGGAGGGACCCATTGCTGTGAAATCTTCCAGGCAGTGGGCACTGCCTCGGCACTGCCTCGCTACGGCACCTGCAGCTGCTCCCTCTCCATGGGTCTGATTGTACCTTCCCCATAGGCATGTTGCAGAGTCGGAGTTAATTAGTGCTCATAAAGCCCCTCTGCATCCTCGGAGGGGAGAACATCTGAATTGCTGTGATCATTTCCTAGGCAATGCAATTAGTTTAATTCTGGAGAGTTCCCAGCCAGGCAGCCCTGTCCCCAGCCACCATGCTGTCCCCTTCACTGCCAGCTCACACCGTCTGCCAGGGAGGAGACAGCAGCACTCTGCCCCTGCTCCCTGTGAACACCTCTGCCCTCCAGGCTCATCCCCGGTTCTTGAATCATCCCCAGTTGTCACCCATTTGTCCCATTACTACCCTGATGTCATCATGACCTGTGGCTCTGTTCACAACAGCCACCAGTGATATCATGAACAGAAGAAGAATAAAGTCATCCCATTTATCCTCAGATGTTTACCTCCATGTGAGCTCTGGGGATGCCAATCCCTCCTCTCCAGCTGCAGAGTGGTCTGAAGGACCCCATCGTTGCTGAGCTTCTGGAAGCCCAGATAAAGAATGTGAATCCAAATGAGCCTCTGCTCTGGTGACAATCTCCTTTTCCCATGCTGCTTCTGGCCAGCAGATGTGTGGGAAAAACTCTGTCTCAGGCTAGCTTCAGGCTCTTTGCAGGGCTGAACTGCTTCTATGTCTGAAAGACTGAGCCGAATCAGAGTGTGTTGGACAAGAAACAGGTTCTTCCTCATGGCCACTCTGGCATCACTTCGAGCTTAGGACAGACTGCAGGACTATCATGCATGGGTCACAGCTTTTGCCAGAAGACCTGAGCTGGGTGAGGGTGCAGAGCAGACTGTTGAGAGGCTGGCAGCTCACATGCCTTGCCAAGAGGTGCTGTAACCACTACTACAGAGAGCAGAGTGGGCATGGTTGGGGATAGAGCAGCTTTGCAGCAGGGCAGCCGTGTCTGCAGGAGGAGGTGGGGGCACCCAGTTGTGGGGGGTTGTGTTTATACACATAGAGAGGTACATGTATGTTGTGTGTTGAATAGGTTGGGAACTTGAGGGCCATCTGCTCAGCTTTAGGGGAAGCTAAAAGCCATGCCTGGCCTATGCTGAGGCTGTGGGCCATGAGTGCCTGCAGCCCATTGGTTCTCTTCCACAGCCCATGGTTTGCTTGGTGCCAGATCCAATGCCCCAGAAGCTGCCTCTTGTGCATCTGGGATGACCCTGGGACCAGCATCCTCTCCAGAGCAGCTGGGCCAAGCCTGAGGATGGCAGCACAGAGAGGCTGTGCCCCTATGCCCAGCGTCATGGGGGTGTCTGAGACCCATGGCAACCCCCAGGCCCTTCCAGTTCAGCCTGGAATAAGGAGAGTGTTCACTTCTCTCCAGGCTGCCCATTCGTGCAGGGAAGGCTGCCCATTCGTGCCTGTCTCTTCACAAACCCATCCTTTGGTACTGGCTCTTTTTGCCTCCCAGGACATGCAAACTGAGGACTGTTGTGGCTCCCTCTGCCACAGATGAAGATGTCAGGGAGCTTGACTTGCTGTTAAGAGATCTGCCATTACCTTTTTCCTCCTCCATTTTTTGAAATTATTTCATGGGGATCCAATTTTCTCTTTCATATTCACTCCTGCAAACAGGTTTGAGAAACCCTTTGTTAGTGGAAATGGTCTCTGAAATGCGCTGCTGTATTTCTTTTTGCTATTCTAATTAGCCTTTTAACTCGGTGCTGCTTGTATTTATAGCTGGCTAATCCTCCCTCTCAGTCCTCCTCCTCCTCCAGAGCTTTTCCAACCTGCACAAGCCGTTTGCTCTTTCCTGTTTTCTGTTTCCCAGCCCCTTTGCTGCTGCTGTTTAAATGCTCCAGTTCTTGACTGAGCTTCCTGATCAGACACAGGGTCTCCTTTGCTGTGGCACCTTTCCCTGAGCCAGTTTTGGCTCCGGGCTGGCAGAAGCCTTTGAGCAGCTGCCTCGCTTCTCTCCTTCAAGATTATTTCCAGACTGCCAGTTTTAGCTGCTGGGCTCCTGCAAACGTGGGCAGCCCAGGGAGGGGGCGAAGGCAGCCCTGGCTCACACACCAATGGGAGCCTCCTGCACATCTTTGGTAGCTGAGGTCTCATGCCCTTCTCAGCCAGCACCATCCAGAGCAACATCTTACTCTGACCATCTCAGCTTCTTCTCCTCGGAACAGGCTCTATGTCCGCACGGAGGGAGCAGTGTGACCAGATCTGTGTCCCCATCCATCATCCTAATTAATCGCCAGAGTTTGAAATGGGTTTTTACTTTTGGATGCTTTTATGTACTTAGGAGCTGGGATGAGTTGCTTGGCTGTAGTTTCTGGGTAAGCCCCTCAGCTTAGTGAGTTGTGGTCTCCCTGGGCAGGGGTTGTAAGCATGCACTTATCCTCCAAAGCCAGTGGGAGAGTACCCTGTAAGAACCCTTTTTGCTGCGTGCCTTGACTTAGGAACAATTCCCCTGCTAATGCTTTGCTCTGCATTTACAAAGCTTAAGATAACTCAGAGCTCTTCTGGAGCGGTGCCAAATGGTAGCATAAAATATCAAAATGTCTTGCATGGTGCAAAGCTTTATCTGCAGGCTGGAGATGTCAGGCTTCCCCTTTATGGGCCCTCCTGCCAGAGCTTTTCATAGCATGGTTTTCAAAGAGCAAATGTACAGGAGATCTGCTGGCTTAGCTCAATCCCAGATGCAGATCAGGCTTAGGGCCTTCGCTCCAGGTAGGAAGATTCCAGTGCCAGTTAAATGTGCTGGCTCGTGCAAATCTCTGGCTGTGGCAAGGAGAAGGGGAGCACAGACAGATGGTCTGGCACAGAGCTCACACTGGGAGCCTGCAAAGCACAGATCCTAAAATTGGGATTTTGGAACTGTCTGGTGGCAGTGTCCCTTAAAGATGTGACAGTGAGGAGTCCCAACTCCCAGTCACCACAGTCTGGGTCCCACCACCACAGATCACAGTTTTCACAAGTCACTAAGCACACCGTCTGCCTGCGAGGTGGACTCGAGCTGTCTCAATGCATGGTGACCACACAAGCACAGCTAGCACTGCTGAGCTAATGAGCATCCTCTGGGCAGAGGGAAATGGTGTGGTGTGGGCAGTGAGCACGGTGCAGCATTGGGTGTGAAGGGATGATGGGAACACTGCAGCACCCAAAGTCTGTACATGGAGGATGTCAGTTTTGGGCAATATCAGGGGAATGTGCTCCGCTGCTCTGAAGAGCTGGAGCAACAAGCCCATCTCAGCACGACAGGCTCAGCAGGGAGAAGAGAGTTGCTGGGGAAGGAGAAGGGCAGGGAAGAGGATGATGTTTAAATACAAGGCAGTGCTGAGTGCAGGGTGAGGAGGCTGTGCTTGTCAGGGACTCTGAGGAGACACAGGGGAAACCAGGGCTTGCTTCCTAATAGCACATTTCAGATGTGCAGATCTGTTAGCAGTGAGTTATTTGCTCCACATAAAGTATTGGTCCTTGTCAAGATTGATCTTCCCCAGGCATAAACTGCATCTTTGGATGCCTTGTTTCTTTATTCAATCTGTCTGCTCCCAAAAATTCATCTCCATTTTATCATTTGCTCAATTCTCTTCATGTTTGCATGGTACTTATGAGAGATAGCTGTGGCATCCAGCCTCTGCCTTGGGAATCTCAACAGCCCCAGCTGAGGAAGGGGCTCATGGTGTCACCAGCCATGAGTCTCCCAACCAGTCAGGATCCAAGCAGCAGGATCTAGTACGAATAGATGCAGCATGGAGAAGCAGATGTAGGTGGGTGGCAGCTTCCAGGGACCCTCAGGTTTGTTCCAGGAGTAGTGCTGAGAGCCTCAAACACAGGCTCTGGCCAGACACCAGCCCACCCCAGCGCAGCTCACTCCAGCTCGCCAGGGCACAGTGACCTACTGTTTGCTTCTTGGCAATCATGAGCCAAGGACAAAGTACTAGAAGAGTCTGGAGAGCACAGGACTGTGCTGGCATCCCTCCTGCTGCTGCATGGCTGCTGCCTCAAGCAAACCTTGGCAAACACCAGCAGCAGCCCTGAATTTCACACACGTTTGCCAAGGAGAAGCTCAGCAGTTTCCAGAGGACTGCTCCAGGAGCCACAGTGTAAATGGTCTGGGAGCCCACCCTGCCTGGCACCCACCCTGCAGACACAGCCCCCCTGTGGGGACCTTTGCAGCTCCTGCTCTGGAACCCTCTGACCCCATGACTCTTAAGAGTTCTCTGCTCCCAGACAGGAGGGTCCAGAGATCTCAGTGGAGGGTTCTGGGTGAAAAATAACTTTTTTTAATTTACACTGGGTCATGGCATTGGAAAAAAATCAAAAGCTAAGGCAAGAAAGCCATCAGAGCATCTTGATGCTGGGATTAGCTGTGGCTGCCTCCATGTTTCAGCTGTTGCAGAAGTCTCCAGCTTCACCACCCCAGTGTGGGTGTGGTGGCCTGACCTCCCTCATGCACACACCCCCCCCCTCTCCGACACCAGATCTGGCATCTTAGTGCCTTGTGTCAAGCTTTGGGATGTCACACAGACCTGGCAGAGACAGGGTATACCTTCCCTGTCTCCCTTCTCTGGGCTCAGGCTGCTCCCAACCCTTCCCATCCTCCCCAGATCTGCCTTCCAACCCTTCCCCCAAACTGGCATTCCCTCATCTGGTGTTCCCTGCTCACAGCCTTCCTTAGACCTCGCAGTAAAACTTTACGCATCATTTATCATGAGATGTATTAACGGTACAAACAATCTCTTAGCTTCCTTTTATCTCAGCATGCCCACCATGTGGTCTGCTCATGACTGTTAGTAGCACAGATGACAGCCTAGGCAGTGAGAGGATGTTTTCTAATTTGCTTTCCTCACCCCATTATATTAGGGAGGGAGGGGGGAGACGGGGCCGCCACCAGCCTAATCCGAGGATAGGCTGGGAGGAAGTCCATAGTGTGCAAGGGGTTAAAGTTTTGAGTGTCAGCATGCACAGGCCACGAAGATTTCTGTCCATTTCCCAGGCCAGTTGGTATTTTTTAAGCATCATAAATCTGTCTCCTTCCTGCTCAAGCCAGCAAGAAATCACGGCTGGCTGTGTCAGTCTCCAGTCAGTCTCTGGTCCTGATTTAAGCAAACCCATGCAACCAGTTGCTACTGTATGGGAATGCAAACGTGGACGCCTCATCTGCGATGCTGCTGCTGGTTCTGCAATCATTAATCTAATGAAACCCATAATAACTCTTGGGGATGTGGTTCTGGGTGAAATCTCAGCTCAACCAGAGACATGCTGTGCAGCCTGAACACTCAGCAAGTGATTTGTCATCTGCAGGATGCAGGTACCTGTAATGAACAGGACAACTCCTGGAAAAAACTAAATGCTGCTTCTTGGTGGGGAGCAAGCTGGGGAATGTTTGCTGAAGGAGCTGAGCGTGCAGCACTGAACCTACAGATCCAGGGTGGTCTTTGGGACCAGAACATTTGCAAAACAACCTAAAAATCCTGAAGGATCACTGTCAAAGCTGACTGGGCAACCTGGAGCCCAGGTCAGCCTTGAGCTCAGCCCCCTGTGTCAGCACCTTTCCCAGCAGTGAGTCTGTATGGCCTCACATTGCACCAGGGCAGGTTTAGATTGGCCACGAGGAGCAATTCCGTCCCCAGAATGGTTGTAAAGGCCTGGAACAGGCTGCCCAGAGCAGTGGTGGAGTCCCCATCTCTGGAGGGCTTTCAAAGCCATGGAGATGTGGTGCTGAGGGACATGGTTTAGTGGTGACCTGGCAGTACTGGGTCAATGGTTGGACTTGATGATCTTAGAGGTCTTTTCCAACCAAAACCATTCTGTGACTGCTCTGGTAGTTTCATTGTCAGAGGCCAAGGGAAGATGCAAGAGCTCATTTTCATTCCATTGTGAAAGAGCAGCCAGTGTAGAGACAAGAGGTTTCTGCTCCCAGGGAGGGGACTGTCATTAATTTGCATCCATGGAAAGGTCTGCTTGGTGTCCAGGGACGATGCACCCAGATTCCTGTGGTGGCATCTTCCCACTGCTCAGCCAGAGATGTCCTGAGAGTGATGGGGCCAGCAGTGGCCTAAGCTGCCAGTGTATAACCCCAAGGACAGAAAGCCAGAGCTAGGAGACTGTGCTCTGTTAAACATTGCACCATTTTGTCTTCTTTATGGCTGGAGGCTTTTACAAGAACACGCAGTTTTTGTCTGCACTCCAGCAAGAGGAAGAAGGATGCTTAGGAACCAGTGCTGGAGAAATTGGCTGAGGCTCAGAGATCTGTGCCAGCCCCTTTGCTCTCCCAGAATCCGTGGCAGAGATGCCTGCGAGCGTTTCTTAACCGTTCTTTTTGCCACACAAAAGCTGCTAAGTCAAAACCCTAACAGTTTGCAAACTCAAGTTGATTTTGATGAACCTTCAGAACATAAAGTGTTTGGGGAGAAGGTTTCATTGTTAACAGAACATCTTCTTCCAGCTGCTCTAATGAACAGGTTTGAAAATAAGTCAAACTTTGGAGGCTTAATTAATTTAGACCTAGTATGGGGTAACAAAACCCCAGAACTAAGAGGGCTGACATCTGGGAAAGCTGCATTTCTGTAGATCCCAAATAACACACTGAGAGACCATATCATTTTCCAAGGTGTTGGCTCTCATCCATAGGGAAGAGCTTTTTCTGTTTCAAGCTCTCCTCAGGAGACATGAACCCTCCTAGCTGCTCTGTGCACAGGGCTTGTACCTGCCAGGTACCTGTAGGAGCTGGGCAGGCTGCAGGGCAGTGAGAGCAGGAGCCAATGTCAAGCCCTCCAGCCCTTTGTGTCCAGATGTCTCATGCTCCCCAGCACTTCCCCAGCCAGGGACCTTCCTGTGGAGACCTCCCCAAATGGTAGCCACAGCAGAGAGCATCCCTCCTCTGGAGACTTTCAAGACCCATCTGGATGTGCTCCTGTGAGACCTGTCCTAGGTGACCCTGCTTTGGCAGGGGGGGTTGCACTCAAAGATCTCCAGAGGTCCCTTCCGACCCCTACCATTCTGTGATTCTAGCCTACAGAGATACAGGCTCCCTCACTTTGTGCCCATCCCCTCTCCTCTGCTCACGGCTGTGACAGGGTGAGTGATGGGTGCCAGCTCCTAGAGCTCCCCACAGATCTGCCCAGCAGCTGCTGCCCCATTTTAGCTGTGATGTCCCCAGAGAGGCCTCCTGGGGTGTTGCTGGTTATCTGGCAGGTTTTATGCACTTCTGAGGGGGCAGAGGGAGGGAACTTTATGGCAGCATTTATGAGGAGCATGAAATCTACATAGGCTGGAAAAATCACAGAGGCTATATAAAGATGGGCACCATCCTTTGGCAAATGGGATGAGTTGGTATTAGCCTGCAGGCAAAGAGGATCTGAACTGATTGTTGTCCTTTTTGGATCGCTGCACAGGAGTTTAAAGATAAAAGCCATCTGGAAAGAGTTAAGTTGTGGGGGAAGCTGGACAAGCTGAGCTGCACTGACTGCAATATTGTGAAATGAATTTGTGTCTTGGAAGGGCTTTTGCTTCACGTGGGTTCAGGCTGGCAAAGATGAGATACCTGGGGCAGGGAGGATAAATCCTACCTGTGTGCTTCAGCCTCTTCCCCCATGGTGTCTCTCAGCACCTGCCTGTGCCAAGCAGTGCTGCCACTGTGGGTCCTGCTGATTGTAGCTGCCCTTTGGAACACCTTGTTCAGCAGTGCTGACTGCACACCTACTCCTTTTCTTGGTGAGTTTTGTCCCTGCACTTGCCCCAGAACAGGAGCTGAGAGCCCTTCTCAGGCAGCTGCCAGCTTGTCTCCAGCTCCTGGTCCCTGGGACATCTCCATTACACCTCTATCAGAGATCAGGTGAGGTGTTTGCTCCTGTCTCCCAGAGCCAGGACACATGAGCGGGCATGCACTGAATCCCTTAGGGCTGTCCCCAGGCCCAGGGAGGTGGCTGAGACCCTCAGCTGTGAAAGTCAACCCCAGCCCAGCCCATGACGGGGTGCAGTCAGGGATTTTCCTGGCCCACAGCTGAGGGAAGCTTAATAGAGTGAGAAGCCCTCAAATATGCTGGCCCCTGCCTGCTTCTGTAATTTAAACATGGGTTTATTAGAAATAATTAATTTAGCCTGCGGCAGAACAGCACAGGGAGAGCAGCAGGGCTGTCTGTGCAGGAGCCAGCATGGGAAGGGGAGCTGGCAGCACCATGAGCAGGGAGCCCATGAGTGCAGGTCTCCCCTGCTCCTCAGTTCCACAGCTCCCTGGATGCTCCCCAGCCAACCCAGCAGAGACTGTGGCTCAGTCCCACAGAGATGGTCACAAAATCACAGACTGGTGGGCTTGGAAAGGATCTCAGGTGGCATGTGCCCTGGCACCAGGCACCTCCAGCACCTCACCAGGAGCCTCTGCCACCCTCCCTGAAGCAAGGAGCCAGAGCAAGGAGGCAGCCCTGCAAGTGTGGTGCCTGTGGGATATCGTGAGTACCCGCTCTGCAGGTAGCCCAGGGACTCATTCCACTGCCATCTGAGGGACGTCAGAGCTGTGCTGGCCTCGCTGGGATGAAGGCAGCACCCTGGGACCGAGAGGAGCTGAAATCAGGCAGGACGGGTGCAGGACGGGCACGGGGCAAGCGGGGCTTTGAGGAGTTGCATTAATGATTCCCCGACGGCTCCGGGATCTTTGTGTGGTGCTGCTCTGTGAATGGCTGCGCTCACTGCAGCTTGAGGGGAGCGATAAGGCTCATGAATATGGAAATTCTCCTCAGAGGGTGGAAGGGGGTTTGCTGGGACCCGGGGGATTCTCCTGAAACGCTCAAACGTTCACGTCCTCAAGTGCTGTATGCTGAAGCAATGGCCAGCTCGGATCTTCAACACCCCCGGGGCACGGGAACTGCCCAGAGCTCTTCCGACGTGGGCAGCCGGGGGCAGCGCTGGACAAGTGACCGGGGTGCCTGAGCTGGTTCCTTCTCCAAAGGAGAAGAGCAGGGGCTCAAAGAAACTCTGGGGAGCTGTGTGAGGGTGATGAGGCGTTGCCTGTGCCAGGACTCGCAGTTTTCCGGCAGCCACCGTGGGCCCGGGCTGCTCCATGCGGTCTGCGGAAGCAGGCAGGCTCTGTTCGGCACACGGCGTCCCTGCTGGCAGCACAGCCCCGCACCACGCTGCTTGCCCAGCGCGAATGAAGAGGTTCTTGGAACTGAATACTCCTTTCCTTGCTAATCTGCCTGCCAGATTGAATCTTAACTTCCCCATTCTTCTCACAGACATCTCTGTGCCCCCAGCCTGCCCAGAAAATGGGCAGCAGCCAGAGCCTGAGGCTCACTATGGGCATGTGGGAACCCCAGTGAAGATACAGTCCTCTGCCAGCAGGACATGGTGCACCTGAGCATCCCCACTACTGCTGACCTGGCTTAGTGCTGTCTAGGTGCCTGATGGCTTTCAAGCTTGGCTCCAAGAGCTTCCAGTGCTGTGGGACTCAGCATCCTACCTCCCTGATCCCTTCATTGACATGGGGCTCAGTGTCCCAGCCCCCTGAACCCCCCAGTGCCATGGGACTTGGCATCCCAGCTCCCTGACCTCTTCATTGCCATGGAACTCAGCATCCCAGTTCCCCGATCCCTTCAGCGCTGTGGGGCTCAGCATCCCAAGCTCCCCAGTCCCTCTGGTGCTATGGTGCCCTCAGTGCCGAGGCGCAGCGGCAGTCACCGCTGCCCGGCAGAGATGCTGCCTGCGCTGGGAGGTGCCCCTGGCTGCTGCTCCAGACTGCTCTGCATACATCCACTGGGTATTGATCGCTCTAAAAATCTTTAAAGATTAACTTCTGGGAACAAATCTAACATCTTTATGGAGCGCCGGGAACAAACTGCTTTAGCATTCGGGTGGCTGCTCCGTTGCACAGGGACATCTGTTTACAGCAGGACGCGCGGAGCAAATGATCTGTCAGTGTTGGAGGAGACGTGTCCTACCAGCGGCTGCTGCCCACTGATGGCAGGTGGAGGTAACCTTGCCATCCACTGCAGCTGCACCAGGGGCACTCCCAGACTGTGTCAGTGACACTTGTTACTGCACTGAGTTCCTGGCCTGTGCTGTAACATCAGTTGCTGTCTTCTGTGTTCTCAACCTCCAGCATCATGACAGGCAGGGCAGAGCCTTCTGCAGAGATTGGGGGAGCAGGCAGCAGCAGAGTCACAGAATTGTTTTGGTTGGAAAAGACTTCCAAGACCTTTGAGTCCAACCATCAACCTAAGATCACCATAGCTATTAAACCATGTACCCAAGTGCCATGGCCACACATTTCTTGAACACCTGCAGGGGTCGTGAATCCCCCACCTCCCTGGGCAGCCTATTCCAATGTCTGACTACTCTTTCAGGAAATTTTTCCTAATATCCAATCTATGTCTCAGCCCTTTGGATTCATTTCTCTGCGCCAGCTCCAGAGAGCTGGTTTGGCTTCTATGGTTGCAGAGCACAGCTGGAAGCAGCGGTGCTCTGGCTCTGCCACATCCAGGCACTGTGGTGCAGGACAGCAACATCCCCGTGGTTAAAGGAGGAGTGCTGGGCACCGTGTGTTGTCCTGAGAAGTGCAGACAGCTCATGGTGGTAAGCAGCGAACAGGCTTTGAACACACAGTTGGGGCTTGGGGAGGCCTGAGCAGGGAGGAGGTGAGGTACGACTGTGGGGATTTCAGCCCCAGCTGAGATCTGTGCATTCAGCAGTGGAGTTCACTGTGTCCGGGAGGTCACCACAGGCACAGCAGTGCTCTTCCATTCACTACAGTGTGCCCACATTTCTGGAAAAGCTGCTGTAAAAGTAGAATTTATGATCTGGGGTAATTTCACCTTGCAGTCCCTGCCCTCTCAAAGGCTGGCTGGAGCGCAGCATTGCTGCTGGCAGCTGCATGCAGGAGCAGGGCTGTGCTTTGGAGCTGCATGGTGCTCTGAGGAGCTACCAGGCAGACACATGTGGGACCAGCACTGTCCCACTGCACCTCTGAGCCTCTGCTCCCAGGCAAGGCTAAAGCTGCATCTCCTTGCTAGAACTGCACTTACCCCTGGGGGGAGTCAATGAAGTGTGCACAAGGACCAAGCTACTGCAAAGGACCGACCTGCTGCAGAGAGTGACCTGCTGGAGTGCCTGGCCTGCTGCAGCACCTGGCCTGTGGCAGGACAGCAGGATGGGGATGGAGAGACCTGGGCAGCAAATGGTGTGGCAGAGCAGGGAGACCCTAGTGAGCACCTTGCTGCCTTGCCAGCGAAGCTGTGAGTGATTGTGCCTTGCCTAGAGTGGTGAATCATCATTAGAAATTGCTCAGTGACTGATAGGAGGAAAAGCAGTGTGGGTCATCCTGCCCGTCTCATGAGGCAGCATTTGTGCATTCCCTCTGGGATGACTGCCAGGGATCTCTGACCTGTGCCATGCTGTGGAGTTTCCCCTTTCCCTGGCACAGCAATTCTCTGATTAACCTGGTTTGCTGCCAGAAAACTTTCTCCGATATTGAGTCTGTTTTCCTTATGCTAATTTCTTGCCATTACAGCACCCTGATTAATTACTCTGTTTATGCCTCTGGAATATTTGCAGGCTGTTGCCATTGATGCAGGAGCACTTCATAGAGGAGAAATGTCTGTAGATCTGTAATGGCTTAATGGAGTGCTGATAGACAGCAACCAAGAATATTCACTGTTACCCTGGGGTCTGTAGGATCAATCAATGTCTTTGTGGTCTCCAAAAGATGTGGCTGTGCCCCAGCTTGTGATCACCTTGTCATCAGCCTGAGCAAGCTGCAGCCCACCCTTGTAACCCTTTCCACAGCTGGTTGACCTTGCTGCCACTGCTTGGCCAAAGTGATGTCTGTAAAGACTCACAGTATAGACTCCTTGTCCCAGGGAACACAGCTTCAAAAATGTGATCCAGAGAAGGGACAGGGCTTCTGTATGGCCTCACTGGCTTCCAAAGTGGGGTGAGAATTGGGAAGAAGCCTGGCAGTGGGTGTGCAGGGGTCCTGATTCCTTGGCCCCTCTGCATATCTTACCTGTCAAATGGACCTGTCTGTTCTGTCTCTGTCCCCAGCCCTGACTGCTGGCTTTGCTCAATGGCACTCAAAGTACCTCCTCTGCAGACATGTAATGCTCTGCACACCCAAGCAGGGGCTGAAATCCAGCCTGTCCTGCATTTCCCAGGTTGTCCCATTTTTCTTTGGGGCACACTACAGACCCCTGGGCTCCTGGCTGCCGTGGGGTCCATGTCACTTTGTGCCTTTGTCCAGGCACCTCCTTGGCAGAGGGAGCTCACAAGGCAGACACCAGCTCAGACAATGCTTCCGCAGTCCCAAAATGAAAAGCTGTTCCAAAAGGTCTTGTGCCCCCACTGCAAGGTTTCTCTTCTTCTCAAGTAAAATAAAAAGGATCTGGCAATGTTTAGCTTCATTTCTGTTTATCAAAGAAGAGAAAGCTTTTGTCAGGCATCAAAGCCTGGTTTTAAGACACAAAGCAAACTGCTTTGCTCTGAGAGCTGCTGAGAAACTGTGGGAAGAAAACCAGTTGTTTGAAACTGCCAACAACAGTGGTGACACTGAAGACTGCACTCTGTGCTTAGCCCAGCAGAAGAGACTCAAGAAATTACCTGTCTGCTGCAAGCCTGGCTGAGGTCTGAAATCCAGGTCTGAAGTCCAGGGGCACCAAGGACACAGGCTCTGGTTTTTAGGGCCACAGGCTGGATAGGTCTGCAGCTGGAGCTGCATTTTGCAAGGGATGGCAGCCTCAGAAAGCCTCAGAAAGCACAGAGCATGGGGAGGCAACTGGAAGGGAAATGTAAAATAAACATGTGGCCTGCAGTCCGGATGTGCAGTTTGTTTTAAAACCTAATAACTCCAGATAATTGATAGTGGAGTGCAGTGTTTTCAGTGCCTTGGATTACGAGCGTCTGTCGCTCACAAGAAGCTGTAACCTTGAGCTATGAGACATTATTGGCAGTATTTAACACAAATCTGTTTTCCATCATTGTCAAATCCCACTTCAATATGCACCACAGGAAGGAAGCCGAATACTAAATTGATTTCTTTAATGGGAAGTGTTCTTCAGGAGATACCAACCTGTGTGGAGATGCATTAATAGGATTACAATGGAGACTTTTTAGTTTGTTTGATTTCTTTATGGGGATTTTTTTTATGGGGATTCCCTATCCTGCCATGCCTGCCATGCCCTGCTTGGCCATATCCTGTTGCAAGGCAGCTCCACTGTGAGGAGGATGTCTTCCTCTGGAGATGGAGCCCATGAACTTTGGACCATTCGTTTGGTGGGTGTGCCAAGACATCACTGCAAGGAGCAGCCTGGGAAGCAGCAGCGTTTGCCAAGCACCAAAGAAGAGCTCACCACATGCTACTAACCAGGATACTGGGATGGGACCTGGGAGCACTTGGTGTGTCCCTCCTTCTCCTCACCCAGGGCTTGTTAAGCTGCAGGCTGTAGAATGGCAGCCCTTGGGGAGGGTGTGGAGAAGCATCTGTGGAGAAGCAGGGGAGGGACCACCACAGACAGAGAGCAGGATCAGGCACGTGAGGAGGAGGGTGAGCACAGTCCAGGCCTGACCCAGCTGTGCCATGGAGCTCAGAGCAGCCGGTCATCATGGATCTGGTTCTCACTCTTGTTCTGATGGTTGCAGGTGCTAAATCCTGGTCTGCTGAGGCATAGTGTGAGTTGGGGCGGTGCTGTGCCCAAGGCAGCCCACAGCCAGGAGCACCAGACTGGCAGTGCTGGCCAGCACCCCATGGATGGTGGGGCTGGTGGCTGAGCATGGGGACAACATGTGCCAGGCAGGGAGGAGGAGTGTTTGCTTTCCCTGCAGCACAGGAGTGCTGTATGTGATAAGGTAATTACCTTCTTCAGTGTAAGCTAATTGACAGAGAGCTAATTCACTTTTTAGAAGTTGCTGTTTCCCTTCCCTGGGCAGGGCGAAAGCTCCTGGAGCTTTGTTCAGTGGCTCCTGCTGAGGTGGCTCAGGCACTCCAGGAGCAGGTCCAAGGCTTGGCTGGGAGTTCTGAGCCAGGGCAGATGCTGCATCAGGGGGCTGGCAGATGAGGTGAGGAGCTGTGGGGGCTACACCTCCTCTGAGGGGCTCATGGCTGTGCCCTGGAACAGGTGTTTTTCATGGCAGTGGCTGAGGCAGGTGTAGCTTCAGCACTCAGTGGTACCACATGAAACTGTCCATGTCAGAGCTGTGGGCTCCTGGTGAGTGGTTTCCAAGCCTGGCTGGCAAGGCTGAACCCTTGCATGTGACAAGCTGGGGATTTGTGTCTGCAAACAGAGAGGAGCTGTGTAGGAGGCTGAAGGTTTGCTCTTGGCAGCAGCTCTGCATCCACTACAGGTTGTTGCTGTCCAGCTGAGGATCTCTCTGTGGAGCTGAGGCATAGAGCATCCCAGGGACTGTGCAGGGGACAGCCACCAGCCACCAGTTACCCCTCAGCCCCAGTGGGGCTGGGAGCACCGTTGGCCAGGGACCCCCAGCTCCAGTGTGGACTCAGGATGGCCACTCCAGAAAACCATCAGAGCTGGCTGGATTTATGGTGCTCAGAAGCAACCTAGTGCACATGAAGTCCTGCTGCCCAGGGTCTGCAGGGCCATCCCTCACACCCAGCCAGTGTGAGAGGGACAGGGGATGCCTTCCCCAGGCTGGAGATGCTTCTTCATGGACATTTGCTTTGCTCACCATCTGGCAGCTGCTGCTGCTGGGTTGTTGCTGTCTTGTCAGAGACATACAGACTTGTCTGCACACACAGACACCGACAGACACACAGGCACACTTTCCCCACTACAAAATGAGGGTTCTGAAACTTCAGCCTGGTGCTGAAGCTGTCCTCAGGTCCTTTGCAGTGACATGGCTTCTCATTCTCTGTCTCTGGGAGTCTGACAAGCTGTGTGGCATCTCCAGGTCCCATAGCCATCCCTGGATCCAGGGTTAGCTCCTCAGACCTTGCCTGGCATGCACTGTTTCCCAGCCTTAAGATTTGTTTAACCCCTCAGGAGGTGAGATGGAGATGGCAAGTGGAGACACTGTCAGCAGGTGAGATGCTGAGCTGAGCATCTCTAGTCACAGCTGGCAAACAGGACTTGTAGATGTACTCAAAGATGCTGCACGTTTCCAAAGGCTTTGGAGCTGATCTAGGGGAGGGTGCTTAGTTCAGAGACCTTGCTGACCCAGGTTGAAATACCAAAGTAAGGAAGAATTGTAGTCTGGCTGCCACTACAGGAAGCAGGGGATGCCCATCAGTTTGCTTGCACTGATTCCCCGCCAGCTGCCCCACATCTCCTCCACTGCTGGAGCAGTAACAGGACCCAGGCAGGTGGGAATAAGCTGCCTCTGTGATGGATAAGAAAATCATAGTAGCAGTTAGGGTGGATTATGGCTTTTTTCTTCTCTGACAGGAAGGAGACATCGTTCCTTATGAGCCTGAGGTTGCCCAGGGCAGCCACCACCACCATCCATCACTACTGGTCCCCAAGCACTTCAAACTGGATATTTGTTTGGTCTGAAACATGTTCATATGGGGTGAGGCTGCCAAGAATCCCCACAGTGCCTGGCAGCCAAGCAGGTGGAGACTGCTCTGCCCTGGAGCTCCATCCCAGGCAAGGAAGTTGTCCCTGTCCCAGTGAGCATTGTTCACCACTGCGAGCTGCAGAAGACACAGCAAATACCTGGAGCCTGGCAGAACCCCAGGTCATGGCAAAAATTGCTGCTCAGCCCTGGCCCTGCAGTCTGCTGTTTCCCAGGGGTGCAGGGTGGGCATGAGGCAGGCAGCAGAGAGCCAGGGTCTGGCAGGGCTACCCTCTGCTGGGTATTAGGGTTCTCAGCCAGTCAGCAGCAGGGTCACCATCAGTTTGCTAGAAACTTCTGGTGAACTTAAAACCACAGGAAGAGAGATGCTTCCTCCAGAGAAGCTGGTGGAAATGTGGTGCCCACTCTTGGAATCAGAGCTGCTTCATTGTCCCTGGCAGCTGGAAACCAGGATGGGAATGAGCTCAAAGGGGTGACAGCGATGGCAGAGCCACAGTGGGATGCACTGTGAGGAGACGGCTACCTTAGGTAGGATGGAACACAGGTTGGCATTCCCATGGCACATGGTGGCACTGCTGGTTAGAATGAAATTGCTCATGGCATGGAAGCCATCTGCTGCTGAGGCTGTGGCCATTTTCTTCCATGGAACTTGGGGCTTCTCCAGCCTGTCCCAGTCCTGCTCCCCAGCCTCTCCGCAGGCAGCACCACATTCCCGCTGCCAGCACCAGGGCCCCACTCTTGGCAAGCACCAGAGATTTTATTGGCTGTTTGCTGACGGAGTTGGAAATTAACGTGATTATTTTGCACAGTAATTGGCAGCATGTGTGGTGAGGAGATCAAAATGCAGAAGAACTCAAAGTGAGGAGCTTTGGCATGGAGTGAAGCGTTTGGGAAGTTAAACAGGGTGTTTAATGCCTTGGAATGGTGGTCTGCAGCCAGAGTCTCTGTCATGTGTATGATGTCCTCTCCTGGCTGGGGCATGGTGGAGATGGGGCTTCATACTGGGCACCGAGCTGCCGCTGCCCCTTGGGGTGCCACCTGTGTGCCCACCCGCCTGCCCACGCCGATGGCAGGCACCCAGCATGCCGTCTGGTATCCGCCACAGACAATGGCAGGCGGAAGCTCTCCCTCCCACGGCACCATACGGTGGCTTCTGTCACTGTGCCACCACAGGGAGAGGAATTCAGATGTGACAAGGCAGGTTCCTCTGGGCTGCATCCAAATACCCACCTAAGAATAGTCTCTCTCACCAGAAGGTTGGCTGGTTCCAGCCTTGGCACCCTCATTCCTCCTCCTGTCACCTGTTACCAGCTGCTGGTGATGGATGTGTGCAGGGCCTTGGTGGCATTTAGGAGGCACACAGCAAGGTTCTTCAGCCTCCATCTGTACCCCACCCGCACAGAGGCAGCAGCCCTGGGTTCACGGACCTGCTCCTTCCCCTGTTCTAGCAGCCCCCCTGCTCTACCTATGCTGTCTGGATGTAGCAGCTTTACCGGGTGACAACCCTGGCTGGCTTTGTGTCACACACAAAGCCTCAGCTCTCAGGATTAGGTGGCAGAGCCCCAGTGTCAGTCAGGATATGGCAAATCCCACGCGTGGCACAGGGGCTTCTGCTCAAGCAGCACAGTGCAGGAGCCTTGCTCCCTGTTTGCTTTCCATGGCAGACGTTTACCTTTTCACCAATGAGCTGGGGAGGGTTTCTTGCTAACGATAAGCCCAGCATTAGTATGCAGATGAAATGCAAATTGGCCTAGACCAGACATCTTGGTCGGCAGCAGAAGTCAAGGATTTCATCTAGCCTGATCTTGGACATAGCTTAAGCTCCTCAAAACAAGAACATGTAACTTGGTGCAAAGATTTCATCTCAATAACCCTTCCTGTCAACAAGCTGCAGGAGCCTTTGTTTGCTCTCACGATGATGCTCAGGCTGAGGTGAAGTGTTTGGCATCGGTCTCCATGCCCAAGAGCATCCCCACTGCGCTGCCGCAGTGCCCAACCCTGCCTCTGCTACCAACCTCTTTTTGACAGAGAGGCCGAAGCTTCAGAAGAGCCACCCAAGGCCAAGATTTTGAGCAGAGGTGGCAGTGACTCTGCCTGTTGCAAGTCTCCCTATCCAAATAAAAGTAATAATTCATGGGCTTCAAAATCTGTGAACTGCCCAGCTGAGGGCAGTTGGGGCAGGTCCAGCAGTGATTCCAAGTCCAGTGATTGCAGGGTCAGCGCTTCTGCAGGTCCCACCTGAGAGGTACAGCTGGCACCCACAGCAGGGCAGGCCTGCAACCAGCAGTGGGGTGGGAGGAGATCTGCTCCTTGCTGCCCAGAACTCCATCAGTTCCTTTGCCAGGCTGGGGGGTGATACTGGGGATGTCCTCAGGTGACCATAGGGAAGGCACTTGGGGACACTGTGCACCAGCATTCAGGGATGGCATCTGCTGTGCAGCAGCCTCCAGGCCCTGAGTTCCATCAGGCTGCTGCTCTCCGGGCCAGCTGAGGGGCAGGCTTGGGCACGGAGGAGCAGCAGCAACCAGGCTGCTTGCTAAGTGAGAACTTAATTAGCTTCTGTGTTAAAGTCTGGTCCCAGGAGCTGTATATAGGAGCTGTGGGGACAGGAAAGCTTCTCCAGCGAGAACAAGCAGGAAAACTGTGCTTCCCAGGCCTTCCTTCCAGAGCTGGAAAGCTTTCTCACCAGGAGCATGAGCCAAGAAATGCTGGCAGTGCCAGGCAGCTGAGCACAGCCCTCACTGCTCCATCCTTCCGCATAAATTACCTCAGGCTCTGAGCTAAACAAAGGGCCCTGAAATAATTCTGCATTTTAATAAAGTCAGCGTTGGAGCCGCTGTCATCCTCACAAAAAGGGAATTTGCATTTCTTTCTGCCAGCTCACTCTGCACAGCCTGCTGGCACTGGGGACCAGCCACGCACTCCTGCACCCCACCAAGGACTGGGTTATGTTTTGTTGTTTAATCACTGTAGCACCAGAAAGGCAGTGCAGAGCTGCTCCAGCCCCAGACTGGGGACCACACCAGTATCTCAGAAGCCCTCCAGCGTGCAGCTTGTCTAAAACACAGCACTCAGAACACTTCTGCTGGTGCCCAAGCGTCTCTCCGGCCTCCCTGGCTGCTCTCCCGCACTGCCCCGGAGCAGCATCCCGCTTGATGTGCCTCGAATGAGGGAAGGAGAGCTGGCACCAGTGCTTCTGCTTTGTGTTTCTGTAAAATCTGGAAGGAAATGAGCTGCAGCTTCTCCTCCCAAGGGAAAGGCATCCCCAGGGCTCAGAGCCCATCCCTGGCTGTGCCTCCTGCAGGCAGCAAGCGGTGAGCTGGTGAGTACCCACTGAGCATCCAGTGAGCTACCCAAGGGTGCTTCCCTGCCTGGGGCTCCTGCAGTCCCAGGATGGCAGCAGGGCACAGGCCATGCACCCTTTCGGCAGCAATCCCTTCACTCACATTTCTCAGCTCCCTGTAATGGGCATGCTGGTGATGAGGGGTTCCAGTCTGGAGGCTACTGCCTTTCTGCATAGGAGATGAGACTGAACCTAATTACAAGCATGTCCTGCCAAGGGCTTGGGGACTCCAGCAGGGCCAGGGGCACCTGCCTGCTCCCAGGATGAGCCCCTTGTTTTGCCAGTCTGAGGAGGGTCCTCAGCCCACAGAACTCTGTCCCTCTGGTTCAAGGCTGCTGCAAGCTGAGCTAAGCTCTGGCAGCAGTGTCCTGAGCGTTCCTGGTGCCCAGGAAGGGCTGGTGTGTGAGGTAAGCAGCAGCTCCTGCCCAGTCCCTCTCCTGCCTCCCACCTCCATCCCACTCCCCTCTGCCATGGCAGAGCCTCCCGCTGCAGGGGAAAGCCCTGCTCATAGCTTTCAGCATGTTCAATTACTGTCAGTTAATGATGATTAATTTACAATTAAGGGCCTCTAAAGGGTAGTGTGTGTGTTAAATAAATATTGATCTTTCATTTGTGGGCACAGATATATTACCCCCACTACGGGAGGCACAGTAGTGCCAGGAGCCAGCTGCTGATCTCGCAGTGTGGTGTGGGAGAGAGTTGAGGAGGGTCTTGGGAGACTGTGGGCTGCCAGGGCAGGAGGGTCCAGCACAGCCTCGTCCCAGCTGGGAGCTCTGTGGGCTCAGGGCTGGATGAGGATCACTTCTCCCAGGTGTTCCAGCACTGACTGTGATTGCTTGGTCCTGTTTCCAGTTGCAGACAGCCTGTGGAGCAGGGGGTGCTGGGAGCTGGTGCTGTTTCTCTTGCATGGCCCTAACTGGCCTTGTGAAATTAACTGCCCAGAGCCTGTCATGGCTTCATTAGCAGCCAGATGCTCCACAGACTCCTAATGGAATGCACAATGTGGTTTTCACCCAGTGTTGGCCATACTCTGGGGTTGTTCTGGCTGGCACAGTGACACCACAGCCCCCACACACATCACATATACCAGGGGAGGGCAGATGTCCTCAGAGTCCTCCACAAAGGCACCTTCAGGTGGCATCTGTTGGGGTCTCTGGGGGGGTTGGTGAAGGTGGCCGGGAAAGACACTCCTGAGAAGCACTGCGAGGAGACAAGCAGTGCAGACTCAGGCCTTGCCTTCCGAGTGAACCACATGCCCTGTGTCACTGTCCCTCATCAGCCTTTCTTGCCCTTGACCATCTCCAAGGCATGGCTCCTCTGCTGCCCCAGGCTTTGGCCATGCCTGAGCCTGGTACCAATAGATGGGACTTTGGAGCCTAGAGAAACACCTAAATGTGATGCAGTCCATCCCAATGAACTGCAACAGCTACCAGAGCTGGTATGTCCCAACTGCTGGACCTCAGTAGAATTACCACAGCACCACAGCTCTCCTCTTTTCCATCTGGGATTCTTGTCCACATACAGAAGATATAGGAGGAGGGAATGACATCCACCCCACCTCCTGCCATATCCCAGGCAGCTCTGAGTGCCTGCTGTTCCTTTTCCCCAGCACATTCCCAATGGCTACACTCTCTCCAGGAGCTGGTCCCTTCTTCTCTGCAGAGCATTTTTTGGAAGCAGGCTCACAAGGAGAATATTGTCTCTGGCTTTCTCTTTTATTTGAAGCATGTATTTAAAATGATGCTTTTGTTCCAAATGAATGAGTTGGTTCATTCAGAAGTGCAGTTTCTGTTTTTGAATCAGTGGAGCTGTTTATGCTCATAGTGTCCATAAAACTGTTATTTTAGTCCTGACACTGATGCTTATGAATAAAATTTAGATCTTCATTCTGAAGTACATTAGCTGTAGCTATTTGGCTTCTTGTTAAAGCATTAATTTTTATTGAGAAGACTACACTGCCAAGCTGCTCCTTCTGCATCTTGCAGCAAACTAAGTACCTCAAAGTACAGGCTTTGGTAAGACCAAATCCCAGCTCATGCTCCCTGCCTCATACCCTCTGGTCCAAACACTCACTTTGTGGCTGGATATGCTCTGCTGCTGGATCTCGGAGCTTTTCCATCACCCTGGTGAACAGGGGACACTGGAGCAGCTGCGCCATGGGGCCCAGGAGGTGCTGGGGGTCTGCTGGAGCCATCATTGAGCTGGCACTGCATTACTTATTCATGGCAGCTGGATGTTTGGTGTACTGGAGCCAATTAGCTCTCCCATGTATTTATTGCACTTTTTTGCTTGGAGCAAGCTGTTAAATGTCAAAAATACTTTAGCGTTTTAGCAGAAAGATAATTTTTTAATAGATTCCACCTACAAAAAGGGGCTGACTGGCAGAATATTAAACTGAGGGAGATTTATTTTTAATCCATGCCTCCAAACAGCCTGAGATAACCATTTCTGCATGGCTCCCGCCTGACTTATGCTGCTGTCCCTTGCCTGTCCTCCTCACTTGGTGCGGTGGCAGCTGTGGCCTCTCACATCCCATTAACCTTGTCTGCAGAAGGGACACCTGGCCAAACCTGAGAATTAGCTCTTGTAATTAGGAGTGTAAACATCAGGCACTGCCTGCTAACCATCCACACCTCCCATCCCCGCCTTCTCCCGGTGCTCTCAGGGCAGAGTTCTCCAGACGGGCTCTTCCCATCCTTAACTTCCCACACACCAGTTTCCAATTGCATCTGAATTAGCAGGCATATAAAGCCCAGATCAAACCACAAGCAGCTTTGGTTCTTCAGGGACCCGGAATGGCATTTCGTGGGTGCTGGTTGCACTCCAGGAAGAGGCAGCAGCTGTCAGTGGGGCTTGCCAGGACCATGTGATAAATCTTCTCCTCTTTAGAGCAGCTGATGGCCATGGCTTGTGTCTGGTACCAGCAGAGCAGTGGTGTTCTAAGCAGTGGTGGTGGTTGTATCCTGCCTCTGTGAGCTGATGGCACAGCACCAGGCTGTTTCCTCAGTGAAAGCACCTGTGGTGGCACACGATGCCCTCTTGTCACCTCGGCCCGTGGTCCTGCTGGGTTTCATCTTTAGGCTACGCAGGATCAGCCTCTTCTCAACATCTGTAGGAGCTCCTTGGTGGTGGTTGAAGCGATTAAGGCATTGTTCATAATACAGAAGGCTCTGAAAATTGAGGTGACTTCATTTGTTTCTCAGTAATATAATGAGCTATTTTGGGTGCTGCTAGATTTAATGGCTAAATCAATATGTGTATTTAGTGTTGGGCTTTATTTTAGCACTAAGTGACATGAGATAAGCAGACTTAGAGGGTGTTAATTGGTTTGTGTTTAGCATTTACACTAATCAGAGTGTGCAGTGCTGCCCAGGGCTCTTCAGTGCTGGTAATTCTGTTTATCCAAACCAGGGATTGTTGACTCTATTGACTGCAGGGTATCAGGCTGCCTTTTCCCACACCCCCCCCCCACTTACTCAAATGTTACACTGATGTGTGAATTTCAGAGTCCTGGCTAGATCTGAGCTGTGTTTATGTATGGGGAAGAGTTGGTTCAACAAACCTTGAAGAAAGCAAAACACTAACAGGTACCTGCACCTCTGTGTACACACACTGTGTATGACTACAGAGAGAAGGTGGCTAAACAAGCCCTGAAGAAAACACAACACTAAGAGGCACCTGCACTGCCAGAGCCACCAGTGGACACCAGCATTGCAGGTAAACTGAGTTTATTTTCCCTCCATGGCTGGCCTCTTGCTCTGCCCTCCTTTGCAGGCTGTGCCTGAGGAAAGATGAGCCTATGGACCCTTTCCCAGCCCAGTGCCTGCCACACCAGGACAGAGCTGCCATCACTGGGATGTTCATGACTCCACTAGTCATTGCCAGGCCCCATCACTCTGTTTTCACCACACAGGAGATGGAGGTTATGGGCTGAGATGTTTGTGCTGTGCTGCCTGAGGAGGGATCTTGTCCAGGTCTGCTGGGCAGTGCACCTGTAGCCTGTGGGGTCTCTCCTGGGCACAAAAGTACCTGATGTGCCAAAAGCCTCCTCTGCAGCCATTGCTGAGCTGCCTGACCTGGGCACACATCTACCTCATGTTGACAGGAGCAGATGTCTGGGGCAAAGCCTACTGGAGCATCCCAAGAGCCAAATACAACAGCTGCCTTCAGAATGGCCTGGAAATGGCCTCTCCACTGCCACCCTCCCTTCTCTGGCTGTTTTGAAATGGAACTGCCTTTGAATCATTTAATTTTGATCTAAACATTTCCTTCCCAGCTGAGGTCTTGGAGAGCATAGGGAACACAGGTCTTTGGCTCCTGGCCCCATGCTGAACCCTGCAAATAGAGCTGTCTGCTGGAGGTGCTGACAGCCCTTCCTGCTGCTGGAAGCTGCTGCCTGGGCAATTCCCAGGGCCCTTCCCTGCTGCAGACTAATGCTGGCTCTGTCCCTTTGCAGAGGGGCAGGTGTCACTGGTGGACGCTGGCACATGCAGAATCTGTGGTGGTGTCCCCCCTGTGAGGATGTTCTGTAGAAGGAAGGTCAGACCCAACAGGCTGCTCCTTCTGGCTGTTCTCAGCTGCACTGAGAGGCAGAAGGAGATGAAATAACTTTTATTTGCAAAGTGCTGGTTTATTGATTCGTGCCCAGCAGCCCCTAACTCAGTGGTGGTGCCCGTGCAGTGCCGTTGCCAGGAGGGCAGGCGTGGCTGCATGTGGTGGGAGCAGGGGATGCCTGGAGATGCTGTTACTTGGACAGCTCCTGAGACAGACATTAAATCACTTCTGTGGGGAGAGTGAGAGGATGTCATGGGGAAGGGATGTCACTGGGGTTTGGTGAGGAAGCTCGGCTGTGCCGATTGCAGTGGCTGTGTGATCCGAGTCAGAATGAGAATCATAAATCTTGATTATTCTCTGTCTCAGCTGATTTGAACCAAATGCCTTGGACAGGGATATAGTTCACATCTCGCTGAAAACTGCAAAAAAACTGATTAAATGTACAAACTGATATAAATAGCACTCTGTCTGTGTTAATGCCCAAGCTGTCACTGCATGGGGAGAGGACAGGGCTCTGTCCCAGCCTGGAGAAGCTTCCCAGGTGCTTTCCATGGCAGCTCTCTCCCTGACAGTGGTTATTTTGGTGCTGCCCCTGCCATGCTGGCTGCTATTCTGGAGCTGTCAGTCACAAACAGCAGCTCTGACTCTGATTGCACTTTGCTTACAATTAAGCATCCTATAGAAAAATGGAAATGCTGGGTCATTAACATAAAGTAATAATAAGGTAAACCATTCAATTATGGAGGAAAAATCACTTTGAATAATAAGGATATTGTATGCCTAAAAGACATTCAGATGCCAGTGTATTACCATTTTTGCATACATAATAAATGAGCTTAAACCCCAAAATAATCGACAGAAGCAAATAATAAATAGCTGTGCCCTCGACAGCAGCCTGGCTGTTCCCAGGGCAGGAGCAGCTCCTGGGTGGGAGTGGAGGGATGTCAGATTGGTGCAGTCTTAGGTGGTCACTTAGGGGGTTTGGCCACCATGGGGCTTGTCTGACCGGGATCAGGGCAGTGTAGTGTCACCTCTTAATGCTTCGATGGTGCTCTGGAGGTGGGAACTGCTACAGTCAGGAGCTGCAGGGAAGAGGCTGCTAAGGAGGCTGGGGGGGGTGATAATGGAGAGGGAAATGCTGTGGGCTGGGTGCAAACACTGCCCTGCTGCAGACTGAAAATGGGATGTTGTGTTTTGGACAGCTGAGAGGTTGATGCAGTCGGGAAGATCTGGCCACCCAATGTCTGGGTAGAGAGATTTAGAACTTTGAGGCTTTGCAACATCAGCATCCGTTGTCTTCAAGAGCCTGTCACCTCCTGCCAGGGGCCCATGCTCATAAATGTCCAGGTTTGAGGAGGCAGAAGGGCTCTGTTCCTGGCTGCTTGTTTCTGCCCAGCCAGGAGTAGTTGTGCCAGCCTTTATGTGAGGTTGTGCTGGGGGGAACTCCTCCTTTTCCTGGCTGCTGGCGGTGTGAGAGCTCCACACCAGGACATGTTCAATTACTTCTGTTATTCAACCTGTTCTGCAGATATTGCTCCTCTGTTGTCCCTCTGTAACAATTCCCAGTGCTTTTTTTTAGCTGTTGATGGCTTGCCTATTACTCTGGCACTAGGTTAGGATAACATCCAAATACTTCTGCAGAGTGGAATGTATTTATATTTACTGCTTTCCCCTGAAAAGCTTTTAGCACGATACAGCAGTGCTGCTTGCACTTATTCAGCTGTTATTGGTGGGATTTTTTACCTGAGAGAAGGAAATTCCACAAGATGAAAAAGGGCTTCTTGTGAGGTATAGCTCTGTACCACCACATTTTCATAATTTGTTTTCTTTTTTTCACCTGTGACTGAGGCCTGGGTATTGGGACACCCCAAGTTTTTCAGAGGTAGCTTGTATTTATTTGCTTGTTAAATAGCTTCTCTTTGCTCCCCAAACTGTCTGAACCCTTTCTGCAAGACTAGACCTCCCTTGAGGTCTCAAAACCCAGAGGGTAGACATGTTTCTCTGGATTGGCTGCTTGTTTTCTCAGCCCCTTCCTGGGATTTACTCCAAGTCATGGACCTCCAGGTCTTCTCCCTTCCTCCTGTGATGGTGAAACATGAATGTGCAAGCATTGAAGGGACTTGTACCTGTATGATGAAGGGAAAGCTGGGCTTGGAGTAGACTACCTTGGTGGCATGTTCCCAGGCAAAGGACTACGACTCACTCTGTCAGCATGTCCCTGCTCCAGCACGCGTGCAAGAGGCAGGACACTCAGGCTGAAGCTGCTTTGCCTTAACTGTGATTACTGCAGTGATTGAAGCTGGTAGACAACACCGTGAGGTTCCCAGTGAACGGCTCGCAGCGTTTCCGCAGCCAGGCTTAGTCAAAACAACTCTGCCTGCAGTGGGGTTAGAAATGTGCCTTTCCAGCCTTGCTCACAACCTGCTTCATGGCTGAGTGCTGACCAACCATAAATCTTGCACTAAAACTGGAGAGATCAGGCCAGACTTATCCCTGGTGATGTCACACTGAACAGGCATCTCCACCCAGGAGAGCAACTCAGGAGTCAGCACACCCTGTGCACTCTTCATGGCTGCTGGTGGAGAAGGCAGCAGTCATGGGCACCCCCTGTTAGGAGGGCAGAGAAACCACAGCAGCACTCTTAATCTGAGCCTGCCCAATCTGTGTGTGAGCTGTGCAGGCAGATAGGTGAGGGATTTTGGCACAAGGCAACAGCCGCAGCCCAGAGGAGATGCACTTGAGGAAAGAACAGAAGAAAGCAAGATTTAGCATTAAGATCATAATTTCAGATTGCATTGTGTGAGCATCAACAATCTATATAGATGAGAGCCTTTGGGGAGTGCCGTGCTGTAAGAGCTATCCAAGCCAGCCTGAACAGCCAGGGTTATTTTTAATTGCAGCTGAATGGATCTAACCTTGTGATGTCTGTTCACAAAGCATTGCTGGATTAATACAGGTTCTATAGTTGCTTCTGCTAAAAGACTTTAATGGATCAGCTTAGTTCCCTGCTCCATGATTATCGTGTTCCTGCCTGCCTATCATGCAGGAGCCAGATGGTCCCAGTGAAATCAGAGCATATTTATATTTTTGTCTGCTACTCAGCCAGCTGCCCACTGATTTTGTTGCATAGTGGTAGGAGGAGATGAGCCTTCCTGGGTGAAGTTCACCCACCTCTTTCCCTAGCCCTGGTGTCTTCCCCACCTCCTAAAAGGCCCCAGAGGACCTATGGACAGGCTCTCTGGCAGGGCTTGTGCAGCTGGCCAAGGGCAGCAGCCCTGCTCCCACAGCTCCATCTCCTGGCACCGATTCAGCTGCTTCCTGGTGTGCAGGGGGATGTTTTGGGGTCTGTCGGCAATGAGAGCCATTAAGAAGATACAAGTACTAAAGAGATCCTGAGCGATGCCTATAAAACCTCTGAATCCCTGACAGAATCAATAGTGGGCTCTCAGGAGTCACTTCTTATCCAGGCCAACTTAAGCAGATGCCAATGAGCCGTTAAAGATTTTGCATTTTGTGGAGACACCGAATCCCTTTCACGGCGATTGCTGGGCTCTAGGCTGAGTGAGATCATGAAAAATCACGTTAGGAACAGACTCAATTCCAAAGGCATTTTCCTCAGTGTCTGGGAGAGTGGCTCCAGTGATGCTCACATCCTTCCTTCGGCTGTGTACCCATGCAGTCCTGGCAGTGCCCAGTGAGCCTGACCTGCCTGATGTCACTGGAGCAGAGCCCTGTCCTTCAGTATCTGCTGCAAGGATAGGCACAGAATCCTCTAGCCTTTACCAGGAAAGTAGAGGAGCAGGACAGGGAAGGAGGGAGCAGTGGAGCCATTCCCTATGGAAGGGAGATCCTGGGACTGGCGCCTGGGATGAGACGAAGGCCCAGTGGCATCCTGGATAGGAGCTGTGAATGGGCAGCTGCCCACTGGCACTCCCCAGCAGCCTGTGCCCCAGCTCAGGCTGGTGCCCTTCTGCACACACTGGCCTCCTGTGGGGTAACTTTGCTGTGGACACAATTTCCAGTGTGGCATCTTGGTTACCATAGCAACAGGATGCTGCCACTCTTGGATCAGCTCCACCCACAGTTACTCACCAGGCACCTGCGTTGGTATGGCAACGCAGACCCTTCTCCATCCTGTGCCACCACTGCGGAGGGCTGGGCTGCCCAGAGTGAGCTTGAAGCATTGGGGGCATGCTTGGGGACACCAAGAGGCTACTGAGCTCCAGCTGCTCCCCATTCCTCTACTGTAGTGGGAGAGAGGGCTGATCCTGTTCTGACTGTCATGTCCTAGGCTCATGAGTCTTACATGGCCTGGGAGACCCTAAAGAGGAAGCTCCACAGGGCCTTGTTGGCACAGAGCAAGGAAGGTTCCTTGCAATCTCAACCGCCCCACAAGGGAATGTTTTGCTTGGACAACAAATGGCTTTACAAACTCTGGACAAGGAAAAGCTGCTGATTCTGGGTTGGTGAGTTCTGCCAGAGCAGAGCTCAGGTCAGGGAAGGGTGGTTCACCCCCTTCTCCCACAACCACCAGCTTCCAAACCATTAAACTCTTCCAGTGAGTCTCATGGGGGAGATCTGTTTTGCTTTAGCCCCAGTCTGATCTGGCACCCGCTTTTCTGAGAGTGCTCTACAATTTGCATTTAATGTTTTTGAGCAGACATGTGGAAGCTGTTTGAATTAGAGCAGGATGAATCTATTAGGCAGCGACAGATGCAAGTTTTTGTGTCTCTTATTAGAAGGGATTGGATTCTGAGGTTTAGTGATGTGCAAAGGATTGGACTTTGGAGAGATTAAAATTATTTTCAGCGTTAAGCACAATATTTCTAAGCTAATGCACTCAGTCTTGAATATAGATTCACAGACCAAAAAGATTATGAAACATTAAACCTATGTAAATTCGGCTGTAAATTTGTGTTTGAACAAATTCAACAAGAGATTTGACTTGGGGGCTTACAGCAAATAGGTTCTGCTTTTAATGCGTGTTGCAGGCTTGGGTCGCGATGCCGTTCTCCCCTTGAAAGTCCCACGCCTGCTGAATTACTGGCAGGTCACAGTTGACAGCTCAAGCAATTATACTGGAATGTGTTAATAATAAAAAGGAAAATTACTTCATGTTTGTCTTTCCAGAAGACAAAAGCAGATGTTTGCTGCACCCTGAGGAGCAGCAGCGATGAGCACTGTGGGCAGGTGA